>NC_139929.1:17731414-18419747 GCF_963514095.1 Eutrigla gurnardus | reverse complement strand
CTTCATCATGAGAATGTGATTAGGCGTAAGGGGTTCAAGGCTTGTTGGGTCATTTAAATGCTCTGTTGTCAGAGGTCTGCTATTTATAATAGCCATCACTTCATACATAAAGGTTCTGAGCGAGGAACTGTCGAGGCGTTTAGCAGACTGGTCAAGAATTGCAGTTAAAACACTTCTGATCGTCCTTATTTGTCTCTCCCATACACCTCCCATGTGGCTCGATGATGGGAAGTTCATTATGAACTCACATCCATGTTCCTTCAACTGTTCGTGATCCAAATCCTTCATTGCATTCATGAACCCTCCTCTTGCGCCTACAAAGTTAGTGCCTTGATCACATCTCAACTGTCTTACATGTCCACGTATTGCGATGAATGTACGCAATGCATTGATAAATGCATCTTTAGTAAGGTCATCAAGCATTTCAATATGTATGGCTCTAGAACACATACAGGTGAAAAGAAGACCATACTTCTTCAGTTCCTTTCTTGCTTCCTTCACATAGAACGGTCCAAAACAATCTATGCCACAATATGTGAAAGGGGCTGTTGTTTCCATTCTTTCTTCTGGCAAATCTGCCATTTTTGGATCTTGTGTGTTCCGTCTGTACTTTCTGCACGTTGTGCACTTGTAAATCTGCGAGGCAACTGCACTGCTGCATCCTATGACCCATATTCCATTGGATCGCAATTCATTGGCAGTTATTCCTCTTCCCTGATGATGCACCTGTTCGTGGTAGTGCTTAATAAGCAACGATGATACATGACTCTTCCTTGGCATAATGGCAGGATGCTTGACATGTGGGTGAAGAACAGATCTTGTCAAACGCCCTCCAACCCTAAGCACACCATGCTCATCTACAAATGGGCTTAGCTTGTGTAGTTTGTTTGCTTTGTCTTTGGGTTTCACTTCCTTGCCTTGCTTTACAGCTTTGATTTCACTGCTGAATGCTTCCCTTTGAATGAGCTTGATTATGAACAGTTCTGCTTCCTGTCTTTCTTCGATACTTGTAGCTTCACTTACTTTAGCTTTGATGCCCTTGATCTGCTTAGCATGTCGCTTTAGACAGAAAACACTGCCACTCCAGCTGCCCTTTCAACTGCCTACTCGTTTTCACACTCCCCAAGACGAACAGGGCGAGGAGGAGGAACTGGGCTCCTCATCTCACCCACATGGTCCTACCAGGTCCCTCCTCTCGACCACCTACCCCAATCTACGCTTGAATTTCACGCCGTCTCTGTCACCATTCCTTTCAAACTCAACGTCATAGTGATCTATCGCCCACCCGGTCCTCTTGGTGACTTTTTGGACGAGATGGATGCCCTCCTGAGCTGCTCCCCTGATGATGGCACACCGCTCGTCCTCCTCGGTGACTTCAACATCCAGCCGGGAAAGCTGCATTCATCTGAATTCATTGACTTCTTTTCCGCATTTGACCTCACACTCTCCCCCTCTCCACCAACTCACCGGGCCGGGAACCAACTTGACCTTGTCTTCACAAGATCCTGTGGCATCTCGGCACTCTCTGTTACCCCGCTCACCGTGACCGACCACCACTTTGTGACTTTCTCCCTCCCCATGAAGCCCACCTCATCCCTCCCCTCTACGCCTCAAATGGTCACCAGCCGCCGCAACCTGAAATCCCTCACTCCCTCCGCTCTCTCCTCAACTGTTATCTCCTCGCTCCCATCCTTTGAACAGTTCTCCTTAATGCCTACTGAGGAAGCCTCCTCTATCCTGATGTCCTCACTCTCCTCTTCTTTGGACACTCTCTGTCCCCCAATCTCACGACCGGCGCGATCATCTCCCCCCCCCTCCCTGGCTGTCTGAACCTCTGCGAACCAACAGATCATTGTTGCGAGCGTCAGAGAGAAAATGGAAGAAATCGGGACAGCACGAGGACCTTGCTCACTACCACCTCCTCCTCTCTGACTTCACCTCAACTGTTTCGGCAGCTAAATCTGCCTTCTACCTGGCAAAGATCAACTCTTCTGCCTCCAACCCCAGGAAACTCTTCTCCATGTTCTCTTCCCTCCTCACCCCTCCTACCCCTCTCCCTCCCTCCTCCCTTACTGCCGATGACTTTGCAACTTACTTTACCAAGAAAGTAAATGACATCCGCTCCTCATTCACGCCTATTCCCTCCCAGAAGACATCTCCCCCAACTCTCAACTCGGATGGTCTTACCAGCTTTAGCCCCCTCACCTCTGAAGACGTTCACGCACTTGTTACATCTAACCGTGCCACCACCTGCTCCCTTGACCCGATTCCCTCCTCTCTTCTCCAGGACATCTCACAAGACATCTTGCCATTCCTCACCTCCCTGATCAACTCCTCCCTCACCTCAGGTGTCATTCCAGCGGATTTTAAGACCGCTATCGTGAAGCCTCTCCTGAAAAAACCCACCCTTGACGCTACTGACATCCAAAGCTACAGACCTGTATCTCTTCTTTCATTCCTCTCTAAAACCTTGGAACGTGCCGCCTACAACCAACTGTCATCCTATCTCTTGCGGAAGAACCTCCTAGACCCTAACCAATCAGGATTCAGGACTGCCCACTCCACTGAGACGGCCCTCCTCACGGTGACCGAGTCCCTGCGAGACGCCAAAACATCATCCAACTCCTCCGTTCTCATTCTCCTTGACCTATCTGCTGCATTCGACACAGTCAACCACCAAATTCTCCTCTCCACTCTGGCTGAACTTGGCATAACCGACTCTGCTCTCACCTGGTTTACATCATACCTGACAAACCGCACCTTTCAGGTCACATGGAATGGCTCTATGTCCAAACCCTGCTCTCTGGACACGGGTGTCCCTCAAGGCTCAGTATTAGGACCGCTTATGTTCTCACTATACACCAGATCACTAGGTTCTGTTATCACATCGCATGGATTCTCCTACCATTGCTACGCTGATGACACCCAGGTGTTCCTCTCTTTTCCCCCGTCCTCTGACGCTCACATTGCAACTCGCATCTCGGACTGTCTGGCTGACATCTCTGTCTGGACAACTGCACATCACCTCAAGCTTAACCTGAATAAAACCGAACTCCTCTTCATCCCAGGGAAAGACTGCCCTCGCATGGACCTGTCGGTCACTGTTGAGGGCATCACAGTATTTCCTTCCTCAACTGCGAGGAACCTGGGTGTAATCCTCGATGACCAACTATCCTGCACCCCCAACATCACTGCTGTGGCCCGATCCTGCAGATTTGCCCTCTACAATATCCGCAGGATTCGGACCTTCCTCACAAAGGATGCAACGCAGCTCTTGGTCCAAGCACTGGTCATCTCCCGCCTTGACTACTGCAACTCTCTCCTGGCCGGACTTCCGGCCTATGCGATTAAACCATTGCAGCGTATCCAGAACGCTGCAGCACGCCTTATCTTCAATCTACCCAAATTCTCCCACGTGACCCCCCTCCTCCGTGACCTCCACTGGCTCCCTGTTGCAGCACGCATCCAATTCAAGACGATGACACTGGCCTTCAGGGCCATCAATGGAACGGCACCTGCCTACCTTCAAACACTGGTCAAACCTCATGCCCCGAAGCGAGCACTTCGCTCCTCTACTTCAGCTGTTCGGCTGGTACCACCATCGCTGAAATCAAACAAATGTCGCTCAGCAAAGTCCAGACTCTTCTCTGTTCTGGCGCCTCAGTGGTGGAACGAACTCCCGACCAATGTCAGGACAGCAGAGTCATTTGCCATCTTCCGAAAAAGGCTCAAGACTCACCTGTTCAGACTTCACCTCGACTCTACATAGCATGACCCACTAACATCCTCCCTCGACCCCCCCCCCCCCCCCCCCCCCCGCAAAAAAAAAAAAAAAACCTTACCTATAGCACTCAGATCGTAGCACTGTTGCTCTTGAAGTACTACTTTACTCAGATGAGGACCTAACACTTGTTCTATTTTTAGCTCTTACTGCATCGGCAATGATACGTCGTGGTTTCTTTGTTTCCTTCTTTTGACAAATGTACTTATTGTAAGTCGCTTCGGACAAAAGCGTCTGCTAAATGACCTAAATGTAAATGTAAATGTAGACAAGCAATAGCCTTAACAGCTCTTTTCCAGTCAGAGAACTTTGTTAGGCGGTCTAACAATGACCTGTCTTCCTTCACCTTGGTGTTGAGCACCTGGGCCTTTCGAAGTTCTGGATCATCATCATTGACTTCTCCCACCATAACATCACTTCTGGGTAGCTCCCTTTTCCATAGAAAATCTGGTCCAGTGAACCAATTTGAAGCAACAAGCTGATCTGCCGACAGGCCTCTTGAAGCATGATCCGCGGGATTATCTTCAGACTGTACGAAGTGCCATTGTTCGGGATCTGTAGTGGACTTGATTCTTTGGACTCTGTTTGCTACAAACACATGAAACCGTCTGGCATCATTGTTTATATAGCCGATGACAACCTTTGAGTCTGTCCAAAAATGTTCTTGAAGACCTTCTATTTCAAGCTCATTTCTGAGCATAACACTTGTCCTTGCTGCTACCACTGCAGCCGATAACTCAAGCCGTGGCACTGTGGTGACTTTGGTAGGAGCGACACGTGCTTTTCCCATGACAAGTGAGCAATGAACATCTCCATTGACATCGACTACTCTGAGGTAAGAACACTCCCCATAACCGGTGACACTGGCGTCTGAGAAGTGGTGAAGTTCATACTGCTTGACATCTGTGAAGTTAGCTGGTAAATAGCACCTTCTTATCCTTACCCTAGACAAGTTTCGCAGATCTTGTAGCCAATATTCCCACTGTGGTCTTAGCTCTTCTGGGAGTGGCTCATCCCAAGCAACCTTGTCTCGACACAGTTGTTGTAAGATCTGCTTTCCACGGAGGATAAAGGGCGCTACAAACCCCAACGGGTCGTAGATGGAAGCTACTGTAGAGAGTACTCCTCTTCTGGTAGTTGGGTGTTCCTTAACGGTCACTCTGAACTGGAAGTCATCAGAGGATACACACCGTTGGACGCCAAGAGCTCTTTCCATGAGCGGCTCTCCCAAAGCCATATCCATGTCCTTGACGCTTTCAGCACACTCCTCCTTCGGTATCGATTTCAATACCTCCTGGCTGTTGGAGACGAACTTGTGTAGTCTAAGCTTGCCTGTGCTGCAAAGCTCCGTCGCTTCCTTGATTAGCTGGATTGCTTCAGCATCAGACGTTGCACAAACTAGTCCATCGTCAACATAAAAATGTCTTTGGATAAAATGAACAGTGCTGGGGTTAAACTTATCCTGACCTTGAGCAGCTAGATGTTTAAGTCCAAAATTGGCACAGCCAGGTGAGGAGGCTGCCCCGAATAGGTGGACCTTCATCCGAAAAATTGATGGTGGAGATGCTGGATCACCGTTCTCCCACCATAGGAACCTGAGGTAGTCTTGATGTTCAGGCCTTACGTGGAACTGGTGGAACATACGTTCCACATCACACATGATGGCAATCGGGCCCTTGCGAAACCTACAAAGGACTCCCACCAAGGTGTTTGTGAGCTCTGGACCAGTGAGAAGGTGGTCATTCAGTGACGTGTCTTGGAACCTTGCTGAGCAATCAAAGACCACTCGTATCTTCCCAGGTTTTTGAGGGTGGTACACGCCATGGTGGGGAACATACCAGACTGGCTGCTTGTTAAGCTCTTCTTCAGGGACCTTTTCTGCGTCACCACGAGCAATGATGTCCTTCATAAAGCCTATGTAGTCATTGCAGTATTGCCGGTCTCGCTTGAGCTTCCGTTCCAAGGACATTAGGCGTTGTACAGCACATGATTTATTATTTGGTAGATTTGGTCTGTCTTGTTTGAAAGGTAAGGGCATTTCAAAATGACCATCTTGCTTCTGTCTGATTCCATCTTTCAGCTTTGCCAAAAAATTAAGATCTTCCTGAGAGAAGGTTGTCTCTTCTCCACCTCTCTCACTGAAATCAGATTCCAGCACCTTAATTACATCATCTGGAGTGACCATTTCACTGACCTGGGTATTGCAAACATAATGGACTTCTCCTTTTAGCTTCACCATTGCTTTCACTTCAGGCATGACTTGTTTCACGATGATGCGGTGACTTACTCCAATAGCATCGCCGTAGTGTTCACCTGGGTCACCATAACTTACTATGCTCCAACCTAAATCGGTCTTCTGAGCAAATGGCTGGTTTTCCTCTCCACAAACGACTTCTCGTGGCATTAGAGCTTGTGGGCAGTTGTAACCGATCAACAGACCAATTTCGCATTCCTTTTGAGGCGCGATGTGTTCTGCAAGATGCTCTAAATGAGGCCATGCCTTTGCTGTCTCAGGCACTGGGATGTGTGTGCGATTAGCAGGGATGAAGTCACGTGTGTAAACAGTCGGCACTGTAATCTTCTTGGATGAAGATAGGCCCCTTATTTGTAGGCTATTAAGTCTTTTACAGTGTACAATTGTCCCCTTTGACGACATTGTAGATAGTTTTAACTTCACTTGTTCTGTGTTTGTATCAAGAACATCTGCCACTTCATCAAGAATGAATGAAGAGTCACTCTGTGAATCTAACAGAGCGTAGACGAGAACTTCCTTGTCTGGATCACTTGACATTGAAACATAGACAGGTACTATTGCCGACGTCTGTGTACTATTACCATCTTGTACAACCCTGTTTGATGTTGTTTCCTTTGTGACATCTTGTGGTTGAGTTTTTTCCTTAGCATGACTTCTTTCCTTAGATTGTTCTTTCTTTATTTCTTGTTCCCTTTTCGAACGTTCTTCGTGCAGGCATGTGGGGTGCCTCTTTGTGCAAGTATCGCAGACCATGCGGTTACTGCAACTCTTAGATTGGTGGCCAGGGCTCAAACAGCCGAAGCACAGCTTTTCACTTTGAATGAATCTGACACGGTCAGCAACTGGCTTCTCACTGAATTTGTAGCACTTGTGTAAGCTGTGTGCTGGTTTCTTACAAAACACACATGTGACTATTTTCCTTTCACTGGTGTTTGTTGTGAAGATCTTGGCGCCTACGGTTTGGTTCTTGAAGGTCATCATGTTCTGGTTCTTGCTCTTTGTTGTATCAGATTCACCTTGCCGTAATGCGTGGTAAGACGTAATGGGGTTGCAAGCAATGCTGGCCTCCATTGACAGAAACGTCACAAAATAACTGAAGTTTGGGAACCTACCATATTCAAGTTCATATTGTGTGGCCTTTCGGTTCCATCCAGTACTTAACCAGTCAGGTAGCTTGGTAGCAAGTTTTTGATTCTCAATTCCATCATTAAGAACGTGGAGACTCTCATTGTTAGCCATAGCACTTTCGCAACTGCGTAAAAAGTCCACAAATTTCCTCAACTCGGCACTCTCTTTTGAAGCAATCTTTGGCCACGCATGTAGTTTGTCTCGGAAAGCCTTGGCAATTAGGGATGGGCGATACCACACTTTTAGGATTCGATACGATACCGATACTTTTTCTTGCATTTTCATCGATACCGATACCGATACCGATACCATTAATTTCTTATTGGCAATTTTTGTCAGTCAAAATATTATTACTATTGTTATTATTTAAGACAAATCACAAGACAAATACAGACCATTTATACCACATTTATTATGGTCAATATATAGGCTAATAAAGGTTAAAATTAAAATAAAAAACATAAATATGAAAAATAAATTAAATATAAACAAAAATATACACATTTTCACTTTTCTTATTTCTCAAAAAAAAAGTATTGGTAGAAAAAGCTTAAAAAAACAATTAATCATAACAATGTTATGTTTCAAACCTCTTTGTGGAAGTAAACTTGTAACACTTCACTGAAGCAAAGTAATCATTTCCTTATCACAATAAACTAGGATTTCCTTGTCCTATAAACCTGCATACGAAAGACAGTTCCCTGAGAAAATGAACTTGGAAAAATGAACTACAAAAATGTCTGACACCATCACACCTTTAGTGTACTCGAGATATGTCGTCACACGTCACACTTTACTGAAGTCTCAGATTGCTGTTCAGGAAAAGTAACATGTTCACGTTTTCTGCTTTGAGACGATTACGCCTCTGGCTGATTATTTCTCCGGCCTTAGAGAAGAGTCTCTCTGCTGGAACAGACGTTGCAACAGTTCCAAGGTATTTTTTCGCAACTTTGTTCAGCATTGGGAATGTGGTTTAATTTTTTCTCCACCAAACCAAAGGGTCCTCACTCCTTGGGATCACCTTTTCCTCCATGTATCTTCTCATTTCAACATATGCATCTGTGTTTGCTGTGCGATTGCTCTGAAAAGCCAGAACACGACTGTCAAACTCCTGCCATATTCCCTTGGATGATGAGCACTCAGCAGGTGACTCTTGTGTCACAGTTGATGCAGTCGCGGCGGCCTCATGTCTCGTTGACTGTGTTTCAGCGCAGGCCAGGGCTTGCATTTCTGTGATGATCCGTGATTTAATCATCTCCACATTTGCAGAATCACAGAACACAATGTTTTTGAAGCGAATGTCCAAAAAGGTGCTGGCTGCAAGAGTGTGGTTGTGTTCAATGTTTTGGAACCTTCGCTTGCATTGTGCAGCAAGTTGTGAAGCCAGACTGTTACCCTGGTCAGCAGATGTGGTTACTTTCTGGAGAAGACAGACCAGAGGTATGACTTTGGAAATCGTAACATACTGCTCTGCTGAAACCTCCTTGGTGGCCTCTTCAAAAGGCCTGAGGACATCACTGGCCTGCCTGATGTGGGACCATTCTTCATCACATAGGCACATGTTGTTTCTCCCAAGAAGACAAAGTGTTGTTGTGATGGCTTGTTGTTGCTCATACAGTCTGTCAATCATGTACAACACAGAGTTCCATCTAGTATCCACTGCTTGGATTAGTTTATGCTGTGGTAAATTCAACTGATTTTGTACTTCTTTTAGCTTGTCAGTTGCTCTGGTGCTGTGATGGAAGAACCGAACAATGGCACTGCATTTCTCCAAGCTGGACTCAAGACTTGTGTCAGCCTTAATGGAGTCCTTCACAATGAGGTTGAGTGTGTGAGAAAAACAAGGAATATGTTTCCAACAAGTTTTACGCACAGCAGAGACCATATTGGCTCCATTGTCCGTAACAACTGCATGAACCTTACTGGTGATGCCCCATTCATCAGTTGTTTTTTTGAGGAGTTCAGATATATTGTCTGCTGTGTGCTGCACAGCTACATGGATTGTTGCAAGATTGCAAGACTGCATCTGCCAGTCTTTGTCAATAAAATGTCCTGACAGAGTCAAATAAGCTTCAGTGGTTCTTGCAGACCACATGTCGGTTGTTAAAACCACACTGCTTGCTGATTGCATGGAGTCCTTTACTGTTTTTTGTGCATGCTCGTACAGTTTGGGAATTTCACCTGTCATCATGGATTTCCGACCAGGGATCTGGTATCGAGGATCTACCACCTTCATAAAATGCCGGAAACCTTGGTCCTCTACTATTGAAATGGGTTGCAAGTCCTTCACAATCATTTTGGCAAGGCTCGTTGTGATCTCACGTGCTCTTTGAGACTCATCTGAAAAGAATAACATTTTCATGTCACAATAGGGAAGATAAAATGTATTTGTTATAAAAGATATTAAGGATTTAATTAGATATTAGGGCTTTCCAATTAACTGTCAAATCTGAATCGCAAGAAGCTGCAGTTATTTTTTTAAGTTTGTGATATAATTAGCAATTAATGAAATATGAAATAGGCTAATGTTTTCGAAATGTAAGAAATCATGTTACAGATTAAAAACAAAATCAGATTCAATCATATATTTCAAGATTTTCTTGGAAAAAAATAAAAGTGTAATGCAAAGATGAAGAATCTCCAAATTGAATCTCATATTTTCTTATCTTGTTTTAAATACTCAAGCAATTTTCAACTAACAGTAAATTCCCCTTTAAGGTGTGGAAATTATTTGAATTTAGGATAATCATTTAAACAAAAATATTCAGTAAACATTACTTAAAAAAAAATAAAAATAAAAATAAAATAAAACCAATGCCTGTTTTAAGTCAACAATTGGACAACACTGGATTTTCCCCTTCACCTGAAGTGTCTGTTAAAAGTAGATTGTGATGGGAATATTTATAGACTTTATCACTACACTGTCAAAGGTCAGACAATAACTGTCTGTAGGCTACCTGGATACACTTGGCTTTTTTGCAGACTTTCGTGCAGGGTCTTCTGCCGGGCTGCGGGTGGCGGTGCAGGTTGTTTCACAGCAGCCTGAGCCTGTCTTTTACAGCTCACTGTGGCTCTCGGGATGTGTGGTCTTCATATGTTTAAATAAATTGCTGGTGTTGCTGCTGTGTGGCACTTGTTTGTCACACAGTTCGCACCGTGCCGTGGCTTTGTCTACTGGTGAAAAATAACACCACACCACGCTTCGTTTCTTCTGGTCTGCCATTATCGCGTCTCTTTTCCTCCGGCTCCCGCATCCGTGGCCGTGCTGGCCTCCTGGCCTGGCTGCGTCGCTGTCGGCTGTGTGTCGCACATTGACGACGCTCATTCGCTGTCTCCTGTCACGTGACTGGGCCAGCTCAATACTCTGCCAGGTACAGGGGTGTCCCAGCACATAGTAAGTTAAGTAAGTAATCAAAAACAGCTGAAAGTGATGCATGCACCCCCCACACGCCGTTTTTTAGTTTATATCGATACTTTTTTCAGAAAAGTGATGCCAAATGAGTAGCGTGTGAGTATCGATACCACAGGATCGATACGCACATCCCTATTGGCAATTACAAAGGGTTGGCCATATCTTTCATTAAGCAGGTCCCATGCTGCATTGTATGAGTCTTCTGAACCAACCAGAAAATGACCTTCTAAGGCTTCTTTAACGGCTCCTCCGACATATTTTTGGAGGAAGAAGACTTTCTCTGTGGTTGGAATATTCTTTCTCTCAATAAGTGTCCGAAAGGACGATTTCCAATGATTAAACTTGAGTGGATCTCCACTAAAGATTGAAGGCTCAGGAATGGGTAGCCTGTTTGCTGTTATAGCCTCAGCTAAGATCTTCACCAGCTCTCCCATGTCATTTTGGAGCACACTTTTTGGAGTCACATCTCTGAGTGGTGGTGGGTGCTGATCAGCAGTACTCACCTGATCCATTGCCTGTATAACTGTAAGCAACTCAGCCTCAGGGTTCTGAGGTACAAAGTCTGGGGCTGGATAGAGCTCATTTGCATCATACACTTGAAGCTTTGCTTTAGCTGCATTTAGCTTTTTTAGCTTTTCCAAACGCTCAAGCTCTCTTCAGATTTTCAACTGACCTTTTTCTTACAGCATTCTCCTCATGCTGTCTCTTTAACAGAGCTGCTTCTTGTTTCTCTCTTTCTATCTTGCGTTCAAGTTCTTCCTTTTCTCGTTGAAGACGGCGAGTTGATGCAGCTGCTTCTTGGTCTGCAACTATCAACTTGTTTTCAGCTTCAAGTCTCTTCAGTTCTGCTTGGTGGCCTTCTTGCTCAGCCATAATCTTCAATACAGCCCGTGTATGTGCATACTCAGCAGCAGCTTCTTGTCTTTTGGATGAGGATACAGCAGAGTGAAGGGATTTAGACTTAGGACCTTTAAGTTCATGAAATGAAACACTGGAGGTTGAAGATGCGAATACAGAGCTAGCATCAGGCCAAATAATCTCTTCCTCTGTTCCTTGAATTTGAGACTGTGCATTCTGTATTACAATGCTGGTGACTGATGCACATCTGTCCAACTTGCGTCTCATGTCATCAGCTGGGCTGTCAATGTTTCTGTATTCATTATAAACACTGTTCAGCTCAAATTCTTCCCTTTGAATACTTTCAATGTGTTCTTGTAGGATATTGCTGGGATCTTGTCTGATTACAGATTTTTTAGCCACCTTAGTCAGAACCTTCCAGCGTTCATAAATGCTGTCAAAGCGAAGTGATAATCCTTTCACCTTTTCCTTCTGAAATTCCCTTCCCTTTTCCGTTAATGTTCGAGCTCTTTCACTTCTACGGAGCTCTGCAGGCTGTACCGCTTGTTGTTCAAGGTAAGACTTCTCTGACGCAAGATCCTTTTCACTTGTTTGTGACATCTTAAATTATTTGTGGATTGCCTGTACACAGTTAACATTAGCTGTGTAGTTAACAGCAGATATTTCCAGAAAGACAGAAATTAACAGTCAAACTATATAAGGTCAATGTCCTTAGTCCTTAGATCATCCCCTTAAGTAACAAATGTTGTGAAGCTTTGGTAATATCACATAGCCAATTACACTTGACAACATACTTATGGCCACATTTAAATGAACATGCTTAAAAATAAAAACTTCAAAAACACTGAAAATATTGGCTTGCTTAAATGTGCACAAATGTTTTCCTTTTTTCGAGTTATGACTTAATTTCTTCAATTGACAATATATAAATGCCTCTTCATACACTTTAACCACAGTTATTATTAAGGTTACACACAGTCCCTTGTAGTTTTCAAACTTCTTGTCAACTTTCAGAACACAAACTTAAGTGTCTGACTTATGGACATCTTCATGAAAAACTGATGAACTAAAGTGTGCTTAACGATAAACATGGGCTTTTCTGTATCCCGTCTTGATGAGTTGTCGGGTGAGCAGGTCCGTGGCGCGCGCGCAGATCCGGGCCGGTCGCGCGCAGATTCGGGCACGTCACGCAGGTCCGAGTTCGACTATCACTCCCTCCGGGACATGAACGACACCATGGTTCTGAATACTGATGGATTTATTGGTCATTGTGGTCATCTTAATTGCCGTCATCACAATCCACCGTCGAACTACAGTTTGACAATGTAAAACATAAATGCATTAACATACACAGTACAAAGTAAATACAAATATATTCGGGAAATACAAACGTTACACATACCTCGCTGGCTGCACATAACCAAGAGGGAATGAGAAAAACACCCGGTTCAAAGTAAAAATGAAAAACATTTCCTTCTTTAACTCCACACAGTAACTTCTTTGTCTAAAACAGCCGAAGAGAAAAAACGTCTTGCCTCGTGTATGGTTTACCCGTCGCACCTTACAGTGTCCGAGTGCAACGCAAACGAACTTTAGTTCCTAATTAACTCAATATTCATAAAAATAGATTAAATAAATATAAATTATTTAAATAAATAAACAAACATATCAATAATGACAGAAATAATATTTATGGCAGTTAAAGTTTCAATAAAAGTCTTTAAAATGTTCAAGGCCTTTTTCCTTATACTCACAGCATAAACAATCCAATCATTACATTTATCTCTTTACAATGTTTTTAGTGTGGAGTTCCCTTTTACTGCTTCAACTGTGGAATATCAGGTTGAGTAGCCTGCTTAAACTGTATTATAACGGCTCCATGCTGGTTAGTTTGAAGACATAATTAGTCATGGGGGCAAAATAACTTTTGTGATGGCTTGTAGGTATACTAATTATCCTTTCTTTCAGCAGGCAAAACACAAATTACCAGCACCCTAGACCAAAAATAAGGAGTCTTATACTGCTGTCCTCTCACTACCAACACCCAAAGACTAAGCAACTAGGTTGCTCACAGATCTAATGCTGTCTTCTACAAAACTACGTTTCCATACAACAACACTGTATTCTCAGTTATGTTTTGGAGGAAACGACTTGTTTTTCCCTGATTACAGTCACAGTGTTAAATGCATGTTGTAAATTTAAACATAATACAAAATCAAAATTACTTGTTTTTGTTTAGGGCATAAAACTACTTGATTAGGTTGACAAAAAACATCATGCTCTGGATTTAAGATAAAATCAGCCCCCAAAGCACTTTTTCCAGGTGAAAAACTGGAAAAATTATGAACAGTAAGTTCAAAACAGTGATATGTTGAAGTAATGTAGACCAAGTCAGTTAATGTGGTGCTTTTAAGATACTGTATCTTAATTTTCATTGTACAAGTACAAAGAAATACTGTTGGAGCAAGCCTGTAGATGCCTAACATCAGTAAGAAAAGTATACAGATACAAATACTAAACTCAAAATATAAAATATGAAACCCACATCTCGAAAATATCACATTTTACAAGGAAAATACAATAAAATAATAATATATATAATATACAATGATGTTTGAAAAGTGACGTTTGAAAGTGACAGGTGCTGGATAAATACAGTGGAATATTGCACTCAGTTATGGGTTATGGTTATTTGAGAGTCAGTGTGTCAGTGGGAGGAGGGGGGGGTGACACTTCTGCGTATTCAAAAGTGAAACAGCTCTGTGGTAGATGCTGCTTCGGAGTCTGGTCAGCACCCTGTAGCACTTGCCAGGTGGCAGGGGGGTGACCAGGGCGTGTCCAGGGTATGTGGTGTCACGGGTGATGGCTGTTGCCTTCCGAGTGCAGCGTGACCTGTGAATGTTCTCTAGCCTGGGGAGCTGGGAGCCAGTGATCCTCTGCAGTCCTGATGATGCACTGGAGAGACTTCTTGTTTTCTAGGGTGCAGCCAGAGTACCATACTGTGATACAGTAGGTGAAGACAGACTCAATGGCTGACCTGTAGAAGTTCACCAGCAGCTGTCGTGGAAGGCGTGCTTTCTTCAGACACCTCAGGAAGTGGAGCCTCTGGTGTCCTTTCTTAGCCATTGCTGCGGTGTTGGCGGACCAGGTTGCATCCTGGCTGATGTGGACATTGGGTATTTGAAGCTTTGAACGACCTCCACTTTCTGGCCGCTGATGTTAACGGGCGGTGGATGTTGGGCTTCAGCCTCCTGAAGTCGAGGATCATCTCCTTAGTCTTTGCCGTGTTGAGGATCAGGTTGTTGTCTTGCCTCCAGCTCTCTAGGTTCTCGACCTCTGCTCTATAGGCTGACTCATTGTTGTTGGTTATTCTGCCACCCTCGATGGTGTCGTCTGCAAACTTAATGATGGGGTAAGTGTCATGGGAGGGTTTGCAGTCGTGAGTGTAGAGGGAGAACAGTAAGGGACTTAGCACACAACCCTGCCATGCACGTGTTTAGTGTCATGGAGGTGGAGACATGTTTCCCCATGCGCACAATCTGTGGTCTGTCGGAAATCATAGATCCAGCTGCATAGGTGTGTGTTAAGGCCCAGATGGATCATTTTCATGACCAGGTTTTGGAGGGATGGTGTTGAAACGGAGCTGTAGTCAATGAACAGCATCCGCACGTAGCTGTCCCGCTGATCCAGGTGTGTCAGGGCAGTGTGGAGGGCCAGTGACACCGCATCCCCAGTTGACCTGTTTGCCTCATAGACAAATTGGTGTTGGTCCAAGGATAGGATGTTGTTTTTGATGTGTGCCAGAACAAGTCGTTCAAAGCCGGAGTCAGTGCCACTGGTCGATAGTCGTTCAGTGACCTGATTGCTGTCTGTTTTGGCACAGGAGTGATTGTGGCTGACTTGAGGCAGGTTGGGACTGTGGCCTGTATCAGGGAGATGTTCAATAGGTCATGAACACTGCTGTTAGCTGTCCTGCGCAGTGTTTCAGGACCCATCCTGCTACTCCATCTGGTCCAGTGGCTATCTTGGGGTTGATGTTGTTCAGAGCCCGTCTCACCTCGTGCAGGCAGGAAAATGACTCGTATCCCGTTATTCGTTTAAAAAACGGAAAACGAGAAACGGAAAACGACTCGTTAACTGATATAAGATATTGTGTTCATGAATGGGATTCGGGGATGAAATAACAGGGCCATTTTTCATTCCAGATTTGCCGTTCGTCTTTTTTAATGACCTTGAAGGCGCTGTATGCTGCGAAATTACCTGAAAGCGGTCCAAAACCGACGGGGAGAATCGGAGCCTCCGCCTTTTCGCCGCAGCCTTTTCGCCGCCGCCCCTCAGCTGTTGATCCTCGGTGTGCTGAGTCGGCTGTGCTCTGACCCGCTCCGTGAGTCGGTGTCCAGCTCATGGAGCCTGCTAACAACAGCGCTTAATTAACATAGTGTAGAGTCACACGGACCGGCTTTCACACTTTTCCAAAAGTGGAGCGTATGCCCATCCCGCGATCGCGAATGTAGAGTCAATTGATTTCGGGTTTAAAATGCATTGTAACGCTCGTTACTGAGATTTGTACCGAGTAAAATATTACCAGTTTTTTTTTGTAATGCCTTACATTACCGCGTTACAGCAAAACGTAATGCATTACAGTAATGCATTACTTTTGTAACGCGTTACTCCCAACACTGAACGGTACATTGAATCAATACACTGATGCCACAACTGCTCAGTGATAGTTAGTTGATGGAATTGTTTCTGTTAAGGTCATGGGTAAAGTCAGTGGGATTGGTAGGAAAAAACAAATTTGCATTGTTGGTCAGTCTCATCAAAAGAAATGTTGACAAACTGCATACTTTACAGTTGAAAAAAAATGCAATATATCTCATCGGCGTAAACAACAATATCATTGGATTGTTAAGTATTGTGATAATATACTACCCTATTACTGCTGATAAGATAACCTGACAAGGTTTTTGGCGTGTCGGGTCATGGCGGAGTGAAGACGTCCTTTGCAAGCTCTCCTCGCATATTACATCATTTATCGGCTTAAAGCCCTATCTCTCGACTAAAGTCACGTAGTTTTCCCTCTCACGAGCCTTTGTCACTTTACTGATACTTTCTATCCGGTTATCATGTCGAACAAACCCGGCAGAGGTAAAAACGCAAAGTCCGAACAGTCCCTGCTAACAAAGGCCTTTGCTAGCAAACCATCAACGCCGAGCAATGAGGCTAGCGAACCAACAACGGTGAGCGATGCCAACGTGGAGCTATCGCACGGGGCTCTGAAAGATCTGCGAGAGGCCATCAAAGCTGATGTGGGCGCTATGAAAGACGAGATTTTATCAGAGCTACGTTCTTCTATTTCATCCCTTCAGGCTACTGTTTCTGTGCACACCGATAAAATATCCGACATTGAAACCTCTCTGACGGACGTGGATGGGCGAGTGGGTGAGCTTGAAACTTGTTACGCTGCTTTGCAAGATGAGAACTCCAAGCTGCACGCTAAATTAGACACCCTGGAAAACTTCTCCAGGAGGAATAATATAAGAGTTACGGGTTTGGAGGAGAAAGTCGAAGGAAACCACCCCACTGCTTTTATGGAAAAGTTCCTGATCGAGGTTTTTGGAGAGGACAGTTTCGCTCGCCCGCCTGTGATTGATCGTGCCCACCGCACTTTAAGACCGCCGCAGCCGACTGGTCCTCCGCGGGCGATGGTGGTCCGGATGCACTACTACCAGACGAAGGAGCAGATTCTACGGATGTCGTACGAGAGAGGCCAGCTGACCTACCGAGGAGCAAAGATCAGCTTTTACCCCGATCTCAGCGCTGATTTACTACGCCGGAGAGCCGCTTTCCTTCCAGTCAAAAAGCAGCTGAGAGAGGCAGGAGTGAAATACTCCCTACTACACCCTGCAAGGCTCCGGTTCGTTTTCAACGGGAAGAAGCAGGAATTCGCTGACCCTTCCAAGGCGGCTGCTTTTGCCAAGTCCAATATTCCTACGGTGGGCACGGCGAGAAACGACGGGGAGTGATGCTGCCCGGGCAGGTCGCGGCAGACAGTAAGGTTGAAGGGGAAAAAAGTGGACATGATTGAAACTAAGTGTGTACTAAATGACAATATTGAGTGGTTTTAAGTTTATTTACCCTCTGTCTAGTGAGGAGAGTTAAGGTGTAAGCTGTGTTGAGCTAAGATACACCTCTTGTGCATGTGTGTTTTCTGGGGTTTTAGGGCACTTAGTTTGGGTAAGTGCTGGGACTGGGGGGTGGGCATACTCTTGAGTCATTATAATGTATATTATACTATTATTATTATTTTTTTTTTTTCTTTCTTTTTTTTTTTTTTCTTTCACTCTTTCTTCCTTATATTACTCTATTGACATACACTTATTATCGCTCCTATCATTATTACTGTGATCAAAAAGTATGAGCTCAGTTAAGATGAGTGGCAGAAAAGTTAAGTTCATCTCTTGGAACGTAAAAGCACTGAACCATCCTGTAAAGAGGAATAAAGTGTTAGCACATTTAGATCAACTTGGTGTAGGAATAGCTTTCCTCCAAGAGACTCATTTATGTAGGGCAGATGTTATGAGAATTCAGAGGAGTTGGGTGGGTAAAGTCTTCCATTCTAAGTTCAATTCTAAGGCTAGGGGTACAGCCATACTGGTACACAAAGCCGTTACCTTTGAAAGCGACAAAATAATTGCAGATCCAGATGGCAGGTTCATTATTGTTACCGGTCAGCTTTTAAGTAAGCCTGTCATTCTTGCTAGTGTGTATGCTCCCAACTGGGATGACTGTAACTTTATTAACAATTTTTTCTCTACTATCCCTGATGTCAATAATCGTCAGTTGATTATTGGGGGGGACTTCAATTGTGTGCTCTGTCCCGGTCTAGACCGCTCATCACTCACCCCCTCCCCCCTTTCCAAAACTGCTGCAGCTATTAATAATTTTTTGGATCAGTATGGTATGGTTGACCCTTGGCGCTTTCATTTCCCTAACAGTAGGGCTTTCTCTTTCTTTTCGCCAGTCCACCATACGTTTTCTAGAATCGACTTCTTTATTTTAGATTTTAGGCTTTTACCCCTTTCCACCCCACCTATTTATCACGGTATAGTTATATCCGATCATGCCCCTCTTTCTTTTGAACTGAGTTTTCCTGATCAACCTGCCCTATATAAATCATGGCGCTTGAACCCTCTATTGCTCTCCGAGGGTGCATTTGTGACATTCATTCAAAAACAAATTAGGACTTTTATTGAAACAAATGCCTCTCCGGAAGTATCTCATAGTACCATATGGGAAACACTAAAAGCTTACCTACGCGGCCAAATTATTGGATATGCTTCACACACTAAAAAATCTAGGATGGCTAAATTAGAAGATCTGTCTGCCCAGATTTTGAAGCTAGACAACCAATATGCCTCAGCACCCACTGCTGAACTCTACCAACAACGGATTCGTCTACAGACAGAGTTTGATTTAGCTTCCACTTCAAAAGCAGAACAGTTGTTATTGAAATCTCGACATACATTCTATGAGTTTGGCGACAAGGCAGGCAAGCTTCTCGCTCACCAAGCCCGCCAGGCTGCAGCCTCGCGCCAGATTATCCAAGTTAAGACCACCTCGGGCGGGGTGACGACAGACCACAAGGAGATCAATGATTCTTTTGTGTCATTCTATACAAATCTATACACTTCAGACTGTGACAATAGCGCTTCCGATTCTTTTTTTTACAATTTGACACTGCCATCCCTTGTTGACTCTCAGAAAAGTGACCTGGATTCCCCTCTGACGTTAAAGGAAATTTCAGATTCCATTTTAAGTATGCAATCTGGGAAATCCCCCGGACCGGATGGGTTCCCAGTAGAGTTTTTTAAAAAATTTGCCAAGGATTTATCCCCATTAATGCTGTCTATGTTTAATGAATCAGTTTCATCTGGTCACCTCCCTGAAACCTTGAATCAGGCCTTTATTTGTCTCCTACACAAAAAGGGCAAAGATCCTTTGTGTTGTCAGTCTTACAGACCAATTTCCCTTTTAAATTTAGATTATAAAATCCTGGCCAAGACTCTCGCTAGGCGGCTCGAAAACGTTCTCCCAGATTTGGTGCTGTCTGACCAAACCGGATTTATTCGTAACAGACACTCATTTTCTAATATTCGGAGGCTTTTTGATATTATTTACTCTCCCACCGGGTCTGATGTCGCCGAATGTGTAATAAGCTTAGATGCAGAGAAAGCTTTCGATCGGGTGGAGTGGGAATATTTATTCATGGCAATGAGGAAATTTGGCTTTGGCAAGGATTTCATTTCTTGGGTTGAACTGTTATATGCCTCTCCCTTAGCTTCTGTTAATACAAAATACGAAAAGAGGCAAACTGATTTATATAAAAAGAGAAATGGTCTCATTATCTCTCCATTGTTCTTTGATGCATTCACAGGGGAGCTTATTAGTCTCATCACGTGTCAATTACAAATGTAGCCCCCCCTTTCACTGATGGTGGAATTTTGTATTTTTTTTTACCTTAACTAGCCATCAGATAAAGCATACTGAACTGTATTTTTTATCATAAAATCCCACTGATTATAACATGTCAAAACTCCTGGAGGTGTGTGCATTTTGGAAGGCCACCCACAGGTAGTGATGTCCAAATGAAGCTTCGTGAAGCATTTTCTTTATTTTCTGAGCCCAATAGATGGCGCTCTCTGTTCAACAAAGGGTTGAAGGCCGATATATTTCCATTGCTTTAAACCCCCCACCTCGGCATCACGCGCTGTGCGTGCGTATCATAATAATAACAATGCCGATATTATAAAAAACAGGAGAGAGAGAGGGAGAAGTTTTGGTCCGAGAGGCTGAGTTTCCGTTATGCGTGCCATCCGCCTTTGATCTGACGTCAGATGTGACGGGACAATCTATATAGATATAAATTCACGTGTTGATTCAATTAGTTGCATTAAATAGTGTTTGTTGTGATTATTTATTGCATTTAAATGTGCCTGGAACTGTGGAAACCTGCCTGTGAGGTCTCGGTGACGTGTGCGCACTGCGCGCTGGTCAGCCAAACTTCCAGCTGTGATTCGCCTTGAATGAATGGACTTTATTTGCGCCTTGCGCCTTACGCCAAAAGTAGACTAGGTTCGAGCTGGCAGGCTTTCGGCGAAGTCTCGGCGAGGCTTTTTGCCACCAAACTTCCGCTACGCCAAGCTGAATCTGTGACGCCTCCCACTGCTGCGCTGCCACACCCATCTTGGCGCAGGCGATCCACCAAACTGCCAAACTGACGCAAGGCTGCGCGGGTCGAAACTTGCATTACGCCGGCTCCGCCACCCTCCACCGCCCTGCGCTGCGCCACGAAACCAGGGCCCTAAGTCTCTGGGAGTCTGGCTGTGCTTTCTTGTCCAGCAGTGTCTGCTGAGGTCCTGACCGACACTAACTGGCCTGATGATGGCGACACCGTATTGTATTGAAGCCCTACCTGCTGCGCTGTGAGGCTTCTGGTCACTGACTGCTTTCCAGTCCGCGGCGTCATGTTTGAGATCAAGCCTGCCACCATTGACTACTACTGTTATGTGACTGCCTGAAAGTCCCCTCGTCTCCCACTCACGCCTTCTTCTCCTCCCTCTTTCCCACATGCGGGGGTAGGAGTGACAGGAGGAGTGCCTGCGCTAGACTGCGCCGTGCACGAAACTTGCAAAGTCCAGGCGGACACACCCCGTCGGCGTGGCGCAGGTGCGCTGAGCCCCGACTGCACCTGGTGTAAGAAACTAGGGCCCCTAGTGTTTTCACCTGGGAAATTATGTGCTAATTGTGTTCAACCTGTGACTTGAGTTGATGCTATTGAATGCCTGTGCTTTCTGAATGAGCACATACATCGTGCAACCAATGATAATTCAAGGGATTTGTGTGTCGGGTTTTGCAAGTTTAACAAATCTGAATCATGTGTGTAAACAAGGAATAGTATTTAGAGATTGTGTCCGTCTTTCCAGCCCTGATTACAGGGAAAGAACAATCTAAAGTATTGTCCTGTTTCATATCAGGGAGAGAAAGTTTTCATCATATTTAGCTTGTCCCAAATTCCTCAAAACGCTAAACACAAACTGAAAAGAGTTAAATACTTTGTCAAAACTCCACAAATCTTTTGCAAAATGAGCTTCAAGTTTTTAGATTTGTGTACGTAGTTACATTTTTTGTCAGTATAAAACTATAAAAGTCCAAATTAATTCTTCAAATCTCTAATAATTTGGTCCCGTCTCAATTCAACTTAAAGTGCACTTTAGCAGTACTAGAGGGAAAATACCAGTGGCTACTCTATGCTCTTTTAATTTCAAACCTATTATCACTTAGAAATATGGAAGTAAACCTGTGCCATCAGAGTTTGAATCTGAATTTCTAAGATTGAATTTTTTTAGTATCAAAATCAGACTTTGAATTTTAAAAACCATCGAATTTCTAGAAAATTCAACGTCAAAAAATTCAACATAAAAAAATTCAACATAAAAAAATTCAGTACCAACATCCGGGTCACCAGGGAGAAGCAATCGATCCCTGTCTCAATTCAGCCAATGTCCAGCCAATCATGTTACGCTCATTTGGTCATGTGACACCCACCCAAGTAGGACAGACCCGTCCGCCATGGCCAACGCAGGTGATGGTGCTTCGGTGAGTCCGTTTACTTTATTTGCCATTTGTGTTCGTAAAATTGAGTAATAGATATTACATGTTGCACATTAACCGGATTTATTGAACAATATCTACAATGAACTTTTAATGAGGTGGCGTTCGTGAAAACTTCGTTAGTAACTAGCTAACGGTAAGTAGGCTAACCGTGGTAGTGTTAACTGGTGACACAGTGTTTCCCACAGGATTTTAGGAGACGCGGAGAGGGGGTAATTTTAACACTACAATTAGCGCGATATATAGCGCATTTACCGTTTATTAGCGGCCTGTCCATGCGCCCGTGTCTGTGCGTGTGTGTACGTGCGGTGCGACCGCACGCGAGAGAGACGGCAGGTGGAGGGGCTGACTGGCAGACATGATATATGGTGAAACGCTAGTTATTAATTTTTTTCTGTCGTGAAACAGTGGGTGACAGCATCGTGGTTGCTCTTAGTTAGTGATGGCAGCTGTTGACAAACGGCTACAAGCAACAAAACAGTCTATACCCACCAGTCCTCCCATTAGCTGGCCTACTGTCCTTGCTTTACCTGTATTTGACCCATCCTGCTCACCAGAAGCTGCATTCATCAGCTCCTCTTTGACTCAATCCCCGGCCCGAACCGTGGGTGTTGATACTCGGACCCGACGTCTTGGTTTCGGTCGGGCAAGCTCGGCTGGTTGAGACCTCGATGCTGTGACGTGGGCCGCTCCGGTAGCTCAGTGGTAGAGCCGGTATCACCAGGGCTTCATGCAGTGGCCCAGATTCGAGTTCGTTCTCACTTAACAGGACAACATTTTTAGGCTATAGGTTGATTTTCTACTGCATTATTATTTCATTCCAGAGGTTTTTGTTTTTATTTTATGTCCTGTTGAAAGTTGAAAATACATTATTTTAGGCATAATCAAGCATCTTGAAAAAGCCTATCTGAATTTATGTCTTTACCTATTGAGAGATATTATTTTATTGTGTAATTTGTATAAATCGTTGTGTAATCAATAAAGAGGAGGCATACCTTAAGTGTCATCTTTTTTGGAAATGAAAATATGGTCACCTTAATTAAAGTCCATTAACATTTAGCTGTTTAAAACGTAATCTTTGTGCTGCTGGTTTGTTATACCCTTCTTACTATTTCTTTGTTGTTTGTGATGTCAGGGCAGTCATGGTGATAATATTTTGCAATCAGCCCGTCGCTTATTGCAATTACTCAATTCATCTGGTCAACAAGGTGCAGCCAGTGGTGGCGTCACAAATCAACAAGGTTTAGTATTTCACTTTAATTCATGTAATAATATTACTATACATCATAGATGTATTGATGATTAATAAATGTTTTTGGATACAATCCTGCAGAGAACAGAGACAGACAGAATCACTTCAAATGGAAATGACCACGTAAAAAGAAGTTTATTTTAAATTAAGCCCTATGTTTACACATTTTGACACTCTGTTGATTTGTACAGGCAAAATCAAAGTAATGATAGCATTATGTTGAATGCTCTGTTTCCTTCCAGTATTGCAGATCTTTAAGTCTAAGTTAGTAAACACTGGAAGAAAGCATGATGTTTTGTGTCTATTCTGAAAATGTGTATGGTCCATTTCCCTTCAGGCTAATGTTAAATTTGTTTATTAAATGAAAAACAATCTCAATGATTTGACAATAATAAAAGTGCTTTTCTAATGTAATTACAAAAACAGATGAGGTTGTTAATGTTTTTTTTTTATTATCTATAGGTCATTTCCAGGTATTTTCAGCAGGGGCAGAGGGAAGAGGCGCTTTCCCACAGCAAGTCCTGTTCCCGCCAAGAAGCCTAGACCATTGGATGTGGCTTTCTATTTGTTGCCAAAGCAATGTGAAAAAACCCCCAAAGAGCAGGAGCAATTAGTCCATATGCGTGCAGGACTGGGCCGTAGGACTGCTCATCTAGATGAAAGCACAACACATGAAGAGGTGATAACATGCAATTAGTTATTTGGGCCAGTTGTATTGTATATTGTATTCAGGCTATGAAGTTACAATGATTTGCTAGTTTGCAACACTGTGTCATTTATGCTATTTCTGATTTGAATCATTAATAGTTTTTGATGCTCTATTTGGAGAAGATTACAGTTGTTTCCATTTTTTCGTCACAGTTATGTTATGCCCTCAAAGTTTTATTCCCAAAATTGGGAACAATTACCGGTGGATGGCTACTATACAAATCTTCAGGTGGGCCAACATAAGTCTGTGTGTTAGTGTTTGCTCTGTCATTAAAAAAAAGTACATATGCAGCAGATAACTTCACATTATGCAGTGCACAACACTGTTACTTTGTGGTACTTAAATAAGACTTTTAAATATTTTACATATTTGTTTTATTTTATAAGGGCATGTCTACCTGCAAATCAGCCACTGCAAAGTAGAAATTGTATTTGTAAAGTAAAATAACAAACAAACATGACTTATTTTGCTTTAGGTGACTTCTTTAGCTTGGTCTGTTGTCAGACAAGAAGTCTAGTTGCTTTGACTTTACTTCTAGATAGAATCTCTCTCATAAACTGTTGACGGTTCTCATTTTCCTCTCCTCTTTTCTATAGGTGGATGGGGTAGCCGACAGCTGTCTCTTGTGGCTCCCGATGATGCCGGCTATACAGGCATGATGTTGAAGTCTGTAACTCGTGGGGCTAAAAATCTATTCCTTGCCCCAATTCAAGAGGAACTGAGTACAAATCCCCTACCATTGACTGATGAAGCATTCAGTAACATGCCAAAAGCTGCATGTCAGAAGTGTGAAGTTGCAGTTCCCCTTCCGCTCCTGACGGAAAACATCAAATCTTGTAATGTCATAGATGTTGACAGTGACGACAACCTGGCTAATGTGGATATCAGTGAGCCTGAAGAGAGAGACTGTTGATATGGAAATTTTGTACTTCTTGATGAGAGGCATCTGAACTGAAGACTTACACATGAGAAGGTTTGGTGAATGTAAATGTGTCCTGTGACCTGTGACGTGTGGCCTGTGGCCATTTGTGTGTGTTTTGCAACCCATGGGTGTTTTGCGACATGGGTGTGGTTTATGACCCAGGTGGGGTTTGCGACCCATGCAAGGTTTAGATAAACATCGGAGTTTACGACTTCCATCCCTGTGAACTGAGTGAAAACACACCCACAAGAAGATGGATAAATATCATGTTTGTCTCACAATACGTTGAGTCTACACTTTGCAACAGACCAGCATGTTGTTCTGTGAATTCTCCTCTTGATCAAGATTAAATCCCTGTTTGGACCTTGAGCTGACTCCGATCTCCTTCCTCCAGTTCTATACCAACGGGTAATTATTTTAACACTTTGGCGCCCAACGTGGGGCCACAATATCTTTCCCTCTCTTCGTACCAGAGGACCTGAAGACCTTAAGGCAGAGGAAATAGAAATCCTCTGAAAGACCTCCACCGCGGGGCTCATATAGCCTCGTTTGGGACAGGAGGCCAGGTCCTCTGAAGAGGGGGCGGTGACGGGGCCAACCACAGAGGGGAGACGGACCAGCCAGGCAAACAGAGTCAGGGACTCATCGAAAGGGTAAGAAATTTCTAATAAGTAAAGCAAGTCGGGAACTTGGGGGATCGATCTCTTAGAATAGGTCAAAGGACCTAATAGGAAAAAGGAAATAAATAGAATCAAGCCCAGGCTTGGGGGAGCAGGACTCTCTTAGATTTAGGGCAGGACCCTAAATCCAGGTAAACTGTCTTTGGAAGGACAAGGATTAAACTAATCCCGAAGGCCTGCGAAAACAAAAAGACGTCAGGAAGGGTTAGAGACCCATAGGTAAGAGTACTCAAAAGAAAAGAAATGAAAAGACCGGTAAAATAGAAAAAACGTTTAAATAAAAATACGTATTGAAAATAATTAAATAGATAAATAAATAAATAAACAAATAACTAACAAATTCAAGCTGGGAAATTGTAAAAGTTGTTTTAAATTGTTGTTGTTGTTTTTTTAAATATTGTTGTGAACCTGACGAGGTTCAATATAAATGAGATGCAAAATGAATGAGCCAGAAAGCTCTAGATAATGTAAAATATATAAGAAGTGGGAAAAAGGTTTAAAGGAAAGTTGCAGGTGGAAGAATGCAGAGAATTGGTAGAAAAAAATAGAGGAAAGGTTAAAGGGAAGTGAGAAAAGGCAGAACAAAGAGGGATACCCACAGGCGAAAGCATGGTTAGAAGAGGCAGAAGCAGAAAGAAAAGAAAGTGAGACAATGTAAAGAAGAAATTGAGAAAAGAGAGGTTGAAGAAAGGAAAAGATAGGAAGAAAAGGAGAAAAAGGAAAAGAAAAAGATTCAGTATGTAATAAACTTTATCCTGTTTTGTACTCCAACCGAGATAAACAGGATGACAAGTATGTGCCTCTGGGTCTCCACCCTCCCCCGTACAACATCCCTCAGCCACCACCGCCTCTTGTCCAGGCCTCAGCTCCACTCCTTCGCCCTCCCTCTCTCTTCGCATCTACTCTCTCCACTCCTGCACCGATAGCAACAGCCGTAGGAAGCACCTAATTGGTGTTGGAACTGCTGGATACAAGCTACGACTGACCATGAAAAGCCAAGAAAGGCGGAACAAAAAAGGCAAGTGAAATATTTGTCATGGATGATGATGATGATGATGATAATGATGAAAATTATGCTAATTCATTCACTGATGTGTATTTCCGAGGCAATGTCAATCGTGGAGGCTGGAGAGGGAGAGGAAGAGGAGAAGGACGGGGAGGACGGAGATTTGGAGATGAGAGCTGCTACAGTTGTGGTAAATTTGGACATTGGGCTCAAGAACGCAGAGCTCCAAAGGGCAGAGGTCAAGGAGGCTGGCGGGGGAGAGGAGGAGCAGGGAGACCCAGACGAGTTGATGATTCATCGGCGTGACTTCAATAAATCAGGTCATGCACAGTCACACACACCAAGACACAGAAGATGAGGAAGAAGAAGTATGTTCACTAGAAAGTTCTGAAATATTTTTAAGCATGAATCAAAAACCGATTACCGATCACCAGATTATTGGTTAACAATTATAAAACTTTAAAATGTTTTCTATGCGATACGGGAGCATGCAGAACAATTAGAATAATCAGAAAAGATGAAGGCGGTGGTAGACTGCCTACAAACAACTATCTTTTCTATGGCCATGTCCGCAAACTTAGCAAAATTTGAACCCCCGTGTAAAAGCCAGATACTATTATATGTGGATGACATCTTAATAGCGTCTAAAACTGAAATAGATTGTAAAACAGATACCTTAGCTATATTAAAGTTCTTAGCTGAACAAGGACATAAGGTCAGCAAAAATAAATAACAATTGTGGCAAACGGTTGTAAAATATTTAGGTTTTAATATTTCACAGTCAGGTAAACATCTAGACGAAAAAAGGAAAACAGCTATTTTACAAGCACCAAAACCTACAACCAAAAGACAAATGATGTCTTTCTTAGGTATGACTAATTTTTGCAGACAATGGATTGCTAATTATGCTGAAATAGCACAACCGCTCCAAAATACTATATATGACCAACCTATGGCAGCTCAAGACAAAATAACATGGACTCAAGAAACTAATGATGCTTTTGTTAGACTCAAACAAGTTCTAGTGAGCTCAGCAGTATTAGCTTTCCCTGATTACTCAAAGCCGTTTGTTCAGACTTGCGATGCAAGATCTGGTTTTATGACTAGTGTTCTAACACAACCATTTGGAGGAAAACAGAGACCTATTGCATATTATTCATCAAAACTTGATAACATCACAAAGGCTATGCCACCTTGTTTGCAGGCAGTACAGGCAGCTGCACTCAGTGTGCAGAGTTCTGCTTCTATAGTGTTATTTCACCCACTGACACTTATGGTGTCACATGCGGTCTCAGCACTTCTAATGCAGAACAAAATAGCCTTTATGTCACCAGCGCGACATCTTAGTTGTATGACTATCTTACTGTCACAGCCACATCTCACTATAGAGAGATGCACTACATTAAACCCATCAACCCTGCTACCAAATGAAACAGATGGAATAGCACATGATTGTGTAGGAGAAACTAGTGCTAGAGTTTTACCAAGACCAGATCTCACCGATGTACCACTTGATGCTGCTGATATTGTGATATTTGTAGATGGCTCATGTAAAAAGAATCCTGACGGGACAAATGTAAGTGGATATGCTGTAGTAACATCTGACAAGGTTTTGAAGTCAGGCTCCTTACCGTCGCATTTCTCTGCACAGGCAGCAGAACTTGTTGCACTTACAGAGGCGTGCAAAATAGGGAGAAATAAAGATATAACTGTATATACAGATAGCCAGTATGCATTCTCGACACTTCACGTGTTTGCACAACAGTGGAAAAATAGAGGCATGGTAACATCTACAGGGAAACCTATTACACATAAAGATCTCATTTTGCAGCTACTGGATGCCATTCAACTGCCAAGAAAAGTTGCAATGTGCAAGTGTGCTGCACATACTACAGGTAAAGATTTTATTTCAATGGGGAATAAAAAAGCGGACGAGGAAGCAAAACGAGCGGCTGCTACTCAGAAAAATGTAGATGACATTTATACTACTGAGACTACGCTTACACATATAGATCATGACATTTTGAGAGACATGCAAAATAGTTCACCTGAGACTGAGAAAAACATGTGGCGAAATTAAGGAGCCACACAGACAGAAACGGGGATTTGGGAGAGCCTCGACGGAAAGCCTATACTACCAAAAAATGTATTTAGATTTGCTGCGATATTGAGTCATGGGATTACCCATGTCTCAACAGGAGGGATGGTATCCACAATAGAGAACATTTTTACTACATATGGATTTCACAATTACACAAAAAAATTTTTGTGCCTCATGATTGATTTGCTCTAAACATAATGCTCAAGGTAGACTACGTCCTAAACCAGGTAAATTCCCAGAAGCGACATACCCATTCCAATGTATCTGTATGGATTTTATTGAATTAAACAAAGCTGAAGGAAAGAAATACTGTTTAGTAATAGTGGATATGTTCTCCAAATGGGTAGAAATTACACCAACAGTGAACAATGATGCAATAACTGTGGCCAAAATTCTAGCTACAGTCATAGCTCCAAGGTATGGTTTTCCAGAAAAGATTTATTGTGATAACGGTCCTCATTTTAGGAATCAAGTAATACAAAGGCTATCGGAAATATTTTCAATCCAACTCAGGTTCCATTGTAGTTATCATCCACAGTCAGCAGGACTGGTGGAAAGAAACAATGGAACTATTAAAGCAAAACTGAGGAAGGCTATGGAAGAAACAGGGAAGAGTTGGGTAACATGTCTACCAGCTGTAGCATTAAGCTTACACATTCAACCTAACAGTACAGGATTATCACCATTTGAAATATTATATGGAAGGCCATTTAGGGTACCGCTAATAGATACAAAGGGAGATGATACAAGATTGACTGAAACAATCGTTGACTACATGTCAAAAATGATGAAGAACAAAAGTGTTATGTCTACAGTATCTCCTCCTACAGATCCAGCACCAACAGGAGGGCCAATAAACCCAGGAGATTGGGTGTTTATCAAAGTCCTGAGGCGAAAGAATTGGTCAGCTCCCCGCTGGGAAGGACCCTATCAAGTGTTACTGTCTACACCCACAGCAGTCCGCATAGCTGAAAGACAGACTTGGATCCATCTCACACACTGCAAAAGAGCACAAATACCACTGTCAGATAAGTAGAAACATTCACCATGCCGGATTTAAAGCTACCGGTATGCTTGATAACTGTTTTATGTGTGACCACAATTGCATTCCTTATTTCAAATATAGTGACACAAGGCCAGGTATACGATAAAATGAGGGAAAGAGCTATAGGAATACAATCCAGGTGGGACACTAGTAGAGGTGTAGTGATAATAAAATGTACTGAAGGGATGAATTGCATTGCTCAGATTGATGCATGTCAGGTTTTCCCCTGTTCAGGACAACACTTTCACTGGCCGGAGACAGAAAATTATATCTGTGTCACCACGGAGGTATGCAGCGCATATAGAAAAGCGTGGGGTAGAACTGTTCATATAGGTGGGTGTGCGTGTGAGAAGTGGAGTTGGGTAATTGCTAATACAGGACCACGGGATTGGGGATACAACCCAAATTCTAACTTGAAAAACCGACTGAAAATTATCAAGATATTTGCAAAACAAAATATTTGCAAAACAAACAATTGCATGCCTGTAATAATAACACTTAAGACTCCTAAACGCACTGATAACGGAACATATGTGTTGGGAGCATGGGGGAGTGGAATAAACAAGGTTGGGATATTCCATATAATAGTGTCCCCAAGCCCGAGAAAGCAGACAACATCTGTAACAGCCACACCAACCAAACCGACTTCGATGAAAAATAATCCTGTAAAATATATAGACATAAGAAATATGAAGGAAACGTATGCCCTAGAAACAGGATTCACAGACTCAAATGTATGGCTACAATGGATCGTTCACACAGCCCGAAACAGCAAGTTATCCTCTTCCAATTGTCTAGCATGTGCAGCAGCCAGGCCGGGGTTAGGCACAGTGCCTTTTCCCCTTAATCCAGATAATGATCCAAAAGGTTTTCGTTGCATGCTAGAATTATACAAATCAGAGAATGCTACAAACTGCACCACTTTGAAACTTCTGTTCCCCCCAGTGTCATCACAGATTAAACCACCTTGGTTTACGCCATACACCGGGAATTATACCTGCTTGACACGAAGCAGAGGTACTGTGTCAGTAGGAGTATTGACAACCTGTAAAACCATCATTGATGTAATTAAGGGCGAGAGCAATGTCACTGATGACATAGTGAATGATCAAACCATGGCCAGAGCTGATGTATGGTGGTTCTGTGGAGGTAAGATACTCAGAGCAAAATTACCAACTGATTGGAAGGGAACTTGTGCTATGGTACAATTATTAATGCCGACATATATTTTACCATATGACACGACATTAGAAAAAGTGACGACACATAATTTACGAACAAAAAGAAATGCACCAGCAGGATCTTTTGACAGCAGAGTTTATATAGATGCAATTGGTGTTCCTCGAGGTGTTCCTGATGAGTTTAAAGCCAGAAATCAGGTTGCTGCAGGATTTGAATCACTCCTGGCTTGGTGGGTAACCGTTAATAAGAATGTGGATTGGATAAATTACGTCTATTATAACCAACAAAGATTTTTAAATTACACTAAGGAAGCAATTGGGGGCATACATCAACAGTTAGATAAGACTAGTTTAATGGCATGGCAGAATAGGTTGGCGTTAGATATGTTGTTGGCTGAAAAAGGAGGAGTATGTAAAATGTTTGGAGATATGTGTTGTACGTTTATTCCTAACAATACAGCACCTGATGGCAGCATCACTAAGGCGTTGAATGGATTGACCTCCCTATCTGCAGAGTTAGCTGAAAACTCTGGTTTTGAAGATCCTCTGACAGGATGGCTCCAGGACATTTTTGGAAAATGGGCAGGTTCTATAAAAACTATGATGTTATCTGTAACCGTAATGATTACCATTCTAATCGTTTGTGGATGTTGTTGTATCCCCTGTTTGAGAGGACTGTTACAGAGACTCATTGACACCGCTGTGACTAAAACAACTATGCTGTACGAAAGGATCCCCACCACCGATGATCACCGAGGGGACTATGAGAATGCAGCACAAGAAAATGTTACTTCTGATCTGACAGATGATGATTTATATGGTAACCTCTTTGATGAGGATAAGGACACTACGGACTAAGAGATAATTGCTGTTATATGTTTATTCTACTGATTATGATGAGACTACAGAAAATCTAACGGAAGTTGTAGTTTTCTGAATTGGCCGACTAGAGCCACTTAGGAGAAAAATATTCACAGCATTTGTACATATTGAAGGTGACCCCATTGTTTTTGTTCTTTTTACGTGCAAGGGATAGTTTAACTAGGTAGGGATAGGTCCGTAGCCAAGCCCGATAGGTTGACTAGCTTGGCGAGGACATTTATGTTTTGTTTTTGGGGGCAACAATGTAATCAAAATGCTTTTGAATTTATGCTTATTTTTATATAATTTCTGTGCCTTGTTAAATGGAGTACCTGCGGGTGGTTGCCGGGGCAGCGGGACCGTGAGAGAGTTTCCCTTTCTAGAAGGATAATGGATAATAAGAATGTTTTGAACTGCCTGATAGGGTTTTTGCTCTCACACTTCACAAAATGTATGTTATGATTATGCTTAGAATCAGCATAAACAGGAGGGATATGATATGGAAATTTTGTACTTCTTGATGAGAGGCATCTGAACTGAAGACTTACACATGAGAAGGTTTGGTGAATGTAAATGTGTCCTGTGACCTGTGACGTGTGGCCTGTGGCCATTTGTGTGTGTTTTGCAACCCATGGGTGTTTTGCGACATGGGTGTGGTTTATGACCCAGGTGGGGTTTGCGACCCATGCAAGGTTTAGATAAACATCGGAGTTTACGACTTCCATCCCTGTGAACTGAGTGAAAACACACCCACAAGAAGATGGATAAATATCATGTTTGTCTCACAATACGTTGAGTCTACACTTTGCAACAGACCAGCATGTTGTTCTGTGAATTCTCCTCTTGATCAAGATTAAATCCCTGTTTGGACCTTGAGCTGACTCCGATCTCCTTCCTCCAGTTCTATACCAACGGGTAATTATTTTAACAACTGTAAGAACTATAGTATAATATAATATAATCTGCTTTTGCAAGTATATTGTGTAGTATTTAATAACAGTTTTTTGAAAATAACACTATTTTTACTGGTAACCCCTCAACAGCAGACATGCAGGAATGTCCTGTCTGCAAAAACATGTTTCCTGCTGACTCCATCGAGGTACATGCTTCCTCGTGTGTGGAAAGGTATCCATTAACTTTGTATTATTATTTTTTTTCTCTAATCAGCAATGGTCTTTGTTTTACATACTGTGCAGTTGTAACACAAATACTTTTATGAGAGTAGGGCAGGAAATGAGGTGATGCATGAAAGCATTGTAATTGAGGAAGAACCAGCAGCAATGACTGGGCCATCCACAAGTTCTGCAGCTGTTCAAGATGGTAGGTGCTGTTCAGGCTTAGCAGTGGCATAGGGAAGGATACACAGTTAAAATGAACATGGTTGTTTTTTGCTATCTTTACAGCCATAGATAATTAAACAACCACATTTCTATTTTTTATTCATATTAGGCTGGTTAACTGTCAGTGACCCCACCAAGGCCATATCTCAGTGTGCTGACAGCTGTCGACGTATTCATGAAACAAAAAGTCCCTTACTTCTCAGCATGGACATCAGAAAAAGCCCTGCTGAGCAGGACATGGCACTTATCTCCTTCTATAAATGACCTAATGTGGAATGGGGACGACCTCTGAATTGCAGACTTGACGGTAGCTCCGATTACAAGTTACAGTTGTCCAAAACTAACTTAAGTATTTACTCTGTCTTTATTCTGTCAAACTTCACATTGTGTTACAGGAGATACTGCTATTGGACATGGTGTAACTCGTTTTTTTTTCTCCACATGCATGGAGAAGCTGAGGTCAGGATTTTGCATCAACTTTGGTATGTATGTAATAGAATCCTTCCAAATGCAAGCTGTATTACCGTTTTTTTTTTATTATTCTGTCCATAAAGGTTATAATGCCTGTATTGATGATATCTCTGACTCTGGAATATTATTATATATTATTATATTATAATTATATTATTATATATTATAATATATGAGGCCTATTTCTTTGTTGTTCTTAATTCAAATTTTTGATATCTTGACAGCAAATTCAAGTCTTACTGGCCTTTTTGACGGAGAGCCGGGCCATTTAGTTCCCTCAGCCTCTCACTTTCTCGTGGAAAGTGACATGTTCATGGTGGCGGGTCGAATGATAGGCCACTCCTTTCTGCATGGAGGACCATGCTTACACGGACTCAGCCCTGCTGTTATTGTCTTGCTTGGTGGAAGTCCTGACACTGCAACAGTGACACTGGAGGACTGTCCAGATCTGGACATTAGAGAAACCATCAGGCTTGTATGTTTCTTTCAGTAATATTTTTTCCCTGTTAAAAGGGTTTTCTATAGAGTTTTTCCTCAGTCGATGTGAGGGTCTAAGGGCAGAGGATGTTGTTATAATGCTATGTAAAGCCCTTTGAGACAAATAAAATTGCCTTGCCTAATATGTAATGTACAATGGGCCGCCCTTTTATTGGGTATCCATTGTCCTTTATGAATAACATTTATATGACTTATTGTCTTGAAGCTTGAAGGTGGATCCATACTGTCCAATAAGGATAAACAAAGTGTCCAGGACTTGGCCTATGCATGGGACCTCCCTTCCCTAACTGACAACAACAGGAGGTGGCTGTTTGAAAAGCTATTGATACATGCAGTGAGTAAAAGTTTGAGAAATGTCTGTCTAAAAACACAAGTCACAATAAATGTTTTATCCTGTTGGTGATGTTTTGGTTATAAATGCACATTGCTATGGTTCTAAAAAAAATTGCTTTTTCCTAAAGACACGGCAGGGAATGTCAGCGCTGAGGTTAATTTGAATTACTCTGGTCTTGTAGCAAATATTATGGTTCATACCTGGTTGGGATCTATGACTGTCTGCAATAGAATAAACAATTATCAAAGTCTTTCTCATGCTTTTTTTTCAATGCAGGTCCTTCTTCAACGTATCACATGGCCTCGTGAGGGTGGCAGCGATGATGACGATTGTTCAGTTGAAACAAAATGCCGCATGTCAGGGTATCTACGACAGTTCATAGGTGAAGGTAGGTTTACTTGTCTCAAGGGCTTGACTAATCTTCTATTCAGTGTGAACTGTTAGTGCCATAGTTGGCTATTTATCCTGATGACTAATCACCATCCATTTGAATCTACTCCATAGCAACACCAACTGAACTGACCAACCTGGTCAAATTCTGGACCGGATGGGAGGTTCTACCACCAAGTCTCTCTGTCGAAGTCGTCGATGGCAGATACCTCACAGCCTCCACCTGCTTTGAGACCTTGCGCATCCCAGGGCATTTTAAGGACCACACATCTTTTAAACGTGACATCCTGGCATGCATTAGCACTTGCCACACAGGATTTGGTCTTGTCTGAGTGGCATCTGGACCTGTATATACACTTGTCAGTTAAGATTGTTTAGGTAAAATGTTGATGTTTTTATGCTTGCTAGCTGTCAACTGTTCATCTGACAGTATGGAGTTGTTGTATTTGTAGAACTGTAACTTGAACTGTAACCTGCAAATTTCAGACCATGTGGGAGATTCCTTGCCATCCTTACTCTGGTTATTAAAATATTCAATTTGTCAAGGTGGACTTAGACTGATTTTATTTTCACAATTTTGTGCATTGTTCGATTAAATTGTTATTACATTACATCTCAACCTTAGTTTTCATTAAAAAAAAAATGCGGTATGTTAAGTTACATGCATTTTATGATTGGCTTAATGTATTCTTTTTTTATTTTTTTTATTTTTTTTATTTAAATTTTTATAGCATTTCACATTAAAGGAAAACACATACATTGTGACACAACATAAACATAAACAAAAACAAAAAAACGCAGTAATGATGGTGTGTGAATGTGAATGTGTGTGTATGTATGTGCGTGCGTGTATCTGCGTACATGTGGTGTGTGTGAATGCATCATGTACACAACATCTGTCCTACACCAGACTATCAAAGTACTTTGTCACCTTGTCAATGTATCCCAAATATTCTCTATTCCACCTCTCCAAGTTGCCATTAGCCACAAGTGTAAGCCTCTCCATTTCAAATACTTGTTGTATTGTTTCATACCACAGGTGTAATTCTGGTGTTTTGGTTTGTTTCCATATCCTGAGGGGTATTCCATCAAACTCGCTAAGTGCAAAGCCGGGCTAATTTCGATAAGCCTCGCTACCTTTAGCGAGAGTTGCGTTCCATCAACGTGACTTGAGGCACTCTCCGCTAAGTAACCATGGGAATTTATCCGACCAAACTAGCCTGCCCTGGGGCAGGCTAACCATCAGGCTTACTTTAGCGGGGGTTTCAGAGAAGTCTGTCTGTCGGAAACAACTGTACCAGCAGAAGGTTCCGCCAAGCCTAGTCCTCGTGATTTTGTCACGTGAAAGACCAAAAATGACCAAAATTACATATATCAAGTACAAACAGACTATATTTTCATCAAGCGTCTAAGAATACACGCTTGCAATTAAAAAAATATGAATAAATCGTTTATTTTGTTTAAGACCAACTGGCCATATCATTATCTAAAGCCCCCAGTTGGGTGAGTGGTGATGCTCCTGCCCCCGGATGTGGGCATCGCAGGTTCACATCCCGGCGAAGACATCTCGTGTGTTTTTTTGTTTTTTTTGCCTGTATAATTGTCTTTAGATCAGAGAATTAGACCAATATTTTACCTTAACTATGATAAATATGTCATACAATTTCCCCAGAACCCAAATATAACTTGCAAAAACATGATAGGCATAAAGATGTTATTATTAATAGCATGATATAGATCCCAATGACAAAGGCATTGCTGCATGCAATTTTCAGCCACATAAATTCCTTTCAGGTGAGTTCATTAATAGGTTCATTGAATGTGTTTATTGAATTGTTGAGATAAATGAGTTGGTCAATGTAGATGCATTTACTAGGCCTATCTAAAAAAAAAGAGAGAGAGAGAGTTCCGGACAAAGAAAGAAGTTTCTCAAACTTCCACAGTCGGGAATTGAACCGTGGCCGGCGGCATGTAAAGCCGGCACGTTACCTCTACGCTATCGTCGCTTTCGACAAATTGTAGTCATAGTTATATTAGAACATGTTACTCTTAACGGTACTTCCGTATTTAATAGTTCGGCAATTCTTGCCCAGCAGCCTCGCGATTTTTATTTATCACTACAGTATTCCCTTTATTGGTTATGATGGGTTTGTACTCCTCATACATTTCCATCAATATTTTTTGCGCTGGTCTTTTCTGGCATTTTCTCGATGATTCGACATTCACGGTTCTGGTCTGGCTTCATATCCCGTGAACGGCGTAACACAAGACAACTTTAACCTGGCTTGAATTAGCCTCAACAAGGCGCGGCTGAAATGCGTTAATGGAACGGGTTTAGCCGCAAGTGGAAGTTGGCGTTAGTTCTAACCAGGCTTAACCAGGTAAGCGCCGCTTTAATTAGCGAGTTTGGTGGAATACCCCTCTGGTCAGCTGCTTCAGTGCGGTTAGGCGCAAAATATTAAAGATCTTTCGCTCCTTTAATTTTGTCTTATGGTGCATGTTGATACCCAGCCAATTGTCTAATGTCAGGGATTCCTTAATGTCAAGAATGTCTTTAATAGCTTTCTCTACCTCTTCCCAGTAAGACTTTATTACCGGACATGTAAAAAAAATATGCATATGATTTGCTTTACTTTCCCCACATCCTCTCCAACAACCAGATCCTGTTACAGAAGAGATCCTTCCAGTGATATGTGGAGTAATGAAAAATCTCAGATTTATTTTCCATGCAAACTCTCTCCAATGTTTTGACTGTGTGATTTCAAAGTTTTCCTTCAAAGATTCTCTCCAGGCTTCCTCTGTGATATTTATGGATAACTCTTTTTCCCATTTTTCTTTTACTTTACTTTCCACAATTGTTAATTTTTGCAATATTTTGTATATGCATGAAAGTTTCATCCTACCTTTATTTTGGTTTTCTACCAAATATTGCAATAACTTATTTCCCTTTTTTTCTTCTTCTGAATTTTTCTTAATGTAACTCCTTACCTGTAAATATTTAAAAAAAATGTTTTTGCTCCAGACCATACATAGAAGCCATGGCTTCATATGTGTTTATTATATTTTCAGTGAGAAATTGTGAAAATGAAAATAATCCTTTACCAGCCCAAGATTGTAAAATCGTATCACTTCGATTTGGTATAAAGTCCGGGTCATGCCTCATTTCTCTGAGTTGTACATTCTCACTCTGTATTTTAAGTTTTTTGCACAGTCGTCTCCAATTCCTTACAGTATTTCCTATACAGAATAGATGTAGCTGTTGTTTTTGGCTCTCTTTCCTTAAAAAAGGCAATGTTCCAATTGACCCTGTTGTTAACTCGTTCTCTATATTTATCCACTTTATCTCTGTCACCTTTCATCCATTTAATTATTGTTACAATTTGTGTTGCATAATAATAATTTTGTATATTCGGGAGGCCTAGCCCTCCTTCGTCTTTATGTTGAGTTAGTATTTTAAAATTAACTCTGTGTTTTTTATTATTCCAAATAAAATTATTTTATTCCAAGTATTAAAGCAGGTTTCTGGTAGAATAAGAGGTATTGCTTGAAATAAGAAAAGAAGTTGCGGAAGTATCATTTTAATTGTTTCCACTCTACTAAGTATCCCATCTGGTATTAATTTCCACCTATTTAAATCCTGCCTTATCTTTCTTTCCAGGGTGCAGTAGTTGTTTTTATATAGTTCATCCAAATTTGTACTAATAGAAATACCTAAATATTTTATAATCTCTGTATCCCATTTAAACTTATAACATTGTTTAAAAGCTTGATTCATCTGTATTCCAATACTTAGGGATTCACATTTATTTTCATTTATTTTATATCTTGATACTCTGCTGTATTCTTCAATCTCCTTAAATAAGTGTTGCATTGTACTTTCAGGCGAGGTTAAATAAATAATTATATCATCTGCATATAGTGCTAATTTATGTATTTATTTCCCTATCTTCATCCCTTTAATATTTACGTTTTGTCTTATGGCTATTGCCAACACCTCAATATATATGGCAAATAATAGCGGAGAGAGAGGATCTCCTTGTCGAGTGCCTCTTTGGATAGTAAATTTCCTCGACAGGGTACTATTTGTTTTAACTATAGACACAGGTTTACTATAAAGTGCTTGTAACCATTGGCAAAATGTCTCATTCATACCAAAACTCTTAATTGTTTCAAACATAAAGGGCCAGCTAACTAAATCAAAAGCTTTTTCAGCATCCAATGTCATCAATAATAGCTCTTCCTTCTCTCTTTGTGCATAATCAATTATATTCAATGTTCGTCTAATATTATCAGCCAGGAGTCTTCCTGGGATAAAACCGCATTGATCGGGAGTAATTATATCTGTAATTGTATCTTTTAGCCTGTTCGCTAATATTGATGATATTATCTTATGATCTGTGTTGAGTAGTGATATAGGTCTATATGATGCACATTTTGTGGCATCTTTCCCTTCTTTATGTATTAATGTTACTATTGATGATGACCATGTTTGAGCCCACTTTCTTGTATCTAGTGCATGCCTGTATGCTCTAATCAGTAGCGGACTTAATTGATCTTTAAAAACTTTGTAGAATTCATTTGTAAAACCGTCATCACCTGGAGATTTCCCATTTTTCAACCCCTGTATTTGCTCATGAACCTCTTGTGCCGTTATTGGTTTTGTTAACTTTTCGTTATTTACTTGTGTTATTTTTGGTAGCTCCAAATTTCTTAGATATGCCTGAATTTGTTCGCGATCTGCACTTGCCTCTGCCCTATACAGTTTTTCGTAGTAACTAGCAAATTCTTCTACGATCTGATCCTTATCAGTTATTATTCTAGCTTGTTCTGGTTTTAAATTTGTAATGTACGCTTTCTTCATTTGTTTCTTGAATTTGTAAGCCAGTATTTTTAAGGACTTTGGCCCACCATCATAGCTTTCCTGATTTGTAAATGTCATTAACTTTTCAATCTCAAGCATATTTTTTCTAATTGTGTCCGTTTTTCTTTTAATTGTAGCTTATCTTCATTGCTATTAGTTTTACTGTCTATTCTCTATTGTTTTTATGTCCTCAATTAGCTGTTTCTCTTGTGCTCTTCTTCTTTTTTTTCTAGTTGAGGAATATGAAATAATATATCCTCTCAAAACTGCTTTGGCTCCTTCTCATAATGTAATTGGATCTATATCTTCTGTGTCATTTATTTCCACATAATCTTTTAGTTCTTTTTTTATTCGTTCTATAAACTCTAGTTCCTGCAAAAGTGAATTGTTTAGTCTCCATAGGCTCTTGCCCTTACTAGTTTGTAATGTTATTGTCAGGGAAATCGCTGCATGATCTGACAGGTTTATTGAGCTGATGTAGCATGTTTTAACTAGCGTTACATTTTGTTTATACATAAAGAAATAATCGAGCCTATTATAGATTGAATGTCTCCCAGAGTAACAGGTGTATTCCTTTGTATCCGGATTGAGCTCTCTCCATATGTCTACAAGTCCCAGTTCAGAGCATGCTTTCCTCAATAGATTGGCGTTTTTCTCTGCTCTATGTACCTTGGTACTTGATGAATCTAGTTTTGAATTCATCACCAAATTTAAGTCCCCCGCCATTATTACCACTCCCTTTGTCCTTGTGGCTAATGGATCTATCAACTGTACCATAAGTTCAGGGCCCGTGTCAGGTGGATAATAAGTATTCAAAAAAGAAATTTCCAGTCCTTCTATTTTACCAACTACTAAAACATATTTTCCTTCCTTATCCGTATAGCAGTCTTCTAATTCAAAGCTTACATGAGGTTTAATTATTATTACTACTCCTCTTTGTTTTGAGTTATATGTGCTATAATATACCTGGCTCTTTGTTATTTTCTTTAATTTTTCATGTTCCTGTTTTTCCAAGTGGGTTTCTTGCAAGTAAACTATGTCCGCTTTTTCTTTCTCCATCTCCAACAAAATCTTTTTCCTTTTTATGACATTATTTATCCCATTGACATTCAGAGATATTACCTTTAAATCACACATGAAACAGCTGACAAGTCCTTGGAGAAACTATATTTTGTATTCGTCTGATTTTATCTGACTGATGTACTCCTACAGAGTGGCGCAGGCAGATATATGTGTATCCAGGTGCATATATGTATGTGTGCATGCATGAATGCATGTGTATGGACCTACATGTCTTTTAAATGTACCAATATTTCATTTAACAGTTTTACGTCTTTTGAATATCTTGCTTTTACAGTACACTCTGAGATCCCGGTACTAATTTTAATAATCTACAGACCTCCTAAACCAAACGGTGTTTTTATCCAAGAGTTTGCTGAAATCTTGTCCCATTTTGTGTCTAAATACGACAAGATCCTCATTTTAGGTGATTTTAACATACACGTCTGCTGTTCCACTCAACCGTTTGTTACAGATTTTATAGACACTTTCGAATCTTTTAGCCTCACTCAGGCAATACAAGGTCCAACGCATTCAAAAGGTCACACCCTAGACCTGGTTTTATACAGCGGTCTCAGCCCAGAACATTTTGAGACAAAGGATATCTGTGTGTCTGATCACATAGGAATTTTATTCAGTGTGGTTTTATCGCAGCTAACTATTGAACACACTACAGCAGCCCGACGTCGAGTTTTTAATTCCAGGTCTGCTAGCAAGTTTTCTGAGCTTTTTAATTCTGCTTTTTTAACTGCTTTTAATCCAAATTTTAACACCGAAGAGCTCGTCTCTCTTTTTAACCACACCTCCCAGACTGTCCTTGACTCTGTTGCCCCTTACAAGAACAAGAAAGTGAAAAGCGCTCCACAGCCATGGCTAAATGAATCCACCCAAGAGTTAAAGAGAGATTGTAGGAGGAAAGAGCGGAAATGGAAGAAAACAGGTCTGCAAGTATTTTATGAAATCTGGAAAGAATCTATGAAAGTCTATCAAAAAGCAGTTAAAAAAGCTAGAACTTCCTTCTTCTCAAGCCTTATTTTAGCCAATCACTCAAACCCCCAAATTTTATTCCAGGTAATAGATTCCATCATTACTCCCTCCACGAGCCATTTCAATGACGCCTCAGATGAGACATGTGAGATGTTTTTAAACTTCTTTATCAACAAGGTCAATGAGATAAAGCAGAACATAACCTCTCCAGACCGCATCTTACATGTTAGTAGGGATCTTAGTAATTATCTTAGTAATTTTACACCTGTTTCTATGCCTCTTTTATCCAAAATCATGTCCAAGATGAAATCAACTAGGTGCAGTCTTGATATTGTTCCAACAAAGTTTCTAAAAGATGTTACTGACACAGTTGGGCCTAGTATTTTATTGATTATTAACAGCTCCTTGGAAAATGGCGTCTTCCCCTCCAGTTTTAAACATGCTGTGGTCCAACCTCTTTTAAAGAAACCAAACCTTGATCCTTCTGTGCTGAACAATTTTAGACCAATTTCCAAACTCCAGTTTTTATCCAAGGTTTTAGAAAAGGTTGTTTCCACTCAGCTTTTATCATTTTTGTGTCATAATAACATTTTTGAGAAGTTTCAGTCAGGTTTTAGAGCTCTACATAGCACAGAAACTGCCCTCTTAAAAGTAACAAATGACCTGCTTTTAACAGTCGACAGAGGGGAGAGTGCAATTTTAATTCTTTTAGACCTCAGTGCGGCGTTCGATACAATAGATCACGCCATTTTAATTGACCGCCTGGAATCCTGGGTTGGCGTCAAGGACACTGCACTTAGCTGGTTTTATTCTTACCTTTTAGAAAGAACCTTTGCAGTCACCATAGGTAATCATACCTCTTCCACAGCCCAAATTACCTGTGGTGTACCGCAAGGCTCAATTTTAGGCCCGATTTTATTTTCTATTTATATGCTCCAGATCATCCAGCGGCACAACGTCTCTTTTCACTGCTACGCAGACGACACACAGTTATACCTTCCGCTGAGACCGCACGACCCAAAAAGCCTAGCTGCTGTTTTAGACTGTCTAGATGATATTAACTGTTGGATGGCACAAAATGTTCTACTGCTTAACAAATCAAAATCAGAAATAATCTTGTTCAGTCCCCCAAACACAGACACCACCCCCATTACTCATACCCTTGGACCACTTGCCACCAATATTAAGCTCTCTGCCAGAAACCTGGGTGTCATTTTTGACTCAAGCCTCACTTTTGACCAACATATTAAATCAGTAATCCAGTCCTGCTACTTCCAATTCAGAACTATTTCCAAAATCAAACCCATCCTTTCTCAATCTGATCTGGAAACAGTTATTCATGCATTAATTTTCTCTAGACTCGATTATTGTAACTCCCTCCTTTCTGGCACAAAACAAAAGTCCGTCTCCCGCCTCCAACTGGTCCAAAACGCAGCAGCTAGGCTTCTCACTGGTTTTAACAGACGAGATCACATCACCCCAGTCTTAGCTTCCCTTCATTGGCTCCCTGTCTGTTTTAGAATTGATTTTAAGATTTTACTGATCACTTTTAAAGCTCGTCTTGGTCTGGGCCCAGCCTATATAACAGAAATGCTGACACCATACGAGCCAGTCCGCAGCCTTAGATCCTCGGTTGGGGGCCTCCTGGCTGTTCCAAAGTCGAGACTAAAATCTAAGGGTGACCGGGCCTTTTCCATCAGAGCCCCTCGACTTTGGAACGACCTACCGGAGGAGATAAGGCTTGCGGACTCTGTGACTTCTTTTAAATCACTTCTTAAAACTCACTTTTACAGACTTGCCTTCTTGTGATGTCGTCTCCTCCCTTTTTTATCTGTACGTTCTAGTTTGCACATTATTTTATTTATCTATTTTACCGTATTTTATCTGTTTTCTTTTTATTTTTAAGACTTCTTTTTATTGCTTTTATTTATCTTAATGCACTATTTCCATGTCTTTTTGTTGATTATCATCGTTTTTGATCGTCTCTGTCTGACATGACCTCAAATGTTAATCGTCTCTGCTCTGCTTTTCAAAGCACTTTGTAAACCCTGTTTTTAAAGGTGCTCAATAAATAAAGTTATTATTATTATATTATATTATTATTGTGTCAGCTTGTAATAGAAAACCCCCCCTCGCCCTCCCCTTAATTTCTGATTTGTATCTAGTATCCATATTCCCCACAAAAGGAAGATAATAAAGCCCAGTATGGCTTTAGTCCTTTTCATTCATATCTACATACACTCACCCACACACACCCCTCCATGCATACCCACATGTATACATACACACATATATATACATATATACAGGCAGAAACACATACATCCACACATGCGTCCACTAAACCCCCCTTCTCAACACACACACACCCACAGCACCCCCCCCCCCCCCACACACACACACACACACCCAGACCCATGTGTACACACCCAAAACAAAACAACCAAAGCAACCGCTTATCTTTCTTATTTTTAATTCCATTTTCTTTTCTTTTTTTCACTTTTTATTTTATTTTATTTTGTTTTTAAAGTGAATTTAATTTCAAATTATTAACTGGGGGAATACAGACAATAAAAAAATGATAATTAAACTTAGCGTTTATCATTTACAGTTGCCATTTTCATAAATTCATTTAAATTTTTTTATTAGAATATTTTGTTTGTCCCCCCCCCCCCCCCCCTCCATTTCTTGAAAGAAAAAAAAGAAAAAATACTATTGGTAAAGTAATCCATCAGAAATACAACAAAGAAACAAGCCAATACTTTCGGGCAGTACAAGGATTAACCAAAAATTATTCTTCCATATCTCTATTTTCTCTTTGACCAAATCAACAAGTTAATTAGCCATAAGCTATTTAAACCAATAGTTTCCATTGGATGCCTCCCACCTCCCACCGGCTTAATGTATTCTTAACAATTTCTGCACTCTAATAAACAATTAATGCAGGAGTTTAAAGTGCACTTGTACTTTTCATTGCTAGAACTGAAGGGAACAAAAGTCTGCAAAAACATTAAAATATCAACACATAACTTAAAACTGAAGTCTTATCTGATCAGTTCTATTCAGAGATCAAGAAACTGCTCACAAAACTGAACAGCAGCAATGTAAATATCGCTGCCATAGGACTGGGATGCAGCTCTTGAATGAACTGCAGCTCTGAAAGCTGTCAGTTGTCCATCGGTCAGTGGGCATGCTGTGTTTGGAACGACAACGCCGAAGTGGTCTTCATAAGGAAGTCCACTGTTTTCCCACTCAATGTCAGGAATATCCCTGCCCTGCAAATAGAGAGCATTTTAAATTGTATGCAGCGACAGTAGGCACACTTTAAAATACTTAAATTCAACAGCTTAAACATGAAAACCAAATGATTCATGTACCTCTGCGTTATCTGGTCTTTGAACTGGGTGGTGTCTACGACCCAGCTCCCACAGCTGGTTGGGGGTCATGTTGTCCCAACCATTCCGGAATGTATCCAAGTCATCCTGCAGGCGTGGTAAGAAAACAAAGTGGCAGCAGAAGAGGTGTGTTGGATTGGCGATGCTCAGGAAGCCCTCTTCTTCAAGGTAGTGCAGGACATCATAGTAGATGCAATTAACAGCTACCCACAGGTCTCTCCACAGCCGCTCAATCCTTAATTTTAATACAAGAAAATATAAATTTACAATTTGTTTAATAATCCACAATGAGTGATCAACAAATAATTTGTAAAATATCCAACCTATTTAATAGCTTAAACTTAGTCTTTGAATTTCTTTTTTATTTTGTATTTATGCATAGCTCACTTCCCATTTCTGCTGACCTATAAGGTTCTTAATGACAAAGCTCCATCGTATCTGAAAGACCTCATCATTCCTTACTGTCCTACCAGAGCACTCCGCTCCCTGAATGCAGGTCTGTTAGTGACTCCCAGTATCTCTAAAAACAGACTGGGAGGTAGAGCCTTCAGTTACCGGGCTCCTTTAATGTGGAACCGGCTCTCTCCATGGGTCATAGAGGCAGACACTAACTACATTTATGTCCAGGCTCCTCTCCTCTCCTCCCACCAGAAGCTGCCTCCATCAGCTCTTGTTAACATTTCTGTCTTTCCCACATTCTGTGTTATAAACTGTTTTCTTGTATGTATACAACATCTATTGCACATCTGCCCATCCTGGGTGAGGGGTCCCTCCTCTGTTGCTTGTTGAAGTATCTGAGAGCAAAATTCTGAAAATATAATAAAAATAACTTGTTAATAATTCTATTTCCCTATTCAAAGTCTCTCTAACTAAAAAGGTGTTATGAACAGTGTTTATCTTTGACCTGGTATTTTTCCCACCATACAACTCATTTTCCATACACATAGTTACAGTTAGTACTTTTATATTGTAAAATCTCCTATATTATAATATCCATTCACCTGAGAGGAACACCAAACTTGTCGACAGATTCCTGGAAGAATGCCAGGGTGGTTGAGGCCATGTTGTTTGAGGCTGCACCAAGATACATTATCTGCAGCACAAATACAATGACATGTCTGTGGGGCACTCAAGTATTTCATAATTATAGAAATATGTGCACTTTGTCCAAACAATTGTGCTAACCTTACGAGAAAAACCATCAATGCCTCCAAAGACAACAATGTTGTAGCTGAAAGAGTGAAAAATGAATTTGTCAACTGTACATAAGATACTGCAAGTTAAAAAAAGAAAGGAAAAAAAGGCAACACACAGTTGCTAAATGTAATAGACAAAATGTGTGCCATTATGAGAGGTTAGCTGTTATGGCGCATATATAGAAACAGAAGCAGTATAAAAAATGTGTGGTAACTAGAGCTGCAACAATTAATTGATTAATCAAACAATAATTAATTAATTAATTAATTAATAAAGTAATTATTAAATTACTCGTCAACTATTTTGATTTGATTCAAATAATAGGTTTGAGTAGTTTTTAAGAAAAAAAGTCAAAATTCTCTGATTTCAGCTTGTTAAATCTGGATATTTCTGTTTTTTTTGTTCCTTTATGACAATAAAGTGAATATTTCTTTGGTTTGTGGACAAAACAAGATGAGGACGTCATCTTGTGGTTGGGGAAACACTGATTGAGATTTTTCAACATGTTTTCAATGTTATTGACAAAATAACTAATTGATTAATCGTTACAATAATCACCTGATTAACCGATAATGAAAATAATTGTTAGTTGCAGCCCTAATAACTATATACTTTAAAACAAACACCCTTAAAACTCAGACATTTCGTGAAAAAGATTGCTAAATATGAATTTACCGAATCAATTTATGGTTCGTATCAATGTGCCACAAAGCCTGGGGTCCGGGTACTGAATAGGTCCGTCTAGCTAGACACCCAACATGGACCATCGGTTTATGACACCAATGGTGTCAACGCGGTGCATGGAGACTCTGACTCGGTTATACTGCACCCTCAGTCCTCTGGCTTGCAGTAGACCCTTCATCATCCGATATCCAGAGTTAGGCTGCCTAGATTTAATGTCTCTCACACACTGATCTAACTCATCATCTGTCATTGGGCTGTAGAGTGCCCTTACTGAGAGATCAGACTCAGCCATGCATCGGTATACTGTACGTCTGGACACCCCCAAGAATTGAGCAATACAAGGAACAGACAAATTAAGTTCCAGAAGTTTGTTAAGGTAGTCTGGGGATATGGTCATCCGCTGTCGCCCTGCTGGTCCTTGCTCAAACTGCACAACTGCAATGTGTTGCTCCCTTTTGTCTTTTTCTAAATTGATAAGACTGTGTAGCTGTGTCAGGGCTTCTAAAATAGCTGAACAAACAGTTACTTGACTGGATACAGCAATTAAAAACACAAGTTCTTGTGTGCAAGTGAACTCTAAGAAGTCCAGGTCCAGAGGCATGCGTCCCACAATATGTTCCAATCGAGAACAAAGTCTTTCTAAAAGATGATTAAGCAGTTGTTCCTAGGAGAGAAAAACAAAATAGAAAATTAACAATAGAAAAGCAAATCCATGACTGTAGCTGGTGTTTGAAAAGTGCAATTTGTAATAACAGCTTCATCAGATACTTGAATAGTTCAAAATCCGATGCCTGTATTAAAATGATTACACAATAAACTCAGGTTAAACACCGTGTTCACATAAACGGACTGCGAGCTCAACTGTAGCGCACCTACTCACGCGCGTGTACTGCCCGTGTAACCCGACAGGACTCGACAAGGCGCGCAGAGGGGAAAGCTGTATATCCGGTAATCACGGTACCGAAAATGCAGGTCTCGACATGGACTTGGTACCGAAGTATCGGTTCTCGTGACAACCCCAGGCTGTATGAAATAAATAACTAACTCTCTCGCATGCGGTCGCACCACACGTACACACACGCACAGACACGGGCGCATGGACAGGCCGCTAATAAACGGTAAATGCGCTATATCGCGCTAATTGTAGTGTTAAAATTACCCCCTCTCCGCGTCTCCTAAAATCCTGTGGGAAACACTGTGTCACCAGTTAACACTACCACGGTTAGCCTACTTACCGTTAGCTAGTTACTAACGAAGTTTTCACGAACGCCACCTCATTAAAAGTTCATTGTAGATATTGTTCAATAAATCCGGTTAACGTGCAACATGTAATATCTATTACTCAATTTTACGAACACAAATGGCAAATAAAGTAAACGGACTCACCGAAGCACCATCACCTGCGTTGGCCATGGCGGACGGGTCTGTCCTACTTGGTTGGGTGTCACATGACCAAATGAGCGTAACATGATTGGCTGGACGTTGGCTGAATTGAGACAGGGATCGATTGCTTCTCCCTGGTGACCCGGATGTTGGTACTGAATTTTTTTACATTGAATTTTTTGACGTTAAATTTTTTGACGTTGAATTTTTTGAGATGTTGAATTTTTTTAGACTGAATTTTTTGACATTGAATTTATTTACACTGAATTTTTTTCAAATTCAGAGACAAAAAAAAATTCAGTGCTAGAAATTCGATGGTTTTTAAAATTCAAAGTCTGATTTTGATACTAAAAAAATTAAATCTTAGAAATTCAGATTCAAACTCTGATGGCACAGATTTACTTCCATATAGAAAGCATAAAAAAGTACACATTTAAAGATGGATAGAGGTGAAAATATGGATTTTTTTTTTTTTTGGTAATCACACCAGAGAAGGGAAGACTAGAGTTTATGCTGAGGCTGCTCGAGCTGCATCAGGTTGTGAAACACACATACATTAATAATATTCACCACTCTGTGATGAAATATACTGAATATGCTTAATACGCTTAAGCTTGCTTAAGTGCCAACATGAATGCTACAGCCTCAGTATATGATTATATTTAGGCCCTACCTCATTAAATAACCTGGAAGCAAATCATATTTCATCAGTACAAATAAAAAAAAAGACAAGGAGTTTGAATATGAATGTAATGTTTATTGTATTGCGAATGCGCTTATGAATGTTGTGTGACAATGATTAGTCCTAATATGCTCATTTGTGATAATCATTCTCAGACAAAAACCCATAGCTCATATGAAATAATGCAATGCCCTCCCTTACTCATAAATACAATTATTATGGGCTTAAGCACAGAGGACATGAAGAATAGCAATATGTTTCCATGCTGTATGCTTGTGTTTGAGTGTTTGGTCCTATATACTCAGCACAGAAGAAGTAAGGACCCTCCTCCTGCCTTGTCACACGGACCAGTTCACATTTGACACTGCTATTACTGCTATGGAATGTTATCTACACACATTTGATTGATGGGGGACAAAAACCTGTTTTGCTATTATGCTGGTGAAAGCTGAAAATCATCACAAGAAACATTTTCATGGCCAGTATAGGTCTTATGCAGCCAGGTGATACAAATTGGAAGTTTTTATGGCAGAACCAGAAGCACAATGGAGCTTGTAATCCCTTCAGAGGGATCATTTAAAGAGAAAATACACACTCAAATTGAAAATTAAACCTTTGTTGTCCCTCAGTTGTACAGTCCAACTCACTTTAATGCAACAAATACTCAAGCTTTGTCAGAGCTCCAAAGCCTCTAATTATGGCACACAACATTCCCCTTTCCCTCCTCTCCTCTCCATTGTTACATTGTGTCTTTTCAAAATAAACTTTTTCCCAACAGATTATAGGAATCTCCAGTTTGATAAATGTGAAAATAGCGGCATCAGTAACCTTAGTCAAATGTGACTAAAAACACGGCTCTCATACACAGAAATATTACTCATATTTCTCAAGGCAGCAGGCAAGTAGGAGTTGCAGCCATTTAGTTATTCTGGGAGATTACCATATAGACATTGTAGATGACAGCCTTAGTGCTGCATTTACCTCATTAATAGATTTGATTGGCTTCAGTCAGAGTGTACATAAACCCACTCACTGTCATAACCACATCCTCGACCTCTTGGTTTATGGTGTTGGAATTATTAATATTTCTTCTTTATCTGACCATTTTTTGATAACTATTGAACTCACTCTGCCCCCTGGTCAACTCTGGAACTCAAGACATAAACATCAACATAAACATAAACTCAAGAAACAATGCAGACAATTGGAACGCCTACACAAGAAAACTGGACTCACTGTATATGCCCAAGCCTACAAAGAACACATCCACAAGTCAGCACTAGAAGACCTCCACCTTCTACTTCGGGATCATTCACTCTGGCTCCTCCAACCCCCACAGTCTGTTTTCCACCATAAATAAGCTCCTAAAAACCAATGGATAATATCTCACACTTCTTCACCTCCTCCCCTACTGACTGTCATGAGCTTGTTTTTTTGTAATTTGCTTCCACCTGGTTTTGTATTTCTGTCTCGTGTTCAGTGTTGGTTTCCTGTTTTATTTTGTAGTCTATTATTTTGTAGTGTATTTTCTGTCTTGTGTATTCTGGTTTAACTTCCTGTTCTGTTTCCCTCATTTTTCTGTGTCCCAGGTGTGTGTGATTGTCTCATTTTCCCCAATCCCCTGCCCTTGTGTTTTCTCACCTGTCCCCCATTGTGTTAATCAATCTATGTGCATATAGTCTGTTCCCCCTGTCTCTTTGTAGGTTCAATCCTGGTGTTCATAATCCTGGCCCTGCATGTTACCCTTGTTCTTGCCTTCCTGTGTCTTTGGATGTTTGCCTGCCCTTGTAACACAAAGTGATTTTTTTTGTCTTATTCTGGTTTCTTTTTGAATGCTGTTTTTGCCCTCCTGGCCTCCCTCAGAATAGCTTAAAATGGCAATTTAAATTGAAATGTATTTAGTCTTTCTCCACGTTACAACTGCCTACTAAATTTCATACATTTATGCTATTGAGCCATTTCGATCCCCCTGCCCCCGCTGAGCACGAGATTCTGGAGATATCACATTTTCCCCCACTCCTGTGTCTTGTGTGCCAATTTTACAATACATTTAAAATGCAATTAATTTACAGTATTAATCTCTACAGTTTCAATAGGGTCTTTGCTGACTGACATTGTCAGTGCACAGGACCTAACAATGTTTTCTTTTGCAGCCTTGTCCCCTAAAAATGATTTCCCTACACGACAAAGGGGTTTGATTTTTTGATTGGAGAGTGTCAGAAAATGGCAAAATTGTTTTGTTCATGCTGCTTAGTCAAAACTTAGTCTGCTTAGTTACATGAAGATTTCATGAAGATTGAAGTTCCAGAGTTGCCTTGTGTCACCAGATTTGGGCTAATTTAATTGGAAATTAGATTGAGTCAATCAGTACATCCGCAATTTTACAAAAAGTTACTTTTAATTTTTCATGCATCTTCCTACTAATGTCAAGCAACCTTGCCTTTGCAGAGAGGTAAAGTTGATTTGAAACACGTTGATTTGGATTCACACAGGTCACAAAAAGAGGTCTCGTGAGTGATGGTTGCATGTTTGCATGACATTGCCTTTTTTGCTCTTTATCCTACACAAACTGTCTTCTATAGTGCAGCCCTGCACATAATAGCTCACAAAGAGGTGGGTGATATGCAAATTAAAGTGCATCATTTCTGTAGGTGTAAGTACGATCAATGAATGAGAACAGCTTGTTTTGAAACATGCTCCTTTGGAAGCACCGTACTCTAGAATCTGCTGTACACAGACAAATCATCTCTGGCCCAGTGTCAAAAAAATAAATAAAATAAAGAGCCTCATTATTTTAGTTTCAGACTTATGTTTTATTTTCCAACATCCACATCTCAATAATATTACCACAGAATGTGGGCCCAGTTAGTGGTCCAAGTAAAGCAAAGAGGAAATGGAATTATTCTTTATGTCCCAGCCCCCCTGGCAGGTTAATCCTTGTAGATTTACATATGTACCTCCAGGAAAACACAGTGGCTACAGTATTTTTTACACATTACATTTACACCATTTCAAGGTCTAGGCTGCTCCTGGCTTACGCATTCATTTATTTTACCATTTTAAAATGTGTTTTGCCCCATGCTACTTTTGTGTCTTATTTTCTGCCTGCCTCCAACCTATAAATTGCCTTATCTTTAAAGTTAGGGCTGCTATCTTGCAGTCTTTGGCTTTGTGGCAGCATCGGGTCAAACTCCAGACCTCTGCTGGTGGCCTCTTTATGTCGAGGCCTTACCCAATTCCAATTTCCAACACAGTGGTCCAAGAACACGGCATGATAAAATTGCTGACAATGCCCGAGTCAGCAGCAGCACCATAGGATGTTGTCATTTGAGATGGTGACACTGACCTGGGGTTTGATAGATGGATGCAATTATTACCAACTCTCCCCCACCAATGCCCAGTCACCACAGTGTCTCACTGCAGGTCAGACAGCCCGTGTGTGTTGTTGAGGGCAAAAATGTATCATACCTATGCGATATTGTGTGGTAGTTAAATGTTCTCTACATTCAGAGTACAAATAGAGCAGCAAACAACAACTGCTTTGTGAATATATACAACAGTAATGTCTTCCTGAGGAGAGAATGAAGTTGCTTGCAGATGTACCTAACAACTTCAGACTTTAAACAAATCACCATCATTATGTAGTTATTTCTGCGTTCTTTTTATCTGTTCAATGCAATTAAATCACAGCTAAATAGTTAATTTAGGGTTCCTCCAGCTGTGGTAAACCTGCAGATGCGTCTTGCTTGATCCAGTGAATGCAGCTTGGTGACCTTCACCGAGACTCTCTGGATGATGTCATGAACTTAGACAGGACGGCGTTTGGTTCTTTCATATTGTGACATATTTCCAGCGAAACAGGATATGCAGGTGGGATGTTATTATTGGTTCAAATTGGTTAGTATCAGCTAAAGTGTAAGCATGCATCATATTTTATTTTCCAGGAAGAATAAAATTGGATTCTGATATGAAAATGCAAAGACATAGTGGCATATGTTTTTAATGGCTTAAAATGTCATTTCCTTTCAGCTCCACTTTAAGGTAAGCCTCCTACAGGACAGCTTGTAGAGCAAGAAGGTAATATGTCATGAAATACAGGATTGGACACAAACACAGAAGCAGGGAGATGAGATCAATTCAGTGGTTTAATGTGAAAGTTGCAAAAACAGTCACAAACAGGAACAAGGCTGAAGGTCAGCCAGATAGGCATGCAGGTACAGTAGGTGGGTAACATACAGATTGTGACACAGTGAGTGGAGAAAAAATAAAAGCATATAATATACCCTAAAATGAAATGATGCTACTAAAAGTACTGGCCATCCCCTGGTATTCATTTGAACTACATATTAATTGAACAGTGTGAAAATGAATTGGCGCCACATAACACATCCCCCACTCTGTAATGGAAAAAAAAGGTTTCAAACTTAGAGCGGGACGTGTAATGATTCCATCTGTGACTCTTTAATGTGAAAGGGAACTTCAGAGAATTAATGACTCTTGCCAGTAGGCTTGGCCACTGATTTGGATGCATCACATGGCATGTACCTCCTATATTAATCCTCTGACATTCTACAGATCGCCGGAAAACTTGAAATCTAAAAATACTAGCACAGCAGGGCGTACTGGGATTGACTGCTGACTATTTTAGTCTGCGGTGTGGGCGTTAGAAGGTCAGGACACTGATAGGAGAGGGGATGGAGTCCCAGTTATTGAAAAACAGCTTGATACATTGGTTGATTATCTTTCTGATTAACTTCAGAGCTTGTTCACTTTTTGTTGTGCATTTTTTTATTATTGTTTATTTCTGTGTTTCTTTAGAGTTTAGAGTTAGATCCTGAGGTGCAGGCGGCTCCTCCGCAATCTGTGTGAGAATGTAGACTGAATTTAGTGTAAAGCGCCTTGTGTAGTCCAAAAGACGAGAAAAGCACTACAGGAGGAAGGAGTTTCTGGTGATCCTGTTTGCCTTTAATCGTTTTCCTGATTTTGGGTGTAGTTGGACCCAAAGTCAGGTATACTGAAGTAATGACTCATGTCTTCATGAGACAGTTACATATTTTCAATCACTTCTCAAAACGTATCTTTTTTTTTAAAGCCTTTTATTAACTTTTATTATTATTACACTGTAACTACTGTAACTTTTGTTTATTGTCTGCTTTTAAGTGAAATGCTTAAATATTGGTTCAATCATGTAAAGCACTTATCAACACTTTAAACTCCAATTTAAAAGGTCATCCAGTGTTAGCTTCAAACCTCCACTTGAGGTGTCAACATTTAACAGGGCTTTTGTACTGGTAAAGGCGATTCGCATCACTAGTGTCACTTGCGTCATTTGCTTATTCATGTGAGTTGAAATATTTCAACTCGAGCGAAAAAATTAGCATGACACGGTGAATAATAATAATCCTTAATCTAAAACTCTTGAAGTATACATGTCAATCCATATTCGAAATCAATACACACACAAATGAGATGTACCTCTCTCCACACACTGTTCCATCAAGGTGAAATGTAAACAATCTATTATTTCCCCTTTCCCTTTCCCATCTTGTAATTTTTGCAACCATTGAATGTAAGTGACCATATTTAGACTGTGGAGAAGCGACAGGTGGATCTGATGAACACAAGCGACAGAGCGGCAACCTCACAGGATCTGCCTCCATCTGGATTCTCGTGCGAAGCTTCACAATTCAAAGGTAAGGTAAACTTAACAGCCAAGTGTTGAATTCATCTTAATAGTTCACTGCATTGGTAGCGTGGTAGCGACAGTTGCAATCACAAGGTAGCACCATTTAGGTAGCCTACCCTTTATGCTCTATTAGACTCTAAAGGGGAGAATATTTCATTTTCTCATAGACTTTCATGCAATCATCAGACTTATTTTTGCAAGGAGTCACCCCCTCGTGGCCAGTAGAGAGAATGAAAGTTCAAGGCATTTCAGCTTTGGCTTAACTTTTCATAACCAAAGGTTGTCGCCTGTAGGTGACACACACCCGCTGCATTATGGGTAAAGCAACAGAGAGAGGACTGAAAGGCTGCGGTCCAAAAGTATTTTTTGCTTAGGAAGGTTCCTAAAGTAAGAAATGACCTGGAAGTATTTAAGTGGCGTCATAGAGTTCTCCTCATTTTTCCTTGACCTCATGACGTTTTCCTCCTCGAGGAGACGTTTGAGGGGTTTTCACGAAAAGCAGGGCTATTCAATTGGCGGCCCCCGAAGGAATATTTGCTGGCCCTTTTAGTGGAAAAAATAACAAAAATGCTGGCCGTATAGTGGCCGATAGGAGCTGCCCTCTCTCATCTCCACGCAGCACAGTGTAGACTTGCTCCGCAACATGACACTGAAAACACTGTATTTTGAGTGGTACCGGAGCAGAACCGGTACTTTTATAATAAAAATGCCATTTGAGAGAGTGTCTCCATCCGAAATCCGTTCCACTCGCGCTGCCTGCTCGCTCAGATCTGCTCGCGGTCGCTCGCGCTCACATGCGCTCATGAAGGCCATGTGTTTTCTAGAAATATGTGCAGATGGACTTGTCAGTAAAGTTTCAGTCATGTTCTCTGTGTTGTGCTCTCTTGCAATCGGGCGTGGGAATGCAAAGCGGCGGGGACCCCCCATGAGGGAGCAATCATGCCGAGGCACTGTACAGATGGAGTGGTCCTGGTGTGAGAAAGCCCGTAGTTAACACTTAGAGGCAGCCTATGTTAATCCAATAAGGATTGCTTTTTGATAAACTGTGGAACTCTGAGTTAACCTTTTTTATCTGTATTTTCTATGAATTGTTAAGCTGTTGCAATTTGAGTAAAACTATAACTTATATTTTACTTAATAAAATAGACAATAGACAGACATAAGACAATGACTCGTAGTGTTTTACAGTATCTGTAGCTATTAATGTGATGCAACACATTCATTGTCTTATGTCTGTCTATTTTATTAAGTAAAATAATAAGTTATAGTTTTACAGTATCTGTAGCTATTAATGTGATGCTCATCATTTTCAAGCCATAGTTTTCCAGCCCCTCATTTTGGATCATTTACATCAACCGGCCCTCATTCAAAACTAATTGAATAGCCCTGATGTAAAGTCTATGAGGGTTGAGTTTTGTCCCACTCTCAAATCATGGAGGGCTGAGGACACTCTCGCAGACATTTTGAGCCCTTTATGCCCACATCCCATAAGTCTGCATTTCTGAAGACTTTGCCTGAGAGATTTACCCACAAATCATTCTGCTGTGCTCGTAAACACCAGGGTTACCAGGGGAAACCTGAAGGAATTTAATAAAGTTAAACAAAGAGGATATCACATTTAATTATTTTATTTGTGTTTTATTTAGGGACCATGTAAAATATTGAATAGAAATGTTATTATTTTATCAGAGTTAGCCTCAGGCCAGATTCCATGAAATGTTGCTTATTGAAGCTGTTTTGACTAACACAAGTAAATTGATTATTTGACAATTGACTCTCCTCTGGGATGACAAGAGCCTAGAAAACATTCCAATAAGGCAGGAAAAAAAGGTAAAATAAACCCCATATTTTTAAATAGCATGTTTTGGTATTATCCCACACACAAGATGCATGGGATGCTATGGGATGCGGAGAATAAAATGATATAAACATATCAAAATAATAGATCCCTCTCATAGATGCAGCTTTTGAGCCCCCCCATAAGGCTTGTTAACTAAGCTGGATCTCTGTGAAGCCTACCATCTCGTCAGGATAAAAGGGATGAGTGGAAGACTGCCTCTTGGACATTTTGGATATCTAGAAATGCCATTCTGACCCACCAATGCATCAGCAGTCTTTCTCATCAATGTCATTTGGGACATGTTCAACAAGTTCCTTTTGTGTATCAGGATGATTCTCATTTTTTCCCAGATGGCCTCCACTCACCTCAACTGCTCAGCGTCTCACCTGGCTTCGTCATCTCATCAACATCTCGCTACAAATGATCTGGTCCTTCATCCACTCATCACCAGATTGTTCCGCCATCTCAGTGGTAAACCTTCTTGGCCCCATCAGTGATTTCTGTGATTCTAGCTATCCTCATGATTCTTGATCTCTAGCGAGATCTTTTAGTTGTTTGTCTTCAGTGACTAACGTCAGTCTTTCCCCTGTGCCTCCAGAGACTGTCTCGGATTCATTCTCGATTGGATTCTCTCCACCCTGCCTTGGCCACCCCTCATTGTCACCTGTCCATTTATCGTATTAAAACTCTTATAAACTGTCCATTGCATCTATGTTTCTGCTCCGGAGTCCAACCAATACACAGCCATAACCTTTATCAGATATGTGATTTCTGCCAGTATCGGATCAATTCCGATGCTGAATATCGGATCGGCACATTCCTAGCCTTGTATGCTGATGTAATTTCTACACGCAATATCTCCAACTATAAGAGAATCAAAAAAGAGCATCAGACAATCAAAAAATGCAACATATTTGACTGAAGCACTTTGAATTACCTTGTTGTTGAAAGGTGCTATACAAATACAATCGCCTTGCCCAACTCAAGGAATATCCATTTGTCTTAGTAAATCTAAAGAAATCAACTTAAGTTTGCATCTTTTTCATTCTATTCTCTGAGCATGGCTGTTAATGCTACTACTACTATACTACCAACACCAAATGCAGTTGGATCCCAAGGGCCTGGGCTGCACCAGATTTATGCCTAAAAGCCTATTAAGGCACTTTTTTCTCGCCACTGTCGCTGTAACGCTTGCCCCTGGGTGATGTTGGGACTTTGAAATTGTATTGACTCTGACTCTGTTGTGATATGACACTTTAGATAAAATTGAATTGAATTTATACGACTCATGTGCACCTTTGTTGACCTCAGTGAGCCCTGCAAATGTTGTCATTATTTGGACACAAGTGGATAATGATCTGAGAAAATGGTATTGCAATTGGTATAATGAAAACACATCATGTCTTTCTACACGGTGCTCTCATCCCTTATAATTACCATGAAGGTCAAGTGTCAATTATCGCCATTAACATTTTGAGGGTTGAGCAAATATCAAAGGGGACTTTTGGAGGTTATTTTCAGTTGTGGAGGTAACATGCATTTTTTTTCACCCTGCATGGCAGGAATGCAGGAGTAGAGCGTAGATGAATAGGCGAGAGTGGACAAGGCGGGGGGGGGGGGGGGGGGGGGGGGGGGGGCAGTGATAAATTAGCTGACAAATGTTGTTTGTGTAAGATCATGATAGCCTTGAGAGAGCTATAATCCACACTGGCGAGCTGAGCCAGAGGGCCACATGCGAAGAGATCGGAAGAAGGCAGAGGAAAGAAAACAGAGGTGTGTGTGTGTGTGTGAGAGAGAGAGAGAGAGAGAGAGAGAGAGAGAGAGAGACAGGGACAGTTAATCCATATCATCAGCAGTCTGGCTAAAAGACACCAGGCGTCCCTTGCGCCAGGCGTCATCACATACACGTCCAAACAGAACCTCTTTTGAATGAAAGCGTTTGTCATCAGTTCGCCTTAAAACATTTTGCAAGAAGATCCCAGCAGGAGGCAGATGTTTTTCTTCCAGGTCCGACTATCCATTTACTTTAAGGATCTGCATTATATATTTTCCCCCAGCTGGGGAGCCAAAGGAGTGGATGTTGTCACATTGCTATATTGATGAGAGCAATCTTAGTTTAGTAAAAAGTGCAGACCTGTTAAACTTTCCCTGAAGACGAAAACAGAAGAGCTCAAGTCCAAGAAACTGAATAAACAGTGCATTTGTTTGCTCTATCATGAGCTTCAAATATTAGCATGCCTGGTTAACCAGACGACCATTACACAGCTATGAAACTAAATGCATCAGTTTGTCTTGATTAACTTATATTTTTGCCTTATTAAAATAAAGCATATTGTTGATACAGGGAAATATCTTGGTTATTGAGAGGTTGAGTCTCACCCCTTTTCAGAACAAATATGTACAGTAGTCATGGACGAGAGAGAAACAACTTTTCGGTCCCACTTGAATTGTGAATTTGAAAGAAAATTTTGTGACGAAAGTTTTCGCAGATTATTTATTTTCATGTGAAATGGCTCGCTCAGCCGGGAAGAGAGAGAATGAGCGAGGCCTGTTATTAATGTTGGTAACGTTACATCCTGGTACCGAACACACAGGCATCGTAACTTCAGAGATGATTTTACTCAATTTAATCAAACATTTTTTTATACCTAAACCTGAATATGTAGCTCATTGGCCCAATTAACTGTCGTTTTGTTGAAGACAGTGTTGACATGTGACATCCTTGATGAAGCTTGGCAAAGGGGTCAATGTTTTCTCTCTCACATCCCTTGCAGCTGTTTGCTGTGATGGAGCAGCAGTCCGCCCTCCAGCAGAGCCTTAAAAGCCCTAATTAACCACATCATAGTGATTCTACAACAGACATGTGCATTTCTTCCCCTTTTGAACAGTTTGAGATGATCAATAAATTAGGCTACTGCTCTTTCATGCTTCCATCCCCCTTTGAGCCAGGGTGTCGAAATCTTCTCTATTACGCCTCAAAAGTGTGGCATTAAGAAACGTGAGCATGCTCGGTGTGTCTCTGAGCTCTTTTCACAATTTCTTTGATCTATATGGATATTTAGAACATCAGTAAGAGGTTGTGTTTGAAGGGAAAGACACATCATGTGGATCTTAATAAGGTTTCCTAAATCTTTAATTACTAATTTTGCCTGTTTGCTAGAAGACATTGGGATGGAGAAAAGCAGAAATGTCTTAAGGCACACACACACGCACGCACACACACACACACACACACACACACACACACACACTCTAATACTATGGAATATGTATTGTGTATTTCTTCCCAGTACTCGTCTTAAGCCTTATCAACTTTGTCAGCTGAGACGGTTTTAGCAGTTCAACCTATCAGCTGCCTCTTTTTAACTCTAAATTGCGAGTTCTTGATAATCCCAAATCCTTTGATCAAAGGTTTGGTTATAATACTGATAGATATTCTGCTCCTCTGGACAGGCTAAGTGGTAGCCTGGTGGGCTTCATAGGAGGGTAATCAGACACTTAGCAGAGAGCACACACAGATGCTTAGCAGCACATGCACACTGATTTGAAGGAAGAGGAAGACACTAATTAAAGCCACCGATGTGGTTTGTGGCTGAATTGTCATCGTTGGATCAGCCTTGGCGTAACAATGACACGTCGTGTCTGTGGACTTCACAGGAAGAAAGCTTTCAACATACTTCTCTAAAATGTCATCTCTCTGTCAATTCATGTTTTTGCAACAAGGTTACTTACAAGCTATATGTTATTTAAGTCATAGCAGAGGCTGTGAGGCTGACTTTTAGTCCCTAATATTGGTCAAGTGCAAACATGCTGGATCTTAAGTTTTCCATTATACAACCAATAGCTCACCTGGTTCCAGACATCTGAATCACATCCCTTATCTGTTCCAATCCTCATCCTTACAACACTACTCAATAAGAAAGAAGGCTGTTTTTGTTTTGTTTTATACATTATGTCTTATCCTATATTGGTTTATTTACTAATTTTTTGTGATGTCCAAATGAAGCTTCGTGAAGCATTTTCTTTATTTTCTGAGCCCAATAGATGGCGCTCTCTGTTCAACAAAGGGTTGAAAGCAATGGAATATATATTGGCCTTCAACCCTTTGTTGAACAGAGAGCGCCATCTATTGGGCTCAGAAAATAAAGAAAATGCTTCACGAAGCTTCATTTGGACATCACTACTAATTTTGTAATAGTTTTTATTGAGGATGTCAATCGATAATTTTTTTTTATCAGATTAATAACAGGGTAGCTGTGGATTAATCACGATTAATCATTCGTAATTTACAGAAAATTCCCATTTTCTCTGTATATCATTGTGGGAACGGAAATAGAGATGCACTGATCCATCCATTGTCTACCGCTTATCCTGAATTCAGGATCGCAGGGGGGCTGGAGCGATCCCAGCTGTCATTGGGTGAAGGCAGGGTTCACCCTGGACAGGTCACCAGTCTATCGCAGGGCCGACATGTAGAGACAAACAACCATTCACACTCACATTCACACCTACGGGCAATTTAGAGTCATCAATGAACCTATCCCCATCCTGCATGTCTTTGCCGGAGAACCCGGAGAGAACCCACGCTCACACGGGGAGAACATGCAAACTCCACACAGAAGGACAGATGCACTGATACCACTTATTTTTTAGACCGAGTACAAATACTTACATTTTAGTACTTGTAGAGTAGGCTACTGATATGAGTACTTAATAATACCATTACAGTTGTAACAATAACTTTGAAAACATTGAACTTTGTGTTTTCCTCATACAAACAGAGCAGAGTTTGCAGTTGGGATATTAGTAATTATTGAACCTGCTGTCAGTTACACAGTTGAAATAATGTGTAACACTCCATTCCAGAAAGAAACCACAACATATCATTGCCGATAAAGTAAGAGGTAAAAAATAGAAACAAGTGTTAGGTCCTCGCCTGAGTAAAGTAGTATCTGTTCAGCAAACATACCTCAAGAACAACAGTGCTATGATCAAAGTGCTATAGGTAAGGTTTTTTTTTTTTGTGGAGGGGGGGGGGGGGGGGGGGTGTTAGTGGGTCATGCTATACAGAGTCGAGGTGAAGTCTGAACAGGTGAGTCTTGAGCCTTTTTCGGAAGATGGCAAATTACTCTGCTGTCCTGACATTGGTCGGGAGTTCGTTCCACCACTGAGGACCAGAACAGAGAAGAGTCTGGACTTTGCTGAGCGACATTTGTTTGATTTCAGCGATGGTGGTACCAGCTGGCCAGCTGAAGTAGAGGAGCGAAGTGCTCGCTTCGGGGCGTGTGGTTTGACCAGTGTTTGAAGGTAGATGGGTGCCGTTCCATTGATGGCATTGAAGGCCATCCCAGGCTCTGGAACTCCCTACCCCAACCCATACGTGATTCTGGGTCCCTCACCAGAATCACGTATGGGTTGGAGAAGGAGAAGAGATGGGTTTTGAGTCCCGCTCAAAACCCATCTCTTCTCCTCTGCCTACCACTAGCCCCATGCTCCCTCCCTCATTTCAACTATGTGTTTCTCTGTCTTGTTTATTTTTTGGTTTGTTTGTTTATTTATTTTCGGTAAAGTGTCTTTGTGTTCGGAAAAGTGCTATATAAATTAAATGTATTATTGTTATTATTATTATTAATAATAAATATTAAAGAAGAAAAAAGCTCAGAAACTCAGAGGACCTGAGAGAGCAACTTGTCACTTAAAGGAGAATAGCATTGGGCAACTTTCAAGGTCAGCTCACCTTAAATAATCCTGAGCCAGAGTTGTTGCTAACGTCTGGGCTAACCGTCCATTCATGCTGTAACCTTAGTGCTGACTTCATACTCAAAAAGGAAAAGCATACTATATCTTCTTTTCTTTGTATTGTTTGTATTGTCTTTGCATGTCATTTACTACTTTGTCCTTGGCTCTGTATTGATTAACAGTGATTGCAGCTGTGTGTAGCACTATTGCAGAAAGAGACAGTGGGAACAGTGAAGTATAGTTTCCCTTATAGGCCTATTACAAGGCTCAGTTTACCCCTTTTCCCACCATTTGTACTAGCTAATTATGAAATGGGTGTGGATATTCAAGTCACATAGCAGTTGGTCAAATGGTCCCGAAATTGAAATCTACTAACATTCATATTATGTTATTCATATTTTTATACCCTATATTTTCATATTTTTTCAAGAATACTTGTCAGGGATAGATAGGATAAATGTCATGGTTGGGTTTAAAATTGCTACGTACGTTAAGTTTAGGTAACAAAACCTAACTACATACAGTTTCTCAATATGTAATACTACATCACTAACTCTGGCCATACCCATAGTCAAATATATGCATTTAATCTGTGTCCATCACAAAAATAATGATCCCAATAGGCGTTAAATTGTCATTATTTTCATGCTGAGCAACATGCAAAAAATAAAAGTAAATGTCTCCCTCAAGACGAAAACAATAGATTGCATTGTGTGACTTTTTTATGATCTGCCAGAAGGTTATTGGCATTTAAGTTTTTATTCTTTTTAAAGAAATGTTTGGTACATTTACATCTTGTATCTTATGCTTTATCTTGTGCCATAGCTGCTTTTATTTTATCATGTTCATTATTTTTGACAGGATACAAAATGGCTGGTGCTTGTGGCGACATAATGAGCTACTGAAGTGCTTAGCAACAGCAACTGAGCAAAAGCAGGTAGAATTTAATTAATTGGCTGACAGGTAGGAGCATCGAGTACAATTATATTTTTATGCCTGGACTGCTGCATGCTGAAGGTTTATAGCCACACGCAAACAGTCCCTGTGTAATTTATGCCCCAAAGCTGACCCCCATCAGCACTATGGTAGCCACTTACCCTCTAGCAAGTAACACAAGCTAATTCAAACAGAGGTACTGAATATCTTCTAGCTGCAAATAAATGGTGTTGAAACCATTAAGAAAACCAGGGACAACTGCACTGATACATATTGAAGGCTATTTGGATTTGTTAAAACTGCTAGGTGTGATTGTCTTCTGCCTCTTGTGCCTTGACTTCCCTGCACTCGGGTGTGTTCCCTCCTGGTTAAATACCCATCCGCCGCCATATGTCTCACATGTGCCTCATTGTCTCTTCTGTTGTGATTAGTCTCATCAACCTGCCCTCCTGTCTCCCCACCTGTCTGGATCCCTAATCAGTCCCTAGTGTATTTAGTATGTGTATTTTATATGTGCCTTTGTCAGTTTGTCCTGGTAATGCTGCCGTGTCTTCCAGCCTGGTTTCCTTGTGCTTAACTTGAGAGTGCACCTTTTTGCAAACTTTTGTTCAACACTACCTTGGTTTCAGTTATCATTTTGTCTTTGTCTGCTTTTGGGTCCTTATATGTGTTCCTTACTTTGACAATTTTCTAACATATTTGTACATAAACCATGTACTTGGTACTAATGAACAGCGCCACATCACAAAAGATTGGTGTTAAACTGCCATAATGTGAGCTACTTGGTAAATCAATTCATGAAAACTGGTAAATGCACTGCATTGCCTCTCATTCACACATTAACACCTGCGCTACAATGAAAGGTGCTGGTGAAAGGTGCTGGGAGCCAATTAGGGGCCGTCCAGACGAAGCAAAACAAACTTTTTTTCTCCGTTTTGCCTTGGCGTCGTTTCAAGAAAATCTGCGTCCAGACGAATCCACTGAAAACGACTCAGTTTTCAGTGGACATATTACATAGTACATATTCCAGGCCCTTATGCGGCGCTGTTTCAATAAACACCCATAAGATGACAATTTGGCCCGTATGAATAAAACCAACAATAAGTATCAACAGCCGTCACCCTAAGGACCTTGACAAGGCATTGTCACACGTTGGGATGGATTAATTAGACAAATAAATGCCTAAATTCATGGGAAGTTAGCTAGCGGTTGTTTGTTAGCATCGTAATAAAGTAGCATATCTGTGACTTTTTTCCCAGAATATCGCCCCCCTCTCTCGGCTCCGTTTTTTTTTTCATACAGTGGCCCTGATACGCCGACGTACAGACGAGCAGAATATCTGCTACGAGCACGGAGGCCGCCGTTCTTGTTGTTGTTACGAGAAGTCGCGGGGAAGAAGTCAGGCTCGAGGGTCAAGGGGCGGGCCGATGATGTCAGTGTATAAAAGAAAAAAACGACACCCCTCCGTTTCGAGACGAAAACGAACACGAAACGGAGCAATGGAAACATATCGGCCTTCAACCCTTTGTTGAACAGAGAGCGCCATTTATTGGGCTCAGAAAATAAAGAAAATGCTTCACGAAGCTTCATTTGGACATCACTAGCTCCATCTCTCCGTCGAAGCTCTCGCCCGGCAGGCAAGGTAACGCCACAGATGTCCCATTGCTCGATGACTGGCCGATTCCAAGCCGCTGGAGTTTCTGTTTGAAAACGATGTTACCGCTCCGGTCGGAGCGTCACACCAGGAACTGTTAGCTTTATTTTAAATTTCGCTGGGTCTCAACTTCCACCCGCCGATCAGCTCCTGTCTCCGCTCCTCGGAAAGCTTCAGCAAACGCAAACACAGCTCCCGGAACTCAGCATTCGCTCCGACTCCAGCTGCTGCCCCGCTGGCCAAAAGAGCTAGAGCCCCGACTCCAGCAGTCGCCTCTGCAGCTCCGGGAAACGACGCCATCATGGCAGCGCTGTCTTCCACCCAGTCATCCATTTCCAGCATGAATTCCAGGATCCAAAGCTTAGAGGCCGCTACCGCTTCACCTTCCAGCTCTTCTCTCCAGGCCGCCGTGTTTACATCCTGGGAACCTGCCGCTTCCTCCTCGACGCGGGCCGAAGACGTCACTCCGACACCCCCCGACGGCGTCTCTATCCCGCGCAGAACTCTGGGAAGTGCAGTCCCAACCTCCACCGGCGTCCCATTCTACCCTCCCGCTGCTGCCATCTCTGGCAACCTGAGAAGCCAGATCCCCGCAGTCGCAGGTAATGATGTCAATCTAGTCAAATCCTGCTGCGCTCTGATTTCAGTAGACGAATTCGACCCGATGTACCTAATGCATTGTATGTGGGTTGAAGCGATGCATGATGGCTAGAATTTGTTTTTGCTTAGCAGCCGACTACAAATACGTCACAGGGTCGAGACCATATCACGTGACCTAAAACATTGCGGAAATTGTTTTCAAGAGCCGCTTCTCGCAGCGCTAAGCAGCGCGGTCTGCGACGGCTACAACCGGCTTGCCCACACCTCCGCTACAGCGGAATGGTTCTTATTGGTTAAAAGTTCAATGAGGTGTATTCAGGTCCGCACTCGGCGGCCACCTGTGGTAAAATGCTTTGCCTTTATTTTGGTCGCTAATCTCACGACTTGATCCAAAGTTCTGTGCATTGTGTTGTGAGTAGGCCTATTTATATTATGTGAGGTCCGGTTAATTCAAACATAGGATGATAATACAAATATACCGAAAAAAAAAAAAAAAAAAAAACATATGTGTATATATAGCCATATAGCAGGGGTACTCAAATACAAATCCTCAAGGGCCACAAAGATGTTTTTCAATGACTCAAACGTCCATTTATTGAGGTCGGTCAGGCCACATGTGATATACTGTATTTCAGTCAGGACCACTTTGTCAAAAAGAATCTTTATTTATTTGCACAAGTTTCATTTGGCGGTATGGTACTGTTCTGGGACTCCCTGCTCTTCCACGCGCTTGCGTGGAAAGCCTGAGGCAGGAAGAGCACCTTCCTGCCCTTCATGAGCCATCATGAACGGCATAAGCAGGGAGCGTAGCAGCAAAGAAAAACCCCCAAAACGACCACACCGGCAATTTCCCTGACCCTCTTGCTACAAGAGATGTCAGGGGGCTATCTGAGTTAAAATAAATGTAGCCTATTTAGTTAGGAGATAAGCAGATCCGTTGCCCCTCAGCTTGATGAATAAAGAGGAGACAGACGTATCCTATCTGCTCTTCCACACGCTTGCGTGGAAAGCCTGAGGCAGGAAGAGCATACCTTCCTGCCCTTCATGAGTTATCATGAACGGCATAATATATTATTAATAATAATAATAATAATAATAATAATAATGATAATAATACATTTATTTGTTGGCGCCTTCCAAACACCCCAGGTCACCTTACATGATAAATTCAATTCAATTCAATTTTATATTGTCAAACAACAGAGGTCATCTCCGGACACTTAATATTGAGCAGGACTAGAATACGCTCAAAATTTCAAGAGTCACCACAATTTCAAAGTCCCAACATCACCCAGGGGCAAGCTTTACAGCGACAGTGGCGAGAAAAAACTGCCTTAATAGGCTTTTAGGCAGAGATCTTGTGCAGCCCAGGCCCTTGGGTTCCAACTGCATTTGGTGTTGGTAGTATAGTAGTAGTAGCATTAACAGTAGTGGTGGCATTAACAGAAGCATGTATCAAGTAGCAGTCCATGGCAGCAGGCACAGCCAGGCCGGGAGCGCAGCAGCAAAGAAAAGGCCCCCAAAACGACCACACCGGCAATTCCCTGACCCTCTTGCTACAAGAGATGTCAGGGGGCTGAGTTAAAAATAAAAATAGGAGATAGGCCGATCAGTTACCCCTCAGCTTGGTGAATAATAATATTTTGATTATACTTATGTACTTCCAATATTCGGCTCATGGCTTGAGCATCTAGGATGGCGCAGATAACGTTCATAAGCAGGTGAGGACCATCTGCCCATGGCTTTTAGGTTGGGCACATTGCTGCTGTGGTTGCTGCTCCAAAGCGGAACGAATGAGCCGTGCAGCGTTCTGGAGGGAGGCCGCAGAATTTGCAGAGGAGGCGGAGGCAAGAGGTGAACCAGGCTCGTGACAGGGGTTCTCCTCCCTCCGTGATGAACAGCGGCTCCTGTGGGCTGGCTGGAGCACGGCTCCCAGATAGCGGGCCATGGAAGACAATGGACAAAAATCTGAGTTAGTTTGGGAAATAGGAACAGATATTCCGCTTCTGTCTCTATCAGTTTTGGAATGTTTCAGGAACACAAAGGTAATGACTGTGGAGAGTTACATGGCCTATGGTGAGGTCTTGGGAGGGGTTGAAGATCGTGAGCGTGTGGTGAATTCTCCACACCTTAGAGACTAGGAGTTGACAAATTGCATACGTTTTTATGGATTTGTGGAACATTGGAGTCCAAAAAGATGTCACCTTATCCTCATCGGCTTTTGGGCCTGCCGGCGGACACAGCTTGCATGGTGTGAGAAAGAACTGCGAATGGTGCAAGAAAGAGCTTAGCGGCCAGTGCAGTGCCTGCTGATTAGAGCCAGGTCGACCACAGACCAGTCCAGTCTTTGGTTAACCTCTGAATGAACATGGCAGCCCTGGCAGAGAATTATTTGTGGTATTCATAGAACAGAGTTCCCCTGTATGACATGGCAAGATCGGCAATGATGGAAAGATCCAGTTCGGCTGGACGGGATGGATAGACTTCGCAGATTACATCTCTGTATACGCCATAACAACGGAGAATCCTGCTAGTGTCAGAGTCTTTCCAGGTCTAGGATCATTAGGCTATCTTTTAACATCACGGACACATCACCACAATCTACCACACGCTTATCATTAGGCTTGTTCAGGATGGTCTTGGCTTGACTTGACTTATCACGCCGACGAGAGCTGCAGGTGTCTGAGGGGGCGGGCTCAGGAGACTGTAGCCGAACGCCGTCGAGTCTGACAGCAGAGTCAACGTGACTCAGGCGATAGGCTATATGCAGCGGTACTCAATAGGTGGCCCCCGGGCCGCATCCGGCCCGCCGGCCACCTATTTGTGGCCCCGGAACTATTATTTTTTCAGTATGTGTTTTGGTTGGGTCAACACGTGTATCAGGACTTGTCTCCATGCCAACGATACACAGACAGCCTGTTATTGGTTTGCGCTGCGAGCGCATTTTTAAGTTTCACTTTCGTTTTTGAAGCGTTCGCATATTGCCACTTTGCCAGTAGGAGCATAGATAGATAGCATAGACGGGAAAAAGATTCCAAGTTCTCTGCCTAAAGAAAGGTGGACAGTGAAAATCGCCAATTTAAAGAAGAATGGACTGAAAAGTTTGCATTCATTCTTCCTCCAACCAGCACAAGACCCATGTGCTTAATATGCCAGGAGACTATCTGTGATGAAGATTTCCAATTTGAAACGGCATTATGAGACAAAAGCATACACATTTTGAAGAAACATATCCTCAAAATTCAGAGGTAAGAACAACAAAAAGAAATGCACTAAATCAAGCGTAGCGTTAGTTCTGGCAGGCCACGACGTCAAGCTCTAAATCAGCAGCAACAGCGTAGCTGTCAAAACCGAGGAGATCAGCTGACGGCTCAGCCGACTCCCCATGCTCGCTTCCTATTGGGAAATTGCATTCAGAGCGCGCTATTTAAACTGCTCTAGCCTGACCTCCCTCGTTACTTCCTCTGCCGGCGTTTTCAAGACGAGCTCCCGTTCGAAGAGAATTCGCTATTCACGTTCGTACTCACCCTGCTGCTGCTGATGTCGTCGCTCTCCGTCCATGATGAGGACCCGCGGCAATATGACGGTACGGAGCCTCAGCAAAACCCCAAAAGAGAGGAAGCCGCACACAGATGTCCCATTGCTCGATGACTGGCCGATTCCAAGCCGCTGGAGTTTCTGTTTACCAACGATGTTACCGCTACGGTCGGAGCGTCACACCAGGAACTGTTAGCTTTATTTTAAATTTCGCTGGGTCTCAACCTCCACCTCCATCCGCTCCTCGGAAAGCTTGAGCAAACGCAAACACAGCTCCCGGAACTCAGCATTCGCTCCGACTCCAGCTGCTGCCCCGCTGGCCAAAAGAGCTAGAGCCCCGACTCCAGCAGTCGCCTCTGCAGCTCCGGGAAACGACGCCATCATGGCAGCGCTGTCTTCCACCCAGTCATCCATTTCCAGCATGAATTCCAGGATCAAAAGGTCAATCTAGCCAAACCCTGCTGCGCTCTGATTTCAGTAGGCGAATTCGACCCGATGTACCTAACGCATTGTATGTGGGTTGAAGCGATGCATGATGGCTAGAATTTGTTTTTGCTTAGCAGCCGACTACAAATACGTCACAGGGTCGCGACCATATCACGTGACCTAAAACATCGCGGTAGAGCCGCTTCTCGCAGCGCTAAGCAGCGCGGTCTGCGACGGCTACAACCGGCTTGCCCACACCTCCGCTACAGCGGAATGGTTCTTATTGGTTAACAGTTCAATGACGTGTATTCAGGTCCGCACTCGGCGGCCACCTTGTGGTGAAATGCTTTGCCTTTATTTTGGTCGCTAATCTCATGGCTTGATCCAAAGTTCTGTGCATTGTGTTGTGAGTAGGCCTATTTATATTATGCGAGGTCCGGTTAATTCAAACATAGGATGATAATACAAATATACTGAAGAAGAAAAAAAAAAAAAAACACACGTCGCCTTGCGTGTGCGTGTACATGTGTGTGTGTATATATGTTTATAGCCATATAGCAGGGGTACTCAAATACAAATCCTCAAGTGCCACAAAGATGTTTTTCAATGACTCAAAGGTCCATTTATTGAGGTCGGTCAGGCCACATGTGATATACTGTATTTAGTGCATTTCTTTTTGTTGTTCTTACCTCTGAATTTTGAGGATATGTTTCTTCAAAATGTGTATGCTTTCGTCTCATAATGCCGTTTCAAATTGGAAATCTTCATCACAGATAGTCTCCTGGCATATTAAGCACATGGGTCTTGTGCTGGTTGGAGGAAGAATGAATGCAAACTTTTCAGTCCATTCTTCTTTAAATTGGCGATTTTAACTGTCCACCTTTCTTTAGGCAGAGAACTTGGAACACGCCATTTTCATGTAATCTTTTTTCCCGTCTATGCTATCTATCTATGCTCCTACTGGCAAAGTGGCAATATGCGAACCGCTTCAAAAACGAAAGTGAAACTTAAAAATGCGCTCGCAGAGCGACCCAATAACAGGCTGTCTGTGTATCGTTGGCATGGAGACAAGTCCCGATACACGTGTTGACCCAACCAAAACACATACTGAAAAAATAATAGTTCCGGGGCCACAAATAGGTGGCAGGCGGGCCGGATGCCTATTGAGTACCGCTGCATATAGCCTATCGCTTGAGTCACGTTGACTCTGCTGTCAGACTCGACGGCGTTCGGCTACAGTCTCTTAGAGCCCGCCCCCTCAGACACCTGCAGCTCTCGTCGGCGTGATAAGTCAAGTCAAGCCAAGACCATCCTGAACAAGCCTAATGATAAGCGTGTGGTAGATTGTGGTGATGTGTCCGTGATGTTAAAAGATAGCCTAATGATCCTAGACCTGGAAAGACTCTGACACTAGCAGGATTCTCCGTTGTTATGGCGTATGTAATCTGCAAAGTCTATCCATCCCGTCCAGCCGAACTGGATCTTTCCATCATTGCCAATCTTGCCATGTCATATGGGGGAACTCTGTTCTATGAATACCACAAATCATTCTCTGCCAGGGCTGCTATGTTCATTCAGAGGTTAACCAAGACTGGACTGGTCTGTGGTCAACCTGGCTCTAATCAGCAGGCACTGCACTGGCCGCTAAGCTCTTTCTTGGACCATTCGCAGTTATTTCTCACACCATGCAAGCTGTGCCCCAAACCCGTGGCTATAGCCTAGTCCATCCGCCGGCAGGCCCAAAAGCCGATGAGGATAAGGTGACATCTTTTTGGACTCCAATGTTCCACAAATCCATAAAAACGTATGCAATTTGTCAACTGTAACTATATTCATGCTTGCAGCTATTGCGGGGACGGGCATCCAAAATCAGTGAGTCCCAGACGAACCCGCCTCGTGAGGAAGGAAAAGAGATAATAAAACATCCGTTAAATAATTGTAAGCTGCTAAAAAAAAAAAAAAAATGAAGCAGCTGTTACTTTATCAACAAAGGGTGCTCCCTATACCATTAATTAACAGATTTATAAGACGCCTTACTTGGGCATCCTTGCTGGGGATCTTCATCATCTAGCAGCTCACATTCCAGGCCGCATGTGCTTTTTGGTTCACTGTTTTAAGGCCCGCAAATGCAGCCGTCCTCCATCAAAGGCCTCCTCGCAGGTGTCCAGTTCCACCTGCGCTGCTCGGATCCATCCGCCAACAGCTTGCTAGAGAATCCATCCATTAAGCTCTTGCTAAACGGCTTCAAGAGAGGAACCCAAGGCAAGAAATTCGTCTCCCTTTCACCCCTCCACTTTGCACAAATGAATCATCCACCATGGAACGTGTGCTTTGGTTCATAGGCTCACTGTTAGGAACAGCCTTATGGGTTTTAATAGAGATACTCGGATCAGATATCAGCTCCGATATCGACTAATTAGCTGAATATCGGATGAATGAGGCCGATCCAGCATTCCGATCCAGCCTTTCATTTTTATTAACATCCTACACAGCTATACAGTGACAGCGATCTAGTCGCTTCAATTCTGTTTGCTATGCTGGTTATGTCATCACGCAGAGCACGCTGGCAGCCAGTGTTGAGTACACAGAGCAACACGGAGCAAGCGCCGGTTCATTAAGCCTTTGTCCGTCGGGTTTCAGGCAGCTACTACATTTCATATTACATTTTAAAATATCTGTTTACAGTGCACTTTACATGGTACAAGTGTTATTTCTTTCTTTTTGCTGCTAATGTACACTTTATTCGTTAATAAATAATATTAAGTACATGTATATCTGTGGCAATGCCACATGATCGAAACTGGATTGGTGCATCTCTAGTCTCTAAGGTGTGGAGAATTCACCACACGCTCACGATCTTCAACCCCTCCCAAGACCTCACCATAGGCCATGTAACTCTCCACAGTCATTACCTTTGTGTTCCTGAAACATTCCAAAACTGATAGAGACAGAAGCGGAATATCTGTTCCTATTTCCCAAACTAACTCAGATTTTTGTCCATTGTCTTCCATGGCCCGCTATCTGGGAGCCGTGCTCCAGCCAGCCCACAGGAGCCGCTGTTCATCACGGAGGGAGGAGAACCCCTGTCACGAGCCTGGTTCACCTCTTGCCTCCGCCTCCTCTGCAAATTCTGCGGCCTCCCTCCAGAACGCTGCACGGCTCATTCGTTCCGCTTTGGAGCAGCAACCACAGCAGCAATGTGCCCAACCTAAAAGCCATGGGCAGATGGTCCTCACCTGCTTATGAACGTTATCTGCGCCATCCTAGATGCTCAAGCCATGAGCCGAATATTGGAAGTACATAAGTATAATCAAAATATTATTATTTACCAAGCTGAGGGGTAACTGATCGGCCTATCTCCTATTTTTATTTTTAACTCAGCCCCCTGACATCTCTTGTAGCAAGAGGGTCAGGGAATTGCCGGTGTGGTCGTTTTGGGGGCCTTTTCTTTGCTGCTGCGCTCCCGGCCTGGCTGTGCCTGCTGCCATGGACTACTACTTGATACATGCTTCTGTTAATGGTCCACGCACTGGTCATCTCCCGCCTTGACTACTGCAACTCTCTCCTGGCCGGACTCCCGGCCTCTGCGATTAAACCATTGCAGCGTATCCAGAACGCTGCAGCACGCCTTATCTTCAATCTACCCAAATTCTCCCATGTGACCCCCCTCCTCCGTGACCTCCACTGGCTCCCTGTTGCAGCACGCATCCAATTCAAGACGATGACACTGGCCTTAAGGGCCATCAATGGAACGGCACCCATCTACCTTCAAACACTGGTCAAACCTCATGCCCAGAAGCGAGCACTTCGCTCCTCTACTTCAGCTGGCCGGCTGGTACCACCATCGCTGAAATCAAACAAATGTCGCTCAGCAAAGTCCAGACTCTTCTCTGTTCTGGCGCCTCAGTGGTGGAACAAACTCCCGACTAATGTCAGGACAGCAGAGTCATTTGCCATCTTCCGAAAAAGGCTCAAGACTCACCTGTTCAGACTTCACCTCGACTCTACATAGCATGACCCACTAACCCCCCCCCCCAAAAAAACAAAAACAAACCTTACCTATAGCACTCTGATCATAGCACTGTTGCTCTTGAGGTACTACTTTACTCAGATGAGGACCTAACACTTGTTCTATTTTTAGCTCTTACTTTATCGGCAATGATGCGTTGTGGTTTCTTTGTTTCCTTCTTTTGACAAATGTACTTATTGTAAGTCGCTTTGGACAAAAGCTAAATGACCTAAATGTAAATGTAAATTTGAATATGCCAATAGTCATCTCAACCCGGGCTCTAGTCCTGCAGTGGGCCACATTAAAACGTTGTTGGGGCCCCGGCTCAGGGTCAGGGTAAGGGGTCAACAGAGAGGGCTGGCATGGATAGCCTCGATCCCCCAGTAGGTAGCCATCAAACTCTCTGAAATTATAGAGGACACATTTGAGTGCATTAAAAAGGGAGACAATGAACATTTGTACAAAGCTTTAGCTTCCTTACCACGTGCAAATCTGTTGCTCAGACTACACTCCCGGTAGATCCGGGAATCATGCACAGAGCCAGGCCACTTGGCTTCTACATTCATAACAATGTAGGCTGCATCACATATGATCTTCACAGTGCAGAGGATGACATGAGTTAGTTGTATTGTACTGTATACATTTTCATGTACATATCTTTTAAGATGGTAGGTCATACCTGGACATTGATGCTGTGAAAGGATTTTCTATTCACATAGTCCCCTTCATTTTCTTTAGGCGCAATAATGGGAATTTGTGTCCCATCTATGCATCCTATCACATTTGGAAGCCCTGCAAAATGACAGCTGATTAAGCTACTGACCCCACTCTGAGGTCGCAGCAGAATGTATATCATCATTTTTTTTTAAATAGAATATTTCTACATCAGTCACCTTCAATCCTGTGGAATTCCTCTTTGATGTTTCTGACAGGTTTGTGTCCGGGGAACACCACCATCATTGGTAACAGGCGTTTCAGTGCGAGGGTCACTTTCCTCACCGCTCTACACACTGTTGCCTTTCCGAAGTGCTCTGCATCCCCAATGTTGTAAAGAAAACTACCGTTTCAAAAAAAACGTAGCGCTATGCATAAGATTTGCAGTGATGTGAGCGCACGTCCGCGGTGTGTGAGGTTGGTGATGTGTGGCCAGAGAATGTTCTCAAGATAAATTATACCGTTCGATGAAAAGCTGTAGCGTTCAAACAGATATTCCTCTGGAAATGACAGGACATCTAACCTGGGTCGGAAGATTCTCTCGCGATGTAAAGCATTTCAAATTATTTGAGCTTCGATATCAATCGGATTGGGAATGAATGGACAATCCATGTCAGCTTTCTTCATGTGGGAGGAGACGGGTAGAAACTCAGGGTTTCTTCAATTAAACCTGCCAGGGAGCAGGTTATGTTCACAGAGTCTGTTACCATGGTGACTGACCCAGAGTTTCAGTTACTGTCATGTACCCGGCAAGGGGGGAGGACCCAAATGCAGGGGCAGTGTGAAAAGGCTTTTATTCTTAACATAAAAAGTATAAACACAAAATCACTCCACCGGGAGGAAACAAAACGAGGCTACAAGCAAAACTACAAAAATACCAACTTAACTTAACATGAGGTGACGTGGAACGTGACATGGAACGTGACGTGGGTCATGACGAACTGGCACAAGACAAGGGGAGACGCAGACTTAAATACACAGAGGGATAACGAGCAACAGGTGGCAACAATCAGGGATCAGGGATGACATCAGACCAGGGAACACATGAGGAAGGGCAAGTGACCTGAAACGAGAAGGGAGTTATTTTCAAAATAAGACCGGAAATGACAAGACAAAAACCCAAGACGAGACATTACCTCACCAGCGTGACAGTACCCCCCCCTTAAGGGACAGATCCCAGATGTCCCTAAGGTCCATGATACGTAGGGCGGGTGGAGGGGGCCAGGAGGAGGGGCTCAGGAGGACGGGCATGAGGGCGCCCCAGCGGGCGGTGCCGCTCAGGAGGCCGGGCATGAGGGCGACCTAGCGGGCGGGACCGCTCAGGAGGCCGGGCATGAGGGCGACCTAGCGGGCGGGGCTGCTCAGGAGGCCGGGCATGAGGGCGACCTAGCGGGCGGGACCGCTCAGGAGGCCGGGCATGAGGGCGACCTAGCGGGCGGGGCCGCTCAGGAGGCCGGGCATGAGGGCAACCTAGCCGATGGAGCCGCTCAGGAAGGCGACGTAGAGCAGACGTAGGACGATGCCCCGTCGGAACATGAACGGGTGACGAGCGGACCTCCCGAAGGCTGCGTGGAGCAGGAGTGGGACGGCCCCCTGTCGGAACAGGAACGGGTGACGAGCGGACCTCCCGAAGGCTGCGTGGAGCAGGCGCGGGACGGCCCCCCGTCGGAACAGGGACGGGTGACGAGCGGACCTCCCGAAGGCTGCGTGGAGCAGGCGCGGGACGGCCCCCCGTCGGAATAGGAATGGGTGACAGGCGAACCCCCAATAGGCTGCGAGGAGCAGGTGTGGGACGGTCCCCTGTCTGGGCTGGTGTCGGGCGATCCTCCGCCGGGACTGGTGACGGACGGGCCGCCGACTGAAGACCACTGGAGAGTGTCGACCGGGCCGACGACTGAAGACCAATGGCAGGTGTCGACCGGACCGCCGACTGAAGACCAATGGCAGGTGTCGACCGGACCGCCGACTGAAGACCAGTGACCGAGACATGGGCTGGTTGCTTGGCTGTGACTAAGGCCTGGGCTGGATGCTTGGCTGTGGCTAAGGCCTGGACTGGATGCTTGGCCGTGGCTGAGGCCTGGACTGGATGCTTGACTGAGGCCTGGACTGGATGCTTGGCTTTGACTGAGGCCTGGACTGGTAGCATGGCTGGAACTGTGGCATAGGCTGGTAGCATGGCTGGAGCTGAGGCTGGCCGGGGTTCAGGGGCGGAAACCAGGTGTGTAACCCAGTCAGGCAGAGAGCCCCTGAGCCACGGCCTGGAGGAAACCAGTTCCCCCGCCTCCTTCCGGAAAGTCTTCCTCTCCCCCTTGGTGTCTGCACAGTCGTAGCAGATTTGGAGGTACTGGAGGCAGTCCATAACCTCATTGAATTCCATCCGGAAGATGGCTGGGTCCATGCTGGCTCCTGCTGCTGCCTCCACTGGGTCCTTACTGGCCAGTTCGTTCTGTCATGTACCCGGCAAGGGGGGAGGACCCAAATGCAGGGGCAGTGTGAAAAGGCTTTTATTCTTAACATAAAAAGTATAAACACAAAATCACTCCACCGGGAGGAAACAAAACGAGGCTACAAGCAAAACTACAAAAATACCAACTTAACTTAACATGAGGTGACGTGGAACGTGACATGGAACGTGACGTGGGTCATGACGAATGACGAACTGGCACAAGACAAGGGGAGACGCAGACTTAAATACACAGAGGGATAACGAGCAACAGGTGGCAACAATCAGGGATCAGGGATGACATCAGACCAGGGAACACATGAGGAAGGGCAAGTGACCTGAAATGAGAAGGGAGTTATTTTCAAAATAACACACGAAATGACAAGACAAAAACCCAAGACGAGACATTACCTCACCAGCGTGACAGTTACCTCTCTTTCTGGAATGGATATCTAAATTCCTGTATATCTAAATTCTGCTTTTGTGCGATAGCCCTCAGGTAAACTAAAGCATGGCGAAATCAAATGCGCAGCAAACCAAATGTCCGCCATGGTGTCGGGGGAGACATGGGACGGGTTTTCAAGGCTTGAAACAGTGGCCAGCTGCTTCCAATGACTCTGCACCAAGTCCCAGGAACATTGAAGACACAAACACATAAACAACACACACACAAATAACCTGGCAGAGGATCTGGGGCTGTCACATCTCTTAATTAGTATTAGAGCTTTTGCCATTATATTCTGGTGCCAGTTGCAACTGCATCTCAACTGTTTGTGAAAAGAGCAAAACACAAAGTATCCGGAGTATTTGTCTCCGGGGTGTATTCCAGAAAGGATGCTCAACCAACTCTGAACCTAACCCTGAACTCTGAGTCTGAGTCAACCAACTCTGAGATGGGCAACTCCGGGTTTCGGTTCCAGAACAGTTTTGAATTAGTTCAGTCAACTCTGAGTATGTAAACTCTGAGTTACGCGCGTGTCTGGCGACTCTACAAAGCCATCATCAATGGAGCTCCTATACTGCGATTCACCACGGCAACCGGGAGAGAGTTATTAGATATTACTGAGTGTTTATGGAGAAACAAGCTCATCCTGAGAAAGTGGAGCAATGTAACTGCAGCAACGTAGAGACAGTTGGTGTGGCAGACATTTACGGTCTGACTTAAGGCTCATGTATGCTTCCATTTCGTGCGTAAATAGAGACGTGCGTTATCAACGTTCTAAACGTCACTGCCCTCATGCTTTCATGCGTCCTCTACGTTGGAATGGATGTTGAGCAAAACATCCACTAGAGGGCGTCGTTCACATTTAAAAAGTTACTACAATAAAGCTAAAAAAAAAAAAAAATCACAACAACAAACATGGCGACAATGGAGGAGATAACAATCCTGCATCTTTTAAGAAAGAGGCAAAATCGCAGGAAGCGATGTAGACGGCGGTGGTCTGTGAGACCCCTGAATACATCCCGAGTGTGGACGGAGAATTCCAATCATTAGTTATACCAATGAGAGAAATTGACGACGAGCGCTATTTTCAGTATTTTAGGATGTCAGTCGGTACTTTCGATAACTTGCTTCGCCGGGTGGCTGTTCACATTCAGCATGCGAACTCGCACAATTCACCGGTGACGCCGGCTGAGCGACTTGCGGTCACCATTCGCTTTCTCGCGTCAGGGATTAGTCCGCAAGCTTTGGCGGCAAGTTACAAGTTAGGTACTGCAACTGTCAGTTGCATCGTTAAGGAGGTGGGCCAGGCTATATGGGCCGTGGGCAAGGATGAGTTCATGGCTTTTCCAGAGGCAGAACAGTGGGAGATGATCAGGAGGGATTTTTGGGAGCTGTGGAATTATCCCAATTGCGTCGGGGCCCCCTCCTTGAACCGACACCTTACCGTGGTGGAGGGGTTTGAGCACCTGAATGATCCTAGGAGCTATGTTGTCCGGGGCTTAATGCCCCTGGTAGGGTCTCCCAAGGCAAACAGGTCCTAGGTGACAGGTCAGAGCGGTTCCAAAGCCCCCTATGAAGAAAAAACACACAAGGAAGTTTACGTTGCCCGGATTGGCGTCACCGGGGCCCCACCCTGGAGCCAGGCCCGGGGTTGGGGCTCGCAGGCGAGCGCTTGGTGGCCGGGTCTGTGCCCACGGGACCCGGCCGGGCACAGCCCGAAGGAGCGACGTCGGCCCGCCCTCCTGTAGGCCCACCACCCGCAGGAGGGTTCAGAAGGGGCCGGTGCGGTGCGATTTGGGTGGCTGTCCTGGGCGGGTGCCCCGGCGACCCAATCCCCGGACGGTGACTCTAGCTAGTGATGTCCAAATGAAGCTTCGTGAAGCATTTTCTTTATTTTCTGAGTCCAATAGATGGCGCTCTCTGTTCAACAAAGGGTTGAAAGCAATGGAAATATATCGGCCTTCAACCCTTTGTTGAACAGAGAGCGCCATCTATTGGGCTCAGAAAATAAAGAAAATGCTTCACGAAGCTTCATTTGGATATCACTAACTCTAGCCATGGGGACATGGAATGTCACCTCACTGGGGGGGAAAGAGCCTGAGCTAGTGTGGGAGGTAGAGCGCTACCGGCTACAGGTAGTCGGGCTCACCTCCACGCACAGTCTGGGCTCTGGAACCCAACTCCTTGAGAGAGGTGGACTCTCTTCTACTCTGGAGTTGCCCGCGTTGAAAGGCGCCGAGCTGGTGTGGGCTTGCTTATAGCCCCCCAGTTCAGCCGCCATGTGTTGGAGTTTTCCCCAGTGAACGAGAGGGTCGTTTCCCTGCGCCTTCGGGTCGGGGATAGGTCTCTCACTGTTGTTTCGGCCTACGGGCCAAACGGCAGTGCAGAGTACCCGGCCTTCTTGGAGTCCTTGGGAGGGGTACTTGAGAGTGCTCCAACCGGGGACTCCATTGTTTTACTGGGGGACTTCAACGCTCACGTGGGTAACGACAGTGTTACCTGGAGGGGTGTGATTGGGAGGAACGGCCTCCCCGATCAGAACCCGAGTGGGGTTCTGTTATTGGACTTCTGTTCTAGTCACGGTTTGTCCATAACGAACACCATGTTAGGGTGTCCATCAGTGCACGTGGCACCAGGACACCCTAGGCCGGAGGTCAATGATCGACTTCGTGGTTGTGTCATCTGACCTCCATCCATATGTCTTGGACACTCGGGTGAAGAGAGGGGCTGAGCTGTCAACTGATCACCACCTGGTGGTGAGTTGGATCCACTGGCAGGGGAGGAAGCTGGACAGACTTGGCAGACCTAAACATGTTGTGAGGGTCTGCTGGGAACATCTGGTGGAACCCTCTGTCAGGGAGGTCTTCAACTCCCACCTCCGGGAGAGCTTTGACCAGATCCAGAGGGAAGCTGGGGACGTTGAGTCTGAATGGACCTTGTTCTCTGCTTCCATTGTGGATGCGGCTGTTCGAAGCTGTGGCCGTAAGGTCTCCGGTGCCTGTCGTGGTGGCAATCCCCGAACCCGGTGGTGGACACCGGAAGTAAGGGATGCTGTCAAGCTGGTTGGCTCGGGGGACTCCCGAGGCAGCTGACAGGTACCGGCAGGCCAAGCGTGCTGCAGCGCGGGCGGTCGCTGAAGCAAAGGTTTGGGTCTGGGAAGAGTTCGGGGAGGCCATGGAGGAGGACTATCGGTCGGCCTGGAGGAAATTCTGGCAAACCATCCGGTGCCTTAGGAAGGGGAAGCAGCCCTCCACCAACACTGTTTACGGTGGAGGTGGGGAGCTGCTGACTTCGACTGGGGATATCGTCGGGCGGTGGAAGGAATACTTCGAGGATCTCCTCAATCCCACTGACACGTCTTCCATTGAGGAAGCAGAGGCTGGAGACTCGGAGGTTCATCCACCCATTACCCGGGCTGAAGTCACCGAGGTAGTTAAGAAGCTCCCCGGTGGCAAGGCACCAGGGGTGGATGAGATCCGCCCTGAGTACCTCAAGTCTCTGGATGTTGTGGGGCTGTCTTGGTTGACACGTCTCTGCAACATCGCGTGGCAGTCGGGGACAGTGCCTCTGGACTGGCAGACCGGGGTGGTGGTCCCTCTATTCAAAAAGGGGGACCGGAGGGTGTGTTCCAACTATCGGGGGATCACACTTCTCAGCCTCCCCGGGAAAGTCTATTCCAGGGTACTGCAGAGGAGAATTCGGCCGATAGTCGAACCTCGGATTCAGGAGGAACAATGCGGTTTTCGTCCTGGCCGTGGAACACTCGACCAGCTCTATACCCTCTGCAGGGTGCTCGAGGGTTCATGGGAGTTTGCCCAACCAGTCCACATGTGTTTTGTGGACTTGGAGAAGGCATTCGACCGTGTCCCTCGTGGCATTCTGTGGGAGGTACTTCGGGAGTACGGGGTCGGGGGCCCTCTGCTAAGGGCTGTTTGGTCCCTGTATGACCGGAGCAGGAGCTTGGTTTGCATTGTCGGCAGTAAGTCAGACCTGTTCCAGGTGCATGTTGGACTCCGGCAGGGCTGCCCTTTGTCACCAGTTCTGTTCAGTATTTTTATGGACAGGATTTCTAGGCGCAGCCGTGGGCCGGAGGGGATCTGGTTCGGGAGCCCCTGGATTTCATCCCTGCTTTTTGCGGACGATGTGGTCTTGTTGGCTCCTTCGAGCCAGGACCTCCAGCATGTCCTGGGGCGGTTTGCAGCCGAGTGTGAAGCAGCCGGGATGAGGATTAGCACCTCCAAATCTGAGGCCATGGTTCTCGACCGGAAAAAGGTGGCTTGCTCCCTCCAGGTCGGGGGGGAGTTCCTGCCTCAAGTGGAGGAGTTTAAGTATCTTGGGGTCTTGTTCACGAGTGAGGGAAGGATGGAACGTGAGATTGACAGGCGGATCGGTGCAGCGGCTGCAGTAATGCGGTCGTTGTATCGGTCCGTCGTGGTGAAGAGGGAGCTGAGATTTACCGGTCAATCTACGTTCCTACCCTCACCTATGGTCATGAACTTTGGGTCATGACCGAAAGAATAAGATCCCGGATACAAGCGGCCGAAATGAGCTTCCTCCGCAGGGTGGCGGGGCGCTCCCTTAGAGATAGGGTGAGGAGCTCCGTCACACGGGAGGAGCTCGGAGTAGAGGCGCTGCTCCTCCACATCGAGAGGAGCCAGTTGAGGTGGCTCGGGCATCTGTATCGGATGCCCCCTGGACGCCTCCCTCGGGAGGTGTTCCAGGCATGCCCCACTGGGAGGAGACCCCGAGGAAGACCCAGGACATGCTGGAGTGACTATGTCACCCGGCTGGCCTGGGAACGCCTTGGGGTCCTCCCGGAGGAGCTGGGGGAAGTGTCCGGGGAGAGGGAAGTCTGGGCGTCCCTGCTCAGGCAGCTGCCCCTGCGACCCGGTCCCGGATAAGCGGAAGAAAATGGATGGATGGATGGATGGCGTCGGGGCCATAGATGGGAAACACATCAGGGTGAGAGCACCAGCCAACAGTGGCAGTAGTTTTTATAACTACAAAGGGTACTTTAGTTTCATCCTGATGGCAGTGTGTGATGCAAAGTACAGATTTGGGTAGGTGGACATTGGTGCTTATGGGAGAGACAGTAATGCTGGAGTCTTCTCAAGGACCCATTTTGGATCCCAGCTCATCCAGGGAAAGCTTCATCTTCCACCCCCTGCTCCTCTACCAGAAACTGAGATCATCACTCCACCTGTTTTTGTCGGTGATGAAGCATTTCCACAGAAAGTGAACCTGATGCGACCATATTCAGGTCGGTGTACCTAGAAAGAAATATATAAAGGAAATACTAATCAACAATAATGTTGCAGCATTAACATAAACAAGAACACAATACTATAATAAAACGTAAACGAAAGCTGGTTTGAGTGAATTTGTGTGCTTTTAGTATCATTCGTCCCAGAAAAGTAATAAATAGCCATATATCTTAACAGGGGGGCGCCTCACATCTAATCAGCGGACCTACAACTACCGCCATTCAAGGGCCAGGCGAGTTATTGAGAACTCATTTGGCATACTTGCTGCAAGGTGGAGAGTTTTTGGAAGGGCCTTGTAGTGTTCAGTTGAAGTGGCAGAGGACATCACCAAGGCGTGTGTTGTGCTACACAACTATCTGTGTGATGCAGATCAGTCCCAGCCAGAAGCTGAAAGATACATCACACCGGTACTGATTGACATGGAAAGTGTACCAGGAGAATGGAGGCAGGCTATTCAGGGAGACACCAATCTGCTCGACACAAAGCGTTTCACTGCTGCCAGAGCAACACAGGATGGCATGGCTGTTCGGGATATCTTCAAAGAGTATTTTCAGACTGATGAAGGAAGAGTTAGTTGGCAGGATGCCATCATCCAACGTGGCACATTACATTAAACACACACACACACAGTAACAGCATGGCATAGAAATCAGTTCAAGCTCTTTAAATGAATGTTATATTATTATTATAGTATCCCCCTAAACAAATTGAGTGTCAAAAATATCAAATAAGACATCTACAAAAAGGAAGCCAGTTAGAAACTTTTATTCAAATAGAATAATGCCTCTGCTTCACAGATGCCAGGTGTGTGAAGGGAAGTTTATCCATCCCAGACAATTATTGGAACACTTTGTCTCTAAAAAAACAGAACATTACAGACAGTAGGCTACAGCAGGAACATTCAAATAGAATAATTGGCAAATAACAATAAATAGCTGTTGTAAACAACAGTGCAGCTTGTTAACATTTCATAACAATTACAATGCAAATTTAAAATTTTAGCTTATTCAAACAAGTAGTGCAAACAACCAATAGGCTGTAATTTAGCCATAACAAAGCATAAGCTGCTGAATTTCTTTTACCAATCGCTTGGCATCAGCTTCAGGAAGCTGCAGCAGATAGCTGTGTAGTGAACGTGGTGAATACATTTTTGGCATTCTGTGACTCCTGGCGAATCTCCTCAAGCCTTTGGAGCAGAGCAGCATCAAGTGGATCTGGTTCGCCTCGCCTTCTCTTTTTTTTTGGCAGTGTCCCAGGTGGACTTGAAGTGGAAGGAGAAGGAGGAGGGGGGCTTGCCACATCACTGGACATTGTGCAGGAGGTAGATGCTGGTGAAGGAGGATTGACGGCGTACAGCGTCACAACCGTCTCATCGCCATCATTTTCTAGCGGCTAGAACAACGAGGACCACATGAAAAGGGTTGTCAGTGTGAATCGATAGACAGCAGTTTTTCAATTCATATTTAGTTAAATTGTAATCTGTGAAATAAAAAGTAATTCATTATCAACTGGGTCAGCATAGCATATGTTTTAGAATTCAAGAAAAGTGCATATTACATACTGAATACTACAATGTTAAATATAGGACTTCTAGGACTCTAGAAATATAGAAATAAAAATTGGTTGCAGTCATTCGGTGATTTACATAGGCCTTGAGCCATCCCAAGCGCCGCAGAATTGGTGGTTCATTCCCCCCGTCAATGGCATGCCCACTCCGCTTGCTGAGCGTCTTGTTGTGGGCTCGGACGAAGCGGTCTCGAATCAACCTCCACTTCTCCTTCGCTGCCGTCCAGTTCACATTCAGGCCGAGCCCAATCTCCTCCCAGCTGTTCTGCAGCATTTGTCTGTCCCTGTGACCAGGTGATGTTGCGTCATATATATGGGGATAGTTTCTCACCAACTCGCACACTCTCTCCTCAAATAGTTCAGCCATGTTTAAAACGTTTTTTAATTTGTGTATGCTATTAACGGCACTTTAATGTGTACAATGCCTGACCCTGCCCCCACGATTTCCGTTGGTACTACAACGTTTGGTCCGTATCGGTACGCATCCGCAAGCTTGTAGGATACGGACAGAAATACGGACGAAATGTACGCAGAGAACGGATAGAAGGCTCCGTCCGTATCCGTATGCGTCTCTAGCGTAGAGCATAAATGAGCCTTTAATGGGTATAACTGAATAAAACAGTCACTTACTCTATAGGTGTTTTATTTTCAGCTCAGCAGTTCGACTGATGTAATGGTTGGAAAAGCCGACAATGGGTTGGTTTAGATCATCTCAGGGTTAACTAACTCAAGGTTTTCACTAAACCTGCTTTCTGAAATGGGCCCCTGCTTTCTGGAATACACCCCGGGTATCAAAGTTCTGTCAATCACAACGAACATATAGCGCAATAGTCGGTTAATTTCAATAAAGTTCTTTAGGTTTGTAAATTCCCAGCCACACCAACACAGGCAGAATGACACATGAATTCTTATAAAAATATATATTTTATTGCTCTTCTAAAAACCAGCTCATCAAGACATTTACTCCTTTAAAAATGACAGAATTATATAAAAATCAAAGTCTTTTTGGTTGTCCAATGCTCTATAACAGGGGGGAAATACTCAGTCCATTCCAGTCTCCTTTTTGCGCCTCCAACTGGAGTGCGCTCCGGGGCTTACGAGTAGCCTCTGCTCTAGTCCGAAAGTCCAGCGCCGAAGATTCCGTGGGGGCGCCTCGCTGGAGTAGCGCTCGCTCCAACCCGGAAGGCCAGCGCCGGGGATTCCGAGGGGCCGCTTCGCCGCTACCAGAGACAGACAAGAGGGAGAATCAGTGTGCCTTTGCAGTGCGGGGAATTTAAAACACACTATTTAGCGTGACAAACTTTCCTTTAGGAAAATGTTATGCAGGCCCATCAACAAATACGTCCTCATCACTCCGTCCTCTGGACCCAGTACTTCTCTTTTGTTGAGCGTTGACACTGCAAGTCTGGGAGACGACATTACCGGGACACGGGAGATCCAGCCAGTAGACACACCGGGGGAATAGAGGCAGCGATCCAGTCCGCGACAGCGTGCGGCACGTTCATTCCGAGCAGCGAGAACCTTCTCCAGTCAGATCTAGCCTCCTTTTATAGGAGGATCTGTTCAATGGCCAATCAGATGCTGATTGTAACAGGGTTCAACAGGTGTGTCAATTAGTTCCATGACGTCCGTGTTCATGCAGTTCATGGAGAGGTAAACAATATAAAAAGTCCAAAACAATAGTCCACAGCAACAAATGAAATCACAGCAAACAATGAAATCACAGCAAAAAATAATAAATGCAGAAAATAAAATTAAGCTTCAACCACACTGCTCACACTAATCATTTTCATTATATGACACATACACTGTACATCTCAACAAGAGCGAAGACTCAAGGACACCAATCACCCAAGAGAGAAGAGACGTGATCAATCATGAGAAGATCACAACAAAATGGAGAAGCAGCTGTTGCTGATCAAGGTAAACAAGGCGAAGAACTCAGGATCTCTTATGCTTTTCCCTTTTTCTTTAGTGTAATTCTAGTTTTTTTTTGTCTAAGCCTAAAGTCCATGTACACATAGTTACACCCGCCACAGTAACCCTCCTCCTTAACTGCCTGAAATGCCTCCATTGAAATCTCATTACTTTACAGAAGAAAAGCCTTTTCCTCCGTAAAATGATGACTCACCAATTAAAGCATTTGCATAATTCCCAACCAGCTGTGAATTTGACACGCCCTCAATCAAAGTTACTAAAAGAATGGTGAAGCTCTTCTAATCTGAGAGTTTGGTTAGTGGTCGCCATGTTGACTCCTTTGTATTGACTTCTAAAGGAAAAGGAGCTGAAGAACAAGGGGCTAAAATATTTATCACAATTCCTCAGCAGTACAACTCCTGTTATCTGGTTATGGTAAGGGATGTGACATTTCTCACAAACACATTCAGAGGTTGACCAATCACAACAGAGGGGGCCAGCTGGCTCACTGGGCTTTTGGGGAGGGAGGGGCAGGAGTTTAAACAGAGCCTTTCAGACAGAGGGTGAAATGAGCTGCTGCAGCACAGCCAGCCCTGTAAGAAAAATGTCCTGGGAAAAACTTCCCAGTACATTTTGGACATTTCCTTCAAGCCTAAAACTGAAAATCTATAGATTTACAGAATGTCACACATCTGTTAACCCTTGTATGGTGATCAATTTTTTCGAATGTTTGCAGGTCTGGTGGACCAACACATTATTGGGTTTTAAAATTAATACATATATATATATATATATATATATATATTGCAAGTTGCATATGTTTTTCTTCCTGTCCATGTTGGGTTTGTTCACTGTACTTCCTCTTGCTACTAACCGGGAATGGGATCAGGAAGCTAACTAGGGGATAATCCTGGAAATAATGTGGAAGTTTTCCCAGAGACATTGTTGCACAGAAAAGTTTTCTGCCATGTTTTACATCCCACAGGGATTCTGCGGATTCCCCTTTGGATCTGACAACTCCAGCAAGGATAAGAACCCCAAAGTCTGCATATAAATGGTTTGGTTTGGTTGATGTCCTCCCACCTCCACCTATGTCTTCCCTTCAAATAAGAAGTTTAAATTTCACTATTTTTTGACATGTTTCCACTTGCTGGGAGCTGATGAGCTGCTTGTTGAGCTGGTTCCATGACAGGTCCTGGGACTGGTCTTGTGGCTGGCTGCTGACAGGCTTGTTTGGGAGCTAGCTGATGGTCAAGCTCATTTTCTTCTAACGTACTGTCAGAAGTATGATCCTCTTTTCTAAAGTAATTTCTAAGTCGCTCTGAGGAGAGAATCTTTTTGGCATCTTGAGCCACACAGGCAAAGTTGTTTTGTTGTGTATCACCCACAATTTGCAGATGTGGCCCCCATAGAGGGATAAGAGGGACAAATATGCGGGAATGCGGAAGCAGACATGGGTGCAGGAGCTAGAAACAATGTTGCAATCTTGTGAGGGACATACAGGAGCAGAAAGACACAAACACACACACACACACACACACACACAGGAAGACAGAGTGAAGAAGGTTCACAGATTCTTAGAGTTCGGAAATTAATCTGTAAAATATTCCTGGCAAATCTGATGAGTTTAACGATATATGAACAACTCTTTCCAAATCAAAACTATACTGAGCTCATGAAATCAGTTTTAATGGGGGAAAGTCACGGTAGTAGAAAACCATAACTTAAATTTTAAAAATACAGCTAAAGCAACTCTGAAACATTTATAGAGAAAGGTTCTTCGTGTTAAAACAGTACAGTATTCTGCTTGTACCTTGTGATGAAAATAGTCTCCTACTAAACTTTACTCTCATGCACCTGAACTGCTGTTGTTGAACAGATTTAAGGCTGTTAACATCAAATTCAGGTTCAGATTCCCAGCCACACCAAAACAGAAAAAAAATAGTTCCTTTATTACTCAATATGATTTAAATCACAAACGTCACAAATAGTTATTTTTCTATATATATATATATATATATATATATATATGATTTCCGGTAATATTTTCATACAGCTCACCTGCCATGAGCCATTAATTCAAACAGACCCTGTGTGAGTGTGTGTGTGTGTGTGTCCATGCTGTGGGTGGCATTTGGCGTCTCAGCTTATCTGGCTGTGGAGAGAGCTATGAGAGCTGGCTGTGTAATTGAAATGTCAGGCGTACAGAAGAGGAGTTTGACTGAACGGGAGCCTTTAGCCATGCCCCAACGAGCCCACGACAGATGAGCAACAGCTTCCCCAATGAGAAGTGGCATTCCCCGAGCACAGTCCTCCTCCTCCTTGTCCGCCTCCCTCCTCCTCCTCCCTTGTCCGTCAGCCCTTCTCTGCTCCTCCGCTTTCCTGCTTCCCTGTGATTCCTCCCCACATATCTACAGTGATTAATGAAAGCACTGTATAGTCGTTGAATTATTAAAATAGATGGTTGGCTGAAGTGACTTAAACTTGCATTTTCTCTACTGGCCATCAGGGGGCAACCCTTGTAAAGAGAGGTCTGGCTGTATAGAAGTCTGCAACAATATTGATTTTGATGCATTATTAAAAAATGTCCATGTCAAAAAAGTGCCATCAAATGATTGTATAATATTTTTTGTCATTTTTTAATCAGCATCAGCCCTGATCATGACTATTAAAGCTGTATTCTACGATTTGAACCCCCCCCCCCCCCCCCCCCCACACACACACACACACACACCCCTCCCCTCTGTGCTCCTCCGAGCTCTATCGCTCTCCCTCGCAGCCTCCCACCTCCCTCTTATTTTACGAAAATAGTTCAGCGAAATGTGTTTCTGAAAACATTTTAGGTGAGAAATATTTTATTTTATTTGAATGTTTATTTAGCAGGGACGATACATACAACATTGCCACAAAGAATGAAAAATGCGATGCATACAAGACATCTAGCTTCAGCTAATTTGCAGTTGTCCCTGGTCAGGCTAAAAAAGAATAAAAGATACTGAATTGTAACGGTTACAATAAGTGCAATAATACAAATACAGTGAATAATACAGTGAATAGTTATCATGAATAAATAAACACAGCTACAAGATTTAGATTAAGAAATTGCACAAATTAAATACATTAAACATTAGTAAAAATGCTGTATTGACAGTGACTTGAGAGAAGTTAATGTTCACATTTCTGCTGCTGCTTAAGCCAATGTTTAGCTTTAGCACTAAACATCTTTACTTCTGTTTGGGATTTGATTTCTGGTGGTAAAGAATTCCATAGGTGTGTACCCAGCACTGAAAGGGATGATTGACCGAATGTTGTCCTGCATCTTCGAATTTTACAGTTTTGCTTGCTCATGCTCCTTGTCGTTGTCCCACAGTTGTCTGACTTAGTAAAAATCTGTGACATCGCTTGTGGGGCTAGTCCGCTGACATAAGCTATGCAGTTGCTGAATCTGTCTTTATTTTAGATCGACAACGGTCAGTTTGAAAGATTATCGAGAGTTTGCGGGCGGCGCCGTCTCTGGAAACTCGCCGCTCCGCAGCGGCATTACACGGCTTCTTACATAGACAATGAATGGGAACATTCCCTCCGCTATGAACTCAGGCAGGACGCTGTTTAGTTTCCCGGTGTGTCCGGGACTTCCACTACATGTACAAAGCAGTAATAGTGTTTATTACGGCCACGAATGATGAAACATTATCGGTGTAAATGCAGCGGGTGCCGGTTGGATTTCTCTCTCGCCCCGACTGCAGAACGTCCCCGATCCCAAACTGCTCGGTGATCGCTCGCCACAACGCCCCCCTCCTCCCCTTCCCACTGACGCTGCAGCCTCAGCCAAAATCACGTGAGAGCCCTGCTCCATACCTGAACTGCTCAGGGCAACAAGTGTCTTGTCCGCTCGTAGTTTCAAATGCGGAAGTGAGTCGGGACGAGATGTGAGCAGGAGCAGGAGAGTGAGCGGGGATTGGATCGGAAACATTTAGCCAATAGTAGCCATTTAGCCAATAGATGGCTACTATTGGCTAAAGTTCAAGTCAAAAATTGTAGACTAGAGCTTTAAATATTCATTCATTTTTTTTCTTTTTTATTGCAGTACTTCAAAGACAAATACAACTGTTCAACAAAGGGTTGAAGGCTGATATATTTCCATTGCTTTCAACCCTTTGTTGAACAGAGAGCGCCATCTATTGGGCTCAGAAAATAAAGAAAATGCTTCACGAAGCTTCATTTGGACATCACTAGACATCACTATTAGCAACTCAACAACCACATTGTGGTTCCAATGATGTAGCTATGTAGGGAATTTAACCAGCTGTTATCACCAGAAGGGGTGGGGTGGGGGGTGGAAGCTATAAGGAGGCCTCAAACACTCTCTGACTGATAACAGACGGCTCATAAACTGATTGATGATGGTGAGAGGGAGCCATTTGAAGAGAAGGCTGAGATAGATAATAATATTTTGAGATGTAGGAATGCGGATGCACTTTCGTTTTTTGGGGTCAAACAGAGGTTTATGTTTGTACGTTATCTTTGCAGCTCTTTAGTCTAAGAAAATTTGTTATAATATCATGGTAAACTAATCTCCCAAAGCACAGTCTCAAGTTGCGTGTATGGTACAAACTGCTATGAAATCTCTCTAGTCACTTTATGAGCAGTCTGTTGTCAAACAGAAACAGCATCCAGCCCTCCCTTTTATTCCCACTCCAGCCTTAACCATCTGCTAGAAGATTCCGGGCTCCTAAGAGGAACTTAAATTCCACTTTCATGACTTGGGCAGTTAAACCTCTCGACACCAAGAATGTGTTGTTGACCACACGGGTTGTGAGGTTGAGAGATTTTTCATTTTAAGAATCAGGGCTGACTGGGCTTTTGGGGAGGGCCAGGCAGGAGAAGAGCTGCTGCACATACAGGGTGGAAAAGCATCAAAGCATGTAAACATGTTCTTGTAGTAACCTGAATTACAAGTAAGCACCAGTAAAGGAGTGCAATAGTTCCTCTTAAAGGATTTTGGCTTTTGAGTCCGAATTCTATTGATTTTTTTTATACAATTAATGTGTCATGCACACAGGTCAGGCTGCCGGAAAATCTGTTATATTGCATAACTATGTTAATGTTTTACCCCTTTCAGTTTTGCAAAGCAATTTCTGAAATCTTAGGACATATTGTTAATTGTATTGACAGTTTTTTTTTTTACTTTCATTTGCAGTTGCAGGTCTTTGATATCATGGTAATTCATAGTGAGAGTCATAGAAACATAGAAACTATAACCTTGCATATTAAATAACATTGCAACTGATTCTTGCTATGTATGCTGAGTATAACTCAACAGGCATTTGCATGGGGATGAAGGCAAGTGCAATGGTGCACTTCTCACCATACTCACTTACCACTTATCCTGTATTCAGGGTCGTAGGGGGGCTGGAGCCAATCCCAGCTGTCATTGGGCGAAGGCAGGTCAAGACAGACAACCATTCACACCTACAGGCAATTTAGAGTCATCAATGAACCCATCTCCATCCTGCATGTCTTTGGACTGTGGGAGGAGTGAACCCACGCTTACATGGGGAGAACATGCAAACAGATGGAACATGAATCCAACCCAGGAACTGAACCCAGGACCCTCTCACTGTGAGGCGACAGTGCTACTCACTAGAGCACCATGCAGCCCAGCTGTTGTCATACTTTACTTAACTGTAAATGTGGACGCATGGCATTCTTTGTCAGAATTTGTTTCATTTATCAGCGTCCAGTTCAAAGGCTGCAACAAAAATGGGGGAACAGACGAGTTAAAAGTTAAAAAAATTCTCAAATGGAATACTTTCATGTGTTTATCAAATTCATAGGAAAATAAATAATGATAACCAGCCCTACCGTTAGGCAGTTGTGTTTCATATTTAGCGATAGATAATAGATGGAATAATTACTGATTTAATTAAAATAATTAAGAGAGATGTAATATTTACTCTCAGTCTCCGAACAAAACATTAAAGGTCCCATATTATACAGTTTTCCCTCAATTCCACACAGCTGTCAGAGGTCCAACAACACTGTATTCGATATGCATGCAAATGAGCTCTCCTAAGAACAGGCTGTTTCTGTTTGCACCTTTAAAGGCTAATGAGCTCCGTCTGTCATCGCCTACTTGGAGAGCAACGGAGACGATGCCGCTTACGTTCGCGGTAACATGCGCCAATGTTTACGTGGATGTATGGCTATGGCTCGCCTATGTGGCTTAGGTAAAGTTGCTGGGTCCCGTATGGTCGGGACAGATCCTTTAACGAGGAAGCAGTCCGATGTGAAGTGGTTAGCACACACATACAAGCTAACACGGACCGTAGCCGGCACATTGTCATTAAAAATAAAACACAACCACCGTCCCTTCCTTTTCTTCTGTAGCTGGGACAGAATATAAGCACTTATGTTGATTTGTACAACCAACAACAGAGCAATCTATGTGTCTAGCTCTGAGCGACGACATTGTGAAACACCGCTATCTCACTGCTGTCTCACCGCAGGACACAACGAACTTCACCTCGGTGATGAACGCCCCCTCTAGGATATCTCCTATCATCAGAGGAGTTCGGCCTATGTAAATGACTCCCTTCGTTACGCAACAACAGGAGCTGAATCTGAACAGCCTGTAGGAGCGCCGTTGTACCAGTGGGGGGAGACCATGCAGGAGTCGCTTGTTTTCCTCTTTCTGGGAGTTGGCAGGCTCAGGGAGGACCAGTTTATAGGTGTAGAGACCAGAGAAAACCTGTTTTTCATAATATGGCACCTTTAAAGAAACCATCCCTTTCTCAATATTAGACTATAGCCTAATAGCCTCCGCTTCTTCCGCATGAAATCATCAGTCGTAGATCTTTCTTATGTTGATATCTATTATTCTTGATGCTGAAATAGATCATATTCTATTTTAACTTCAATGAGGGCACAGAGAGAATAGTGCTGTCTAAAATTTGTTTATCAACCAGTAAGCAAGTGTTCTAAACCAATAACCACTCTTCGAAATCATCTTCAAGTTATATTAAATGGCAGGTAATCATGGCAACAATACTGACACTTTGCAGGGTTCGAATTAGACTGATTTTTCTGGATTTGCAAACTATCAGAATGGATACTCAGAAATCTGTGATGAAAAGAAATGAAACAAACTGTCTGCCTTTGTTATGAGGAGTATGCTCCCTTATGAACTTGTAGATAGAAGCAATCCTATATGATAATAAATAATACATTAACTCTTCTACCAGTTGTCAACAGCTGCTGTGGCTAATTCACACATGCCCCCACCACCTATTCCATCAATCAATCAAACAACATCACAATACAGTCGCACTTGACGACAGAGTCTCACAGCAGTTTGTAATTAGTTGTCTATGGTCCTGAATCTGAAATCCCGATTCATGGACATGAATTTCCCATTTTCATCCGGGATAACTTTTACACTATTGTTTTTCAAATGGAAGTATGGTTTCTGTCAGTTAGGACGACAGTAAGGACGATAGGACGAAGTAACACAACGAAAGTAAGGTTTTAGGCAACAAAATCTACACAAATGTGTGACTTAAAGTGCAGTCCGTAACATTTTCATCTATTTAATTGTCTTTTAAGTTACTATCTATCAATGAGTGAGTTAAAACAATGGTGATTGATCACATGACCCACTAATGAAAGTGCTTGCCCAGAAATAGGATCTCCATGTCTGTGGCGACATTCCAAGACATTTCGAGGATTTCAAAGAGGATTTATTATGCTTTTTAGCTTTCTCCCTTTCCTTTAGTGTTCTATAGAGTTTTTCAGCATGCAAAAGTTCTCCAGTATCAAAGCCTGAAGTCCAAGTCCCACAGAAACGCTCCTCCTGAACTGCCTGAAATGCCTCTGCTGAAATCTTTTTTTTTCTTTTCTTCCATAAAGTGATGAGTCACCAAGGAACACATTTGCATAATATCTGTCCAATCATTAATCTGGCACGCCTCAATCAAATGTACTTAGAACATGGTGGATCATAATCTGAGGAGTTTGGTTCGTGGTCGCCATGTTGAGTCCTTTGAGTGGACTTCCAACGGAAGAGGAGATGAACAAGTGGCTAAAATTAATTTTTAATCACTATTCCTCAGCAGTACAACTCCTGTTATCTGATGATGGTAAGGGAGGGGACTTTTCTGACAAACATATCAAGGGGTTGATTAATCACAACAGAGTGGGCCAGCTCACCAATAGGAGCAGGCTGGGCTTTTTGAGAGGGATACGTTCAAACTGAGCATTTCAGAGAGGAAGATAAGAGCTTCTGCTGCACAGCCTGATGGGAAAATAAAAGAAAGCGTGTAAACATGTTCTAGTAGGAACCTGATATACAAGTGCACCAGAAAAGGAGCAGAGGTCCTCTTTAACAACAATGAACTGGGACATGCAGTCTTGAACAGCGGTCTCGTGGTGGAAGGTCCTGTGTTGATGGTCATTGCATCACTTCATGCTCATTGTCTACAAAAAATGTACAATTTGTGTCCCTGTACACAAAGACAACAGATTGCATTTTGCGACTATTTCACAAACTGTTGTGCTCACACCTGCACAACTTTAATTGCAGACAGAATTCAAACTACTTTCATACCATGACATTATTGTGTTTCTCAGGTATGCATATCATTCTCTGGATGTTTTTAAACAAAGGACCTTGGAAGCGTTGTCGTTGGCAACCAGGATCTCCCAGGGCACAGTGATCTCCCTTGAGATGCAATCAGCCTGAAGAAATACTCGGCTATATCAGAAGGACCGGATGGCAATCAGAGCCCCGAAACATCTATGTGACAACTATCATTGAGATTACACTTCATCTTAAATATAATATACTTCTCATCCCTCGTTTGTTCATTTCATATTATTTCACATCATAAACAAACTTGAAGAGACAAAATAAATGCTTCTTGCGGTACCCACACACACTTATCGTTGTGAGGAGCCGCTCAGATGGGAAAAGTTAGATTGCTGACTCATTTCCAGATAAGCAAAGACAGACTGAGCTTCAAGTGTGTACGAGCACAGGGACATGTTTTCATTATGGCTCTGTAATCCAGCATATTGGATTTGAAATGAAACAGTGGTATGAGGTTGAAGTGCTTTTCAGCTTGAAGGGTACTTTATTTTTCTTAATAAAAAAAAGAAAGAAAAAAATGTTTTTCCTAAGTAAAATGACAAAAACATTGTTTTAATTGTATTATTGTCATAGACTTATAATACTTCAGACTTTATTCAAACATAATGGACCAAAACTGCCTTGGTTCTTCAATCTACTTTTTCAACAAACCAACAACCTCAGGGTTTGGTTGAAAATTTAGTTTCTGTCGACTTTGAATGAAGTGTCTTTTACAACATACGTGTTTTATGTTTTTGAGGTTCCATGAGGTTGTTCCAAGCCGGACCCGTCAATGGCCAAAACGATCACTTGGGATGTCGTCACGCTGTGAGCTGTAACCTTAGACCTCATCTTCCTCCTGTTTTCACTGCTGACTCACTGACATCCTCGATATATCCTCCAAATACATATTGTCGAGACTTCTGTCTGCCACCTCTGAAAACACTTTCTGGTTTTCCAGAAATGAGATAATATTGCATATATGCAGGGAGTGAAGTTATAAAAGTGTGGGCTGGGTGCGCTGATAGGTCAGTGGTAGAGTCGGTGCCCTTTGTACGGAAGCTAAGTCCTCACAGCAGTGACCCGCGTTCCAAATCGCCCAGTGGCCTTTCCTGCATTTGGCCCCCCTCTCTCCCCCCTTTCACTCTCATGCTGTTCTCTCTCAATAAAATGCCAAAAAATAAGTTAAAAATAAATAAATTAAAGTGTGGGCTTCATGGTAGCTCTGACAGCTTGATGGAGTAGCAGTAGGGGCAGGGCTTAGCAAAGGGTCAGTTACATAATGAGTGCTGACCTGTTTTTATAGTTTGATGACAACGGTCTACATTCATTTAATTTTCTTCAATGTAAAATTACTCCATCACCAAGTAAATGTCCTAAATGAAAACTACAAAACCTACACTATGGGTGCAGTCGAATAGTCAAAAAAATAAGGGGTGCAGTCGAATAGTCAAAAAATAAGGTCCTAACTCCTATTCCTATCTCCTATTCCTTGACCTCTGGGAAAAACGTCACAGGGTTAAGGAAAGGCGATAGGAGAACTCAAAAGGATTTAGGAAAAGACGGCCGCGGTGCTCAGAGAATCCGACCGGACTTTCACTAAGATACGTCATTATAACGCGGCCGCTGATGATTGACAGCTGATGATCGACACCGGCGATTGACGTGCGTCTGCACTGGAGAAACTACAATAATGGACTACAAAAAGTGCATCGTCCACTTCTCCACATGTTGGTTTTATAAACAGCTGGTTCACTGACCGGCTTCAGTTCCAGCAGCTCCTCCTTTCTGTTTGACCGTTTGCTTTATTTACGTTTCATTTGTGGTTTTAGTTTCGTTTTTGTCAAACATTTGTAACATGATTGAAATAAAATAAAAAAAACCATTCAATTATTATCACTGTCCACACACATTTATTATCACTATTCCAATTACTATATGTCTGCATGAAAGTCATTGTTAAATATGTAAATGCACATATCGTTTGTTTTCATTAACGGCCAAGGTGTGCGGCACTTTAAATGTTGCTCTCGCAAAGAATTGTGGGTCGGCGTAATCTCCTTTCCTATTGCATAGGAAGGTCCGTTGCATCCTATGCTAAAGGAGCTCTGAAAGGAAGCATTGGAGCTCCTTTCCTTTGCATTTAGAGAATTCGAACAGCTCTTATCATGGCGGCCGCTTGTTTACTTCCGGGTCACTTCTTCAGTTAGGAACCTTCCTAAGCAAAATAGACTATTCGACTGCACCCACGGTCCTAACTCCTATTCCTAACTCCTATTCCTTGACCTCTGGGGAAAACGTCACGGGGTTAAGGAAAGGCGATAGGAGAACTCAAAAGGATTTAGGAAAAGACGGCAGCGGTGCTCAGAGAATCCGACCAGACTTTCACTAAGCTACGTCATTATAATGCTGCTGATGATTGACAGCTGATGATCGACACCGGTGCGTCTGCGCTGGGGAAACTACCATAATGGACTACAAAAAACACGTCGTCCACTTGTTGGTTTTATCAACAGCTGGTTCACTGACCGGCTTCAGGTCCAGCAGCTCCTCCTACCTGTTTGACCGTTTGCTGTATTTACATTTCATTTGTGGTTTTAGTTTAATTTTTGTCAAGTTTGTAACATGATTGAAATAAATAAAAATACCATTCAATTATTATTACTGTCCACACACATTTATCATCACTATTCCAAACACTATATGTCTGTGTGGCCTGATCCTGCCGACAACGCCAAGAATGTGGCCCGTCGCCGCCGCGGCGTGCACTTGGCCCCGTCTAACTGTGAGCAGCAGATCTAGAGAATCTATATAACACCGACAACGCCACCTTAGGACTTTCACCTAAAGAGTATACTCCTTTAACTTTAATATCTCAGAGGGGGTTTCCCGAAAACATCCCATACACAGGTCCGCACACAAATGAATACAGGCACGTATGATGTATAAGTTAACAATCTTTATTTCTCGCAGTAAACAATTTTTATTAAGTTAGCTCTAAAACATTTATATAGTTCTTTTCTTTAATGTCAGACAAAATATGGTGTTCCACTTACACCCATCCGTAGCGGTCCAGTTAAGAGGAAGGGAGCCGATAAACAGCTAGCTCCAGCAGCTTCAAAATAGCGTCTATGCAACAAGAGCAGCGCTAATTAAACAAAGAGAGGCTAATAAAACAGAGGCTAACTACACAGAGCAAGGCTAATAAAACAGAGGCTAAATACACAGAGCAAGGCTTATAAAACAGAGGCTAAATACACAGAGCAAGGCTAATAAAAAGAGAGGCTAGGCATTAGAGGCAAGAGTTTGGAGGCAAGGCAGGGCACACAGCAGCCCAATGCCAGACAAGCTTCAAAAACAAAAGCAATCGTTAGTGACAACACCTAAACACACTAGCAGACAAAAATAGCACTTAGCTCATAGAACGGGTTACCTGCGTCGAGCACGCATCAGCGCTTATAGCTGTTAGCAGCTACGGCGACAGCAGCGGCAGCTAACCGGACAGGGGGACACACACCCACACCATCCCGGCCCACCGCGCCAACCTACAACAAAGGACCGTCAGCGCAGCATCTTATTACCTCAGCGCAGCATCTTATTACCTCGTCACGTCATGAGACTGCGCTACATACCTGCGGAACACTGCACAGACGCCGGGATACGATGGCTCGGCGGAGCTGCTAACACGCAGCACCCGCTTCGGCAGAAGAGAGAGAGAGAGACCAAACAACTGGGGGGGTATATAAACCACCCTGCATTAGCGGCCGAGACCGCGGCGGCACTACAGGTGCCGGAAAGGGGCGTGTCACACCTGCCGCGATCGCCATACCTGTCGCAAAACAGACAAACGAGGACACCAAAGAACCGAAATGAATAGACGCCATATATCATCCAGTTACATCTGCATGAAAGTAATTGTTAAATATACAAAAAGGCATATCGTTTGTTTTCATGAACGGCCGAGGTGTGTGGCACTTTAAATGTTGCTCTCGCAAAGAATTGTGGGTCGGCGTAATCTCCTTTCCTTTCGCATAGGAAGGTCCGTTGCATCCTATCCTAAAGGAGATCTGAAAGGAAGCATTGGAGCTCCTTTACTTTGCATTTAGTTTTAATCCGAACGGCTCTTATCATGGCGGCCACTTGTTTACTTGCAGGTCACATCTTCAGTTAGGAACCTTCCTAAGCAAAATAGACTATTTGACTGCACCCCTTATTGCCAAAAGCATTCATTTACCCACCAACATAATTGAAATCAGGTGTTCCAATCACTTCCATGGCCACAGGTGTATAAAAGCAAGCACCTAGGCATGCAGACTGTTTCTGCAAACATTTGTGAGAGAATGGGTTGCTCTCAGGAGCTCAGTGAATTCCTGCATGGTACTGTGATAGGATGAAATTTCCTTGCACCTACTTGTCTGACTGCATTGTGCCAGGTATAAAATTTGGTGGAGGGGGATTATGGTGTGGGGTTGTTTTTCAGGAGCGGGGTTGGCCCCTTAGTTCCAGTGAAAGGAACTCTGAATGCTTCAGCATACCAAGAGATGTTGGACAATTCCATGTTCCCAACTTTGTGGAACAGTTTGGGGATGGCCCCTTCATGTTCCAACATGACTGTGCACCAGTGCACAAAGCAAGGTCCATAAAGACATGGATGAGAGAGTCTGGTGTGGATGAACTTGACTGGCCTGCACAGAGTCCTAACCTCAACCCGATAGAACACCTTTGGGATGAAGTGGAGACTGAGAGCCAGGCCTTCCCTCCAACATCAGTGTGTGACCTCACAAATACGCTTCTGGAAGAATCGTCAAAAATTCCCAAAAACACACTCCTAAACCTTGTGGAAAGCCTTTCTAGAAGAGTTGAAGCTGCTATAGCTGCAAAGGGTGGACCAACGTCATATTAAACCCTATAGATTAAGAATGGGATGTCACTTAAATTCATACTAAGTGAATACTTTTGGCAATAAAGTGTATATTAACTACTAAAAAGCAGTGGTGGAAAGGAGGCTAACCAAGCACATCTAGTCAACAACTTCACTTAAAGGGATAGTTCAGAATTTTGGACATAAGACCTATTTTCCAAGTGAGCCGGTGTGTTCGAGACGTCTGGAGACGTTTTCAAGAAATTTCATTCATTTCTTCTAGTTGCAGAGTCCGCTTATGCTATAGCTAGCGCGAGTCAATGGTTCTTAGCTAGACAAGCATTAAAAACAGTCTTGCCGACTCCACAGTGCACCCAAGGCAAATCCATTAAAACACTAGACTATCGATGTACAGATCTGTGTTGATAGAATAATATTTGAAACAAAAACTAACCTCGCATCGCATGAATCATCCATTTTTTGAGGAACTAGTTTCTCAGCAGCAGCGGAACTTTACTTTGCTCCATAGGACTCAAAACTCTAAGACGCGCAGCCCGAAATACTGCCCGTAAATAGGCAATCGAACCGGGCCAAACTGTCGGCACTTTATACCCCCAAGGCTGTATGAAAAGCCCTCGGAGCTCACTCAAACAACGGGCAGCCCACGGCCACAATTACGCACCGCGAACCTGGTCCGTCCGGAGAACCGTAAACCCTCGGACGCGTTGCGGGGATTCCATCTGGTAAATAGACACATGAACACCGCCGAATATTCGGGCCTCGTGCCCTCAGAGCTCGGTGAAAAGCCCTTGGTCCTGACTCAAACACCGGGCAGCCCACGGCCACACGAATCCACACATGCGGACTATCCGTCGGACTTAAAACTCTAAGACGCGCCGCTCGCAATCCAGCCGGTAAACACGCGGCTCAACACCGTCGAACTCTCGGCACTTGTGGCTGTCTGAAAAGCCCTTGGAGCTCACTCAAACACCGGGCAGCTCACGGCCGCGCGAAGCCACAATTACGCACCGCGAACCTGGACCTCTGCTCCGTCCGTAGACTGGTAAACCCTCGGACGCGTTGCGGGGGATTCCCTCCTGGCACCACCAGTCTCCGTTTGTTCGGTCCCGGTTCTTAGCTCCAGTGGGGGCTATCTCGGTCTCCACAGATGCTCTTTCATGTTCTGCCCTTTGAGCATCCCTCTCGTGCAATTCTTCCTCTGTATATTCAGGCTCGTACAGGTACGGTTGGGTTTGGGTGGAAAAAAACTCCTCATCAGAGTCTTCAAAAGTTTCAGTATATTCTCCAAAAGTGTCCATTTCTGTGAGATTGAAGAAACTAGCGCTGCAGGCTACTCTGCTTCTGTAGCAATGACAGCAGGTAAACAAACTATTATAGAACCGGTAACTTATAAGTGCTAGGTGATATCACTCCGCCGCTGCCATAGCCTACTAGGAAGTATGACACGCTGCTGCTGCTGCTGAGACATAAATCCTTAAAAATGCAAGGTTGGTTTTATTTCAAACATTCTTTCAACACATATGTACATCGATAGTCTGCCGTTACAATGGATTTGCCTCGGGTGCACTGTGGAGTGGGCAAGACTGTTTTTAATGCCATGCTAGCTAAGAACTATTGACTTGCGCTAGCCATAGCATAAGCGAACTCGGCAACTAGAAGAACTGAATGAAATTTCTTGAAAATGTCTCCTTACGTCTCGAACACACCAGCTCACTTGGAAAATAGGTCTTATGTCCAAAATTCTGAACTATCCCTTTAAAGATACTTGTTCTTTACTTAAAGGGCAAGTATGAAGCTATCCAGGGAATTTATTGGGTGAAATTAAATATAATATTCATAAACATTTTTCCCACCTTCAAAAGAAGATCGGTTTATGAAACAAAACCAATTAGTTAGGTTCAGGGAAAGAGTGTGGCTGATGTGATTGACAAATGACTCACATGACCAGCAAGTGACAATCATGTGAAGTCATGTGAGTCACTTCAACATTTTCTCTATCTCACTACTTCAAAAGTCCTCTTTTCTTTTGCCTGTCCACCCATCCGAGTGGACCAGCTTGCCCTTATGTTATGGCTCCAATCTGCAACTTCACCAGCTGCAGCTAAATCCGACACACTGCTCCTCAAAATATTTCCATTGTATACGAAAAACTAGTGATGTCCAAATGAAGCTTTGTGAAGCATTTTCTTTATTTTCTGAGCCCAATAGATGGCGCTCTCTGTTCAACAAAGGGTTGAAAGCAATGGAAATATATCGGCCTTCAACCCTTTGTTGAACAGAGAGCGCCATCTATTGGGAAAATGCTTCACGAAGCTTCATTTGGACATCACTACGAAAAACTACACAATGTTTCAGAGCCTAAAGTTGTACTTTTTTAATGCAATGACATTTATCTGACAGCTCACATTTGTAGTTACTCCTTACAAGAGTATTGTGGCTTCTTGTCACATTTCACAGGTGAAAATATCGGGGGTTTTTTTGTTTGTTTTTTTTTCCACAAAAAGCTACGTTTACCGAAACAAACCAAAATCAAGTATAATTTCACCCCTTGAGCTTAAGTCAACAGACTGCATAATTTTGGAAAATGCAAAAAAGTGGATGGCTGATCCATGAAACCACTCAGACATGTCCACAGAACAAATGTTTGTTTAACAAGAAATAAATGCATACAAACTGGTCAAACTTATATTCCAAAAACATATCAAAATGCTTTGACATCTATGGGATATTTTCTATAGCCCCAAAACGGGCATGGCCTTGACAGAAAGTTGTGATAGAACCGGTGAATATTGACCATTGAAGTGATCTCAGATCCACAAATGCAACTGACCTGCATTTAAACTGCTAATTTAATTTAAAATGTAATTTTAACTTTAAGTGTTGCTCATAAAACAGCATTTCTACATCAGGCACTTGCCATCCATCAATAAACTTTTTCAGCGTTTTATTAAACTTCCAGCATTTTAACATGTCACTGGATTTTATTGGCAGGGCTCAATGCAAAGGGATGCTGCAATACTAGAAATAACTGTCAAAAATACACAACAAATAGAGACTTGTTAATTGATCATAAAATAATCCCCTATTAAAACCTAGACCACTGACTATACAGGTGAAAATATGAGCACAGACTTGGACATTCCCCAAAATAAATTATCATTCTTACTAATACATTATTTAGTAGTCCAGAACACATTGGACGTGATGTTTCATCTTATTAATGTCGCCATTGGGCAGCTCTGGCCCATTTACATTGATAGGAGTCAGGTCAGCCAGTGCAGGTTGATGTTTTGAGGGCACAATTTGATGGAAATAGATGAGGTTCTCTCAGGGTAAAAGGAAGTAATGCATGGAGCCAAACACACACACACACACACACACACACACACACACACACACACACACACACACACAGCACCTTTCTGCTCAGGTCCATAAAAAGCAACCTCACCATGGGATTCGACTGATGACTCATTCATTTCTAGACATCTCTGGAGGACAAGTTCACGCACATGATTTTGACATAACCTGTTAATCCTATCCGGAGGTGCACTCCACACACCGCACTGTGTGAGTGTCGATGCATTCTTCATCCTCATATAAATAAATCCCCTACTCCACTGAACAGAGAACAGCATGATGTTGAAGATGATAATTCAAAAGAAGAAAAATAACACATTTGATTCTATCCATAACTGTCACGCCTCAGTGAGGTTTTGTCTTGTCTTGGTTTTTGTCTTGTGAATTTCCTGTTTTATTTTGAAAAGTAACTCCCCTCTCGTTTCATGTCCCTTGCCGTTCCTCATGTGTCCCGGTCTGACGTCATCCCTGATTCCTGATTGTTTCCACCTGTTCCCCATTATCCGTCTGTGTTAAATAGTCTGTGTCTTCGTTTGTCCTGTGCCAGTGTGTCTCGTTCCTTCGTCCTGTTGAGTACCTCCAGCCCTGATCCATAGCCTTGCCACAGTATCCTCGTCACTTTGTATTTCTGCGTTCTTTTGTACCAGTGGCGGCTCCAGAGATTTTCTGTTGCAGGTGCTATGGGGATGCTCAACACTTAAGAGAAGGTGCTTTGAATTTCGGGGCATTTCATTATGGCGGTCGCATCGGACCACCCTTGGTATATATAGCTACACACGCGTACACACCCGCATTAACTATACTCGTTCCGCGACTATAAGCATATATGTAAAGGTATGGTGGGTGCTATGGCTATTATAGGGGGAGCTACAGCACCACCTAGCTCCTCCCTGGCACCGCCACTGTTTTGTACCTCCAGATGAGTGATCTTATTTTGATAAAGTTTGTGGTCAGCATGTTTTGTTTGAGTGCAGATAATTTCATCGCCTTGTTGTTTTTCCTCCCTGTGGAGCGATCTTTTGTTTGTACCAGTTAGTCATTTTCATAGTGCTTGTTTTCTTTCAAAGAGTAGAGTAGATTCAAGACATTTCCAGAATAAAAGCCTTCCAAGCCTGACAATATCATTCATAAATATCAATCTTTAAAAAGACAGTGTTGATATAAATCCCAGTCTCGCAGCAGTTTGAAATAGTCACACATTTCAATCTATTGTTTTCCTGTACAGGGACACCTATTTTCCTTTTTTTCTTTTGTGTCTCTCGGAACTAAAATGTCAAAGAGGAGTTAACGAGGGTCCTTTGTCGTGATGGAAACATGAATTAAACATGTCCATGTAACTTTTCAATGTCTAAAGCCAGAGACATTCCTTTTATTGCTGAAATCTAATTATATGTAGTTATTTTAAGCCCATCTATGATGGTTTTCTTCAACTTAACCCAGAGGTTTTGTTGCCTAAACTGAAATAGTGGAGAATTCCTCTTCATATACACGAATCACACATTTTCATGTTGTGATTATTTCACAAACTGCCACGAGACTGTATATAAGTGGACATAGTCATTGTGATGTCACCTACTTTTTTTTGTGGACTATAGTTTTGAAGCCTCGAGTTCGGTTGCCATTTTGGATTTTGGCCATCGTCAATTTCTCGCCAATGAAGTGACCATATTTGGACTGTGGAGGAGGAACAAGCTGATGAACACAAGCTGCAGAGCAACATCCCGAGCAGCAACCTTTCTGGATCTGGATCCATCTGGATTCTGGTGTAAAGCTGATAACAAAGTTATCTTCATAATTCAAGGTCAACTTTACAGCTAAGTGTTAAAGTCATCTTAGAAGCTAACTGCATTGGTAGCGTGGTAGCGATCTGTCAATCACAAGGTAGCCCCGCCCCTAAAGCATCTCCTGCTTTCTGGTTTGTTTGACTCTAAATGGAATATAATGTACTAAATAATAATTTACCATGCTGGATTGAAACGAGAGATTCAGACCATAAGCTCATGTTTCCAATGTTTACTTAGATAATAAGTAAAGGGAGATGTAGGCTCATTTTGTCATAGACTTCTTTACAATCAGACCTCTTCTTACAACCAGAGGAGTCACCCCCTCATAGCCAGCAGAGAGAATGCAAGTTTAAGGCCCTTCAGCTTTAGCTCCAATTTTCACGACTTAGTTGTAATATTCCTTCATCAGTCATCTGAATTGTGTAGATGACAAATCCAGGGAAGGAAGTTGACGTAAATAAGCCACCCTCAATGTAGTGGCTGCAGTCACCTTTGCAGTAAACCTTCACAGTAACACTGTAGTATGATGCATAGCTGCGGCAATAATAATCTGCATCCTTGGAAAACAGTATTAGCAATCCGCACACTGTCTGACTCCGTCTCTGTCCCGGCCACTAAGAGGAGATTCCCACTCATCTAATCATGATGTCACTCCACAAAACTTCCAATCCTTCAGAGGCTGGTGAAATTGGTTGTCCCTTCCCTGTCTCACCCTGCGATGCTCGGGGGCAGAAGAACAATCCATGTTGAGTTTTTAGGTCATTGCAACGGAAATTGTTAGCAACCCAATTGTCGATTTAAACTTCCAGTAGACACATAAAAACATTAGCATTCATTTGGAGTTCATGTCCACCCGGAGAAGTTAATGCCTGTTTAAAAGACACAATATGAGCCTCATTCTAGCCCGATGATTGTCTGCTCACATCAGAACGATGATGAGTGTTGCGGATGTCTACTGATGATGCCTCGCGACATCCTGACAGAAAGTCTTTGCCTTCCGTGGCTTGTTCCATCCCAACCATCACTTTGACCCAAAGGAGCACGGACCGATCCACACAACTGTTATCAACAGAAAGAGAAACAGCATCGTTGTGATGTGGAGGAAACTTTGATTTTTCTTTGAAGGACGGTGAAGAAAGAAAAAGCTAGAGAGAAATAGCAGAGGTTCTTCAGGAACCCTGATGGGAAGTGATGAATCACACACATAACATCCCTATCATTCCAACACAAATATTTTGTAGGCTAGATCATCTTCCGTTGTGTTCTTAAAATATTTTCCTCTGTTGGTTTTGTTGTTTGCTTTGTATTTATCTGCATGTCATGCTTGTTCACCATTTTGGTCATCTGTGGTTGTTTTAAATATACAATTTTAACTCGACAGGTCTGAACCAGGGATAAAGGTGTGTTCACACCAAACACACAGCAAATGTTTCACGCAGTGCTATGTCAAACAAAGTCAATTCAAAGAAGTGCATTTTTGCACTGCATATGATGCAACTCGATTGCAAAATGTGCATCATTCGCATATCCGCACACGTTGAAATATTTTAAATTGAGTGAGAAATTCATGTGACGCCCATCAGCTTTGAAATTCTCCTGCTGTCATCCTTTATTCAGAAATGGAGACAGATTTTTGTCTCCTGTGTCTGTGGTCCCCCAGAGGTCTACGATAGTAGTTCATATTAGTCCGGAGACCAGACCAGACCATATGGAGAGAGTGTCTATGGTCCAAACAACAAGGGCACTGCTGTATTTATGTATAGTTTACCTTATTTGGAGTGTTGATGAAGCAGCTACAATGTTAGCATAGCCTAGCACCCATCAATCCAGACTCCATTCAGGAAACAAGCATTTTAAAAGTTCTTAGCTTGTCGTCTTACAGACAGAGCTAACAAATAAATTTAAATGCCCGAAATGTAAATGCTTTTAAATCTCTATTAGTAGTTTATTTTGGGTCCCTCCATTGTGGTGAACCAGCTGACGTGTGTCTTCCACTACCTCTGGATGATGTCATGAACCCAGACAGGACGGCATTTGTTTTCCAGTGTATCTGGGACTTCACAACATGTACAAAGCAGCAATAGTGGTTATTTCAGCCATGGTGGTAGAAACCTTGTTGCATGTGATGAAAATTAACACATATGATCCCATAAATACACACAAATGACCCTGCGGTCAAACTCGGGTGAGTAACATGAGGCTAAAATTGGCTTTGGGTTTGATGTGCATTAATCCACAAAAAAGTCAATCAGGCTCTTTAACTGTATGTTTTATTTTTGCTTTCCTGCTACATTTCTCTAAAAGGGTCATTTGAATGGATACATGTTGAAGTCACAAATAAATCTACATCGTCTTGGTAATGTCCCAAATCAAGTTATAGGCTATTTAAGGTGGACACTGGGATTTTGTAGAAGTTCATTGTTAGTCTTAGCCTCCAGACTTCAGTCAGATTGGTCATAGCAGACAATGACTTCCAGCCAGATGGAATATTGTTCTCCGTAGTTTCGTAAAAAAAAATGTAAAACAAAAAGACTTGAATAACAATCAAAGAAAACGAAAACAATCAAGTTCTTTCCTCTTGCCCTCTACTGGAGAGCAACTGAGCATCCTTAAGAGTTCTCTTTATCCCTCTGTGGGCTGTCTAACACCACATGCTGATGCTGGGAAGATATTAAATGCAAGATAAAACAGGGAAACGAAGTGCTGTCACTGAGGCTGGAGGCTCCATGAAAATGACTGATAGACTTTCATCATATCGAAGGGGACTCCCTCCTCTACTTGGAAATGCTCAGTAAACTCTGAACTTTTGATGTGAGAGTGTGGCAGTATAAAATGGGATTGTGGTCGACCAATCAGAAAGCACACATGCACTGCATGATTGGATCATTATCCAGCTTGCCAGCGCTAGCCCTCAGCCGATCTGAATAAATCATGAAACACTGTAATTCAGCCAGGTGGGGCTTAAAAGTCACTTATTTTCTCACTTAGTATCCAGGCAGTCCTGACTTTACAGCAGTAGACTTGGAAAGTGATATATTAACAATAACAATTTTGCAGATTAGTTACAATTACGCCGGGTTTACACTTGACATGGAAGTTCAGGGCTATATTTAGTATATTGAGTGGTTACTGAATGTAGAATTTGCATTATTCATATTATTATAATTGTATTACCATCTGACGAAGAGAATCACAATAACGATACGTATCCAGTAATGAAAAATTCCCAACTAGCTTGGGGGAGCATGATGCACTGTGAACGTGTCTTGGGTATACATGTTGACTACTGTAACTGTTCTGAGAGCTGTGCTACAGTTAACCTCCATTGAGTTCACACATCCGAGTCTGGCTTCATCTGCACATCAACCTCTTGAACCACGACAGACTCCAGACCGGCACATGGGAAATAGCAGAAGAGTGTGCACCCTGTCCTTTTATGGCTCTCACTCTATGGATTTCTTCACCTCTACTTTGAGTAACACTCAAGTTGCCTTTTCAGAAGTGTCTACTGAGAAGGCCATTCACAGGTGAGGATCCAAAGTGAGAAAGGATGAAAAAAATTGGGGTGGACTTCTTCCATTATCAATTCTTGCTGACAGGCTCCAACAGAAGCCAGCTGAAGCACCAGATGTGATGTGTCTTGTTGTGGACACCATGGAGCAAATAAAAGATCCAAATATTTTCAGAAAGAACTGCTTTGTTAATCATCCACGACTTATATTTCACCAGGCTGCACATTTCACCACAGGGGGAGCTACCTTTTTTGCTTATAAATGCGAGGACACTGCCATGAGCTAAGTACAGATGGAGATTACAAGCATCCTTAATCAGGACAGTCCAACCAAAAGTGCTGCTGTTGCAACTAGGCAACAGTTTGCAAAGCTGGAGTTGAGCTGCATGCTGAAAGAAAAGAAGGAGGAACACACCTACTCTTCATCATTAGGAAGGACTTGTATATCAACAGATTCTTGAATCTCCCAAAGTTTTCAAGAAGGGGGTTGAAGGAATGAAAGAGGGAAGCTGTGTTTACATGGTCCAACAAATCTGCCACCACTGGAAAACTTTGACAGAAACGCACTTTGAAAAATCGTTTGTGAAAGGCTTCACACTAACAACTATGATTGAAGCATAATATTTCATAAGATAAAATATTTTGTCAATTTTGGGAAATATATCTTTTTTTTTTCAAAAGCTGACCATTGGACTTGGACATTTATATAGAACAGAGCCTTGTTTAATTGAACTCATTTGATTCAGATCACATTTACACTACATTAGATTAGGTGAAGCTGGCCTCTAAATTAGACAACTATGGCAGTTTAGTTAAGATGTTTGATGGGAAAACAGAAAAGTATTGACTGAGAATGCAATGTTGGTGTTTGTAACACCGTTTGGTGTTTGCTGTCAATGTTGGTTTCTGTCTGTGACAAACTAATTAAATAAAGTACAAACTGGAATATCTTAACAGACAGTCCACACCTTTAGAAGATGCCTGAGAGAATATAAAATGACATTTTCACTGGTGAGTTTCCCGTCTGCCTGACTCTCTCTGACCTGAAATGAATTGCCTACCAGAGGAGGGATGTGCATCATTACAGAGTTCAGTTCTAATATATGGTGGTGGCATCCAACTAGAGGCTATTTTATCTGCCCGGCCCACTCTTTATACATCTGTGACTAACTCATTGAGACAAGATATCTCCTGTCATGCATATTCACTGTCACATATTCACAATCCTCTCACTATCATGCTGCCTCCCTCTCCGCTCACTAAAATAGGGCTTTGTCAATACCAATGACAAAAACACAGACATTCTCAGGGTGAAGCTTCGTGTGTTTTAGCTGTCTTTTCTACCAGTCCCGTCTTTCCTTCTCTGCTTCTTCCTCTTTTTTCAGTCCAAATTCCATTAAACATTTTAATAATTTGTGATGTTTTGTGCAGGCATTTAGGGATTACATTAATGTCTCAAAAGGACTGAGGTTTAGTTCGGGTCACCACCTAAAAATAATGATACCAAGTCAGCCGAATAAGGCACCTTCCCCGCCGTGTTTCCATATGAATCTGCATATTGTTAAGGGTGTATTAACTGGATTTATATATTCCAGCTATTCATATGCCCTTTTCTGCAGCTGATCTAACAAATGCTGATCTTTAACTGCACACAAAGCCATTCGGGGTCTTAATTCCAAACCTAAAACTTCATTCAGTGTCCTTCCATGAATCTCAATCACAAATCAAAAATCACAAATCTACCCTGCCTTCTGTCACCTTTTACAGTTAAAACAGTTTGATGTAAGTCAACAAAATTCTGACGAAATGGGACAGGGGAAGACATTTCAACTTGTTCATCTTTGAGTAAATCAAGTTGAAAAAAGCAACCTATTCTGATTTTCTGGTGCCTACTTGTATTTCAGGTTACTGCTAGAACATGTTTACATGCTTTAATCCTGCCCCTCCCCCCCAAAAAGCCCAGTCTGCTCTGAATGGTCAGCCGGCCCAATCAGTTGTGATTGGTCAACAAGGAAAAAGAGGAAATGCATAATATGCCATCTTTAAGGTCCATTCACTTATGTTTTAGTTGTTTTAAAGACCACTAGTGTATCTGTCTGTCTGTCTCTCACACACAGACGTTACCATCTTGGTAAATATCTGAAATATGCACTATTAATAAAACAATGCTTATAATTTCACTAACACTTTGAAGAGGTGTCAGTGGATATTCACAGTAGTTATGTGAATGTGTTGATATAAATTGTTTAATTAAGCTTCATATGTTGTTAACATTGAATTGGATGTATTGTACCTTTTTTGAGTGCTAATCTGACAAGCATAGTGTAGCAGCAGTGTTTTTAACAAAATGCTCTTATTTTGAAAAACTGTCTCCACACAGGCTATTGGGCGTCCCCATGCACTTTCATCTGTTTCTGCAAGATGTATCTGAGTCTTCCCTGACATATTCAGTGTTAAATGTGCTAGATGGTAGATGGCTTTTTTTCAATGTTTTCTTTTGTTGGACGACAGATGCAAGTCACAAAATGTTACAACTGAAAAAAAACAAATAAATAAAACAAATATCCCTGTACCACCTTCCACCCAACCCCTCCAGTAGTACCTTGGAGATACAGGTTCAACACTCAATGACCTTGAAATGTGAAATATGAGAAAACAAAGCACAGTTAACTATTCAGGGGAGGGGGGGCTATTAAAAGGCTGTTAAAATAATCAAGCATCGGATAGCCCTATGTACAGAGGTCCTCACTGCAGTGGCCCCAGGTTCAACACCAAAAGGAGCCCTTTCTGCGTTGTCCCCCCTCTCTCCCCCCTTCACTCTCACAATTTCCTCTCAGAATGAAGGCAAAAAGGCCCAAAAAATATCTCAAAAATGCAATCAAGCATTGCGATTTCTTGTAGAAACGGTCTACAGAGCCCCGGACAGTGAATTATCCTGTCATTTGGTGCACCTCTCAACCATTCTTCACAGACTAGCGGCCAACCAATGTCTCACTCACATCAGTTTTGCCTTTCAACCAATAGCGACAGAAGCCTATACGATATACAAGGTTGGTTTTGTATTATAGCTGTAGATTCTATGATTGTAGGCATATCTCTGTCAGCTCTGGGCCTCTGGCTCAGCTGAAAAAATGCTGGTTTAACTAGGGAGCAGACATATGGTTGTGTGTGTCTGTATGTGGTAAGTGCAGACGTAAGGGGTGCCCATGCAAAAAAACAAAACAAAACTAGAAACAGGACGCACAGGGTTGTACCCAATATTGACAGCTCTTACAGGGCTATGCTCCTAGAGTTACATTAGCTAATGGCCTTGATTGTCAGATTGGTTAATTAAAGTTAGCTTTCTTTAATGATCTGACCTGAGAAGAATCTCCTTGAGAATTTACTCTCCGTCAATTATTTTGTATGTTTAATAATAAGAAATTAAAAGTGAGTTATGCATTTATGCCGGTGCTGTGAGCAGAGATACATACTTGCATGTAATCCCTCTGAGTGTATTCAACCCTGTGCTGCTGCTTTGTGTTAATCTGATGTTGGAAGTGAAATGTAAATGTCACAAGGACTGAGACAGACATGTGTAATTTCTCTCACACTCAGGTAAAGGGGGTTTGCGTTTTTACTTTGAAATGCAACCAGGCAGAATGATGTAAAGTAGAACTCAAGCAATGCGCAGCCTCGATGCAGGCTTGAGGTGCCCTTAACAAGCACTTTTAGATTCAGTGGAAGTGAGTTATTATGATTCTATAAAAAAACACAATGCACATACTTCCAATAAGTGTCTATTGTATGCATGCATTCCATAATTCCAAATAACCACTTGCTGTCTTTTGACAGGCACAAGTAGAAAAGGCTCCAAATGAGTAAAAAGCCTGCAGTGTGTCCTGAGCTCACCCAGCTGACAGGATGTTACATCTCACCTTGACAGACACAGTAGACAGGGCCTTCTTCCACTGGCAGTTGAACTTAAAACTTGTCTTCTGAGACGTCATTCTTTTCCTCTTTTCTCACTTCTTTCTCATATTCCATAATAAATGTGCATAGCGCCACAAACATCAAGCTGTCTTTTTCAAAAGGCCTGACCCCCCTAAAATGTATCCTAGTGGGACTGACATGAACACTGTATTCACATAAAATGTTGTATTCAACTAATAAATGGGAACAACCACAGTATTTGAGATGGTGGAGATATCATTTGCATTCAAATTCCATATATTTGTGTGTGGAGTGAAGCTTGAAGACTTTAAGATGATAATATAAGTGAAAGAAGTGATTACAAGCCACAAGTCCATGGAAATGTCTTACAAATGTTTCCCGAAATAAGAGAAATGCACCCACGTAGTATGTTCAATAATCCATGCATGGATACTTGAGCTGCATTCTGAAGTGCTGTCCCAACAGAAAAACATGTTCCAACAAACATTCCCATTTATAACAGTTGTGAAACTGTGTTAAAAACACTGCCAGTCTGCATTCTTGTGTACTGCAAAAATGATTAGGAGAAAAGTCCATAAGTGCAAACATTGCATAAACAATTGCTCAGCCTCAATCTGGATTAGGAAAACAACTCATCAAGGCTTGTTGTCATGAGGGAGACAGATTACAGGTTGAGTGTCAACAAAAACAAATCCATTTAGAATCCATTAAAAAATGTTGACAAATTAAATAATACAACCCTTGGACACAACATACAAATGTGATCCATGTCACATTTGGGCATCAGCATATTAGAAATGTCTTCATCTCTCCCTTTATAGAAGAAGTATCATCCTAGGACTGTTTTCACTTACTTGTTTCTATGACAACAAGTTTCATGTTCAACCAAAACAAAAACAACTAGCGCAAAATGATGGAGGTTATTTTGCTGAACAATGGCATGTTTTCATCGGCGCCTGTTCAAACAAAGAGTCCAACACAGTATTCAGTTCTACAACACTTGACCTTTGTGATGTCGACAGTGTCTATATCGTAGTGTTTTAAGTAGACAAAAACTGAAGCCTGAAGACAAAGAAGTGTGTGTGTGTGTGACAGGCTACCTGTTGATCTTGAACCGGACGTGACCCCCTTTCTGTCTGAGGCAGACAGTGAAAGCAGAGCAGCTCTTTGCACAGTATGGCCCTGACCTTTCAGTGGTTTTTGTCAATGACAACTATGCTCCATTCAAAGAGGCCTTGCTCTACCTCATCCATGTAACAAAGAGGTGTTCCTTATTTCATGGTTGTTAGCTCTTAAAGTCCACCTCCATTCAAGCATTTCTTTTTCTTTTCTATCACAAAAATTACCAAAACAAAATAGCTGACAGGTCAGAATTTAGGAACCACTTGTTGGATATCAGGCAGGGTTCAACCTCATATGGAGTTGGTAGATCACAGCTAAAGAAAGGAACCAGATCATTCAAGGCCTAAAAAACAAGCAGTACATAATTTAAATAAACTAGTGAACAGCTCTTAGAATGTGCTCAAATCCTGGCAGCAACATTTTCTATCATCTGCCGTCTTTGGATGTTTTGCCTGTTAATACCAGAATAAAGTGTATAACATGAATTACCTTTTGAATAACCTTTTTCTAAAGAACAGGAATAATGGGAACTTGTTAAACAGCCATAGCTGGCTATCAAGGTAAACTACAACTCTCTTTAGCTTTTTTGGTTCTACCAGCATACCTATCATAATTAAGATACAAATCACTTCTTGTGTCATGTAAAATGTTTGCAGTGATCTTAACTTTTTTTTCTGCTCACTCAGCATGTCCAATAATAACCTGGGCCCGGTTTCCCGAAGCCTTCTTAAAGCCTTCTTAACGCTACGTCATTCGTAACCCCTACTTAGAGTTCCTACTTAACATTTCGCGTGTTTCCCGAAACATTCTTTGCTACGAATCTCTTTCTTACATCATACGTTGGTAAGAGTGGTCTGGAGCGCTCTTAGAGCCTTCTTAGCTCTACCATAGTGATGTTTCAGCCACTGTACAGTAATCCAGAAATCCCCGCTGCGCATGGAACTGCACATTGCCAGTGTTGCGTTTCACCAGTGGTTTTAAGTCATTCATGAAGAAAATAAAAATAAAATTAGCATGCATTTCATTACAAGGCAAAGCTTTACCTCAACTTCAGAAGTAGCCTAGGTATATTACAGTGTCATTTAATTAGCCCATTAGGCCTAGTCAATGTCAAGGCATGCACAATCCTGCCAGCAATTTGGGAAATTGGCACATCGTCAAACAATTAAAAAATGTCATAAATGGACGCCGGTGACGCTTGTGAACAGTGGCAAAACTGTGGCAGCGATACAACGTATCCTCATGCTGAACCAAAGACGTCGCCCTCCTCGGAGCCATTGGAATACATAACTTCATCAACTTCAATCCCATGGATATATTGACCGACGCGGCTTTATTGCATAAGTTTCGACTACAACGGCAACAAATACGCATGTAATTAAGGATGTAATTGGCTCAATCTTCTCTGCTGTTTCTATATTTATTATATCTTTTTTTAAATCAGTATAGGCTATGGTAGTATGTTCGACCATGGTTAAATAAATGTTAAGGCCTAGAAGGATTTCTAGCAATGTTTTATTCGCAAACACTGCAATAGCCTACATTTTATAATATAGTGCTGTCATGCACCTGCGCATGAAATGGAAAATCGAACTCTGAGCAATCGATTTCAGCACTTTCTTTCTGGACAGCGCCGTGTACGAACGATGTAAGGAGTGTTTCTTAAGGCGAGTCCACACCGGAAGAACTGCCCGACTCGCGTCGGTAAATGAAGTCGGGCTACTTAATATGGCCGACTCGAACAACGACATGGGCGGTTCACACCTACGGAATTACAGCTGACGCCATACGTTCCGCGCTTGCGCGAGATGTAATGTCGCCAAAACAACAGGCGGTGCTAATCTGTATTGTGGGCCAAAAAACACGAAAACCGGAAGTAGCCGAGAGAGTGTGTCGACACTGTAATGGGAATTTTGGATGTTTGTACTTTATAATCAGAATATTTGTCAGGCCAGACGTCGATCCGCATCTCCTCATCTGACTGTTATGCTATGACGAAAATGAATGCCTGTTTGTAGATGATATGAACATGAGTGCCACATTGACATAAGATAATTTCAGGACTATGACGCCTGTGTTCTGTAAATCTTGACCTTGCCTGTACATCTTGTCTTTGTAAGATAGGACATGATCCGTCCTTTGGTTCCTCCTCCTTAAAAGGGAGACTGTTGTTGGACTCAGGGTCGTTCCTGCTGATTCTGAACCTTTGCATCAAAAGGCAGGGGTGACCAGTCCCTCCTCTGCAGATGAGAATACTTAGTGGAATAAACCTCGGAGAAAAAGCTGATCCTGGTCAGATTCATTTTTCCACAACAACACCTTCTTCGATTCCACTGTTTATCTGGTATGTTTACCATCGTCACTTCCGGGATTCACTGATTCGCTAGTCAAGCTGCTAGCCTCCACCAATCAGAATGGTAAAAGAATGACCGACTCGAATGGCGGATTATACATTTGAGTAGGCTGAAATGAACGCTGACGTGGGCCGATTCGAGCGACCACACCAAGTAGACTCATGTCACGGACGCCGACTCTCTCAAAGACGCCGATTTTCGGTCCGGTGTGGACTCGCCTTTAAGAAGACTCCTAAGAGACCGTTCGGGAACCACGACTATAGAGGTAAACAACTTTGGTAAGTCATAACGTAGGAGTCTTCGTAGCGCGCTAAGAGTGGACATTATCGGGAAACCGGGCCCTGATAACTTTCTGCAGGTGGTAGAGCAGGTGGCCAACAAGCAAATTATTTTTCTATTTACGTTGCCTGTTCTAGTTATAATATTTTTGGCAGATGCTTGACAGTGTTGACTTATTTTTTAAATTAAACACGTTGAACGGCCAGTGCTTTGCCTTTGATGTGGTATAGAAGAATTGTAGCTAAAGCCTAAGCTGCTGTGCATTTCCGCTTCAAGGCAATATTGGGAAGGATTTTTTTCACAGTGACGGTAAAGTTCTTGAGACTGGGGTGAACTGAGAGGGCCTGGTTCAATCGCTGACATCAAGTATCAAGGCAGAGAAGGAAAGGCAATTTTATTTGTGTAGCACCTTTCAACAACAAGGCAATTCAAAGTGCTTTACAAAAACATTAAAAGCATTGGAGAAAAAACATTAAAACATAAAACAATTACAATATAATAAATAAAAACAAGAATATCAAGGAATAGAAATTACAGTGCAGTATAAGAAGTTCATAGATAGTATTGTTTACTGAAAGGCAGCGGCAAACAGAAAAGTCTTCAGTCTTGATTTAAAACAGCTGAGATTTGCAGCAGACCTGCAGCTTTCTGGAAGTTTGTTCCGAATATGTGGCGGGTAAAAACTGAAGGCTGCCTCTCCATGTTTGGACAGAGCAGACCTGTCCCAGATGATCTGAGAGGTCTGGAAGGTTTATAAATAAGCAGAAAATCAGAAATGTATTTGGCTCTAAACCATTCAGTGCTTTGTAAACCAGCAGTAGAATTTTGAATTTTGATTAATTCTTTGACAGACAGGAAGCCAGTGTAAAGACCTGAGAACCGGAGTAATGTGATCCACTTTTTTGGTCTTAGTGAGAACTCGAGCAGCAGCATTCGGAATTAACTGCAGTTTCTGATCAACAGAGAGGGCAGAGAGAGAAGAAGAACAGAGAGGGCACTCTCTGCACTCCAACGATACAGCTCAGCGTTGAAGATGATTATGCATTCAAATGAAACACGTTATCATGACAAAAGTAACAAGAAAAGAAACTTTGTTTCATGTGGGTTATAGCTCATAGTCATTTTCCCTCACTTTATACCTTCAAACGAAAGCCTACAGTATGATAGATATTACAATTAAAAGTTATGGTCGTATGTTACGTTATTACATGTAACATAATACCAAGTTACATGTTACATTTAAAGATTAAGTAAAAACAGTGGAAACTTCAACAAACCCTTTTCAGTTTCTACAAGAGCTGTGCAAAAACCATCTTATTATTACATTATTTTTTAAACACTTTAAATGACTGTATGAACTCAAACTGTTTTACAGGGTGGACAACGCCACTACTCGGACTGCTGTGGTCGGGATGCGCTCTGACATCCCCGCAGTTCGCAAGTTCACGGCATTGATGCGAGTTGAAGTGGCCACTAATCGGGAGGAAATGGCGAAGTTAACGGCGGCGAAAGATGCAGAGGAGATTGATGAATAAAATAAAAATGGCAGAAAAAAAGGGCTCCCACACCATCCCAACAAATAATAACTACACTGGACTTTTTTGTTCTCTGTCGATTGGACCCCCTTCAGACTTTGTTACATGATGAGACTGTTGTTCACTCATGACGAACAAATATGGACACGTGTGCAGACACACACGTAATCTGTATGCACTGGACTTCAGCTCTCTGTACCACCTACTGCTGTAACATGTTATGTCAAATGTCACAAGTAAAAGAAAATGTTATGTCAAATGAAAAATGCAAAAGATAAGATAATATTATGAAGACGATTTTAACCTGTGGGTAATGGGGGCGGGACTAGATAAGCCTTGGCTTCTCCCGCTTCCCCTTTCGGCCCTGTGTATTTTACTATTTGAACAAAGATGTATGATGATGCTGATTTAACTGACATGCCCGAAATAAATAAATAATCAGGAATTTATAACATAAAAACATGAAATGAACATTCAATGAACACTCAACACCATTGAATATTAACACCAAATTAAGATCATAAGCCATATTGTCAGCATGCATATCTAATAAACATTAAAGCAGCATCAACAGGTTCGCTTCAACTTAGTTCTTGACCGTCTTATATCATCGGTGGAAATTTTAATCTTCAATACAAAAACTCAGAAAGCACTTTGCCACAAATGTACTCTCCACCTTGGTCTCTGAGGCTATAAATAAACACAGATCCTACTTTTTTGCAATAGACACAGGCTCACCCTAGTCTTGATTATAATGAAACTGGAAATTACATTATAAGTTATATGGTAGAATTATATAACCAGTCCCAATAAACAAATCATGTTTGGGAAGATTGATATAGAAACATTAATTTGCATTCCTTCACATTCTCTGCAGCAACACTCAATTAAACCCAAACAGTTCATTCAAACAAAAGTACAAAATCAGCATCACCGCTCGCTCAAAGTACAAAGGTAAAGCACTCGTCCTGCACAACAGCAAAGGAGGAGTCCACCCTTTATATGTCAGGTTTGGGGACTTTGTTGCTAAAGGCTTACAGTTTAGTGAAGTTTGACTATTTTCAAATGTAGTAAATCTCTCACTGTGCCAGTGCGTCTGCGTCCATTGTGTGATGAAAATTGTCCTCCTGAGAAAAGAGCAGGGGGGGGGGGGGGGGGGGGGGGGGCTGGAGCCGATCCCAGCTGTCATTGGGCGAAGGCAGGGTACACCCTGGACAGGTCGCCAGTCTATCACAGGGCCAACATGTAGAGACAAACAACCATTCACTCTCACATTCACACCTACGGGCAATTTAGAGTCCTCAATTAACCTATCCCCATCCTGCATGTCTTTGGACTGTGGGAGGAAGCCGGAGAACCCGGAGAGAACCCACGCTCACACGGGGAGAACATGCAAACTCCACACAGAAGGAACCCGGGGCCGACCCGGGGATCGAACCCGAGACCCTCTTGCTGTGAGGCAAGAGTGCTACCCACTACACCACCGTGCAGCCCCAAGCTATGCTAATGTGGCACACCTAAGACTGTGACCACATTGATTTTAGTTATTTGATAAAGAGTGGGCAGGAAATTCAAATATAAATAATTTGAAATGTTATATGTATTTTTTTGTATTTTTGTTTATATTCATTTCATGTATTATTTGTATTTAATGAGGGGACAGGTTACAGGATAATAAGAGCAGAGTATAATGTGTGACAGTGGGGCGGAACGGGGCCAGTTGTACCGGGGACCTTAAATAACGCGAGGCTTCCCCCGTCTGCCTTACTGTGCCCATTCCTGGGAAAATGTTGTTAGCATTAGCCTAACTGCAACACAACCCAGTTAATGTTCAGCTGGACATGCTGGTTCACATCAGGACAGGTGCTGGATCTAGTGCAGACAGACAGTTGCTCCTCTAAGCACCTCAGAGTTTGGTCTCCCTCATTACACAGTCTATCCCCCTCTCTAATCCCATAAAAAGTTGAGAAAGCATAATAAATGAAAGTGAGGGAGAGTTGTTACTGTTACTAATTGGATTGGAGCTGGCGGCATTGGCTTGGCGGCATAATGGGAGCAAATGAGAGTGAACAGGCAGATTCTATTTGGCTGAGGTTACAGTTATTATTAGGCACTGACCGAGAGGTAATTCACTCAGATCAAATGGATGTGTTTTTTTTTTCTCAATATCTCTAGATAGTATTGTACGGTTGCTCAGTGGTTCATTCTGCAGCCCCACAGCAAGGAGGTTCTGTCTGTGCTACACTTTGTACATCAAGATTTTACATTCAACATTAATATTACTTTCGCTGAGCAAAAACCCACCCACCCAGCAAGTCTTTCTTCCCGTTTTCGTTCCTCTTTTCCCCCGATCTTTCCTTCATCATTGATTTCAACGTTTTCCTTCCGTTTTCTGGTCCTCTGAGATGCAAACTAACATTGAAGGTTGATTTTTGACATGTAGACAATAGTTGACAAAACAATCTCACCACAAGGACCAATGATCTTTATCTGTATACCTATGTATTTTTCACTTTGGAAACAGCTAAAGAATCAACAGCCACTGATGGACCTTGTGGTGCGAATGTTGTTGAACTAAAAATTCAAAGGTTTCACACAAAATCCAAACTCTACAGTTCTTCAGTGTTATTCCTTGATACTCAAAAGTTGTAGTCAAATCAAAATACTCACCTCCTGCATTCTTAAAGGTGGTTGTAATGTAATGAACTAATTGAAAGAAAAAAAGAGTTGCTGCTTGATTTGAACGACAATGATTTCCAAAAACACAAAAAGCCAAAAAATCTCAAATTACACTTTTGAAGGCAAAGTTATGTGATAAAGACTGTTCCATCCTCGGCATATCTAAACGCCCTGACGGCCAGCTACACTCTTTCCCAAACACCAAGACTCAGAAGATAACTTTCTCACTTCCACAGGTTTATTGGTCCGCAAGGGAAAAGGGAAAACTGCAACACAGATAAAAAGGGCAGAGAAATCAGTGCCACACTTTCTGAACTACACATGAATAAAGCTAATTTCCAATCCACTTTTACATGTTGCATTTCGTTTTGTACTTAACTGAAATGAATAAACAATGATAATTACATGTTGACAACATTCTTTTTGGTCATTACAACACTATTAGAGTCTTCAAAATGACACACGTGTGGCCTAGCATGGCATTCGTATAGCCGTAATACATTCAGACCATCTTTAGAAGATACTTTACAAAATTTCACATTTCTGTCAAAATAGCGATCAATACTTTCAAAGGAAAAAAAATACAAAGAATACATACCAACGATGCAATGTTAAACGTAAAATGAAGACAGATTTGTTTGGAATGCACTGGATTACGAGACTTGAATGAAAAGCTGAACCAGCTAGACGAGAGAATATTTTTCCTACAGGTCACGCGATAGGCCAAAAAGAGTCATGTGATCTTAAATTGAACAAATCCTGAATACAAACACATAGGAAATGCATATTCCTGGAACACATTCGAATTCTGCAATGCTGATTACATGTAAAGTATGACTTGTTTTCTGTAACATTGAACTTAATGTTTTTCTTTTTGACATTTTCTTACACATAACAAAACAAAGACACTAAACAGTGTTGTAAATCCAACACACATACTCCTTTAGGGTTATACTCAAGCAGTCTTTTTAAACTGGACCCACAATGCAATCGCTGGAGGCAGTGAAAACTGTTATAAATATAAACTAAAAATTATGCAACGCAACTTACATATGTAAGTTAAAATAAGTCAAGGTTTTTGGTTTTATATGGGACTCGAATAGTTGTCTCCTTGGTGAAAGTCACATAGGAAGGTTTATTACGTTATTTAAGTAACATACATAAGTTAGGTATATTTCATACTTGATGTAACACAATTTACATATGCAAGTATAAGAAAACAAACGCTGTTCCTGTCATGACTGTCATTGATTTCATGACATCATCCAGTAAGCAACACTTGAACTGAATATTTTGTTGATTTAATAGCAATTAGTAGATAAAAAAAACGAACTACATAGTGATGGCGATTTATAAACACCCAAAATCATTGTTTGTTAGCTCTGTCTGCAAGACAATAAGCAAACAACTTTAAAAATGCTTTTTCTCTGAATTAGACTGCAAAATAGTTAAAGCAAAAACACAAAATGTAAAAAAATCAAATAGATGAATATATGATTCACTCTCATACATTTGTTGAATTGTGCCCATTCAAACCCAGTTTCAAACAAATGTTAATATTAGTCCAAGTATATACTTTGTAAAGACGCAATAAAATAAAAATCATAAGACACTCTTTGGTGCTTTTCAAACATTTTTGTCCTATTTTCTCCCCTCACTGATAGAGCAGTGTAGGACTTTTCTACACACAAGAAGGATTCAAAGCCACTTTATTTACATTCTAGTTGTATCTACATAGTGAATGGTTCCAGTTTTTGTAATATATGAGCAGTGAAACCTGCATGGAAATCTATCTTGAATGGGGCCTCAGGGGCTACCAGTCATTATAGCATGGCGATCTCTTTGCCTGATCGTAGGGATGTTCTCGTAGGCTATAAATGTGCAGCGCTTATCTTGGTGTGCATGTACTGCAGAAATGTTACTCTTGTCACTCTGAAATAGCTGAACCAATGACAGTGAAGTATGACAGCAGCTGCACAAGAAGACATTTCTTCTGGAACATCATTGTCTTTATGGTGCACAGCAGCACAATGTGAATGCACAGTAGCAATCTCAAATATGCAGGCGGAGGTGGTGGGGGTGGTTTTTATTTAATTAGTACAATGATGATATAAATAAATGTTGATGTAGCAGTTTGTTTCACAGCATCTATTGGCACTATTTCTGTTTTAATTCTACAATGTTTCATGTCAAAAATGGTTATATCATAACATAAAATGTGACACAACCCTATTGGCACTGCAGTTTAAGGATACAACATGAATCCCCAGTTTTGCTTAAAGGGAAGTTGGAAAGGAGCCAATGACACAGGATCGGTGAGCCGGTGCAATCCAATGTCTTCGCCATATAGACACAGAATAAGGTGTTAGAACCAACCAGTCTGATGTGTGTAGACATGTGTGTGGTTAGTCTGTAGCAGTCTGGTCGCCTCACATGCGTTTGATTTAATAACGGTAGAGAAAGTCGACCACTGTGCTCTGATGTGGCATTTCTCATGTAAGAAGTTGCAGATTCAGCAACATTCTGCTGCATTTAGACAGCTGTTGACATTTCATGAAGTGAAGAGAGAGAAACGTTTTTCCATACAAGTGAAGAGTTTTTCCATACACCTAAAGCTGCTGTGGACAACAGATACTGTAAAAGTGTCTTCACAATCAATGCAACATTTCACATTACTACCATTGAATCTACTACATCAACACCTAAAATAATCAATGTGATCAACAGTTATAACTGGTGTGATGTCTACCCAGGACACCTTGTGGTCATCTGGAGTTCAATACAGCAGGTGTTCGCTTTCTTGAGCCATATGAAACTCCTGGATCCCAAAGATGAAATGTATGAATGAGTTTATAGTGAATTCACCTCTGATTCTGCGCCTACATTGATTGAGGAGATGGATGTACCCAGTATGAGTATCAAACTGAGAAGATGAAAATGAGTAATTATACTGACCAGACCATCGTCATTGTAAGGGGTGTTATCAGTCTTTGAGGGCAAAAAAAGAGTCTAATATCAGGGCAGCAAGGCCATCAAATGACACAATGGTGTCCAAGGAAATAATTAATTTAACTCAATTAATTCAACGTCCAGCTCTGAAAAGTGAAGCCAATGTTTAAAGGTTGTATCAGCGATTCTGGTTGCCCTCACTTCCGTTGCGAGATCCAAAACAAACAGAGCCAGCTAGCCCCTCCCTCCTGTGTTTTGAAAATGATCATGGACGCGCATTTTCATGAACGTGCCACCCACCCCTTGTGGGGTTTGGGTTCGGCCTACAGCACCGCCTTGACCTGGTTGGTTCTGTTTATTTTGCTTTTGAGGTGTTGGTAGTACCATTTGTTTTTGTGTGCGATCTCGGAGCCTAGGCTGCCTAGAGAGACGCGTTTTTTTGACGGTCTGCTTATGGGGCGGGCAGCTAGCGGATCGTGAGATAAAAACAGATGAATGTGATCATTTATGTTTCGGCCCAGAATCGCTGATACAACCTTTAAGTACCTTCAATTTGTACTCTCCACTGGCAGACTGCATGGAAGTGTCAAGTCTGAGAAAATGACCCTACTTCTCACTTATTACTATTAACTATTATTATCTCAGTAAACATTGTAAACTTGAGTTTATGGTCTCAATCTCTAGTTTCAAGTCTTTTACAATCCAGCATGATGTTAATTTTGTACATTATGGTCCATTTAGAGTCAAATAGTCCAGAAAGCAGGGTACGCTCTAATGCGGGGCTACCTTGTGATTGACAGGTTGCTATCGCAATGTAGTTGCTTCATCCTTGGTACCATCACTACCGTGCTTCCAATGCAAATAGCTACTAAGATGACTTGCTCTGTTAAGTTGACTTTGAATTATGAAGCTAACTTTGTTACCAGCTTCACTCCAGAATCCAGATGGATCCAGATCCAGTAAGGTTGCTGCTCAGGGTGCCGCTCTGCAGCTTGTATATAATCATAAAATGTAATTTTAGTCATTATTTTCTGCATGAAAACAAGTTGGATGAAAACTGATTGGAAGAAGAAACTAAGGGAACAGAGCAAAGTGGAAAGACGAATAGACATGGTCAATTGACACTGACACACTGACTGAGTTTCACAATACAAAGCTGTGAAAGTCCTTTCCTTTCACTCACTATGTTTGGCATGTTGTCGATTTGCTTGACCCAAAGTCACCTAACTCTGTCTGTCTGTCTTTATCTCTATCTGTGATCCACATTTGTGGTTGTACATTTTTCGATTTATTTGCCCTGTGTCCATTTTTGGAATTTATTACTCAAAATTATTTTCAACCCCAAATCCTTTCAGTATCAAACACTCTTCTCCTTTACAGTTAATAGTTGAATGTAAAAGTCTATAGCTTGCTTTTGTCCATAGGGGAGCAACTGTAGCGTTCCGAAGTGTACAGGGCTTCTAAAGTCACTCTTTTCTGCTGACAAAAACTCACGAACATAATACTCTTTGGAGCTGAACAACACACACCGTTTATTCTCCTCCTTTTTACCCGCGAACTTCGCCAAAACATAAAACGTCGCCTCTCTCTGACGTCACACATGCGCCCCACTCTCACATGCGTCCCCCCTTACAGTAGAGAATGTCCCCATCTCTCAGTACACATGTAAATGAAACACACGAGGAAAAAAAACATGTGCATTTAAAACACAACACATGTATACAGCCAAACAGGCCGTGAGGCAATTATTCAATAAACACAACTGTTACGAGTAAACAGCCTAGCTAACCCACACAATAGCACAAACACACACACACAAAAATAACCTACATGCGCCCCCCGTTAAAACACAGGGAGTCAGTAAACATGGGCATGTACAAAGCATTCACTCCATTACATGGTCCCTAAAGCAAGCAGGGGGTCGTGATGACCTACCAACCTGAGAGAACCTCGGCGGGGCAACTGCCTGGTCAGGGCCACCACCAGTGCCACGACCGCAGTCCATGTCCTCGTCAAAGAGGGACACGCCCGCAGGGCTACCAGGGGTGGCAGCATCCTCCTGCAGAGCTGTGGGCGGGGAAGGGGCGAGGAGGTTTCTAGATGGGCCCTCCAAGGGAAAAGCCACAGGCAGATTGTAGCGCCGCAGCCTGTCATAGTGGACGGTCTGAAAAGGGGGCTCCTCCCCAAATGGGCTACTAATCTGATAGGTGACTCCAACCTCATCATCCCTATCCATTCGCCGTTGCACCAGTTATGGTCCTTTCCAGTGGGAAGCTAGTTTACGGCGGCTCTCTGTGGGGTAATTTAACCACACAAGGTCCCCGGCCTCATATGGTTCGTGCCTCAACCTGGTATCATAGAAAGTCTTTTGCCTTCTGCTTGCCGCAATGTTGTTTTCCTTTGTCCAAGCGCTTTAGGAGAGAACTAGCAAAGTCCTCCGGGGACCAATCTACTGGCCTGCCTTGCACCAGCGGGCCGGCGGGCCGGCGTCCGGGCCTCCCTGCCGTGGGTGAGGAAGTAAGGCGTGAACCCGGTGCTGGAGGGTACTCTGGTGTTGTATGCAAAAGCAACCTGCAACAGGAAAGAGTCCCATTCTCCCTCACATGACAAGAGCATTTTAGCCAGCTGGTCAATAAGTATTCTATTAAATCTTTCTACCATACCATCAGACTTTGGATTGTATGGAGTGGTATGAGTTTTCTTCACACCCAGCAGCCTGCACAAATGTTTCACCATATCTGATTCAAACTGCCTCCCCATATCTGTGTGCAGCGTTTCCATCACACCATGTTCCAAAATGTAGTTCTGAAAGAGACACTCAGCCACTGTGGTGGCTTTCTGATCAGCGATGGCATAAAGATTGACGAACTTAGTGAAATAGTCCTCAACAACCAAAACATACCGGTTGCCTGTAGAGGTGACCGGCAACTCAAGTATGTCGGCTGCGACACGTTGGAAAGGTCTCTCCGCCTGTGAAGTCCTCATAGGAGCATGATGTCGAGGAACTGGGGACTTCCTCCTTTGACAGGCATAACACTGATCACACCAAGCTTTAACATCACCGTACCAATAACAAACACCTCGGGCACATACCAAGACCCGTTCATAAGCAAGGTGAGCCGTCAAAGGCGTGCCATGCAGGTGTCCGAGGACCTCAGGGACCAAGACAGCGGGGACCACAACCTGTGTTGTTTGCCCCACCTCAGACAGCCAAACAACCCTGCACAACAGTCCATCAATGAAAGTCAGCTGGGGAAACTCGTGCCACAGTCTCTTTAAACCCCAAACAACATCCTTCAGCCTCCACCTAGGGGGTCTCTGACCTGCCTCCAGCCAGGCCAACACCTGTCTGATGTCACCGTCACTTGCTCCCTGACATTGGAGCCATTGTGCGACAGTGCGAATGGGGGCTGGGGCTGGAGCTAGGGGCCGCCGTAGGGGCCGTGGTGGAGGTGGGAGTCTCTATGGCGCACACGGCGCTGGGGTCATTGTCCATGACTGTTTGGGTACCTTTGTGCACAAGAGTGTGGATAGCATCAGTGGAATCATTGTCTTGTTAGCTCTGCACTGAGGTCTGGTCTGCGTGAAAGAGCGTCCGCGTTAGTGTGTTGGCTCCCACTCTTGTGCACGATTACCCAGTCGTAAGGGTCCAGTAGCGGTGAGTATGTCACAGTCATTAACATGGTGAAATATCCCCAGGTGAGACCCAGGACGCAGTTTCAGTTCCTGGTCAGTCGGGTTGAGTAGCCGTGCCACAGTGCATCCATTTTTCACTGGCGCTACTGTGCGTGCGACCACCAGTCCCATGTTGTCACGCACCTCAGGCTCTAAATAGCCGAGGTAAGAGTCAATAGTTGGTCCAGCAACACGGGCGGGGGCCCACCTGAACAGGGACAATCATTTCACTGAAAGTTGGAACAGTAGCATCAGTAGACATAGAAATGTTACAACATTTAGGAATAAAGTCTGTAGCCTGCAAGAGAGGAATGTTAATGTCCCCAATGCTAAGACCACGACCCACGTCCATAATTGCATGAGTCTGCCGCATGAAATCAAAACCCAGCAATATAGCCTGTGTAGCCCCCTGCACAACATGCACAGTTTGTTCATAAGACCTGCCCCCCAGCTTTATTGGGAGAGCCACAGTACCTAAGGTGTCCAGTAACTGTCCATTCACTGCACGTGCATACATGTACTGTGTATTCAACACACGCTTATGTAAAGTTGGGATGGACATCCTGAACTCCTCAGAAATCAAAGAAACATTAGAGCCGGAGTCAATTAACACAGTCACATCAACTTCCTCTACCAGTCCCTTAACATAGGCCGTCGACTCGGACTCACCCACCGAACAGGAGTCCACTGTGTGGTCTGGAGTCGCTGCCGCAAAGTTGTCATTGGGACCCTGTGGTGGCAACACTGGCATCCGGGTCTCGATGCCAGCTACTGGAAGTTTCCCTGCTCATCTCCGTGCGGGGATGGAGATGGTGACCGTCGCGAGGGGGATAGAAACCTCACTCCCCGCCGCGGCTGACGTTCTTCTGCGAAGCGCGGCTCCCTCTGGCCCTCGCTGTCCAGCCGGCGCGGCGAGAAGCCAGCAGTGGTGTCTCGGGTCCCCTGCTCTCGTGGAGACCATCCCCTGTCACCGTATCCTCCCTGAAGCCTGCGCTGTGGAGACCGGCCTCTTGTGCTGTCGTCCGTCCGGAAGTCCCTGGAGGTGGATCTGCATCCAAACCCGCCACAAGCGCAGTGACAGGCACGCCGCTGCTCTCTGCGCTCCCCCGGACTATGCTGACAAGCCCCAGGAAAAGGGGAGCCAGGACCACCACACAGTCCCACAGGTACTTGCTCTCAAATCCCTCACCTCCCTTTGCAAATTGTCCATCTTCGAGGTGAGCCGTTCCATAGCATGAACAAGCTTCTCTGTGGCGTTAGCATTACAGTCCAACACACTTGGTGGTGCCGGATTGAGAGCGGCCACAACAGCAGGATGTGGGTTGGAGTAAGGCAATCCAGGTGTGCTTGCCCTCTGAGCCTGCCTGGCTTGTTCACAACGGCCTGCTATAGTCAAGGCCTCCTCCACATCTGTTGCCCCCTGTTCATGGCACTTAGCTTGGAGGGCAGGGTCGAGCCCAGCAAGAAAACGTCTAAAAGTCTCACCATTCTTGGCAGCTCTGTCATAGTCAGGAAAAGCCTCTGCCACGAGCCTGGAGACGTCAGCTGCATAGACCTCCAAACTCTCATTCGGCTGACGGGGCCGCGCAGAGATGCACGTCTGGAAATACAGTAGGAACTGCTTTTGTCCAAAGGCGTCCTTTAACCTCTCCCTCGCTCGCTCATAATCACACTGAACATCCGGCGGTAGAGTGTCCCACAACAGGAAAGCCGCGCCGTCCAGCCTCGTAGGAAGGAGATTCACCAAAGTGGCGGTGTAACTCCCGCTCCTAGCCCCCCTCGTCTGGGCGCGGACCGCGGCTTCAAACTGCTTCACCCATGTAACAAACGGCTTCTCGCGTCGCCACGAAACAACGGCGGGAGCTCCACTCTCACACCACTCACGTCACCAGTCCATGTAGTTGTACTCCCGAAATAATGTTCATCCATGTCACAGTCCGTCACTTCGTTCTTCAGTCCTCCGAACATGCCGCTCAAAAATATCCACACGAGTACCGCTAGCCGGTGTAATGGGAATTTTGGATGTTTGTACTTTATAATCAGAATATTTGTCAGGCTGACGCCATCCGCATCTCCTCATCTGACTGTTATGCTATGACGAAAATGAATGTCTGTTTGTAGATGATATGAACATGAGTGCCACATTGACATAAGATAATTTCAGGACTATGACGCCTGTGTTCTGTAAATCTTGACCTTGCCTGTAAATCTTGTCTTTGTAAGATAGGACATGATCCGTCCTTTGGTTCCTCCTCCTTAAAAGGGAGACTGTTGTTGGACTCAGGGTCGTTCCTGCTGAGTCTGAACCTTTGTATCAGAAGGCAGGGGTGATCCTCCTCTGCAGATTAGAATACTTAGTGAAATAAACCTCGGAGAAAAAGCAGATCCTGGTTGTTGATCTTTATTGGGCAGATTCATTTTTCAACAACAATTGGCGTCCCTGGGTGGGCACCAAGAGTGAGAGGCGCGTGCGGACGAGGACTGACGGTGAAATCTGTGCACAGTGGAGCGACGCTCCTACTCCAACCTCGGCATAAAATCCAGCTGGGAAAATGGGGGCCTAACGTCCAACTATCGGGCGTGCTCTCTCACTGTTGGTGCCCGCGAACCTGGTGGAGGGATCTCTTCAATATTCTCCGGTGAGTTTCTTTTCAAATTGTGGGCCAAAGACGAGGGTTGAGGTACAGTTCGAGTCTGTCAATTCCCCTCCTCTGCAGGTGGTTCGAGTCCACTTGTTATTGACGTCTGGTTGTGGTACCAAAGACGAGGGTTTCAGTCCCTCCTCTGCAAGTGGTTCGAGTCCACTTGTTATTGACGTACAGTGCGAGTCTGTGCAAGGGTCGGCCAGCAGCTTGATCAACTGCTCTTTTCAGTTCGAGTCTGTTAAGTATAAGGTTTGGTAAAAACGTTTGTCTCACGGACTAGTTCCGTTTGGAGGGATTTACAGCAACGTTTTCTTTGGTTGTCTTCGAGTGGGGATGTGCATATCGGTCCGCCAGTATCGATACTTCCAGTTTGGAGTGTGTTTTGTTTAGAATCAGTCTTCACATCAAAATATCGATTCCAAGTCCACTTTTGCAGGAAATATTAATGCATTGTAAAAGTCGTAATTTTCATATATACATGGACATCCAACAGTATCAGTGTCGGTATTAGTATCGGTGATACCAGCCTTGGTATCACCTGGTATTTGGATCGAAAGGAAGACAGTGGTATAAGCACATCCCTATCTTCGAGCCAGTAGGACAGCTGAGTTAGCTGGCAGATTTGGCCACTGCCAGTGTTATTCACCCAGACGGGTTAAGTCGGTTCAACAAATGGGTGATAAGCGCTTTTTTCTTTAGAAGGGACCCTATAGCTTGCATTGTGTGTAGGTGCCTTGCGAGGACCAGGACCTAGTTGTCATTTTCTGTGTGTTGTTCTCGTTTGTGCCCTTTTCATCGTTTTCCATCTCTAATTATCCTTTGCCTGTATGTCTGTGTGTTGTTCTCGTTTGTGCCTTTTTCATCGTTTTCCATCTCTGATTATCCTTTGTCTGTATGTCTGTGTGTGTGGTGGAGATTGGAGAAATATATTATAAGTAATATTAACTGTGAATAGGGACCTTGTGGTATCCCAAGGTCTCATCAACAGCGCTCCCCCTCTGCCCTCCCTTCCTCCGCTGCAGGGGAGAGAGAGAGGAGAGAGAGAATAGAAAGGGAAAAACCCTTTCCTCAAAAGTTTTGTTGCCGTTTGTTTTTGAACTCAGCCTACGAACCGTTTTCAAGAACAAAAACAAAATCAATCAAACAATTGGCATACCGGTTCGACTTTAACGAAAGCCTAAATTAAACGCGAAAATGGGGTCAGCACAAAGCAAACGGGATAATGGTCTGGCTCTTAGCCCAAACCTCCAGTATATGATCACAAACTACGGTGAATCTTGCGTCGATCAATTTGAAATTGGGGTCACTGAGTGCGGTTTTCCCGATAGAGGCAGTTTTAGTCTCAGGCAATTGGAAATACTAAAAGGCAACCTCAAGGAGAAAGATGACAGGGAAAGGAAGAGCAGAAGGGGTAGAAAAAGGGAGCTTTTCAAAGCTGATTGGGCTGCCTACGACAGCTGGTTGCAGGAAGCCAAATTGAGGGAAAAGAGACAACAGGCAGGCAGGGAAAAAACAACCTCTCCCCCCCCTCCTTCTTCTCAATGTCTTAAACTAGATGCAACCCTGGACCTCGACTCGGCTCCTCCAGCTAGGCTGGTCGATCAACCACCCAACCACCATCCAGCCCAGCCACAGGCCCAGGCAGCTGCCCAACCCGCACAACAGCCTCAGCAAGTGCTGTATCCCATCGACGACTTGGCTGCATTGGAGAGAGAGGGACTGGGCCACCGGACGGCCTCAATAGGCAGAGGCAGAGCCAGGGGGCTCGGCCACCAGCGATCACGATCCTCCACACCACCCCCTCGCTACCCGCATCAGCTGGACTCCTACTTCACCAGGAGTAAAAACCTAAACAACACGGAGCACGACTCCCAGGATGCACCCATCTTCATCCAGGCACCTATGGTCGAGGTAGCAGACGGAGCACAAGGGGTGCAATTGGTTCACAGGCCTTGGACATTTGCGGACATGAAAGAGGCCGCTGCCCTGTTCCCCAAGGTCAGAGATGGGGGACAAAAGTATGCAGCGGAACTTTTGACTTTCTGCCAGCACTTCCGGCCTACCACTCAGGAGCTGCGCAGGCTGCTCATGGTACACATGGGGGCAACCTGGGGCCAGGTGGCAAATGGCTACCCGGACGAGGACTTAAAAATGACAGACCCCACCTGGACCCATGCGGACAACCACGCCTATGTTGCGGCCATCGGTCAGCTCGCCACTCGCATCACAGACACTTTCCGCCTCAGAATGGATGTAACAAAATTGTCCTCCTGCGAGCAAAAGGAAGGCGAGCTGGCGTCTGAATATCTTGCCAGGCTGACTCAAGTGCACGACACCCACAGCGGCATTCCACGACCCGCTCTGATGGGGGACGATCAGCCCCTCTCTGCATGGGAGGCTCATCTACGTGATCGTTTTGTCAATGGACTGAGACCAGAGATCAGAGAAAAGGTCAAAGAGATGTGCGTCGGCTGGCAAACGGGACGACTCAATACAATAGAATTACACGCCACTCATGCCGAGACAGTTGCCACCAACAAAAGGAGAGCCAAGGCGGAGCAAACGGCCGCCAAATTACAAATGGCCCAACTAAGCCTGTATGCAGATAACAGCGCCAACAGACAGACACGTGACCGGCCCTTGTCAAGGCAGTACGAGGGAAACTGCTGGGAGGGTAGAGACAATCGAAATGGAGGGCGCGGACGAGGCAGAGGGCGTGGACGGAGGCCCAGAGCGCATGACGACAGCTGTCATATCTGCGGGAAAACTGGACATTGGCGAAACGATTGTCCGGAGCGTGGACAACGGCAGAACAACAACCAGAGAGGGCGCAACGAGGGGGATTGACTAGCCGGAGGGCCGGGGAGAGTGACGGGCGCATCTGGATCAGAGACAGACCCCCATCCCAGCCATGGGACACGTGAGCACACCAGCACACCCACACAGCCTACACAAGACAATTGCAGTTCCATACTCAAGGCCATTGATCACTTAGAAAACTCACACACATCAGAAAACAGAAAACTTGACGGAATGTATGCCTCACTAAACTCAGCTGCCTATCGGAATTTACCCACAATAACACTCACTGTTGAAGGCACACCCCTCACTTTTTTGGTAGATTCAGGAGCAACAGAGTCTGTTATACGACACACAGAGTTAAAAACAACACCCAAATTGAGCGGCAGATGTGCAAAATCTGTCGGGGCCTCGGGTACCTTGGTGACAGAACAATACACTGTCCCACTGACATGTGTAGACAAGCAGAAGGGCAGTTTTAAACATTCTTTTCTTTTGTCAAATTTATGTCCGATAAATCTTGTGGCGAGAGACCTTATGTGTGTTTTGGGCATAAACATAAGCTCAGGGCCAGAAGGCCTCACCATACTCAGAAATGTTTCACACAATCAGGCTTTTTTCACTTCCCTCGGCACAGAAATCAGTATCAGTGGCACTTCCCCTCCTCTGACCTCGCTGCAATAACAAACATACTCACACACACAGCTGCACTCACACACGCTGATGTCATGCACCACACATACTTGTTTTGTGCTGCACACGCTTCCACAGGGAAAGATGAACCATTTGAACAAACATGGTTTGGACAGAACAGCCTGTGTGATAACCTAAAACTGCTCTATCTGTATTGGGATGACGCACGATGTGTAATCTCTGTGTGCCTGTCTGATATTTCGTTCCAAGTGCCGCAGTTCCCGTTTGTTTCCTTGATCAAAGGAGGGGAGTCACAAAACTTGGAACCTTGGCTGAAAAAATGCATCGATGCAACTGAGTGGACACAAACGGATGACCCCAACACCGAGTATCATCAGGGGTTAAAGGTGCACCGAGTTAAAATTCAAAAGGCGATCGCTGCTCGAAGAACCGTCGAAATTAAACTTCAAAACCCAAAGGTATCTCACACACCACTCCTCACACCTCCACACACGAGGATGATGGTCAATAATGTCAGTGACATCCCAGAGCTAAAACAGGTACCACCAGAGGTATGGGCACGACACAAACATGATGTAGGGTTGATAAAGAATGCTGAACCAATTGTAATCACTCCAAAATCCTCCTACAGGCCCTGCCAGCGGCAGTATCCACTAAGGAAAGAGGCTGTGGAGGGCATCAAACCGGTGTTTGAGGCCTTCCTCAAAGCAGGCGTCATCGTCCCCTGCGAAAATTCACCCGTCCGCACGCCGATATGCCCGGTGAGAAAGATTCGGCCTCCAGGCGCGCCAGATGAATGGAGGTTTGTCCAGGATCTGCAGGCGGTAAATGCAGCAATCCACGCGCGCGCCCCTACGGTACCAAATCCTCACACAATCCTCTCACAGGTCCCACCTGAAAGTAAGTGGTTTTCTGTTGTTGATTTGGCTAATGCCTTCTTCAGCGTCCCCATACATCCCGACAGCCAGTACTGGTTCGCATTCACATTTGAAGGTAAAACGTACACATTCACCCGTTTGTGCCAGGGCCTGTCCGAATCTCCCACCATTTTCAACGCCGCTCTGCGCGACAATTTAGAATCCTTAAGTCTGCCACAAAACAGCGCCTTGCTGGCATACGTGGATGATTTAATGATTTGTTCTCCCACACGAGAAGGCCCTGCTAAAACACCTGGCCGACAACGGCCACAAGGTCAGCTCATCCAAATTACAGTTCGCCTGTAATCAGGTCACCTTTCTGGGGCACATCATATCAGAAGAGGGGAAAACACTCTCCCAATCACGCATCTCTGCCATCCAAGAAATCCCAAAACCAGTCACAAAGAAACAGGTTATGAGCTTTCTTGGTATGACATCATACTGCAGACAGTGGATTCCTGACTATGCAAGCATCGAGGCACCGTTGGCAGCGATCGCTCATGGGCAGGGTCTCGCGGCACAGGACAAAGTCACTTGGACACCTGATGCGGGAAAAGCATTTGTTGACCTAAAACTAGCTCTACAGACACCCCCCACTCTGGGGCTCCCTGATTGCAGCCGACCTTTTACACAAACTGTTGACGAGAAGGGGCACTACATGACTTCCGTGTTACTGCAGGACTATGGGGGGCAAAAAAGGCCTGTCGCCTATTTCTCATCCAAACTGGATCCCGTGGCAGCCGGCCTTCCGGCTTGCCTCAGAGCTGTGGCCGCAGCTGAGAAAGCGGTCGTAGCTTCACGTGACATTGTAGGTTACTCTCCACTAACTAAGGGGACAACAGACGAAAACTAGCCTCTCAGGCTAACTCTGGCTCACTTACATTTTGAATGTTGATTAGTGTGCAATGTCCCTGAACTAAACCAATAAAATAAACCTTATTAGTACCACATGCAGTCTCTATGATCCTTTTAGAGAATAAAACTTCACACCTGTCCCCTGCGCGGTGGCTAAGATACAATACCATTTTACTGGAGCTGCCTAACATCACTGTACAACGCTGCACCATACTAAACCCTGCGACTTTGCTCCCCACAGTTAAAGATGGGGAGCCCCATGATTGTGTGGCTGTCATTAACGAAATCTGTTCCCCCAGACCTGACCTCCGGGAAACACCACTTGACAACCCCGACATGGAGCTCTTTGTGGACGGCTCAGCATTAAGGAACCTGGAAACAGGCCTCAACCAATCAGGGTTTGCAGTCACCACATTACATGAGACACTTTTGGCTGAGCCTCTCCCATCTAACTATTCAGCACAGGCTGCAGAGCTGGTGGCTCTGACTGAGGCATGCAAACTGGCTAGAGGTAAGACTGTCACTATTTTCACAGACAGCAGATACGCGTGGGGGGTTTGCCACTCTTTTGGACAAATTTGGGCCAACCGGGACTTTCTGACTGCATCGGGCAAACCCATTGCTCACCACAGACTGGTTGCTTCTCTCCTTGATGCTTTGCTGTTGCCACGTCACATCGCCATATGCAAATGCGAAGCACACACACACACAAAACAGACTACGTTTCACAAGGAAACGCCTGTGCTGATTCTGCAGCCAAGGTCGCTGCTAAGCAACCTTTGATAACACAGCTCACTATCACTTCCAGCCCAGCTGTAACACCCGATGCAGACTTACAAGAACTACAGACCAGAGCAACACAGGGGGAGAAACATGCTTGGAAACGGGCAGGCGGGGTGGTGAAGCAAAATGTCTGGTATGGTCCCAACAATAAGCCCTGCCTACCAGGCTATTTGTTTCACTATTACGCTAAATTGACGCATGGTCAAGACCACGCGTCAAAAGAGGGGATGACACGTGACATCCAGAGACATTGGTTCACTAAAGGCTTCTCACTCTACTCCCAAAATTTTTGCAAAAGATGCGTGATCTGTGCAACAAACAATGTGGGCAGAGGCATCAGGGTCAGACAGAGCGCCCATCCCCCAGCAAGCAGACCGTTTGATCACCTACAAATGGATTTCATAGAACTAACACCAAGTGAGGGAAAGAAATTCTGCCTTGTGATGGTCGATATGTTTTCAAAATATGTCGAGGTTTTTCCCACTTCCAAACAAGACGCGTCGGCAGTGGCAAAAGCCTTACTTACACAAATTCTTCCCAGATGGGGACAGCCCTCACGGATTTCGAGTGACAACGGGACCCCTTTTGTAAATGCCGCGCTTAAAAGCATCAGCCAGTACCTTGGGTTCGACCTGAGGCGACATTGTAGCTATCACCCAGCTAGCGGTGGGGCGGTAGAACGCGAAAATGGGACCCTAAAGAACAAACTTGCCAAATGTTGCGAGGAAACAAAACTACCCTGGACTAAGGCCCTCCCCATTGTGTTGATGTACATGAGGGGGAGAATCAGGTCCAGAAATAACCTCAGCCCATTTGAGATCCTGTTCGGCCGGCCTTTGCGAACCGGGATTGGGCCTGAGCTAAGACAACTCCCTGAGACAGGGCATTGTGAGGATGAAATGTTGCGGTATTGCGCACACCTAACCTCTGTTCTCTCTGATATTCACAAACAGGTGAAAGACACACTGCCAACACCCACCACACAAAAACTGCATAACCTGGAGCCAGGTGACTGGGTCGTGGTCCGAGATCTGAGAAAGAAAACTTGGCGATCACGGAGGTGGAACGGGCCCTACCAGGTGCTGCTGGTCACAGAAACTGCAGTAAAGATCGCAGAGAGAGCCACCTGGATCCACGCCAGCCACTGCAGAAGGATCCCAGAGCCATCAGCCGACGCTCCTACACAGGCCGATCAGAGAGAGCCAGATGGCATCGACCTTCAGCAGCCCGCCACTCCAGAACGGGGGGCGACGTCAGCTGCACCTGCTGACTACGCATCTCCTCCTGCTTCTCCTGCTGCAGATCGAGCCCTACTTCGGCCTCGCAGGCCTGGACCGACCAGAACTACCCACGGTGGACGTCGCCCCGGTCACCCGGCTGGAACAGAACGCCTGGTACCGAGCCGTCGCTCTGGCCGCCAGATTGGTGACGAATGAGAGTTGTTATGTCTGCGCCCAACTCCCCAATGGCGTGGGCACAGCACTGCCTGTGGCACCCTGGCCACTGAACATCTCTGCTATGACGAAAATGAATGTCTGTTTGTAGATGATATGAACATGAGTGCCACATTGACATAAGATAATTTCAGGACTATGACGCCTGTGTTCTGTAAATCTTGACCTTGCCTGTACATCTTGTCTTTGTAAGATAGGACATGATCCGTCCTTTGGTTCCTCCTCCTTAAAAGGGAGACTGTTGTTGGACTCAGGGTCGTTCCTGCTGAGTCTGAACCTTTGTATCAGAAGGCAGGGGTGATCCTCCTCTGCAGATTAGAATACTTAGTGAAATAAACCTCGGAGAAAAAGCAGATCCTGGTTGTTGATCTTTATTGGGCAGATTCATTTTTCCATAACACCGGCTAACAGGACCGGCTGAAAAGTTCAGTAATTGCCGAAAGAGAAAACTGCTCCAAAAGCCAGGACTCACTCCAATTACTGCTGCCAGCAATGTAGCGTTCCGAAGTGTACAGGGCTTCTAAAGTCACTCTTTTCTGCTGACAAAAACTCACGAACATAATAGTCTTTGGAGCTGAACAACACACTCCGTTTATTCTCCTCCTTTTTACCCGCGAACTTCGCCAAAACATAAAACGTTGCCTCTCTCTGACGTCACACATGCGCCCCACTCTCACACAACTATAGTCCGCTTGAATTCAGGTCACTAACTGAGTCTCACAACATTTAAAAAAATATAAAATTGTTCAGAAAACTTCCCAAACATTTCCTGCTGTTTAATTTATTACTCCACTGATCGCTCCACCATCTGTTGATATTTATTCCAAACAAATTAAAATGAGGGAAAATGGGGTCCTCATGCACACGCCTGTGGAGCTCTCATGGAAGCACATGGGCTGGTTTGGACATTCTGGGCCCTAGTTTCGTAGACCAGGCGCAGTCAGCTTTTAGCGCACCTGCGCCGCGCCGACGGGGTGTGTCCGCCTGGACTTTGCAAGTTTCGTGCACCGCGCAGGCTCGCGCAGGCACACCTCCCATCTCGCCCAACCGCGCAAGTGGGAAAGAGGGAGGAGAAGAAGGCGTGAGTGGGAGACGAGGAGGAGACGAGGCGTGGACTGGGATTAATACAGCCGATTCAGATCTTCACCAATCAAATGAGCTCCTCTCCTCTCCTTTAATGCGTTAGGGGAGGTTCAGTGCAAGATCCGTCACTTGACACCCCGATGACAGAAGCAGCGCCGCCGCTCCCACCACGCGCATCACGCGCTGTGCGCGCGTATCATAATAATAACAATGCCGATACTATAAAAAACAGGAGAGAGAGAGGGAGATGTTTTGGTCCGAGAGGCTGAGTTTCCGTTACGTGTGCCATCCGCCTTTGATCTGACGTCAGATGTGACGGGACAATCTATATAGATATAAATTCAAGTGTTGATTCAATTAGTTGCATTAAATAGTGTTTGTTGTGATTATTTATTGCATTTAAATGTGCCTGGAACTGTGGAAACCTGCCTGTGAGGCCTCGGTGACGTGTGCGCACTGCGCGCCGTCAGCCAAACTTCCGATCCGCCAGCTGTGATTCGCATTGAATGAATGGACTTTATTTACGCCTTGCGCCGAAAGTAGACCAGGTTGGAGCTGGCGAGCTTTCAGCGCAGTCTCGGCGAGGCTTTTTGCCACGAAACTTCCACTACGCCAAGCTGAATCTGTGACGCCTCCCCCTGCTGCGCCGCCACACCCATCTTGGCGCAGGCGATCCACCAAACTGCCAAACTGACGGTGCGCAAGGCTGCGCTGGTCGAAACTTGCATTGCGCCGGCTCCGCCACCCTGCGCCGCCCTGCGCTGCGCCACGAAACTAGGGCCCTCTGTGTTGCTCTCCCATCAGAAGATGGTGGGCCCTTGGATTGGCATTAGTATGGCATTAGTATATGATGATCCACTGACTTTTCCTAAAGCTGTTATCACATCTAAATCGTTCAACAAAGTAATTGTGATTCATCGTCTGGAAACCATCAATGTCTTCACTGATGTTCATTGGTGAAAATGTGATGAGATACACTATATTTTCAAAAGTATTAACTCACCCATCCAAATAATTGAAATCATGGGTTCCAATCACTTCCATGGCCACATGTGTATAAAAGCAAGCACCATGGCATGCAGACTGTTTCTACAAACATGTGTGAAAGAATCTGTCGTTCTCAGGAGCTCAGTGAATTCCAGCGTGGTACTGTGATAGGATGCTACCCGTGCAACAAGTCCAGTCGTGAAATTTCCTCAGTCCTAAATATTCCACGATCAACTGTCAGTGGGATTATAACAAAGTGGAGGTGAAAGAAGTGGTAGACCACGGAGTGGCATCATGTGGCCTTCAGATTAGCTCAAGAACAGTGTGTAGAGAGCTTCATGGAATGGGTTTCCATGATGATCAGCTGCATCAAGCCATACATCAGCAAGTGCAATGCAAAGGGGGGGCTTTTTCGGTTCGGCGATGCATTCAAAGTCAAAGTCTCTGTAGTTTTTCCAAATGACCTACTCTGCTTTTAATTAATTAAAATGTTTAAATTTAAAGTTTTTGTACTAGGATGTAAATTATGGAATTTTAACATTGGGGGATCTATGACTTGCTTTTGGAGACAACCTCAAGTGGCCAATTGAGGAAGTGTCGTGGCATTTCCACAATAGAAATAGAATGATCTCTTGACCTAACTGGAGGCAGTATTTGTGCAAGGTGGGCCTTATCTTTGATGGTTTTAAGATTTTAGAAATTGCGCAATGAGCCTCTTGAAACCCTGAGGGAACCACCTGGCTCTCGTCAAAGCAATTAAAGCTTCAACTATGATCACTGGGACATCATTACAGCCACTTTACTGTATGAATGTTAAAGCAATTATTTTAAGCTCTAAGAACTGGAAGAGATTGCATTAGCTGAAGACAATGTGGTGATTCAAATGACCTACATTTATAAATTACATGAGCATTCAGCCATTTCATTTCCTGGTGCTGTTCTCTCTGCTGCTGTAATGCCACAAACATTTATGTTTTTACTGCTGCTTGAGTTAGCAGATAACGAGATAACTGATGAGAGCAATTGAAAAGCACGCTTCCTGTATTGCATCAGTGTAGAGTTTTGCTGTAGATTCTGAGCTGCCACAGTTCCTGTTAAAATATATCTGATGGCATTCACAGCGTGAGTATTACTTTCACAGCTAATCTGCTGAACTGATAAGGTGAGGAAGTGACTGACAGAGAGCAAGTGGGAAGACACCAACAGCCTCTGTTTAATCAATGATCTGTCCTATCTCAACCTCCTCACTCAAACAGCTGCCATTTTCCCGCCAACAAAAATCTGATATATTTGCATAAACACCTTATCATTTAATTACAGCTGAGAGTTCTCCAATCATGCCCCGAGATTATGCTTTTGTAGATGCCTCAGTGACTAACATGATTAAAAGCTGTGCCAGGGTGGAAATGGAGAATATAGATACTATATATTATAAATTACAGTATTTGGGAAAACACTGAATTGTATGTATTCAGTAAAATTCCCATTGCAGGAAAGTTAAATAAACTCTTGGGATATTGTTCTGATAATGGTATGTGTAATCATGGATCGCATGGATGTGCGATCATTCTTGCATTAACTAATGCAGCGTTCCAAACAGCCATACAATAGAAGGTCATAGTTTAATCTAGCAATTGTTCTCCTAAAAATGCAACTGTAACCAGGTCACTTCACGGAACCCCGCCCACTGTTGCTCCTCCTTCAAGCTCTCCGAGCTGATATGGAGCCCACGCTGTCACTAACTGCACTCCACATAAGTAAGACACTCCACATAAATATTATCTATTCTTTTGAAGAAAAATAAATAATAACCTAAAATCGATTTTCCATAGAAACACGATGAAGAGTCTACAGTATGTGTTTGGAGGATATATCCTAGATGTCAACAGTGAAAACAGGTTAAAAAGAAATCTATAGAAGATAAAGCTATCGCAATCTTGGAATTTTTGCAACCAGTAAACGGAGGTGACCATATTTGGACTGTGGAGGAGCGGCAGTTGGAGCTGATGCACTCAAGAAGCAGAGCGGCACCCTGAGCAGCAGCCTTACTGGATCTGGATCCATCTGGATTCTGGTGTGAAGCTGTTAACAAAGTGAGCTACATAATTCAAGGTCAACTTTACAGCAATTTGTTAAAGTCATCTTAGGTCTATTTGACTCTAAATTTACCATAATGTACTAAATGAACATGATGCTGAAGACAAAGAAGATTTGGAACTAGAGATTGAGAACATAAACTCATGTTTACAATGTTTACTGAGATAATACATCAAGAGAGAAGTAGGACCATTTTCTCTAGACTTTTATAACATATTTTTGCAACACGAGGAGTTGATCCCTGATGGCCAGCAGAGAGAATGCATGTTTAAGGTACTTAATTGCATTTGTTTGTCTGTTATGTGATCCAAGAAGGAGGTTTTAAAGTAGAAACCCAAAGATGACTGCTGGGGGGAAATATCCTAAGTTGTCCAATTTGTGCTTTTTATGTAGAAGCAAATTTTGCTTGGGGTTCGACCTGGTTGGACTGGATGTTGCTTTTTGCCATATTTCGAGTGGAATTATTTAATCTGAATATGACCAATAACAATTGACTGATGTTCTATTTAGATCTTTTTAACTTTCAACAATTTAATTTGGGCAATCTTGTTTTAATTATTGAAATTCTGAATATTGGATTTTTCAATCCGAATTTGTGAATGTTGAAAACAATTTGAGATTGCAAATCAAGAAATGTCATATCTTTACTCCAAAGAGGTGAAGTGAGAAAATAACATCATATTTAAAGCTAAATTTAAATATTAAGTATTCACACCTATTTATTGTCCCCTTCACACCTAATTATGTATAAGGCTGTTAGCTCTGTCAAAACATCTGTGAGTGCACAGTAGCGCTGTGAACCAGTCCACTATGGAGAGAGGACTGCAGCAGCTGTTTCTGTATGCGAGGTACATCATTTCCCAGAATGCCAGTTGTACACATCACAGACATCACAGATGTGGAAGAATGCATCAACATATTTTTTGTTCTATTTATTTATTGTAAGCCATATGCATATAATATATAAAGAGAAGTGTAATGATATTCCTGCCAGCTCAAGCACATGTGTCTTTTCATGTGTGCATAAAACTTACAGTATTTAACTTACTGTTAGATACCACAGTAAGATGGCTTTCATTTCGCAGAGCCTGGTGTTCATGGAGAGGAGTAATCAGTCAGAAAATGATATGACAAACCATATGTGCAAAATGTCTTATTTATGAGTGCAAAGTAACGTGTATGATGTTTCATTGATGTAGTGTGAGACCAATAAACTCCATCCCACTGGTAACAAGTCCCAGTAATGTTGTACCATTTATGATGAAGAGAATATGGGGAAACAATGATTAATAAAGCATATGTGCAAATCTTTAACATTAATATTCATCATACATGTAAATGGCCTCATTTATATAGCGCTTTTGTCCAAAACGCTTTACAGGAATGACTGTCATTCACCCATTCACTCACCAACGGCGGAGTCAACCACGCAGGGCGACAGCCAGCTCGTTAAGAGCAATTAGGGTGACACCAGGGACACCAGGCAGTCAGCTAGGAGGAGCCGGGGATCGAACCGGCGATCTTGCGGTTACCAGCCAACCCGCTCTACCTCCTGAGCTAAACCCCCCAGGCATCCATTGTGTGTTACCAAAACACTGCACATATCATGTGTTGAAATACTGATGTTCTACAGGCAAATGAGTCAGAGGTACTAACTGCACAGAGCAATAGAGCTGAATGGGTCTTAATTATTAGATGAAATTATTAAAAAGGCAGTAATGTGCAACACATGTTGTGTAATTTTCATGATTTTCAGGTATGTAATGTACATATTTATCAGAATCAAACCAAATGTCAAATAACAAGTTAAATGTACAGTAAAAACTGTTACAGTTAGTGGTGGGGAACAATTGATACAGCATATTATTGCAATATTTTGTATAACAATATTGTATCAATACACAGATGGCAAGCATCTATCTTTTATTTTATAAACTATTAATATCGCTGTTATAACAATTAATTTTTCAGTCCAGTAGACGGTGCTGAGTGTTTTCTGGGGTTGTCATGGATAAATATATTTTGCTGCAATTAAAAATGATTGAAGTAAGATAGATCTAGATAGACTAAAAACTCATATTAAATAAAAATAGATGTTGATAACCTGCTTCAGTTGCAGCTTAAAAGAGCTAATAAATCAATATATATCATGTTAGTATTGTGACTTTAGTATCGTGATAATATTGTATCATGGGACCACTGGTGAGTGCCATCATTAGTTAAAGTAAAGTATACGTCACTTAATAACTCGTTTTACACAATATAATTTATGTTTACTGAAATATCTTTTGTTAAGTTGAATAAACTGACTGCATTTAAATAGTGCCTTTCACACTTCCACTTGCAGCTGCGGATTAAACCAACAATCCTGAAATAAATGGACCACCCTACCTCCGTGTAGATACCAACAATGTTTCTTTCCTCAATCATGGCCAATTTGTGCTATTGTGGTATTACTGCTTTGTATGCCGGGTTTGGTGAATTTAATTGGCTGTATTTACTGTGAAGAGAAAGCCACATATCGGCAGGTTTATTACAGTGATATGAGTCCAACACAAATATTTTGTTGGGATGTAATTACAATAAAAAACGCATGAAAAGGATACCAAAGTAACTACTTACCGACTATAATTTATAACAATTCTGGAGTGACTGTTTATTAAGCCAGTCCGCAAGATGATTAGCAAAAAACATTTAAAATTATTGTTTTCTGAATGGTGTTCAGATCTATACATATTAATTAGGTATTTGTCACAGTCATAGACTGGATAAGACATAGGGCCCTAGTTTCGTGGCGCAGTGCAGGGTGGCGCAGCCGGCGCAATGCAAGTTTCGACCCGCGCAGCCTTGCGCACCGTCAGTTTGGCAGTTTGGTGGATCGCCTGCGCCAATATGGGTGTGGCGGCGCAGCAGGGGGAGGCGTCACAGATTCAGCTTGGCGTAGCGGAAGTTTCGTGGCAAAAAGCCTCGCCGAGACTGCGCTGAAAGCTCGCCAGCTCCGACCTGGTCTACTTTCGGCGCAAGGCGTAAATAAAGTCCATTCATTCAATGCGAATCACAGCTGGCGGAGTGGAAGTTTGGCTGACGGCGCGCAGTGCGCACACGTCACCGAGACCTCACAGGCAGGTTTCCACAGTTCCAGGCACATTTAAATGCAATAAATAATCACAACAAACACTATTTAATGCAACTAATTGAATCAACACGTGAATTTATATCTATATAGATTGTCCCGTCACATCTGACGTCAGATCAAAGGCGGATGGCACGCGTAACGGAAACTCAGCCTCTCGGACCAAAACATCTCCCACTCTCTCTCCTGTTTTTTATAATATGGGCATTGTTATTATTATGATACGCACGCACGGCGCGTGATGCGTGTGGTGGGAGCGGCGGCGCTGCTTCTGTCATCGGGTTGTCAAGTGACGGAACTTACACTGAACCTCCCCTAACGCATTAAAGGAGAGGAGAGGAGCTCATTTGATTGGTGAAGATCTGAATCGGCTGTATTAATCCCAGTCCACACCTCGTCTCCTCCTCGTCTCCCACTCACGCCTTCTTCTCCTCCCTCTTTCCCACTTGCGCCGGTGGGCGAGACGGGAGGTGTGCCTGCGCGAGCCTGCGCGAGCCTGCGCGGTGCACGAAACTTGCAAAGTCCAGGCGGACACACCCCGTCGGCGCGGCGCAGGTGCGCTGAAAGCTGACTGCCCTGGTCTACGAAACTAGGGCCCATAGTCATGTTTAGTTCTGTTGTAAAGTTGAGTTAACATAGTGGTTTGAGGGGATTGACTCGCTTTTTGGAGCCAGCCTCAAGTGGTCATTTGAGGAATTGTAGTTATTGGCACTTAAAGGTTGAGTAGGTGATTCTATTGAGAAACACTTTCTGTTATAGGACTTAAAATCCTCGTAACATACCAATAGCATGAATAAATGAAAAGTTCTGACATTTTAAAAATGAATAAAATATCTGTGGCCATAGCAGGACTGTAAATACCCTGTCCAATCAAAAAAGTTGGGCCGGAGAAAATATTTGTATTGCCTGCCTGTCTGTCAATGCTTACTTCCTGATTGCACTCTGCCAGTCTCCAGCACTCGTTTGGCATTCATTCGGCTTTGAACAGAGGTCTGAATGAAGGGGATTGGATTGTTTCGTTCAGCAATGCTTTCAAAGTCAAAATCTCTGTGGTTTTTCCAAATGACCTACTCTGCCTTTGAGCTTTGGCTTCATATTTAAGCACCAGAAGTTGCCTCTTAGACATAGCACAGAATCATATTAGCGTGCCAAGCCAAAAGAAGTAATGATTTTTAAAACAGAGTGGTGTCGTCATCACATTGAATCTGAAAGGGCCTAAACAGTTCACTTTGGCTGCTCCTCACTCTTCCATAATAATTCCATAGATTGCAAAAAGAAGTATGATTGTAAATCTATGAGAAAATGGCCCTACCTCTCACTTGATTTTTTTATCCGAGTAAACATTCAAAACACCAGTCTATTGTCTCAATTGCAAGGGTTGTCCAATACATTTCCTGCCAATGTTTATTTTGTAAAAATGGTCCCATTTAGAGAATAAAAAATAAAAAATAGAAAAGGAGGGAATGCAACCCTGTTCTCATACAACTGTACTGTACTTTTCAATTACCTTTCTAGGGGCCTTTTTTTTTTTTGCAGATTAATCGTTGCAGTTTTAAACAGTTTGAAACAAATGGTTAATGGAAAAAACACTACATAGTTGAACTAACAAAAAACACAAACAAAAATGCAACAAAGGTCCATGGTTATGTTTAGGCAACAAAACTACTTGGTTGGACTGGAACACGAATTGTCTCTCTTCTGGCGAAAATCCTCCTTTTCAGGTTTAAAAAAAACAAAAAACAAAAACAAGATGGCAAGTCAAGGCTCCAAATCATAATCCATAAACCAAAGGGTCTTCTTGACTAAGTCCACTTCTTAAATACACTCTGTGGTGACACATGGGGCAAAATAAGCTTGCTTGTTAAGGTGCTGGCTTTGAGCTTGTGGGAATGGTCATACGTGACTCAGTTAAGTGTATCAACATTTTTATCAGCTCAACTGAACTCAACCAACTGAAACTATAAAAGTGAGAGGGAGAAAAATAAAGCTCCTGCCCCTATCCCTAGGAGACACAGAGACCTTGATCCAAACGTTGGTGCTTTCAGTCTGACTGTGTGGCTCGAGAGTGCAACCTATAAATCAGCAAGCAGATGAGTCGTCCTTGGTTCTTAACAAAGGAACCTCAGCCTTGATATGGTCACACTTACTTGTGATTTATGTAAAGCAGCAATCCATAACTTTTTTAACATTACAGCAGACAAGATGGAGCGTCTTATATTTGTGTGTTGCAATTTTGCTTGCTATGATACTCTGGATCATTTTTTTCAAGTGGGTGAGATATCTAAAAAAGAACTTGACTTTTTTAAAAATTGAACATCCTATTATTCCCACTTTCTACACTTTACCAAAGGTTCACAAAAGTCTGCAGAACCCACCCGGCCGCCCGATTGTGTCTGGGATAGGAACACTGACGTCATCCATCTCACAGTATGTTGACTTTTTCATCAGACCTGTAGCTGAAGAAGCGCCCTCTTACATCAAAGATACAAATCATATGTTGTCCATCATTGACTCTCTTAACCCCCTCCCTGAGGAAGACTTGATTCTAGCTACCTTTGACGTGTCTGCCCTCTATACATCTATTCCCCACAACGGAGGTGTTGAAGCCATGGAACATTTTTTGTCTAAGAGAGATTCACACTCTACCCCTTCATTAAGCTGCCTTGGAGAATTTGCTAAACTTATCCTTACATGTAACTTTTTTATTTTTCAAGACTCTTGGTTCCTTCAGAAGAGAGGTGTGGCCATGGGAAGCCCTTTTGCACCCTCGTTTGCCAACTTTTATATGGCTCTTTTTGAAGAAAGTACATTTATTCTAACAACGAATTTAAAAACAACATTGTTACCTGGAAACGATTTCTTGATGATGTATGGGTTCTCTGGCGAGGCAGTAGAGATCAGTTAAAAGTGTTTTTCAACTATCTTAATAATTGTTCTGATTTTCTCAAATTTACCATGGATTCTGACCCAAACCGTATTAGTTTCCTTGACTTATGGGTCATACGTGAGAACAATACACTCTATACTGAGCTTTTAACTAAGCCTACAGCAGGCAACAGTCTGCTTAGAGCAGACTCATGTCATCCTCTTCCCCTAAAAGACAGTCTTCCATATAGTCAGTTTTGCAGGGTTAAGAGAATTTGCAGTAGAGAATCGGATTTTGACAAAAACATGGCAGAGATGAAAAACAAATTTAGTGTAAGAGGGTACAAACCAAATCAAATAAATGGAGCTACTGATCAGATCATTGCTAGACCGAGACCAGATTTGTTTCAGAGGAAAATTAATACAAATAAAAAACCCTCTATTATTTTTTCCACAAAATATTCAAAACAATCCGAGAAGATTGGTGGTATTATCAAACAACATTGGCATATTCTCCAATCGGACCCTAATCTTAAACAAATCTGTACACAAAACCCTCTTGTGGTGTACAAGCGGGGAACCAATTTAAGAGACCGCTTAGTAAAATCTGACTTGGCCCCCATTTCTGAGTCTAGCCAAAGACTACTTGCACCTATCCCAGATGGTAACAGACGCTGTGGAGCCTGTGCCTAGTATCATTTTACTTATCGCTGTAGCACTTTTAGACATCCACACTCCGGCAAGTCTGTCTCGATCAGGGGGGTCATCTCTTGCCATACCAAATCGGTGATTTATCTTATCACCTGCCCATGTGGCAAGTGTTATGTAGGAAAAACGAGCAGAGAACTAAAAACCCGGATCGCCGAGCACCGAAGTACTATTAGATGTAAGAACATGAATTACCCTGTAGCTGCTCATTTTGCCGAGGCAAACCATCCTATTTCCTCACTGAAATATATAGGTATTAAGAAGGTCTCTCTCCCCCGAAGAGGTGGAAATTTTGAAAATCTCTTGTTGAGGAGAGAACACTTCTACATACACTATTTAAACACACTATCACCCAACTGTCTTAACATTGATTATGATCTGAAGTGCTTTCTGTGATTTGTTGTTTACTCTGCATCCAAAAAAGTAGATTCAAATGTAGATCAGATTCAGGTTTCGCTAATGATACCTCTATAGGCTGATGTGCAACTGATCTGTTCTCATTTTTGGTAATATGTATTGCCTATTGTGTTTTTTCCTGAACGCTTCATAGATGTGTTTCAGTATGTCCCAACATATATTATTCTTCTAAATGGGATGTATTTCTCCTTATTTCTCTTTATTCTGTATATATTGTGGCGCCCTCGGGGTTACGAGAAGGCGCTACGTGACCAATTTCAGGGAAAAGAGGGCTGTCCACACCAAATTCACAATTAATGTTCTTTAATAAAGACTGTTGCAGGGATGCTGTCGATGCCGCGGAGTGTGGGGCTGGCTTGAGGGGGCTGAGGCTGAGGCGGCGTCGTTGGGCGAGAGCGGGGTTCGGTACACGGGGACGGGCAGTCATACGGTCCGGGGCTCGGCGGGAGGGGCGGCGGTCAGGCAGGCGGGGTTCGAAGTAGAGGCGGGTAGTCAGACAGTCCGGGGGTCGATCAGGGCGCGGGGTTCTCTTCCAGAAGCGGGTCATACACAGGGCTTTTAGTTTTCTCTCTCTCTCTCTCTCATCATCTCCTTACTCTCCACACGGACGTGTTCTCCGTCGTCTCCTTTTATCCCCTCCTGTCATCTTGCGCTGATTTCTTCCCAGCCGTGTTCCTCCACGCCGGTGATTCTGATGGGCAATCAGAACTCCATATATGGTACGCCGTCCGTTCCCTGCGCGGTGCCTTGGAGGGATAGAGTGTGGTGGCAACAGCGCCGGCGGCAACATGCCACGGCGGTACATACACGTAATTTATTATGCTCCCCGGTTCCCTCCTCCTTACCTCTGTCCCGCGGGCGCCACAATATGTATATATATTGTTTCCTTAATCATGTTATTTTACTAACAAAAAATGTTTCTTCAGTATGTATTATATTTTTCCTTTGGGATTTAGGATTTGATATATTTTCTTTCCTGTATTTAGAGTGCTTCTCTTGTGTAAGACTTGCATGTGATTAGTGGCAGATTCCCAGCAGGTGTGCACCTGCTCACAGGCTTCATTAGCCACTCCCTCTGCAACTGCACACACTAGACTTGACAAAGGCCGAATGGGCCGAAATAAACTCTCTGCAACTGGAGCTGAGTGTGCGGCGTTCCTCTGTTTCTGTTTGCAATTTTGCTTTAACACCAACTTTTTCACACAAAAGTTGGAAAACCAACTTCAGCAGCCAAAACACATTATAAAACATAGCACATTTAGAAAGCTTGGATTATCTTATATTAAAAAAATCAAGCAGATTGTTATCTTCGGTTGTTTAACTGTTTTACATGAGCAAGTCAACGTTGAGCGCTGTAAACTTAATTGTTGACCAGTCGTTTTGGGAATTATCCAAGTTGACATCACTGAAGAATTAGTTCTACAGTGAAAAGCCCAGATATCTCCCACTGAGATCAATGTATTCATCACGAACATGCGTCTATTCCACTCACGGCACAAAGCAATTACAAAGGGCTGCAAGTGAATTTAAACGGGGAAGAGCTGTATTGGCAGCTTTTGCAAATGGATTCACTTTTAAGCTGAAATGAATGTACCCCTGGCTCAATAGAAATTATATTTCACAATGTATTTTAATAATAACCTCCTGTGAGCTGAATCCAGAGACATGTTATCTGGCAAACATTGCTGGTAACCTTTTGGCCTTTCAGTCTAGAAGGATAATACATAATAAGGTAAGGATCTGAATGACTAAAGAGCTACGTTCAGACTAACAAGTGTGGAAGCAGAAATGTACTGAAACAAATTTGACTTAAACTAGTCATGCAAAATAATCTACACTTTTAAAATGGACGAAAGCATAGATGATTGTCCTTTTGTAAGATGACGTGGTGCATATAGTAAAAGTAATAAATGATATTATCATATCTATGACATTAAAGCTATGGGGCCCTAGTTTCGTGGCGCAGCGCAGGGCGGCGCAGGGTGGCGGAGCCGGCGTAATGCAAGTTTCAACCCGCGCAGCCTTGGGCACGGTCAGTTTGGTGGATCGCCTGCGCCAAGATGGGTGTGGCGGCGCAGCAGGGGTAGGCGTCACAGATTCAGCTTGGCGTAGCGGAAGTTTCGTGGCAAAAAGCCTCGCTGAGACTGCGCCGAAAGCCCGCCAGCTCCAACCTGGTCTACTCTCAGCGCAAGGCGCAAATAAAGTCCATTCATTCAAGGCGAATCACAGCTGGCGGAGTGGAAGTTTGGCTGACGGCGCGCAGTGCGCACACGTCACAGACACCTCACAGGCAGGTTTCCACAGTTCGAGGCACATTTAAATGCAATAAATAATCACAACAAACACTATTTAATGCAACTAATTGAATCAACACGTGAATGTATATTATAGATTGTCCCGTCACATCTGACGACAGATCAAAGGCGGATGGCACGCGTAACGGAAACTCAGCCTCTCGGACCAAAACATCTCCCTCTCTCTCTCCTGTTTTTTATAATATCGGCATTGTTATTATTATGATACGCACGCACGCACAGCGTGCGCGAGCCTGCGCGGTGCACGAAACTTGCAGGTCCAGGCAGACACACCCCGTCGGCGTGGCGCAGGTGCGCTGAGTGCTGACTGCTATGGAAGCAAATCTGTTCCATAATTCAAATTAAAATGGATTAACAGAAATGCTTTTTCATTTTCAGAATATAGCTGCATTTTTTGACTCATAAATAAAATGAGTAATAAATAATCCAAACTGAGTTTTCATTTTCTTCTTCAAGACTGCTCATTGTGTAACTTAATTAAAATGAAAAAGAAAAGGACATTTAAGATTTCATTTTCAAAAGATGCCCCAGCAAATAGGTACCAAAATTTAATTTGAAATGTCAAATTTGAAAATTAAAATGCATTAGCAGAAAGGCTTTTACATTTCAAGGTCATAGCTGGGTTATTTGACTCATAAATAAAATTAGTAATAAATAATCCAAACTTTTCATTTTCTTATCAAGACTGCTCATTCTGTGACACAACTAAAAAGAAAACAAAGAGGACATTGCTTTTTCCTTTTCATGCCCGCCCCCTGCAAAAAAGGTAACATAATTCAATTTGGATTCGCAATCCCAAGCGGCGCAGGAGAGTGACGTCAGTGGCAGTTCTTCTCCTTCAGCCCCCAGTCTGACACCGCTGTTCAACCAACAATGGCGACCAAAGACGGCAGCAGCAGCGGCACCGGCAGCAGTGCCGAATACACATTTAAATGTAAGTAACAGGTTTTTGCTGTTCTATCGCATCAGTATTTAACAAATTGGATAGCATATTTACAATTAATAATTAACTGCATTATTTCTTGAGAAGAAAGTTGTTTTCTGTACTACCAACAGGATCTGACAAGTTAAAGATCCCCTATTATACTGATTTTCATCAATTTCACACAGCTGTCAGAGGTCCAACAACACTGTTTTTGATATGCATTGCCCCAAACCCATCCGTGGTCCTGAATTTCAGCTGTCTAAAAGTTGCTCAAATGAGCTCTGCTGAGAACAGGCTGTTTCTGTGTCTGCACCTTTAAATGCTAATGAGCTCCGTCTGCTCCGTCTACTTGGAGAAAGACGGAGAGGATGCCGCTTACGCTAGCGGTACCATGCGCCAATGTTTACGTGGATGTATGGCTATGGCTCGCCTATGTGACTCAGGTGAAGTTGCTGGGTCCCGTATGGTTGGGACAGATCCTTTAACGAGGGTCAGTGTCGAGGCAAAGCCAGCTTTGTACTGACCCTCGTTACTGAAGCAGTCTGATGTGAAGTGGTTAGCACACACATACAAGCTAACACAAACCGTAGCCGGCACATTTTCATTCAAAATGAAACACAAGAGACCAGACCCAGACCATCCTGCACAGTACTCTGTCGGACATGCGCCCCTGGGTTCCGTCCGACTGGAGGCAGCAGTGAAGACGCACCAGAGCGCTGAGACAGAGGGAGGATTGTCTCCAGCTTCACCAGCACCTGGATTTATTCATGGAGCACCAGCCGGATCACCCAGCGCCACAACCGGTAAGTCGAGCTGCGCTCTCCCTGCTGTGTTGCCAAATGCCCCCTCTCGGATATCTCCTATCATCAGAGGAGTTCGGCCTATGCAAATGACTCCCTTCGTTGCGTAATGACGGGAGCTGAATCTGAATAGCCTGTAGGAGCGCCGTTGTACCAGTGGGGGGGCTGCAGAGACCATGCAGGAGTCGCTTGTTTCCCTCATTCTGGGAGTTGACAGGCTCAGGGAGGACCAGTTTATAGTTGTAGAGACCAGAGAAAACCTGTTTTTCATAATATGGGACCTTTAAATAGACCAACTCATAGTATACCAGCTCATCTCTCCACACTGGAGTCTCATTTTTCTGTCACAGGATTTCTCCCCCCCGCCAAGTCCCAGTCTGAGATGCTGTGAGCAGCTGGTACTATTGTGCCATGATTGGCCATCTACACTGGGCAGGCCTGGTCACTGGTTGCTTGACGCTACATCACACGTTTCGATCTGATTGGTTGTAGTTCTATCCAGTTGTGTCCAGAGGGATTTTGGTGGAGGCCACTGAACTCTGTAATAATAATCGCAAATGAGGTTCCAGACTAATTTGCAATTTGGTCTTGTGATGTCTGGCTGGTGATCTTGATCTTTGACAAATGAGCCACTCGACACAAAAAATAAATAATTGTCTTAAAACCTGGCATGAAGCCAAACTCATGAATGGCCATTTCTTCATTACTACAATTCCACTAAAATCTTTGCAGGTTGTGCCAGAAAACATAAAAAAATTAAGAACGGAAGGAATAAATCATTTGTGAATGTAATAAAAAAAGGTTGAACTGATAACATGATTAGAATCATCAGTGATGACCAGTGGCGTGCACAGACATTTTGGGGGGCAGGTGCTCAGTGAAAAATAAGGGCACTTTATCCGGCATGTAGAACTGACGGCTGACTTATTATAGCAGTGTGAGATTTAAAAAATAAATAAACATTACAGGCACATGTTGAACGTTATATGCTATTGTTTTATTTCCCACAGAGCTGCTCCCCTGGGCTGCCTGCTGTAGCTCCCTTTCTTTTTCCCTTCTTATCCTCTCCTTTCTAGGCATTATGCTGCAATTGGTAAATAAAAAGAGACCAAACAGTCTTATTCATATGAACAGTCTTATTCATATGAATAAGACTGTTTGGTTATATTTCAACAAGGCACAGGGCTACTTTTTCTGCAGGCAATCGGGTATTGCCTGTTTGTCATTTAGCAAATACATTACTGCAAGTGTTAATTATGTAGGCCTAGCCTAATGTAAACCTACACAATAGCCTACTAAATATTCATCTTAAGTAAGTATACAGATAGATTCACATGCTGTAGGATACCAATGACAAACCCTACTGGTGGTCATCATCATGTCATATCTATTACTGATTTTGGGTAGCGTCTAGCTTGTTAAGCAGGTGAGCAGCAATTTATGCCCAGCTGTGTGGCGTTGAGACCGGCTACTTCACAACAGAGACAAATAAATGCAAGTTGCAGCTTGGCAACTGAGGCGCGTTCACACTGCTTTTATTTTGAAAATTGACCGTGTTTCTTTGTGTGAAAAAAACGAACTTTCAAAAGGGCACTTGCTTGGTCCAGAGGGCAAGGGCAGGTGCTTTAGCACCACCTAGTATCTACCTGTGCACGCCACTGGTGATGACGGTTATTTGCACTAAATATTCCAGTTTCCGCCTTTTTTCCAAAAAAGACAATATTCCTGCTAAACTGTTAACATGGGTAATATAATTAATATTACAGTAATATTCCCATTCACATTCTGAATACCATAACAGTTGTGATACTTCCTATTCTTACCAGCATCATCTGGTATATTTGAGGAGCAGCACCACATACTGATCACCAGGGCCGCTGAATCCCACGGGATCGATGCCCGAACATGTTCATTCTGTCAAAGCATGGAGACGTGAAACAGCTGGAGCTCCTTGTGACATATTTACTTTGTGTGAAAATTTGATTTTGGCTGGACCGTAGAGGGACAATCACATTCACACCTATGGGTCATTTAGAGTCATCAACTAACTGTCAGGGTCTGTCATGTGTCAGTTTTCTGTTTTGTTTTGATAGTCTTGTCTCTGTGTTCACTTCCGTTCCCTGTGTGATTACCCGTCACCACCCTTATGTGTTTCACCTGTGTCTCGTTATCCCTTCCCTCCTGTGTGTATTTAACCAGTGCTCCCCTGTGGGCCAGTGCCAGATTGTCTTGTCTCCTAGAGCAGCTTTCCAGCGTTTGTATAGAGAGTTTTCCAGTGTCTGACCGTTTTGTTTCTAGATTCCGAGTCTTAGCCTGCCGATTTTGTACCTCTGCCTGTCTGACTGCTTTTCTGGATTTTGACCTTTGGACTGAAATAAATTACTCTTGAGAACTGATTCCTGCCTGCCTGCATTTGTGTCCGCCAGTCTCTGTGTTCTTGACACTAACCTGCATGTATTTGGACTCGGGGAGAAAGCCAGAGAACCTGGAGAGAACCCACGCTAACATTGGGAGTAAACTCCACACAGAAGGAACCCGAACCCGACCTGGAACCCTGGCCCCTCTTGCTGTGGGGCTACAGTGCTAACACCTCCATGCAGGATTTCTGTTTATATTATTGTTTGTACGTCTGTTATGTACTGTATATTATCTACATGTAACGTCATTAAATGTGGCATTTATATGCTCTAACTTTGTAGCTTTCATTTACATTATTTATGTTTATGGACATTTAATGTCTAAATATCATTCAATAATTTGTTCCATCTTTCTGTCTCATTTCAGTTTTACAAAAAGAGTGAACAGAAATCAACTCTACCTCAGCCTTCAACCTCCTCCAAGCCTGTTAGCTGTCTGGCGTTTTCTGTCCAGACACACAAACACTGGGGACAGAATTGTTTCTTTTATTAAAGCATAATAAAAACCTTAACAATAATAGAGCTGCCTCCAGCAGCAAAAATATGTCAAGTTATTTCCCTTGCCATCGCTGTTCCAGACATGTCAACACACAGTTGCTTTCCTCATCTCACCATGAAGGAAACGCCTTAAATGTCACATTCACAGTCAGATGTCACCTGCTTCACCTTGATCTACTGGACTATCATCATTCTTCAACAGCTCGCTCTGTTCGCTTTCCTCCGCATTTGTAAAATGTTGTAAAAACTCACCAGCAGGTCCGATGGATCGGTCAGGTGATCTGACTGGGAAAAAACACTTTTCATATTATTGATCAGCTGTCTTTGTGTCTTTATCTTAAAAAAACTAGCAGGTTGGAAATAAACTCACATAATCATGACCCAAACTCGATCATGAGGTATTCTTCTGTGAAGCAGTACAGTTAATCTTGGAAATGCAAGTGCAGACGACAGTGTAAGTCTGTCTTTTTGTGTTTTGATTGTTGACCTTTCTCCTTTGTACCTGTCCAGGTGTGCAAATGGTTTTGTTCTTTGAATATTTCTTTTGGAAAATGTAAACTGCATTTTTAGTAATTGTATAATTTATTGTATTGGAATTTACTGACTTACTTACTATTGCATCAAATATAAAACCACTTATATTTGTGGAGCAATCCCTGACCACTGTGTTGTTGTTTTTATGTAGGGTGTTATGCCGCTCCGTGGTGTTTTTTATTTTATTTTGACTGCTGTGTGTATGATTTGAAAACAGTGTTTGTTCTGAGCAAAGATAAAAACAAATGACGTGATGTGATTTTTGATTTTACCAGAAGAATCAGGGTTTTTCTGAATGTAGTTTGAAAACAGAGTTGTGTGTTTATGGTTGAGAGAAAAGGATGGAATGTTTCAAGAAATGTGTCTCGGCAATTGTGAAAAAGTGTAACGGTTACATCATGCAACAGCATGAATAAATAATTCAACCACTGAAACTGTCTGTTTCCTGAACACTTTCAGGCCTTCATTAAAACTTCCTTCCTCTCTTCAGATTGCATACCTTTGATTGACACTTGAATGATCCCTCCCCTCATTATTACAGACCCCAATATTCTGTTTCAAGAGAATTGTGTCTAATTAGTAAGATGAGACGTTCTCATGGGGCTTGAGGAGGTTCCTTCCCCATCCAGGTTTGACATGGTTAAATAAATGCTTTGAAGAATACAAAGGGAGGTGTTTCCAATAGTGAAGGACCAACTGCTGCTGTTCAGAGAACTGGGGTTATGCAAATATTAGTAAGCTACAACAATGTTGCAGACTCTTTCACCAAATACATCCTAAAACAAACAAATACCGATTGCTGTGATAACAATATGTTGGTTACACATCCCAGCAACTAGGGTTGTAAACGATAAACCGATGCGACCGGATATTCGGTTCAACAAGTGAGAGATACGGCTGCAATACCTGTGACCGCCATCCGACAATTCAGCCAGACTTTGTTTTGGTCCATGTCTAAAAATAAATACATTGACATGTGATTTTGTTGTTCTGTTTTTTTTTTCTTCGTGCCAGTGCCATACAGCCACAATGTTTGGGGATATGTGGTATTTTACATATTTGAAAAGAAACTATTGTACTGTCACTTTCATAGAATCAGCTTCTTTATTTTATAAAATATCTACAACAAATATTAACCGTAGAATCGAATCGTATCGTTCTTACACTGTATGGAATCGATTCGAATCAAATCGGTCTGTAATAAAAGGATATCGTTTTTGAATCGAATCGTAACCTGTGTATCTAGATGCATATCGAACCATTTATCACAAAGAGATGTACCAGCAACATGTAGGAGTCAATTAAATTATATCAGTGTCAAGAACTTTCTTTACTCTCATTTAAATATGCAACTCTAAACATACGTAACTAAGCTTTTAATGTTTTTTCTCTCTAGAATAAAGTTCCTTCGAGTGCTTGGAAGGGCATCTTACATGTACTCATTTAGTGTCTTAATATAAAAATGCATGCAGCACTCAGTGAAACATGTGACAACATCACATGGAGTTCGCTTTAGCAGCTCAAAGAAAAATAGGAAACGCATGGACGGACTTATGAATGTTCCTCAGACAACATGCAGCATTATAGAGTAAAACGTTTGAATGTTCATGCTTAGTACAGTGGCAAGAACAAGAAATTAAGAATTTCTGAAAACATTTGTCATAAAGTTGGGGCTGCACATTGGTGTAGTGGGTAGTACTGTCGCCTCACAGCGAGAGGGTCACAGGTTCGATTCCCGGGTCGGCCCCAAGTTCCTTCTCTTTGGAGTTTGCATGTTCTCCCCGTGTAAGCGTGGGTTCTCTCACAGCTACAGGAGGTGCCTGGTTGAGGTTATTGCTGCCAAGGGATGTTCAACCAGTTATTAATACTAAGGTTCACTTACTTTTTCCACTGCCATTTCGAATGTGTCTGTGTAATAAACACATGAATGATCAGATTTATTTTGTGTTATTATTTTATACACATTGTTTGTCAATACCTTTGACTTAGATGAAGATCAGATCACCTTTTATGACAAATGTATTCAGAAAACAATGAAACATCACATCACTGTACATCACACATTAGAAATGGGATAACACAGATACTCCAATAACTATAACAATGACAAAGAGATAGGTATCAACAACAAAGAGACAAGAACTATATATATATATATATATATATCAACAACACAGATAATATACGTATCAACGACAATTGTTACTACTTCTACGAGTATACAGATGGGCAAGATTTCTGCCTAAATGTCTTTTAAGGTGGCTTTTCTTGCCACTGCCACGCTGTAATGCTTGCTCCTGGCGATGTTGTGACTTTGAAAATGAAATGTCTGTCTGAAAATTATGAGCATGTTCTTGTCCTATTGTGGTAAATGTCCTGAGATAACTTTTGTTGTGACATAACAGTACAACTAATTTAATTGAATTGACGAGACACAAACTGACTACAAAGAGACATATATCAACAACAAAGAGACACAACATGACTACACAGATACACATGGCTACAATCGAAAGACAAAACAATGCCTCAATTTTTAATTTTTGTTTTTTAAGACTCCATGCCCCCAACCCCCTTCCCTCTACTCGACTCCATTGTTTAGCATGATTAAGTCTCATCAGCCCAGATCAACAACAGCCCTCCCCTCCTTCCCCAATGAGCAGGAAGACGCTCATCAGGCATCACTAATAAATAAAGTAAAGCTTGATGATAGTTTTTAGCCAATCATGCGTACCCTCAGATGCTACGAATAAATAAGGCTGATTTGATCAGTCTAAATTTTTAATCAGACGTTTGAACTGCAACCGTCATTTTCTAATTTTAGCTGTTGCACTATTTGTTTTGCTGATCTAGGGTCAAGAGGAGGTCAGGGTGACTTTGCTGCTGCTGCTGCAAAAACCATACCATCAATGTACCAAGCCTCCTCAGATATTGGTTTTCAGACTACTTTGCTGAATGTTATGAATGTTTAATGCAAGTGCAAAATGGAAAAACAGTGCAGTGTTTCAACCCAATGTGTGCACTTCACAATAACTGCAGGAGTGACTCACTAGAAAGACTGTCATAATAGCTTTGCTTATACACTTCTAAAGCAGTTTGTCAATAGTTGCTGTTTCTGTAGCTCCTTAGCCAGTGGCTGAACAAAGCCATTCATTTTTACAGTATATGTCTTTGTAGATGTTGATGTTGTGGAACAAACATTTACATATAAAAAAATGTTAGCATTGTACAATAAGAACAAAAATGTGATGTTTTTTCATCATCCAGTTTGAGCTACAAGCATATCTGATACTGCTTAATGGATTGCATCAAGACCAATTTCAAAATAGAATGGAAATCATGCCACCCACCTTCTGAAAAACTCATTTTAATATTTTCTAAAACATTGCTTATTGTAAAAAAAAGGAGAATGTTGACAAAAATGATGAAATTTAATTTTGACGGTAAATTTCATAGCACCCATCTAATGGCTGTCCAGATATTTCACTCAATAACACAAATGTAAATCTTGTGGTGGCAGTAGAGGATCACCAAAGATGGTCACAGGTTTAATATATAGAATACATAAAAAACTTAAACCGCCAGTGGTACCAGGAGTAGAAAGCAAACCGACTTATGGCAAGTTGGCGGACTCACTGAGGTGAGGTTTCACAGTAGTAGCCACAATCAGTGGAGTAGTACAGACTTAATTATTTATTTAATTTGAAGTGTTATGTTCAGGCAACAAAAGTGCTTGGTTCACACGAGATACGGAGGGCTGTCTGCTGGTTGAAAGTCCTGTGTTTTTTGACTCGTCCACCATCCCAACCTCCTCCCTACTCAATCAAAGTATATCCTGATATGAAATTCAATTAATACTACAGTTAATACTACTTTGGCCTTACTGCTCCGCCGGTCAGACAAGAAGATGGTCGGGCAGATATTTCTGCAGGAAGTTCCATGACGGAAGGAAAAAAGAGTTCAGCTGCAGCACCTGGAGCTCAGCGCCAGCTTCCTGGGAGCCAACAGCAACACCACACTGCTGAGGCCCAGTCCATAGTGCTGGACCTGCTGAAGGGAGGCACATGAGAACCAGAAGCAGGACTCACACCCTGCTGCAGTATATTGAGAGGTTTTCGAAAGTGATCCTGGCAGATGCAGATCTGATCGACTTGACGCAGTGGTGACGCAGGTGGTACAAGTTGCTTGTAGTAGCTTCAATTTATAAGATAGTGTGTGTTCTGATTAACTATTGCTATGAAAATGAGTCTAAAGGAATGTCATGATGCTTTATGTTTTTTTGTCTCTGTGCTTATCTTGTTAAACCTTAATCCAGGTTCATTAAACTCAAGATCAGAGCCATATTTTTCCATCCAGCAATGTTGTAGACAAGATCACCTAATCCAAGACCGGATCATGGGCATGAACACCAAGGCAGAACAACAGCATGATAAAATAATCAAAAGGAAATTCAGAGGTGATATCAGACAATGCACCGGGAATGTATTCATCTTGTTGTGGTTTTAACAGGCCTTGAATAAAATCCTCTTTTTCTCATGCAGAGAAAAGACTGAGAAGACTTTTGGTTTGAAGGCATCCGTTGTTAAAACACAAACATTCTTCTTAGGAATCACATTTCCTCCATGGACCAGATTACAAGTGTTACTTCCTTTGTAGATTATCAGGCTAAAAGCGATTCTGACCGTGACCCAATTCCTCCTAAAGGTTCAATAAATTTAATCATACCCTTAACCTTCATGATCACGAACAATGAACACCATAAATGCCACAGAAATAGAAATCACTGACATTTACCCTGATGTGTCCAGTCCTATTTTCATGGAGCATTTCACACCAACTCTATGGGCCCTAGTTTCGTAGACCAGCGCAGGGCGGCGCAGGGTGGCGCGGCCGGCGCAGTGCAAGTTTCGACCCGCGCAGCCTTGTGCACGGTCAGTTTGGCAGTTTGGTGGATCGCCTGCGCCAAGATGGGTGTGGCGGCGCAGCAGGGGGAGGCGTCACAGATTCAGCTTGGCGTAGCGGAAGTTTCGTGGCAAAAAGCCTCGCCGAGACTGCGCTGAAAGCTCGCCAGCTCCGACCTGGTCTACTTTCGGCGCAAGGCGTAAATAAAGTCCATTGATTCAATGCGAATCACAGCTGGCGGATCGGAAGTTTGGCGGACCGGCGCGCAGTGCGCACACGTTACCGAGACCTCACAGGCAGGTTTCCACAGTCCCAGGCACATTTAAATGCAATAAATAATCACAACAAACACTATTTAATGCAACTGATTGAATCAACACGTGAATTTATATCTATATAGATTGTCCCGTCACATCTGACGTCAGATCAAAGGCGGATGGCACGCGCAACGGAAACTCAGCCTCTCGGACCAAAACATCTCCCTCTCTCTCTCCTGTTTTTTATAATATGGGCATTGTTATTATTATGATACGCGCGCACAGTGCGTGATGCGCGTGGTGGGAGCAGCGGCGCTGCTTCTGTCATCGGGTTGTCAAGTGACGCAACTTGCACTGAACCTCCCCTAACGCATTAAAGGTGAGGAGAGGAGCTCATTTGATTGGTGAAGATCTGAATCGGCTGTATTAATCCCAGTCCACGCCTCGTCTCCTCCTCGTCTCCCACTCATGCCTTCTTCTCCTCCCTCTTTCCCACTTGCGCGGGTGGGCGAGACGGGAGGTGTACCTGCGCGAGCCTGCGTGGTGCACGAAACTTGCAAAGTCCAGGCGGACACACCCCGTCGGCGCGGCGCAGCTGCGCTGAAAGCTGACTGCGCCTGGTCTACGAAACTAGGGCCCTATATCTTCTAATATTTCTGGAGCCAATTCACTCTTCCATATTGTATTACAGGCAGTAAGGCATAGGAATACACTGCATTAGTATCTATCTCCAAAATGTGCCTGCAACATTGCCTTAAATTTCCCCAGATTTTTGTGAGAAATTATCTCATCGTCCTTTCTTTCTTTTTCTTTTGGTGTCTCCCATATAAATCCTCTTGAAGTTGCACACTTTTCAGTGCCAACTTAAAGAAATTATACATTATAAATTATACGGTCTCTAAAACTGGCATGGTTCATGTTTACTGTTTCTCACTCAGATATTATAATCCTACTATTTGATTTACCCTCCTCCTTCCTCTGCCCTCAGTGTTTGCTATTATTCCATCTGAAAGCCAGAGAGCCAAAACATTCCATTATGTCCTCTGTTGTGTCTGTTTCATGTGTGTGCGTGGCAGGCAGGTTATGAATACAAATGTCGTTTCAGCAGCAGCATTATCGGATCTATTTCGCTCTCTGAGAACAATGGTAGAAAACATGCACCCGCACTATGTCTAGCACTTGACCTTTCCTTTCCATCACACTGTTGTATGAGATGACATCCTGGGTTCCAGAAATTTAGGCAGGTAAATGAGGCACAGGCGAGCAAAGCGACCGACTGATATGGAGATGAGGCTGGATGTCCCCTGCGGGGGAGGGGTGAGATTGAAGGTTTGGCTTTGGGAATGCATTTAAAAAGTTGATGCATTTTCTCAGCTCGTTCTTGCCTGCAGCATTGATCTGCAAGCAAGACCTGAATCAACCCACGCAAATGAACTGAACAATGACTGACGTTTAGCAAAGCGCTGTTGGCTTTCAGTGCTGTTTATCACCCTGTAGCTCGGACTCAAGCAGAGCCCTTATCATCTACATTCACAAAGCAACTCTGAAGCCAAAAATGTGTGTATGTATGTATGAATATATAATATACAATGGTCTTTCTTATATCAGCACCTCAGCATGTATGGCAGCCATTCAATTCCAGTGTTTGTTGAATTCAAACAGTCATCACCTCATTCTACTGAATGAGGTACTGATTAGTTAATCACCTGCATCAAATCTTATTTAACAAGGAAAAAAGAAACAACAACAGCACTGCTGTGGTCATCATAATCCTCTACAATAGGAGCAGCTGGATAGGAAAAACAATGCTAGTAATACTAATAACTATAAACATGCAAACAACGTGAAATACACACAAAGTAGTTATAAAATGATTAGAGACTTGGCAGTAACGGAAGTTCTCCACTCAAACAAAAAAAATGTGTCATGCAGTGACAGATTGCAATGACAGTTCTGTCATAAAGAATATTATGAATAAGACCTCCTATATGTAATTTACTAAAATAACAAGATTTACATCATGAACTTATGCTGCGGTGCCTCGTGCCTGAATGTGCAGAGTGTCTCTCTTTAGGGCTGAATTATCATCAGCGTAATATATTTTGTGAATCAAACCTTGAGACGGGACACAGCGGTTGTTAATGATGCATAATTCATGGTGCTATCAGCGGCCACAGTGCTAAACTATGGTCACTGGAGGTCAGGGCAGGTGTGTGAATGAAGGTAATATACAAGTTCCCCTCCCATAAGTCTGTCTCTGAGATCACAAAGGTGTGGAAGAGCTCCATCCTACATGACTGCAAAAACTAAGGGCCAAGTGTGATGGTTGGAAACACAACCTGCTTTGATCTAAGGAAGTCTCATGATAAAGGCAATTATTTTAGACACAGTCAACCATCCATCTCACTTACATTTTAAAAGGTTCCTAATACATTTGTCTGTAAGGAGACTCATTCCATTACCACACTAATATAAATATCCTCTTTTTTTCTTTACAGTTGTATGGCGACTAATGGACAAAAATGTGCTCCCACTCCAGCAGTTAGGATTTCAGAAAATAGGGATCTTTTCTTTGTAATGGGACCTTCAAATAAATCATTCGTAGCACCAAGCTAAATTAAATGCAATAACTTTTCAATGATGTTCCTTCACTATAGTGCATTTACAAAATGTAGCTATAAACGACTTCCGCACAATGCAGCCTTTTTAGTTAACGATTTTCAGTCAGGGTTTCAAGAAAATTGAGCCAGGGGAAAAAAAGACAGCTTTGAGGGTTGTTTGAGCTGCCGTGTGTAAAGACGAGGGATACGCACCATTACAGATGTCTGATCACAAGGGAAATCTTCCTCTTTTTATTTTCCTATCCTCTCAATTTCCTCCCCGAGCCGTCGTCTGTGTGTTTCGCTGTGACAAATGGAACAGCTGCATTGTGATGGCCGGCTTCCAGCGCTGATGTAATTCAGATCTCCGTCTCACAGCAAAGCTTAATGTTTTGTTGTCCTCAAAACTGACAAGAATAAATATTCTTTTTTTTTTTTTTTTTTGGCTGACTAGTATTTGCATCTCGATGTTAGGGTTGTCGTGTTTGTTTACACACCCTGTCAGCCCGTTCAGAGCAGCTGAACCGAGTGAAAACCAGATTAGATAAAAAACAATGTTGACAAACTGCATCGTTGGGTCATTTGGTCATTTTATTTTGAGAGTGATTTAACTTGGCTTGTCAGCTGTACCTGTTGCAGGAAAAGTGGTGGTCATGTCCCTGGAATAACCAAACACATTTAAATTAGATAAAACTATGAACGGGCAAGATGCCAGAGGAGGAGGAAGTTGGCAACGATCCAATGGCAAATTAAGTAAATGTAACAGTGTTAAATGTCACATAGGAAAATCTATAGTAGTATATGGAATGATATATCAACATTTTATGTATTCTATTTCATAATTATGTGCAACCACTCAGTCTGTCACAATTCTATTTTTATGTTGTTTTTCTTTCTTACTGTTTACTTATTTATTATATCGTATGTCACTTAGTTATTTATATTTGTTCTGTTCAGCCACTTGTTGCTACATGATCCTCTTTGCTGCTTCAATATAGCACATTTCACCACCGTGGGACTAATCAAGGTTGATCTTATATAAAGCCTGGTTTTGCACAACTAGATTCAGTGTCTTGGTTCCTGAACCAACTTCAGTTTGCTGCATTAAACAGTAAATCTACAGAATTTCTTCTGCCGTCTCGTGTCTTTCTTATATTTCATATCCAAGTCATTTAGAGTTTAATTGTAGAAGATGTATTTGTCATCTGACAAGTTTCTCCTGCAACAGTAATACATCACGATATACAGTATATTGCAATACTCTAAAATCTAAATAAAAGACCGTATATGAGATTTCATTTCACAACCTTCCATGTAGCTTTTGAACTCCATTAATTTTCTAATCTAGTTCTAAGTGCGGCTTCTTCTCGCCCTAAATAAGTTTGCTAAAACTTTGAGGCAGTTTTTTTCTCACCACTATGTGGCGCTGTTACTCTTGCTCCTGGTGATGTTTGGATTATCTGAAAGTGCTAGATAATATTTGTTGTGATATGACACTATAAGTGAACTTTAATTTAAAATTGATTTGATGTATTTAAAGATTATTGAGATTATTATTGATCAATATTAGACACAGACATACACAATTGACAACCACTGTCTGCCCGAACATGAAGCTGACAATTAAGTTATTTCAGAGAAGAAAGAAAGTGATTTCATTGGTTAACGTATGTATGTATGTATATGTATGCTTTTTAAACAAGACATTCACCTGCAAGCAACATGTGATCCAAAGTATGGAAAGTGTTTCATTGACTCTGAAAATCATGAGCGTGTTCTAGTCCTGCTCGATGTGTAAAGTGTCCTGAGATCAATTTAGATGCGATATAACACTACAAATAAAATTATAATTGAAATGTCCTCTATATTGGGCTGCACGGTGGTGTAGTGGGTAGCACTCTCGCCTCACAGCAAGAGGGTTCGATTCCTGGGTCGGCCCCGGGTTCCTTCTGTGTGGAGTTTGCATGTTCTCCCCGTGTAAGCGTGGGTTCTCTCCGGGTTCTCCGGCTTCCTCCCACAGTCCAAAGACATGCAGGATGGGGATAGGTTCATTGATTACTCTAAATTGCCCGTAGGTGTGAATGTGAGTGTGAATGGTTGTTTGTCTCTACATGTCGGCCCTGTGATAGACTGGCGTCCTGTCCAGGGTGTACCCTGCCTTCGCCCAATGACAGCTGGGATCGGCTCAAGCCCCCCCGCGACCCTGAATACAGGATAAGCGGTAGACAATGGATGGATGGATGGATGTCCTCTATATTCATGCACCACTGCTAAAATTACACACAATCATTAATTGATGATTTTTTTCTCATGAGTGTGGTGGAGATTCTCCACACACACGCACACGCGTGCACACACACACACACACTGGTGAAGTGCAGGTAATGTCAGGGGAGTGAACGAGAGGCTAACATGACGACAGATTCTGTGTTTTTATCTGAACTAGACCAGAGAATATATCCATTGATCTCTGTGTTTACAGGAGGTGATGTAATGTATCCTCTGCTGCCGTGATCACTGCGCCAGACTCCTTTTTAAAAATAGCTTGATATGCACTTTCCTTTTTAAACACGTGCTGTGTGATGGATCTATTTATGCCGATGTGAAGAGTGCTTCATGTGGATTTAGAAAAGGAATTAATATAAATATTTGGAAAATCAACTCATAATCATTTAAATAAACTTTAAGGTATTTCATTAATAACTTGTGATGTTGCCAGTACATTGGTTAACAATGAACTAACACCTCGTCAATCACAATGAGACTGTTTACATATCAACTGTCATTTCATGTTCACATAATAAAACAATTTTAAGGGAAATGAACTTTAGTCATTTATAGAAACACTATTGGTCTACTATTTAGGCTCAGACGTTTTTATTCACAAAATGTTTCAAAATCAGTCGTCTGTATGGAACATTTTCAAATGTACTCACCACGTACAGATGGAGAGGAGAATCCTGTGGGATGTGATCATGCAGCTCCAGAACAGAGCTCCCCTCAGCTAATAGAGGGCTTGGCTGTAATGATGGGAAGAAAAGAGAGATTTTGACAGATCATAAGTCATTGATCGGTTTATTCCATGAGATGAAAGCTGTACCACAGACGACCTCCCGGAGGGTAATGAGGTGGGCTGTACTGTAAAGAGCATATGATTATGTTATCATGTACAGAGTAGGTAAAACTAACGTTAGCGCTGATGCTCTTAGCTGTCGGCCACTACCAGAGGAGATGGGTTAAAGAGGATATTTTATCCTTTCCTTTAGTGTGTTGTATAGTTTATTTATACATGTAAAAGTTCAAAGCCTAAAGTCCCCCCGAACTGCCTGAAACGCTTCCAGTGTAAACTGATAAAAACCTGTCCAGCTGCTAATCTGGCACCTCAATCAAATGTACTTAGAACATGGTGGAGTATAATCTGAAGAGTTTGGTTAGTGGTCGCCAGGTTGACACCTTTGTCTGGAATTCTAAAGGAAGAGGAGATGAAGAACAATGGGCTAAAATTAATTTGTATCACTATTCCTCAACAGTACAACTCCTGTTATCTGGTTATGGTAAGGGGTGGGACTTTTTTGACAAATACGTTAAGCATTTGACCAATCACAACAGAGTGGGTCAGCTAACCAATCAGAGCTCACCGGGCTTTTCTGAGAGGGAGGGGCAGGAGCTTGAACAGAGCATATTTTATGAGAGTCTGAGGACAGCTGCTGCTGAAAAAAATAAAGCATGTAAAAAATTGCACAATTCAATTCAACAAGAAAAGCAGCAGAATAGGTCCTCTTTAAAGTGGCTGCGTTTTTAGAAACAGCTTTAGCAGAAATAATACAGATCCTTGAAGCGTTCAGGGGCTCAAGACAATTGAGTTTTATTCTGCTGCTACTTCCCTGGATACCTGTCGGCAAACAAATTGTCTCTTTTTTTCGTCACAGTGAAATAGCTTTTTTTCCTTACTGTGCTGTTTTATTTTAATCTGATATTATTTGTGTCATGATCTGTGTTTTTGTCATGTTCTGATTCCTTGGTTTTGATTTCCTGTTTTATTTTGTCCTCAGTGTGATTTCCTGTCTCGTACTTCCTGGTCCATGTTGTTTCCACTGTCTTGACTCCCCCACCCTCTCGTGTTGATTACCATGCCTGCCCTGATGTGTTTCACCTGTTCCTCGTCAGCTCCCTGCCTCCCTGTGTATATAGTCTGTGTGTTTCCCCTGTCTCTTGTTGGTTCATTGTCGATGTTGCTGTCGCTGTCACCCCCTGCATGTTGCACCACGTCTGTCTGGTTTATTCGTCTCTGCGTCCTGCCTCCCGTGTCCCTTCGTGTTTTGGTTTTGTTCGTAAGTGTTTCGTTGATGACCGTTTTTGCCCTTGTGGTTTTCTTTGTTTGATACTTTGTTTTAGTCTTAGTTTGGTTTTGTATTTAGGTAATAATTTAAATAAATCCTTTTTTCAACTGCATTTGGGTCCTCACCTCCTTTTTTCGAGTCTACGTCTTGCCCGAACCGTGACAATTTGGCCATATTTCTACATTAAGTTTTTCTCACAGGAGGAGAATTTCCTGCCAAGCCATCATGAGTGATGTTAGGCTAATAACAAATAATGCATTTTTAGCTTTCTAGCTAGCAAACGATGTAATAGCTCGCTTGATCTTGCAAATGTATGTTGTTCTTAAATTGTACTATGGACGAGCTGTGCTTCATTTTGAATCAGGATTTACTCATTTTGAAACTAGTTTTACAAAATGTAAGATTAAAACTAATCTTAGATTAAATGATAAATCGATGTGTATTTATATAGATTTTTTTGTTTGTCTATTCAACTACTCAAAGCACTTTAAACTGCATGTCAACATTCATCTATTCATGTGTCATGCCCTAGGACACTTGGACATGTGGAGTCGGGAATCAAACTCCTTTCTTCTCATTGAAGGACAACCTGCTCTACCCTGAGCCACAATATCAATCCTCATTTGTGTAACGCAGCCTGATCTGATGAGTACAAAGAACAGTGACATTAGAGTTTTTGTACAGCTACATTATACTTAGATCATCCTCCTTTTTAATAATTATGGCAAATGATCACAATTAATCAACCGTGAGAATATATTTTCATCCAGAGTCTACGTGATTATGTTTGTTGTGACCTCTTGGCTTTTGCTGTTTTGCCTCTTCACCATTGGATGACATCATCAGTGTTGGTTTTTTTTTTTTTTTTTTTTTTTTTGCATTGTGGTAAATGTTTGAGCCTCTAGGAGCCACTAGTGTTCCTTACACTTTTTTGCTTTCATCATTTTGTCATTTCTCCTTTGCTCTATAACTCTTTCTGCCTTTTACTTCAAACCTTTTTGTGCTTGTCTGACTCCACATGCGTCTACCTCCGCTCCTTATTACCTGCTTCTTGTCCTCACATTTTTTTCTATCAAAACCCTTTCTTCTGAATATTTTCTTGTGTCCTTTTGATAATCTGTGTACCACCCATCACACAGTGCGCCACAAGCTCACAATGGGACAACCGCAGGAAACGCCTCGGGGCAAATTAGAGTGCGCCGCACGATGACGGAGAAGTTGAATGTGTGACACTCAAATCACCCCCATACGTTGCCAAGTGGTAAGAAGGTAACTATGTTATTTCCCCTGCTCTGATGTCATTGTAAAGCTGCGTGTGTCTGAGGGACACGCTATGATTTCAAAGGTTAATGCATGGCAGAAATAGAAAATGAGTGGGTTTGATAATCACAGGCAAACAAGAGACCAGTGATACATACACCATGTCAGCTGGAAGAGTGTGTGTGTGTGTGTGTTTGTGTGTGTGTTTGTTCAGGCTAATGGCTGTTAGTTTGATTTGAATGAGGGATGTGTGCAAATATGTATTTTAAGGAGCTTAATTGCCCTCAATGAGGCCTTTTATCTGATGTACATGCCAGGTAGACGTCCACACAGAGAACCCATTGCACAAAGCTAGGATGGTGCTGCAGCTGTTTCATGGTCAAACTATATGGCTGAAATGTGCTGAAGTTTAAACTAAAAACAAACTTTGGCTGTTTAATTGCTAACCTTGTTGATATTTTAGCATTGCCTGATTTAGCGATTAGCATCACCAGCCGTTGCCAGCTAGCCAGCAATAAGTTATTGCATCGGAACTCCGTGTTCAATAACGTTTCCCAATACCAACATGCTAGCTTGACAACTATGTCTACCAACCACAGCCATGTTCTCGGTTTACGTTTACAATGTTAGGTGTTTTCTTAAGCCCTGATTATGCTTCCACGTAGTGATCGCGCAACGGCCACGCAACGGCCACGCAGTTGCTTGGAGACCGTGATGGTTCTGCGTAGGGTTTACGTGTCGAAATGCAATTCAATGCCACACCGGTAAAGGGCGCTATGTTTTTTGTAAAGACTGACCGACTGACCGAGACTCTTGACGTATATCGTCGTTAGCCTCGTTATAGCCTATTTGTTTACTTTCTGGCTTTAAACATCCACTATTTTTCTGAACTTGGTGTTTTATTTCTTTGTGCAAAAGTGACAAGGTGCAAACAATAAAACGAGGTGAAAACAATAAAAGTAGCCTTTTAAAAGTTTAAATGGCGGTGTTTATGAGTGGAAACCGGATAGCGGTCTCCAGCGGATGTAGTTAGCGGACCAATCACAGCCAATGCCGCTGCGTTGGTGTTGCGTTGGTGTTGCGTCGCCTCGACGCGTGTCTAGGATTTTTGGGAGGTACACGTCAGGCCCTTGCGTTGGACGTCAGGGGGGTCCGCAAGGACATAAGGGGTCCGCAAGCCCCCTTGCATTGTGTCGACGCGGAAGCATAACTCAGCCTTTACTTGTGAGGGAGCCATGACAACTCCGTTAGCCATGTTGTGCTCCTCTTCCCAAAGCTAGGCCGGCTCGCCTCGTGTCGCCTCCGTCTCAGAGGCCGGAATGATTCCACCCCTTTCACCCCTTTCCGTCTAAGTACCTTTTACAGGAACAACAGTGCAGGAAAAAAGGAGTGATACTCCTGTAAAGAAAAGGCAGCATAAAAGAGGCTACTGTCCCAAGTTTTGTATCGATATAGCCATATCCAAGACACTAAATGTTTCAATAGATGTTCATCTTTACAACAACTTAATACCTTTCATGAAATCCCCTTTAAAGTGTTCACTACATGGAGAGACACACATGTAAACTGGCAGACATTCTAGTTTTCTCATTTCTGTTCAAACCATGTTTACCATGAATACAAAACATTAAAAAGATGTATCTGTGAGACATTTTTAAAGATTTAGAATCAACATCTGTATGTTAGAAATGTTACTAGAAATAGTAAGTGAGAAATGTATAATGCTTCATAGACAATCATCCGCCTCACAGAGCAGCGGCGCATCCCTCCACTCCTTTAACGGTCTGAGTGAGTGTTTTGAGTCTTTTATCATCATCTGTGATATGAAAACAATACTTTAACACACTCACTGTTAAAGGCACTCTCTGTTTTTGTCATCCTTTGTTTTCAACACGTTTATAGTTATTGTAGGACATTTTGAGACAAAACAGAGTGAGTACGTAATAGCCTTGTTGTTATCCTGCATTGTTCTACGTACAATGATGCAGTGTTTTAACTCAGAAAATGAGATTTGATTCTGGGCGTCTCGACTGATGATTTAACTCACTGTTTAGATGGCAGACCAATAGCTATTAACAAACCATACACAGGAGGCAGGACATGAGACTCTGCTCTCTTCTCATTTCTCAATTTGTACATATTTGAGTTCCCTCCTCTCCCCTCTTCTTCCTTCCTTCCATCTGAGGTCCAAGCAGAGGAGTTGAGGAAGAGAAGAAGCAACAGGCATTTAACAAAATGACAATATGTAGGCCAATGTATTCATAAATTGATTCTCTCGTTCATACAGGTGTTTGAAAATGTTGTTTCTGATATTGCTAAATATATTGTCAGATAAAATCTTGTTGTCAATTATGAAAACTGACTTTTGGACTGAGATAATTACAACACGCTGCTTCGCTCGCCGTGTGTGTGTGTGTGTCTGTTTGAGAGTCAAAGTTAGATCTAACTAACTAATTTAGGGTCGTGAGAAATGTTGGGTTCAGTATCCTGCCACAGCCAACAGAATGACAGCATACAATGTTGCTGTAAGTATATAATGATAAGAATTGTCATTAATTGTTCATTACAGCCCTAGTCTAAAAGAACGGGTCTTTTTTGACCTGAAGTGTTTAAAAACTTTTGTGAAGCAATAGAAAACTAATTATAAATTGGACCCTGTGGGGCTCCAGGAGTTGCACCTAACATACTGCAAGTCAGCCCTCTGCCCAAATGGCTCCGTCACCCCACCGCCTCCTGTCTGAGGTCGGCTCAAACATGTCGGTGTATGTCTGATTCTCTCTGATGTGTTTTTCCTCTTCTTGATGAGCCGTTGTTCAAACCTCCAGCCTGCAGCTGTCCAGAGGGGTCCAGGGTGAGGCTAGAGACAGCAGGGCCTCTGCCTGGGCACGGAGCTCCTCATGGATGGTAATGTGAGCACTCCTGAAGAACATTTTTGTTCTTGTTGATGATGTATGGGGGAGACTAACCCCTAAGATCGTGGCCTCTTATAACATAGCTCCTTCCCTCTGTTATTTTTGAGGAAAATAGAGGGTAATTTTGGCAATAGAATGGCCTTCTGAAATCACTGCCACTTTGTTCTTCCTTGTTGTGCACTGTTGTTATCTGTTAGATTTCATCTAGGTTATTGTCTGTAAAATTGCTATCTATCAAAGGGTGAGCTAAAACTGGTGATGGAGCATATGACCCACTAATGAAAGCGCTTGTATTTGTTAGCACACCCATATCGAGAGACCCAATGGACAGCACACACGACTGCACTATCAACCATCACTGCCAGTTGTAGCAGTTAAGTTCCATGACCAGTCAGCAAAGGTACCGTAAAAACACACTCAGCAAACATTGGTACAGTCACGCAGAAGTGCCTTACCACAAAAGGGACAAGAAATAACAAAAGCTGTCAGCAACTTTTGACTACTTTGGACCCAAGATACACACTGTCTAGCCGCAAATATTTCAGTCATACAGCTCTGCCTAAATTGTATTATTAATTAATGTCGCCAAACTCTGGAGCATAAACTGCAGATGGTTTCACATGTTGCCACAACAACTGATTTGTGGTCGAGCAGAACATCTGAGCCGTGCATCTCATTGACAGTGCATTTCATTGACGAAGGTTGGTAACTTCTTAATACTTCCCAGAGGACCACACAGGCGACATCAATGCCCAGGGTCTGAAAGATGTGCTAGCGTCATGGTCACTGCAGGAAGACGGCATGGTTGACATTTTAACAGACAGCGGTGTTAACGTTGTCAGTGCACTATGGATTAATAACTGGAAGAGGCTTCCTTGTTTCGGATACAGGCTTCGTATCGCTATCCATGAGTTATTTGGGTAATCTCTTGAAATGTAATTTAAAAATCCCCTCCAGACCTGCTTTAATAGTGTGTTGTATGTCTGATACAGTTTTTCAGGAAGTGAAAATTATCTTGTATTTGTTAAGATGTTTAAAAAATAGAAAAAGTAACAATGATAATAAGCAAAGGTTTTCAAACTGATAATATGTAATACGTAAAATATGAAATATATATGCACTGTAATATGAATATAATACATATGCATTAATAATAATAATAATAATAATGCAATGTGTCATATTATTACATACTTCAATATTTACCCAAAATGTTTTTCCTCTATATGAAATAGTTTCCAGAGAAAATAGACAGAGCCATTGGAGGATGCAAGAAGGTGGTTTGAGCTTTCTCCAACAGCTGGAAAAAGAAGAAAGCACTTGCTGCTGCACGAGAGCAACTGAAGCTTCCAGTGCATAAACTCATCACACAGTCCCCAATGAGAAACGACTATTGGTCATGTGACATCAGACAAAATGAACAGGCCTCTTGTCCCAACATGGAAGATTGCGGTGCTGGAAGCGGTAAGCAAAGCACTGGGCCCTATTCTTGAGTTTACGGACCCACTTTCAGGTGAAGAAAATGAAACAGTTTCTTGCTTAAAACCCGAGTTGGCCTTGTTCAATACTGAAGTCCACACAGACTTAAGACAATTAAAAACAAAACATTCTGGAGTAGGTTTGTCAAAATAATCGATAATCAGATAATAATCAATACTAGAAATTAGTATCGGATTGGATACTAGATTAGATATGCAAATAATGATTTGTTGATGCGCAAATTCACACAGCAATGCGGCAGACAGGTGGTGTGAACAGACGGTCTCCCTGAGTTCTATCATAGTATCTTACATTTCATACAGAGAACATAATACATAAACACAAGTACCCACCAGAGACTCTGTGGTACAAACAACACGGTCGCTGCCGTAATTATGCTGGAACGACGTTATTTGAAGTGTTTATGAAGCAGCGACGATGTTAGCATCGCCTAGCACTCCATTCAGAAAACAAGCATTTTAACTTATTTGCTCATCGTCTTGCAGACGGACCTAACAAACCATGACTTCTGACTTTTTACCAATGTCACTATTTTGGCATCGTTTTTATCTGTCAATTGCAGTTAAATCACAACAAAGTTGTTTGATTATGGCACATACCGCTGTAGTAAACCAGGCGATACCTGTCTTGCTATGCAGTGAATACAGCTTAATTAAATTCACGAGCACCTCTGGTTGTCATCTTATGAAGACAGCCAGGATGCTGAAAAAAATGGCACTTCATAATAAAAAGGTTGCCAACCCAATAGAGCAATGATATTTCCTCCACGTTGGATTAGCATTTAGTATGCAAAGTATGCAAATGTTTAAGTTTGTCTTCAAAACATTTCATGAACTTAGGAACAAGACAGTTAAAACAATTGTAGTAGCCTACTTAATGTTACAGAAAAAATTAACTTTTTTCCTAATTCCTGCCAAGTGGAGTTTAGAAATCAGAATGTGAGGCATGTTCTTATTTGTGTATGTCTTTGATCTTGGCCCTATAGGACTGGATCAACCGATCCTCCCATACACAAGCCACCCAAGAGTCCACAGGCCACCAAACTTCTGCATCAATCAGCGTGTGTGCAAATCTAAATCTGTGCATGCTCTATTATCTCATCTTCTTCAGTTCAGTCTCCATGCCACCCGCTCCTTTAGCCATGCATTATGCACTGTTCCACTACATATACTGTATTTATTTATTTATTACTGCGTCTTTCAAGATCAAAATGAATGGTAAAGCGGCTCCAGCAAGATTGAGTGGGAGGAGCTGAGGACTGTCAGGCGGGAGGTGTGTCAGGATTTTACAGATCACTCAGATCAAGGTAGATGTTGTAGCTGCCTGTCAGAGGCTCCGCAGGTCATCGTGTGAGCAAGCTCTGAAGGCGAGAGAGGTACATGTAGAGAGAGAGAGAGAGATCTTTCCATTCAATCAGCCCCAATTCTCTCTGCACTCATAGATGCTGCCCCCCTCCATTCATACACAAACCGTGCTTACAGCACCTCTAGGCAAATGCCTACAGCCCCCAACAGCCAAATGCTCCCACGAGACCCTGCTACAGAGTTGTTCTCGCTCCTCTCTCTATGGTCAGCCAGTGCTAACAATTCAGCAGCTTAATTGTTTCATATTGAGGCATAAAAATGCCTGTATTGTAAACACTTGGCATTGTATGTTTCTTTTGATAAGTGCAAGGCATAGTACAATAAAACAAGAAATTATGGCAGGAGTGACCATACAAGGGCACAAAGCACATCACATAGTGAAAAACTCAAAACACAATAGCAAACAGTAACTGCCTATAGCGCAGACTATTTTACAGATAATGTAATATGTTTGACCTGAGAGTGACATAATGTATTGATGTTTTTATGTACTTTCTTAGTACTTTATTGAAGTGTTGCAGGATTTTGGATGTTTTATTACTGTCTTGGATGAATCAGTAGTGATGTCCAAATGAAGCTTCGTGAAGCATTTTCTTTATTTTCTGAGTCCAATAGATGGCGCTCTCTGTTCAACAAAGGGTTGAAAGCAATGGAAATATATCAGCCTTCAACCCTTTGTTGAACAGAGAGCGCCATCTATTGGGCTCAGAAAATAAAGAAAATGCTTCACGAAGCTTCATTTGGACATCACTAATGAATCAGCCTACCATGGAGCTTGATTGCTGATTCATGTGCATTGTTATCCAAATCAATAAATCCATGTGTTACTTTGTTAAAACATTTTGACCCGATGAAGATCCAAGCATTCCGAAATGTTGTCAAACAATAAATTATGGCTGTCAGACCCAGGGCCTGATGGGAAAAGCCTGGCTGTCGCCTCATCTAGGAGCTGATTGGCTTTTAGTTTTAAAAACACCACGTTTAGTAGAAAATGCAATTTTAATTTTTTATAATTCTAAGATGTAATGCTGGATTGCAGGCTGTTAATTGTTGTGCAATAAAGGTTTAATCTAAACAAACAAACAAAGCCTGTGTGGTTAATAATAACAACAACAATGGTAAAGGTTATGTATATAGCACCTATCAAAAAAATTGGCAGACAGAAAAAGGGCTGCATGAACATTTCCACATATATTTACAAACAAATATGAATGTAAATGTAAATTCTTTGAAGGCTGCTGGAAACAGTCCAACTGGACCACAGCTTTTAGGTTCCACCTGATTTCATGTACTTTCCAGCCAAGACGCAGCACATCTCCAATGAGCCTATTGGTTCACTTAACCTGAAGGCAGAAGAATGCACACATAATTAATCTTTCAAACTTGACATCCGTTGAAAGTCATGAGGAGCCGATTTTTGATCGAAAATGTTTCAAGTCTCTTACATTTGCATCTTTTTGTGGCTCTGTTATGTTTCATAATTCATATAATAAGAGAACTATGTGATAATTATTCATGCTTTATTAGTTTAGTATCAGGTATGTATTTCATAGAATACTGAACAGAAGATGAGAGTTCACTGGAAACTCAGGGCAGCCAACATGATTGGTTGCTGTGAGCTCTGTTAACAGTATTGGTTGGAGATGGGGAGCATAAAATTCAACAAATGACAGTCTACAACCATTTATTTTGTGATTTATTCTTTCTTTTCCCCCCACACGAAAATGTTACCATCCAAAAGCTAAACTCAACACCATCCTGTTAAATAAAACCACGGGGTGTTTTTAAAAAGGTTCAGGACATTATGAGAGCAGAGGATCCTGGGATACTTTGGTGAGGCAGAGTCAAGAGAGAAATTCAACGTTGTCTAAAAACTATAGGCAGCTGTGTCCTCGGGGCCGGTCCTGGAGACACATGGTACTAAATCAACTGGAAGGAGAAGCCCTGATGGATCACTGGTACATGACATCATGGATTAGAATCAAGCTGAAGACACGTTCAGCCCAAAGAAGATGTTGTTGATCACTTAGTCTAATTCATGGAATGCAGGTGATTGCATTCCCTGCATTGATGTGTGTGTGTGTGTGTGTGTGTTTATATACAAAGCTCTCCTCAACAAATAAACACAAACCTGAATTGACTTCAGATTTGGCTGAAAAATATCAAACTATTGTAATGCGTTGTTACGTGCACCCCTAGTGGTCTACATGTGTATTGATGTTTTTTTTATTTGCGCTGTGGGATGTACTTCTTAGAAGTTGAGGTTTGACCTCTCTGCCACCGTTGCCTGCCTGCTAGCTTCAGAATGTGGTCTGGTAGGTTGACTGATACAATCTGTCATTCGAGGCCCATTTCCTAAACCTGACATTACTTCCTGGTGTCCCTGTCCTTTGGCATGGCTTTAACAGCAGACATGTCCATGTTGCTCACATCAATGTTTCCTTTCATATCTTGCATTATGCCTGGCGTGCATTACCAGTCCCTGAACTCAGGATTGCTCTTACATTCTTCTGTACACCTACACAACCTTCACATGCTGCCCTTTCCCTCACTGTAATTAGAAATATACACTCTGAATTAACCATCATATCATATTCTCTACTGCATGTCTATTGCATATTTGCCACAGCATTAAAAAGTTTACAACTTCAAAATGAAATGTTAAAATCCAAATTTGAGGGAAGATCATTGCATCACTACAGTTTTAAACAAACGTCTACCCAAATTAGAACTTCATCCAGTCTTAAATGAAAAAACATGGATTTTGTGATGATATTATCCAAGTGTCATAGCCATACATCCATGTACATACAAACATCTTTCAGTAAGAAAGTGTCTCAAGGTGGCAATCTCATCATATGCAGGACTCAATTCTCTAAATGCAAAGGAAAGGAGCTCCAATGTTTCCTTTCAGATCTCCTTTAGCATAGGATGCAACGGATCTTCGAAAGGAGATCACGTCGACCTTCATTTCATTGCGAGAGCAACATTTAAAGTGCCGCACACCTCGGCCGTTCATGAAAACAAACAATATGCTATTAATTGCATATTCTACAATTACTTTCATGCAGACATATAGTAATTGGAATTGTGTTGATACATGTGTGTGGACAGTGATAATAATTTAATGATATTTTTGTTTATTTAAATCATGTTACACCAGCAACGGTGCCGATCATCAGCTATCAATCATCAGCGGGCGCATTATAATGCCGTAGCGTAGTGAAAGTCCCTGTGACATTTTCCCCCGAGGTCAAGGAAAAGGAGTTAGGACCTCATTTTTTGACTATTTGACCGCAGCCCTGGTCTGTGGTGAAGGAAGGAGAGGGGGGAGGAGTCTGACCTTGTCATTTACCTGAATGGGGCAAGTATGCACCAGAAAAGGAGCTAAATCCGTCCTATTTAAGAAAAACTGCATAGAAACAGCCAATCTTCTCGTAGATGGTCTCGGATGCTTTGTACTTTGCTCAGTTTGCCTGTCTCCCCTTGCAATAGCTATAATTACAGTTTAGTGCATAGGCCTATATGTAAAGCTGTATCTAATTGGTCATTTAGCTAACCGAATGTTTTGTTTTTTCTTCTTTTCAATCTGTGAATACTATGACAAGTTCTCCTAATGACATTAACCATTACCACCATATTCAACATTTTCTTTTGTATGAAACATAAAAGAGTGGAGGCTTAAATTCAGTCCAAAACACAGATCTGCGGTTGAATAAGAATGGCTTGGAGGAGTGTGAAAAGATCAATTTGTGCCTCTAAGGTTAATTTGTGCAGACTGTTTTTTTCGCCTTTTGCAATCTATTCAGATTACATAATTTGTGTGAATTTGCTTCAGGCTGTTCCTCCATTTGATAATGCGCCTCCTGCCGCATCAAATGTGACTTCCTATGGTTTCATATATAGATGATGAGGAGTCAAGCAGTGGTTCTGCTGAGGGCCAATGACATTTTGTGTTCTGTTGTATAATGATAATTCTTCCAAAAAAGAGGCTTTAATGTATGAATTTGTGAGTCACTGAATGGCATGTGTTTCATGGATTGTGTGTTTCTCTGTCAGCTGTGGTGTGGAAACCTTTGTGTGATCAGAGCAAGGTTTGAGAGTGCAATGCGCCCTCATTAATCCCTGCTGAAAGAAGGTTAGCCATTGTGTTGCTGCAACAGATATGCCTGTGCTGTTGTATCAGTTCAGAGCACAAGAGGAGCTCACAACCTTGTAGCTTATTTGACTACCTTCCTTCATCCATTCTTCTGGGGTTTAATTTCCTGACATTCACAAAACCAGCCTGCAGAGGGATTTTGACACATCGGGTATAAACACTTTCAGTGAGCATTCAGGTTACAAAGAGATATCATAAATGTGACAGCAGGTAACTCTGAGATTATTTCCAGTTGAATTCTGGAAACTGCATAAAAACCTTCTCTCAACCAAAAGTTTCTGCTAAGTCACAAACAAGCTCTCTCAACTGACATCTTTGTTACATATTTGAGCTGCCGAAGGGAGTCTTTCGGTTCGTGCTGTGGAGTTATTAATTTAATTATTAAAGGTTTCGCAATACCTTTTGATTGTGTCTTTGTATGATGTGATTTTTCAACATTCTCAACCCAGTCTGACAAAAGTTTGTGAAATTTAGTTGATTGATTTGTGGACATGGATGCACATTTCAAAAAAACTTTCCCAGCACAACTTTCAAACAAACGTTAGGGTTTGGACAACACAATCAATGTGTGGGATATTTAGGAAAAAACATCATGGTTAGGTTTAAAAAAAATCTAACACTTTGCTGCTTACTCTGTCAATTGCATATAGTCACATGGATGCCTTTACCCAGCATGAAAAGGATCCTAATTGATTTTCTATTGGCATAGTTTTCATTGGTTTTGATGCATAATTATAACATATTTATTTATTACATATATATGTATTTCTGTGAGACTGAAGCTAGTGCAATTCACTAGCTTCGTTTGTTCCATGTCCTCTCTGCTTTCCTGCATTGTCTCTTTAAAACCATTACTTCTTCATTTAACCATGACATAGAAGAAGGTTTCAGGTTTTTATATCTGACAGCAGCTACAGAATCTAAAATATTTGTGCAAGAGCTGTTAAAACCACTGACTGAGTCCATGATGTTCATAGGTATTCAAAGATGTTCTTGAGACATAAATGTTTGACAGATGAGGGGACAGAAAGTGAATTAAGGGGACTGGAGTGAATCCAAATGGGGGTTTGTCGTCAGGAGAGAGGAATAGGAATGTGTTTTGGTCAGAGATGGCAAAATCACATCATCCACACTGAAACCACGGGAGAGCACAAGGTCTAGTGTGTGCCCTTTGTCATGGCTGGGCTGCTTCTCATATTGAGTCAAGTAAATTAAAGGAATCTAAAAGTTTGATCAAATCTGAGGTAAATGAGGAAGGAGAATGGCAACAGACATGGATATTTAAATCACCAAGGTAAAGTCAATGTTTTGGGTAATGGTAAAATCCTGGCAGATAAAAGACTTATTGGCAAGGGATCTAACATTGAGTAGACAGAATTGAGCTAATTCAACAGTAGGGATTGAATAACTGGTTTTAACAGTGATGATATTGTGGGGATTTTGGTTTTGCACACTGCATGGACCCATACTGCAGGACCCACACTGATCTATGAAATACAGAGCCAGGATGCTGAGCCTTGCTGGGGACACCATCAATTTAGGCTAAAAATGTATAATTAAACATTAGTTTCCCTGTTTCTCTCCTGTTTGGATGCAACCCATGATATTTAAAAAGGTCTTGCTCAGTCCAAAATGAGTCCAAATAACTTCAGTGGGTAAAGTGACACAGGTTCAGGCTTGGCTGTAGTGGGAGTGGGACCAGGCAGGACACACCTCCTCCCAGGCTTTCAACTGTGGAGGCCAGAGACTCAGGTTCATAGTGCAGTTTGATGGACTGTCTGGACATGATGCCATCTGTGCCCAAGGTGAAAGAGCTTCCTGGAGGCAGGCGGGACGCGGTCCGCTCAGCGAGCAGGCGGCGGAATAGGGGAGAGGAAAGACTCTGGGGGAAGCTCAGCCAGATGAGAGTTGGAGTTAGTGACTGTGGAAATACATAATTATAAAGACTTTACACCTTAAAAGGATCAAACTGGATCATACATATTCTTTCCAAAATAAGGTCCCATTGGGGGATACTGGAAGGGGCGGGACATGGCCTTTCTATTTACCAAAGATGAATCCAGGAAATAAAGTCAGAATTTATCATTGCAGTTACTGACCATATTAGAAATGGCTGGTGAATTTGCAATGGTGGTTTCAATTATGTAATTGATGAATAAATAACATCCCATTCACGTGTTTCATCCTTCACAATGGCATGCCCTTTTTGGACGACGTGTTGGATGAGGAGGCAGTGATCTTGAGAAGAGCTTTCAGACGTGAGAGGATGTTTTCCAGACATGTCAGACCCTTTAGTGTTGCCAGAGGAGAACCTACATGAGAGGTACAGGTTTTCAGGTGATGGCATCTGTTACTTGTGCAGACTGCTGAGTCGGGGAGCCACGGCCTCAATGTCCCACAGATGGTCAGTGTGGCACGTATACAATTTGATATGCTTTTTGCCACGCCGTGAGAAATCTGTGTTTGGCATTTTTACATTGGAACAGGATACTCTGGATTGTTTTGTGTTACAGCTTTCCCTAATGTCATGGCATGTGTTGGACTGCACGAAGGTTCGAAGGAGCACATGGAGGAGATTTTGTCAATAGAAAGTTCTTGAACAGTATCAATGTTCAGGTAAAAATTACTTATGGTTACTGTCAACCACACAATTAATTATGTGAATTAAGTGAGCTTAATACGCTACATCTTTTTATTTTAGATGATTTATAATACCCACAACATTATGAGTAATGTTGAGGCAAAGTGGCCTGGCTCGGTCCATGACTCCCAAGTGTTTCAGGCCAGTACACCTTACTGAAATGCATGTACTTGTAACAATTACATTTTGCCTTCTCGGTTTTATTCTCTGACATATTGCTGGGAGACGAGAGAAATGCCTGTCAGACATACCTGCTGGCCCCCTTGCAGACCCCCGAACTGCAGCACATCAAGTTTATTACCTTGCCCACGCGAGAACAAGGGCCCGGACAGAAATGTGGTTTGGTCGACTAAAGTCACATTTTCAGTGTCTGAATCATCTAAGGGTCACCCCAGACAGGGCCTGGGACATCATCATGCTTTACAGGGCCTGTGATGTCATCCCCCAGACAGGGCCTGTGACATCTCATCACAGTCAGGGCCTGTGACATCATCACAACATACAGGGCCTGTGACATCATCATGCCATACAGGGCCTGTGACATCATCACCCCAGACATCCTTTCCCAAAATGAACTGTTGTTGCCAATCTTTTACTAATAAATTATAGTGTTTGTCATTCATAGATAGATAGATAAGCTTTATTTCGGTGTCACTCCACAACACACAATAAAAATCCAGAGACAATATAAAAATACAGTATTGATTACAAAATGACCCGTTCCCCCTTGACAAAATTAAAAGTGTTGGGGACCACTCAAAAAGAGAGTTGTGAGACACCAACTAATAAAAACATGAATAGAAACGCACATTATGGTACCATACAAACAAAACAAACAAAGCAAAACAAAGCAAAACAATTATTTTATGAACTGGAACTCATAAGAGACAGTCTTCTATTGAGGATGAGGTGGCAGGCTTTGGCACATTCATTAATACAATGTTTACCAGCTAAAATGACACACAATTTATTCATATCATCAAAATCATTAAAATTAAAATAAAACTTCGAAAGTGTACTAAATAGATCAGCACGAATGTCCGTATAAGTAACACAGTGCAAAAGAACATGGGCTTCTGATTCAATGGAGCCAGAATCACATAAAATACAGTAACGTCTCTCCAATGGGGTGTTTGTGTATCTACCGGTTTCTATCGCTAAAGGAGCGACTCCACATCTAAATTTAGCAAGGGAACTTCTATGTTGTCTTGAAAGTATATTCTTTACATAATGCTCTGTCTCAAATGTACCCTTAAATAGGCAGTAGGTGCGTAATTTATTCCCTTCTGGTTTATTTATTAACTGTAGCCATGAGTCCTCATCTGCCTTTGACACAGCCACATCAAAACATTTAAGGTCGTTACTAGAATAAACCATATCTGTACAAGCAAGATGAGGTAAATTCATAGTACTGAAAAAGGTTTTTACCGTTTGCATATAATTTTTTACATTTGTCAAATGAGCCGCCCACTGAAAAACACGTTTACATAATCGACTGTCAGACATTCCACAGAGTCTTTGCCAGTTTTTAAAAATACAGGACCACTGATGTTGCCATGGGGTTTTCCAGCCCATGTCACCTTGTATAGCAGCATTTGGGGTGTATTTACCCACACCTAGATAGAATCTACATGCTCTATTAAACACAGCATTAATAGGAGAATAACTTTTGTATCCCCAGACAGCAGCAGCATAGGTCAAAATAGGCAGGACCAAGGATTCAAACAATTTAGTATAGCATTTAAAAGGAAAACCACCCATACATTTACACTTAGCTATGATTGCACCTAGGGCTCTATTCGCATGCATTGCTAAATTCTTGACAGTTTCATTATAATCTAGAAATTCTGTTAACATCAAACCCAGATATTTATACTCTTTAGCTGTTGCCAAAGTAAACGAGCCGCAGGAGAAACTAAACTCAGACAGGGGCATTGATGGATTTCTAAAGTGCACCACCTTGGTTTTATCAGGATTTACATTCATTTTCCAGTCCTGACACCAACTATGAACAAAATTAAGCATCTCCTGAAGCCCCTCCTCAGTTTCAGAAATCAAAACAATGTCATCTGCATATAACAGAATGGATATTTTTTCGTTACCAATAGAGACACCTTTATCTAAGGCCTTAATTGCTAGAGACAGATCGTTTATATACATGGCAAACAGAATAGGAGATAGAATACATCCTTGTTTAACTCCAATATCAACTGGAAACCAATCTGTGAGACGTCCATTAACTCGAACACAACATTTGACATTTTCATACAAAGCAATGAGACAATTCAACATGTTGCCATGTAGGCCTAATGCGGACAACTTATTCCAGAGCATGTTTCGGTCTATGTGATCAAAAGCTTTAGAAAAATCTATAAAAGAACAAAAAGTAGCTTTCTTCAACGTTTTCCTTGTGTCTATGATTGTAGTTAAAGTAGCAATATGGTCAAGGCAGCTCCGTTTCTTTCTAAACCCGTTTTGCTCGTCTGCTATAATATCGTTAGCTTCTGCCCATTCGGCAACACGATTATACAGCACAGAACAGAACAGTTTATACACAGAAGATGTCAAAGTGATTCCCCTATAGTTTAGAGGTATTCTGTTGTCTTTTCCCCCAGCTTTGGGGATGGGGTTAATAATACCATATTTCCAAAACTCTGGTACCACACCATTTGAAAAACAATAATTAAAGAGCCTATTTAAAATATTCAGTGTGTTACCATTTTTCAATACATCAACTGGCACCCCGTCATATCCATAAGCTTTACCCTTTTTAGCTGCTTGTAGAGCTTTTATGATTTCATGCTCTGTAATTTGCTGATTCATGAAGGAGCCCTGGTTATGTGCATATGCAGTAACTCTACCTCTGATACAAGAGTCACAATGGTTATTAGATTGAAACAGACCGGCAAACTCACACCTCCAGGTCTCTAAAACAGCATATTTATCAGTCTGTACAGTCCCATCAGGCCTCAGTACCTCCCAGGGAATCTCTGGGCGGCGTTCACTGCCAACACCAAGCTGGTTAACCTGCTGCCAGAAGGTCCTTGGGTCGTTACTCACTAGTTCTTGGATGTTTTCCTGCTGTAATCTCCAGTATCGTCTTTTAGCAGCTTGGACTGAACGATCAAACTGCTTCTGAATGTCCTTCATTACAGCTTTAGCCTGCGCCTTAGCTGGACCAGGGGGGCACAGTATCCATTCCTTCTCCGCTGAGCATAAAGCCTTCCATAGTGAGGAGTGATGATCTGTCCACCAAACTTTTTTACTCCTCCTCTTTTTGTTAGAACAGCCATGTTGAATAACAACATCTCTGTGAGGGATCTGATCTTGCATCTCCTTTTTCAAAATTTCACAGAACTGTGTATACACAGCATCCACGGCAAGCTGGCAAGCGGTGACATCCCCCAACTGTGCTGCACAGTCCCTCAGTGCTGTTTGACATGAGGCACTTGATAGAAAATTATCAGGAATGCTGGGTAGATCAAAAACAGTGAATGAGACCATATCCTCATTCCTCTGGGTGGTACACATGGAAGGAGATATTAGTCCAGCAGGGAGAACCATAGAGCATGTAAGGCAAGAGTGGTCAGGAATAGTTCTGGATGTGTCAATAGTGGAGACACAGCCCGCCTCTGTGAAGAGGTCCTCACTCCTATTTACACTAAATTCACTAAACCAGTGCAAAATTTCATAAGGCACTATTATATAATCAACAACTGATAACCCTTTTGATGATACACATGTAAAATCATTATTGAGGTAATTCCTCCCGTTTAAAATACAACAATTTGCACTGATAAGAAACTGAATAAATAATTCCCCATAAGAGTTAGATACTGTATCCACTATATTTCGTTCTTCTACTGCATCCACCCCCTCAATATAATCCTGTACATTTGCACAACGGCTGTTGAAATCACCCATAATGCAAAAGGGACCAAGTTTCTGAAATCTAAATACATTTGAAAGAAGGGTCTCATAAAAGTCTGCTGCATCAACCTGCCTGCTGGAATTAGCTGGTGGTAAATAGCAAACAGCAACAGAAAACACATGGTCTATACTGAGGTGGGGCTTAGCAGTCAGCTTCAGCCATAATATACCTTCCACAGAGTCATCAAGGATTTCACAGTTGTAGTCCGTACACATTCTGTCACTAATAAAAAGTCCCACTCCCCCTGATCCAGAGCGAGCGCGATGATGCAGTCTAGTTCTGTTCTGCCCAAACCACCTGTATCCAGCAACAGATGCAGCTTGCACACCAGTCAGATGAGTTTCTGCCACTCCCATTAGATCCAAGCCCAGATGCTTAATACACTGTGAACGTGTTTTATTGTTTTCTGATGATGTATCGATGTTCCAGCTTTGTACATTCCAAAACCCGCATGAAACCTAGCGCTGGGCTGCTCCCCCCGCTGCCGTGTTACTGCGTGTTGACCAGACCGACGTGTTAACTACACGCCCTCCTCGGACAGCGAGTTTGTCCGTGCCGATTTCCTTTAAAATCGCATGGAAGCTGTACTCAATAGCCCGCTGTTCAAAGGCAATGTCATGATTAATATACACCTTCTTGTACTCCGAATGTTTCTGTAATGTTGCTTTTTTGCTCATTACAGATTTCTTGTGTTCATGACAACCAAACTTGGCGATTATAACCCCCGGTTTGTTGTTACGTGACTGTTTCCTTTCTGCGGACACGCACTCAATGTCTTTGATTTTAAGTCCGTCTTTAATTAAACAGTTCACGGAGTTCAGCGTGACTTCATTCACTCTGTGTGGAAGATTTCTGATCACCACGTTGAGCGCTAAATCACTGCTCCTCACTCCAGGTGCGCTCGGGCCCGGTGTAGCAGCCGCGGCGTCTTCCAACACTTTCAAACGTGCACTAAAATCACCCACCTCTGAGCTGAACTGAGGGTCAAAAAGGGGGTTATCCTTCACGGTCGCCTCCAGGTTGTTAACACGGCAGTAAAGATCCACAATATCCTCCTTGAATTCTTGTCGGATTATCTCCATTTTTTCCCGAACAGCAGCCGCAACTTTTTCGGCGATCGTCTCCTCCAAACTTTTAATATTATTGGAGATTCTGTTTTCCATTGTCTCAATCGCTTGTAGGATGTCTTCATGTTTATTAGAGTCATCCTCTTTATCCTCTTTATTAGCTTGAGAGCGCAGAGACGCTGGCTTTTTGCTGCTCGTGGCCATCTTGAAACAAGTTGTACGATGGAAAACCATACGTGGATCTGCATATCACTTGGCATTGTGTTACATTCATCCTTACAGTGTGCATTGAAATCACTTACTTCTCTCCTTAAAGTTTTCTCTTTCACTTGATTTCGATGTGTGTTTCTTTTTGTTAACTGGAATCTTGACATCTGCCGTTGTAAGTGTTTCGTGTACAGACGTTTGACAGTTTGTGAGGAATTGTGCCTAATGTGATTTTCTTCAGCCAACACTCACTATGTTGCCAGGCTGGCTATCAGGCTGTACAGCATCTGGGTCCGGTTACTCATATGTTCTATGAGCACCACATCACTGACCGATCCGTTATGGACGAAATAAGCATTTCCACAAGATTGACATGAAACCTCCAGCCTCCTGGAGTCCAGCAACACAGTCTAACAGAAGTGCCTTCCCCCTGCCATATACAATAAGACTTGTATTGACAGGACGGGCCAACCCTGTGCTTTTAGTGAATAACACTCACTGGATTATCGTCTGGCGGCTCCAGAAGAGTGATTGTGTTGCCAGACGCAGCAAGCCAAAGTCAGACAGTCCACATAACAACACATACAGTATATGGTTGATTGTGTTCCACGCACAGTACTTAATAAATTCTTAACTTTCATGAATGTGGCTGTTTCTGTAAGTGGGACAGAGTCAGTGGTGGTCTGGAGACGCTTTTTCAGTTATTCTGGATATTGAATTCTGTTTATGTGCAATAGCACTCAGTTCATTACCCATAAATATTATTATTGTTATTAACAACAAGATGCAAGATGATGGAATAATCAGATTGTAAGTGGAATCCCTTTTTACAGGTTTATATGCTTCTGCAGGTACAACATGACCATAATCATACATCAGGTGACCACATGTTTTTATTTACTGCTATGAAACAATAGATTCTGTGTTGATAATTAATAAAATGTAACTGTTCATCTGATGCATACGTTCCATGAAAAATCTGTGCTAATGTGTCTCAACAACAAAATAAGCTTAAAATTTGCCATTTATTAGAATGTTTTAATATTTCCATCCAATTGACATATTGTACTGTACATCACAAAAGCACTGCATTTCCATACCAGAGTGGATCTTTTTTTTTTTTTTCAAATAATAAAAACCATTTGTGTTGAAATGACTGAAAATGAGTTTACAGTAGCCTATTGATAACTGTCCTTTAATTCTACTTTTCTTCTCTTCTCTTTCTTCTTTGGAGATTGAAATGTGAGAAAATGTACAGGAACAATCTTTCACAGAAGCTGTATGAGAACATTAAAAATATGGTATATTACATAAATTACTAAAGACAGCAGAGTTGTGTATAAAGTACATCAATGTGTTGTTGCTGCTTTGAAAGAGTAATTTAAAATAGTGAACGTGTCGCATTTTGTTGCAAAATACCATCTTTTAAAATGACTGTGAGTATTTGATTGCAGAGTTTCTTTTGGCGTAGGAGTGTCTTATTCAGCTTGTGAGTGGAGTTTTTTCACAATGAGTCCCAACCTGAACATTATGCAAGACGTCACTTGGGAACTCCCCTTGATGTCAGTTTGGGATAAACTTAATTATAACTTATAATGTGAAGATACAAACAGTTTTGGATTAATTTGCAATACAACATGAGCTGATATGAATAAAGAAAACCAGAGCCATTTATGATCATTTTCCTGCTCAAATTTTCGGAAAAAAGTTTGAAGGAATCCAGCAGGAATCAGCTCTGAGCTTCCAGCAGAGACTCACATCAACTGAATATCTTTGACTCTGACACCTTTACTCTGATAGGAACATCTTTGCTCACCATGGTAACACAACTAAAGACAGCTAAGTCCTAAGTGAAGCTCCACCTCCTTCTCTACGCAGATCTACACCAAGGACACCACATGTCACTATTAGCGTGGAGAAACGGTCTACACATGGAATTCATGCACCTCTCTGTGCTGGCACTATTGCTGTGGAACTCAGGTAGGACTCTACTTTAAAGAAACAAATCTTAATCAGAGAACTCACATACATCTATCACACCCAGACTTGACTGTAGGCCTTTCACACACTTTGTGTGGGAGTCTGGGTATGTGACTGACACACACACATACACACACACACACACACACACACACACACACACACACACACACACACACACACACACATACACATACACATACACATACACACACGGGGGAAAAAAGATTAAAAAAGGCAAAATGGACTTCATAGAAATCATACACGTTAAAGTTATAATCCTTCAGATTTTCATACATTTTAAGTAATTGAGTTCAGTCAATATATATATATATAAACCTGTAGAAGTACAGAGAGGAAATTGATCGGATTGATATCACCCTCACTGTTTCCTGTTCACTCTCCTACAGCTATATCAGAGCCTCATTTAGTTATTTAGTTTCTGCTAATGCTAACACACCATTTCCTGTTGTTGCTTCACACCTAGATCAACACATTGGGGACTTTGTGTGTGGACTACAAACTTGTTTTTAACCTTTAACTTGTTGTTTGTTTTGATCCGTTGTTTTGTTTGATGTAGTTGCAATTGCAAAAGCATTTTTGAGCATCGGGAAAAGCATTCTATAAAACTAATTCATTTTTATTCAACTTTTTTAAATTGTGAAGCAGTGAAAAGAAACCAAATGTATGGGTCATTTTGTCACTTCAATAAAGTGGCAAAGTCCTGCCTTTCTACATGGGACCTCAAAATGAATTTCTGATGCATGTATTCCTATGGCGAGATCGAAATTATTTTCTGGTCCTGTTTGAATTGTGCCATGAATTTCACATATGTTGTTTTTGGTTTTTAAAGATATGTTTTCATGCAAAAAAAAACTATGATTTATCACAAAGGTGTTTGATAATGGTAGGTTTTGTGTGAGGCCGCCTTGTGAACTACAGCTCTTCGCTGCTCTCGGCGTGAATGATATCCGTCAGTTTGAGCCAGCGATTCCTCATCTTCTCATTGGACGGGAACCAACTAACTAACACTACCGCAGCGTAGACGCTACTTCCGTGTTTACCCAGCCGATGCCGTGATGCAAATTTTTTCATTCTCTCGCGTGAAACTCGCGTCACGGCATCGGCTGGGTAAACACGGAAGTGGCGTCTACGCTGCGGTAACATAGCAGCCGAGGATAGAAGCTATTGGGCAAGTGTTCTTTTAAATAAACTCCTGATGTAACTTACAAACTTTCAAATGCCTGGTTTTGTGAGTATAGACCCTATGTGTACTACTGCAGACGTTTGGTAACATTCCATGCATTATTAGTGGGGTTATTTACGAGATATACAAGATCTACCATAGCGCCAGTACTCAGCCATTCGGCTGATAGCCCTATCTTGACCAATGCTGACCATCGCTAAAAATGCTTCCGAAGGGGGTATTTGGCTGGATGTAATGTTGGAAATGACCTAGGGTGCATTTCACTCCGAACCATCACTTTAAACTGAACAATAAACAGTCAAACTCTTGACGTGAAAAATTATAATTTAAATCCACAAACGACACATTTCTAATTTGGGGCATATAGCGACTGGGACCAGCAAATAATTATTTTAGCTGCATTGAGACCCATACATGTTTTACGATCTCAGAGGTCCCATGGGAGTCTAGCGGAAGGGGCGGGACTTCGCTACTCTATACAGAAGTCTTCTTTTTCCAGTCAGAGTCTGATGGCTGATGGTCAGCAGAGAGAATGCAGTTTTAAGGCACTTCAGCTTTGGCTTCATGTTTCAGAACCGTTGCTGCCTGATTTAAATGTGAGTGACATGTTAATACCTTCAAGCCTGGTTCAAAATCTCTCATGATTTAGGGCCGGTCTCAAGCCACAAAGGTGCAATGCATCATGGGGCAGTTAAATATGTGCAGTGAGCTCAAGACTTTATTCACAAATTTATAATGTAGTATAGTACACAAAAATCCACATTCAGTGAAGTGTGAAAGCACTTCAATGTCAATGCTTTGCTACACTTTTGTTGTATTGCCAGATGCTTGTCTGCTTGTTTGTTTGGATGTGTGCTGCTGTCTTCTTACCTTTTGAGATTGATGTTTTTCTTATCTCCCTCAAAAGGCTTTGTAACCACCTTTGTTTAAAAGAACTGATCTTAATGACTTAACTGGTTAAATCATTTTGGGCCCTTATTATTTTTGGCCCTTTGACTCTGACTCATGAAATGCTATGTGGTCACAATAAATAATATCCTCCAATCTACTCTTATGCAATTGGCTGAAACGGAAGAAGACATCTGGCTGCCCACAGATAATTCACTTAAAAAAATGCATTTGTGAAATAGGGGAAGGGGAGTCTCAAAAACACATACGTTTGTAAATCCAGGTTCAACAATCTGTACATGCAACAACATCCAAATATGTTTTGGAAAATACATTTAAAAACATATATTTGTGCATTTTTTTTATTGCATTTACTTAAATACTGAATATATGTGTATTTCTCCAGGACTCCAGACTGAGTTTAATCTACTTTTACTGACAGACTCTCTTACAGACCAGTCTGTCAGGTTGGTGGGAGGAGACAGTCGCTGTGCAGGAACACTGGAGGTGAAACAGGGAGACTGGAGACCAGTGACTGGCTTTAAATCTGGCTGGACCCTGAAGGAAGCAGCTGTTGTCTGTAGCGAGCTGGACTGTGGCTCTGCTGTTTCTGTGCGATGGAAAGAAGAGTCCTCCATAAGATCTGTGTGGAAAATGTCGCCTGCCTGTGTTCATTCTAGATCAGCTCTGAGCGAGTGTGTAACATTATTTTTCTCGACCTCCACCCTGGATCTCACCTGCTCAGGTAAGCCCATCAGTGAAGTCGTCTACGACAGTCATGTACCAGAACAGCAGCAGACAGATGAGCTGCTGCCTCAGGAAGTCAGGTGCTGAATGCACCAGGATATATCTTTACAATATGTGGAGTAGAACATTCAAGTGCTTCAGTGTGAATTGTTTCATGACAGCTTTTTTATTTAATGTCTGCTCTCTTATCACTCTTTCTCTCTATTCTATCTTCATTCATCTCTCCAGACTCTGTCAGGCTGGTGAATGGGACTAGCCTGTGCTCAGGCAGACTGGAGGTGAAGTCTAAGTCAGGGTGGTCCTCAGTGTGTGGAGCTGACTTTGACCAGCAGGATGCAGAGGTGGTCTGTAGGGAGCTTGGCTGTGGGACTCCTTCAGTCCTCCAGGGAGCACTCTATGAAGAAGTGAAGGCTCCAATGTGGACCAAAGACTTCCACTGTGGAGGCAATGAGTCTGCTCTCCTGGACTGTAGAAGCTCAGATCAAAACATCTGCTCAACTGGCAAAGCTGCTGGACTCACCTGCTCAGGTAGAAGAGGAGGAGCTGCGGCTGTGATCTGGTTAATTCATGTTGTATTGAAACGTATTGTTTTACCAACGACTCTTCTGTTTCTCTTTAGATTCTGTCAGGTTGGTGGGAGGAGACAGTCGCTGTGCAGGAACACTGGAGGTAAAACAGGGAGACTGGAGACCAGTGGATGGCTACGAGTGGACCCTGAAGAAAGCAGCCATTGCCTGTAGAAAGCTGGACTGTGGCTCTGCTGTTGCTGTAGGGGGGAGAAAAGAGTCCTCAAGCAGATCTGTGTTGGTCATCAGATCTGCTTGTATTCAGTCTGGATCAAATCTGAGGGAGTGTTCAAGATTAGATTCCTCTGACTTCATCCTGGTTCTAAACTGCTCAGGTAAGCCCATCGGTGACATCATCTCTGTGCCTATGTAATTCACATTTTGCAAAAGTGGCTTAAGGTGTGTTCACACACAAAATGTATGCCTCATTCATGTTTATTTGCGTCACTTGTGTTGGATGCATCGGGAAGGAGGGGGTCTTACCTTAACATCAATCATGGCTGAAATAACGAGCTGCTTTATACATGTTGTACAAGTCCCAGATGGGTAATTCAACATCACCTCGGGATGTTCAGTGAATTTCATTGAGCTTTATTCACTGCAAATAGCAATCCACACATCGGCTGGTTTACCACAGCGGTGTGAACCCAAAATAAACTGTTTTGTTGTGATTTCGTTGCAATAAAACAAAGACATTTTGTAAAAAGGCTGAAGTCATGGCTTGTAAGGTTTGTCTGCAAGACGATTCGCGAGTAACTTTCAGATTGATCGAAGGCTATTCTAACACTGTAGCTGCTCCATCAAAACTAAATAATATCTATACATTTGGTATTAGTAACCTTGTTGTTTGTTGATTTGCAAACAAAATACCTGTGTGGAATGGAATGGAAAACACAAAAGGCTTATAGGCTAAATTAGTGCGAAGTCAGTAAAACAATTCTCAAATTCTGACGGGATGCTCTGATCTTGCTCCTTGCTCATAACTGCTGAATTTCTGCCTGTGAGTAGGTTGTTGCTTGCTTCCACATGCGTTAATTGTACAAGATTTGTTCATTCTTACGCTGAAGAGCTAAATTAAGTTTGTGACACAGCCACTGGTAATCCTGTAATCCAGTGGGTCTCTGGGTAATTAAAGAAGTCCAGGAAAATGCTTTCACAATATGACAAATGTTCTAGTGTTGTTTGGAACCCAAAGCAGGGACTGAGGCAGGTTCATATACAAAGATGTTTATTAAACAAAAACAGAAGGCGGTGGAGGCAGGAAGTAGAGATGGGAGAATATTTACTCACCCACTCATATTGAGTCGAGTCTGCTGTCTCCATTCACTCGGGTCACTTGCTTCCAGTCAAAATATACTAATTCAAACAACTGATTGAGTGACTCGCTCCTCTCTTTAAAACCTGTAAAATCACATTTTAACACCTAGTGCATCAGTTTACCCTAGCAAGTGGCTGCTGAAAGTTAACACGGACAAGAGAAGGTGGTTGATTGAGTTAAACTTCGGCTGTAGCTCAAACCAGCAGAGGTTTTATTGCTGTGCAGTCAGAAGAGAGGAGGACTCGCTGCATGGATCACTCAGTGAAAGCTCCGCATAACAACAGACCATACTCAGATAGCCTGACAGATTGAATGAATCTGCTTCCTTGAAACTTAAACCACTGGTATTTAAGGAGTGGATTAGACTTCAACAGCATAGATCATCCTTTTAAAATAAAATAATAAATAATAAAATATGATTACATTTTAATGAAAATACTTTCTTTTTACTTTGTACACATACTGTACATGATGACAAATGACATGAATATAATAAGTTAAAATTAATAATAATTAATTAATAATTATTAATAATTAAAGTGTAATCCTTATTTTTCACAAATGACAATGGCTTGTTTTGTTTATTACAGTATATATATTTATGTATCGCATTTTACGGATAGGATTTCTATACTCTGGGGGCACTGACTCAAGTGACTCAAGTGACTCAAGTCACCCGGATCAGTTTGGTGATTGACCTAGAGATCCGTGAGTCAGCACACTGACTCGGATTTACCACCTCTAGCGGGAAGCTAGTTGGCTTGTAGAAATAATCACCGGACCAGAGAGAATGGATCTCTGGAGACGACACGAGGGTAAAGCACGTGGAAAAACTCAGGGACTGAAGACACTCGGCATATGTGAAACCAGAGCACATGTAACAACACAGGTAAGTGCAACAAAAAACACTGCCGAGAAGTGAGTCAGTTGAAAACAAACTGAAGGAACAATGCGAGAAAGCACACAGAGCACAACTGAATGCAATGGATTTGGCACAATGGTGGCGGAAAAAAGGCTGAAGGCCAGGTTTTTATGGACAGGTTGATGAGGAAAGTGAAAGCATATATATATATATATATATATATATATATATGTATATGTGTGTGTGTGTGTGTGTGTGTGTGTGTGTGTTTGTGTGTGTGTGTATCATTATCAGAATCCAAATCAGAAACAGATTTATTACCAAGAAGGATTTTACAATTTTACACCAACGAGGAATTTGTCTTGAATAAGTACATTTTACATGCAAACTATGACTATAATATATGCAATATAAACAAACAATATAAACAAACAGAGACATATAGTGTGGGGTGATTGATAAATAAAGACGGGAGAGCTGTACAAGAATGTGCAAAAAAAAAAAAAAAAAGATCAAAGTTGAATGTTATAAATTGGTGGGTTTCTACACACTGTGAATGGGTAAATGTTCTAAGACAAAACATGGAAAACACCCAGACTGGAAAATGCCATGGTAGCATCCAGTCAATCACACAGTAAGTCAATCACCAAACTGATCCAAGTTTACGAGTGACTTGAGTCAGTATCACCCAGAGGATAGAAATAACTATGAGTCAATCACGAGGCCACTGTCTCCAACTACAACCAATAGTTTCATTTAAATTAAATCAATTTGTATTTATTTTCACATGCATACAGCTGAAGGTATGGTGCCGAGAATGGCGACATGGTGTTGCTCTCGTTACTCTGGCTGCGCACAGTGAGTAAAATACTTACATTTTAAAAGGATGAACTGTGCTGTTGAAGTCTAATACCCTCCTTAAATATTAGTAATTGAAGTCTGCTCTAAATTTCGAGGAAGCAGATCCACTCAATCTGTCAGGCTATGGGAGTGTGGGTCTGTTGTTTTGACTGAACTTTCACTGAGGGATCCATGCGAGTGAGTCCTCTGCTGTTCCGAGAGACGGTGGAGTGATCCACAGAAACGAAACCTCTGCTGCTTCCATCTATGGCCGAAGTTTCACTAACAGTGATTAACTCTTCGGCAGACTCTGAAGCACCTTCTCTTGTCTGTGTTAACTAGTCCGAGCAGCCAGTGACATAATCAATCGTTTGAATTAGTATATTTTGCCTGGTGTTGGCAGCAAGTCACCCAGGTTAATGGAGACAACAAACTCGACTCATCCGGATGAATTGAGTGGGTGGGTGAATGCTTTATGTTCTATTTGACACTAAATGGACATTATGCTGAATTGAAGAAGACTTGAAACTAGCGATTGAGACCATAAACTCATGTTCACATTGTTTATTGTGATAATAAATCATGTGGGAAGTGGGATAATTTTCTCATAGTCTTTCATCCAATCAGACAGCATTTTACAACCAGAAGAGTTGCCTCCAAGTGGAAGGCACTTCCGGCTCGGCTTCAGTTTTCAGACCCAAAGGTCGCCACCTGGACAGTACCCAGCGTGCTCCAGCAAGCTCTTGATCTAATCTTTGATCTTCATTCATCTCTCCAGACTCTGTCAGGCTGGTGAATGGGACGAGCCTGTGCTCAGGCAGACTGGAGGTAAAGTCTAATTCGGGCTGGTCCTCAGTGTGTGAAGCTGACTTTGACCAGCAGGATGCAGAGGTGGTCTGTAGGGAGCTTGGCTGTGGGACTCCTTCAGTCCTCCAGGGAGCACTCTATAGGGAAGTGGAGGCTCCAATGTGGACCAACGAGTTCCAATGTCGAGGCAATGAGTCTGCTCTCCTGGACTGTAGAAGCTCAGGCTTGGATAGAAACACCTGCTCACCTGGCAAAGTTGTCAGACTCACCTGTTCAGGTAGAGGAGGATCTGTAACTGTGATCAGGTTCATTTCTGTTTGAATGAAACTCACTGTATTGTTTTACTAATGACTCTTATTTTTGTTCAGAATCTGGTAGGTTGGTGGAAGGAGAGAATCGCTGTGCAGGAACACTGGAGGTGAAACAGGGAGACTGGAGACCAGTTACACACTCTGACTGGACCCTGAAGAGAGCAGCTGTTGCCTGCAGAGAGCTGGACTGTGGCTCTGCTGTTTCTGGAAGATGGAAAAATGAGTCATCACAGAGATCTGTGTGGAAGATCGGGTCTGCTTGTGGTCATTCTGCTCTGAGGGAGTGTGCAAGAGCAGGTTTCTCTTCCTACTTTCTGGAAGTCATCTGCTCAGGTAAGCCCATCTATGACATCGACAATAACCAGTTATGTACCCAGGTTGACAGACAGCTCACCAGCTAAAATGGTACGGAACTTTTTCAAACAGCCATGATGGAGTCTGATCATGTGCTGATTCTGGGAACTATTTTGTTTTGGGCAATAGCTTTTGCCTTCTCCAGAGTTGTCCAGAATGAGAGCCGGTGGATATGCAGTACTCAAAACCTAGTGATGTCCAAATGAAGCTTCGTGAAGCATTTTCTTTATTGTCTGAGCCCAATAGATGGCGCTCTCTGTTCAACAAAGGGTTGAAAGCAATGGAAATATATCGGCCTTCAACCCTTTGTTGAACAGAGAGCGCCATCTATTGGGGTCAGAAAATAAAGAAAATGCTCTACGAAGCTTCATTTGGACATCACTATCAAAACCCCATGCTGAGTGCCGTTGAAAGAAATGTTTTACCAGTTATGAACCGAAAAGCAGCCAGAGAGCTGAACCTTCATGGAGTCTCCGGGTGGCATCCAGGAAGGGGAACTGACTTCAATTTTGAGTAAATTCTGAGTGCATTTTGAGGAACTCTTGAACCCAACAACCCTGTTCTCTGAGAAGAACGCAGGGCTTGAATACAACAAGGAAGTCTCACCCATAGATTTGCCCTGAAATGCTGTAGACTCTGGAAACTAATATGCATCCTCTGTGACATGTGGAGGTCAAGAAAGTATCTGTGGAGTAGAAGACCAGGGTGGTGTGTCCCATATTTAAACAGGGGACCAGAGAACATGCTCCAACTATGAGGGTATCACACGGATCAGCCTCCCTGAGAATGTTTATTCCAGGGTGCTGGAAAGAAGACTTTCCAACTCTTTGAACATCCATATGTTTTGTGGGATTTTGACCATGTTCCCTTGGAAGTCCTGTGGGGAATGGCAATATGGGGTACCAGGGTTGTTGCTATCAAGGTATCCAGTTATTGTATAACAAAAGTGACAGCTGTGTTCTTATACTCGGCAAACAGTCAAGAATCTTTCCCGTGTGTGTTGGCCTTCGGCAGGGTCATCCCCTTTCACCAATCCTGTTTGTGATTTTCATGGAGAAGATTTCAGGGATCAGCAGATACCAGATACCTTCTGGTTTAGGGATCTCAGAGTTGTAACTCACTCTTTGCAGATGATGTATTAGCTTCATCAGACCATGCGCAGAAGGAATAGAATAGAAAAAGCAGATACACTATGTAAGTTGTTAAAATGTGAATGTGATAGGAACATTGCTGCAGTCTGTGTTGTTATATTGTTAATGATGCACTTATGTTGGAATTGGGCTGAGTCAGTCCAGTCCAAGTCTTTATATTTAGTGTCTGCTGTCTTTTCTCTCTCTCTATTCTATCTTCTTTTATCTCTCCAGACTCTGTCAGGCTCGTGAATGGGACTAGCCTGTGCTCAGGCAGACTGGAGGTAAAGTCTAACCCGGGGTGGTCCTCAGTGTGTGGAGCTGACTTTGACCAGCAGGATGCAGAGGTGGTCTGTAGGGAGCTTGGCTGTGGGGCTCCTTCAGTCCTCCAGGGGGCACTCTATAGGGAAGTGGAGGCTCCAATGTGGACCAAAGAGTTCCAGTGTGGAGGCAATGAGTCTGCTCTGCTGGACTGTAGAAGCTCAGGCTTGGATAAAAACATCTGCTCACCTGGCAAAGCTGTTGAACTCAACTGTTTAGGTAGAGGAGGATCTGCAGCGGTTCATTTCAGAGAAATTCTAGTGTAACTCACTTTGTTCTTTTAATGATGACACTTTTGTCTCTTTAGAGCCTGTCAGGTTGGTGGGAGGAGACAGTCGCTGTGCAGGACAACTGGAGATGAAATATCAGGGAGACTGGAGACCAGTGGATGGCTATGACTGGATGCTGCAGGAAGCAGCTATTGCCTGCAGAGAGCTGGACTGTGGCTCTGCTGTTTCCTTGAGATCGAAAGACAGTTCCGTAGACAAATCTGTGTGGACCATCAGACCTGACTGTCTTCAGCCTGGATCTGCATTGAGGGAGTGTGCAACATCAGGTGTTTCTGACTCCACCCTGGATCTCACCTGCTCAGGTAAGTCCATCTATGACGTCATCTATGACAGTAATGTCTGGGTGCTTTCCTCTGACCCACTGACAGTGAGTGGTTTTCATTGGACTGACTTTTAAAGTTATCCAGGACAATGGCATCATAAAATGTAGAGAAGTGGGCTTTTTTTCAGATCCCTAAATAGACTGTGAAGCTTCTCCTGGCAAGACACACATCTGTATGTCTATGTCTGTCAGACCTGTGGCATCATGTTCTTTTTCAATCTCCATTTTGTTGGACATTGGATGGAAGGTGAATGTGACCTTTCATCAACTCTCTATCTTTACAGACCTGTTGTTTCAGCCAAACATATCTGTGTCCTCCTCCATCGATTGGGTGTCCAAGGCCCTGCAGCAGGCGTTTCATTTGGTCAGGGGCTCCAACTTCACCATCTCCTGCTCCATCCAACCACAGTACCCAGGAGGCTCCTTCCAGCTCACCTTCAACTCCTCCTACTCAACACGCAACTACACCCAGCAAGCTGTCAATCACTCTGCCCACTTCCTGTTTCCCGCTATAGAGCCGGCCCACCAAGGAAGCTACACCTGTGCTTATCACATCTATGTTTTTTCTCATAACTTCTCCTCTGAGAGCCGTCTGATTTCTTTCACTGTCTTTGGTAAGCTTACCAGAAAAACCAGCTGCATGTTTTACTTGCAAGTTTGGCAAAGATGACTGATCCAAGCTGACTGAAAAGAGTCCATTCATGTTGTTGTTTCTGGAATTATCCAATCCAATCCACTTTATTTATATAGCACAATTCAAACAAACACAACTGTTTCCAAAGTGCTTCACAGTAAATAAATACATTTCAACACAACAGAAGCGCAATAACAATGATGGACACAATACGATAGAATCAATATAAAAAAAAGAATTAAACTGTGACTATCTTGTAATACACATGTCATCTAGTAAACGAATGTAACTAAGTCCATAAATGGCAATAGCAAACAATATGCTGTAAGACCGCATGTTTAGTTACCAGGAGGCTGTGTGTCTGAGAGCTGAGTGATGTTTCATGACGTAACCAATCAACAAAGCTCCTATGCCACCACGCCTCGTTAATTTGCTTGTGAAATCTATGGTTACACCAAACACAAAAAGGCCTTGAGATTCTCTTCCTGTCATCGCTGAATCAGATATGGGGACAAAACATATTGTGGCGGACTGTGGGCTCCCAGAGCTCTACAATAGAACCTGACAGTACAGTACTTAATACAGAGACCAAACAAAACTATGAGTATAAACCATAGACTGTCTATGGTTCAAAAAGCTGCTCTCGTATTTGTGCCTGTATGAAGTTATAAGCATGAGCAGCTGGGTGACGCTATTAAACACAAATTATCCGGCAAATAAATACATGCCTGCAACTTCAACTCACTAAAGTGTGTGTGTATGTGTATGTGTGTGTGTGTGGGGGGGGTGATAGTGTGCAATCTCTTGGGGAGGTAATATCCTCCTATCATCTGGCACCGTGTCACATTTGATTAAGGGGGATATGAGAAGCTGCAGTCATGGACTCAGTGATGAAGTTGTTCTCCTACCTGAAGTGTCTCATCTCCCGGGACATGTTTTCAGGGTGTATGGGGTGGAGTTGGCATTAACTTCAGAGGTTAAAGAAATCTGTCTTGGCGAGGGATTTATTACTCCGTTTATCTAGTATGGCCCCCTCCTTTTTTCCCCTGCATGTTATGCTTTCATCAAGCAGATTTTGGAACAAGAGCATGAAGCATATGCATTTCCACAAATCTCTGTACACTTGGAGATCACTGAAGAAGTTCATCTCTCTGATGAGGTTTGCTTGGGAGAGGAGGACCTGTGTGATTGGATGCACGAGCACAATGTGTCGGTCACTGTTGCACTCGAAGCACTCAACAGTAATCCTGCACTATTTTGCCATGTGTTTAGTCGTCCACAACAATTTAAGCAGAAGTGATTCTCTCTGAGGTATGCTCTGCGCTGTTCTCTAGGGATTTGTCGTTAAAGAGTTGACATTTTTGGCTGCACTGTGGTGTAGTGGGTAGCACTCTCGCCTCACAGCAAGAGGGTCCCGGGTTCCTTCTGTTTGCATGTTCTCCCTGTGTAAGTGTGGGTTATCTCCGGGTTCTCCGGCTTCCTCCCACAGTCCAAAGACATACAGGATGGGGATAGGTTCATTGGTGACTCTAAAATTGCCCGTAGGTGTGTGAGCGTGAATGGTTTTCTGTCCCCGCGACCCCCCCAAGACCCTAAATACAGGATAAGCGGTAGACGATGGATGGATGGATGGAGTTGACATTTTTCAGTGGGTGGGGCGTCTTATGTATTTGACTGACGATCCGGTTCATCCAACTTCTGTAAAGCAGGATTGTTGTGAATGCCAGTTCTGCAGTGAAGTCTGTTTTGTTTGCAGTCACAGAGGCTTCATTACTGTGTTTACAGGCTTTTCTGTCCTGATAGAGGCATGGCCAATGGAGGTGGATATAGTGCAGATCAGATCAGTCTTTATATTTGCCTGTTGTTGGACAAACTTGGAGAATACAAAGAAGGGAGGAAAGGCCACTCCATAATCCTTTTTGTGCATGCTTCCAAAACCTGTTCATTTAATTGGATGTAAAAAGGAGACCTTTTCCACTATTCATTTTACCCCACGAGCTGTGTCCATATACAATGCCCCTGTCAAAGCACCATCTTTCTTAGCCCACTCCAGTTCAATAAGAATGTCACAGCATTTTAACGATTCAGCTTCAAGCACTTTGTCACCAGTTACACTTCTTCCCCGGCAGAGAGATGCACTTCATGGTAGCGCTTCAATAAGAGGCTTTCCATGACCAATCATACTCAGCTTTGTTGTCAAATTGCAGAAGACCAGCTTTCCAGATGAAATATCTTGCAAAATCTTGTGCACCGTGAGGCTCAGGTAAGTACTCCTTTTCAGGATGTGCGGGCTTCAGAGTACATGAGGGTCTTGCTTGGACACATCTTAATTACTAGTTGTTTAACTATGTCTTTGTAATCTGACTGTGTTGCTTTTGGTACCATCAAATACACAGGCTTTGGAAGCAAGTACAAAGAGGATTATTAAATTACCTTTCCTCTCTTCTTTGTCTTCTCCAAAAATAAGCACATAAAAAGTGATCTGAGCTTCACTATGTCCCCCTCTATCAGGTATTTCCATTTTTTTTTACTCTTATGTGACTCCACTGCTACGTGTTGTGAAGGCAGCTCCACAGATAACATTTCCGACTGCTTTTGGAGGTACTCAGTAGTGTGTTGAACTGAACTGAAGGGTTTGTCTTCAGTTGGTATAGTCACAGGTTGAGCTTCCCACTTTCAACACCAACGTCTTCATAAGTTGTAGCTTCGGCTTCAGCCGCAGCAGCAGTTCTTTGGTACTGGAGAAGATGGCGACTTATGGCATAGTCAGCCTTTTTTCTTTAGCATGCTTGCTTCCATGTAGAAAAGGTGCATCAATGATGGCTGAAATAACCACTATTGCTGCTTTGTACATGGTGTGGAAGTCACAGATTTGCTGGGAAACCAAACACCGTCCTGTCTGGGTCTGACGTCATGGTTTGGTTAGGTATCTCTGCAACAAACAAATAACTTGACAATGCTAACATTGTAGCTGCTCCATCAACACTCAAAATAATGTCATCTAGACATAAATATGGCAAGGACATTGTTGTCTATGGTTTATATGCATTCATTTATAGATAGTTTGGTCTGGCCTCTGTACTAATATGAGGCTACTATCATGCTCTGGGTGACCACAGATGGACAGTTTTCTACCTCCTTTTCTGATTCAATGCTGATAGGCTTTTCATGTCAAAAATGAGCTTTGCTTTTGTTGTGAACAAACCTTAAGAAGTTGAAGAGATATCGCCATGTTGAAGTCATTGTAGATGTCAGATGTACAGTTTGTCTTTACTGGTAGCTGTTGGATGATGTCTTTTGTATGTCTGTCCATGTCTTTGATCAGATCCAACACCTTTTATCATCAGAGGGGTCATCTTGCCGCTGACCCTGCTGTTGGTGAACACTGCCATTTACTTCTACTGTAAGGTACGGACACGTCTGCTGTTTAGACCGCTGACTGAAATGAAGTCTGTGTTTAATGAACTAAACTGCATGAAGTCATGTTTGTGTGCTGTCATGGCTTTCCAGGCCAGCAAGGGGCAGAGGCCGAGCAGACAGGAGGACACTGAGCTGGATTATTATAACCTGGGTGTTCCTGCCCTTGAAGGAGGATCCATTGAACATGAAGGAGCTCAGGGAGCAGAGTAACACCTCCAAGGATTTTATTTCACATTCACATGGTTTTCTGTGACACAAGCCACCATCAGCTCGTGTTTGTATGCATGTTTCCTTTAAAAAGAAGGCTGGAGTTATTGCATTACATGAAACTATATTTTTATTACGCTCAACATGAAAGAAAAAAACAAACAATAGTGGTCTGTTCCGACATTCTAACTTCCTGTCTATGGGTCTCAGCTCCAAGCCCATTGGCTCCTACTGAAGACATAGATATTTAATTACTCCAAATATAACATTTCATATGAAAGCAGTGGTGGTGGAGTCCAAACAGCCATTTTCTTTAAAAGCAAAGTCACCCAGATGCAGGCAGATAGGGACCCGGCCATTCAAATCATGTTCTTGATTCAAAAGCATTCTGCTTAATCTTTCAATGGAGAATTTTTAGGACTTTTTTTTACTTTTGATATGAACTATCCTGATAACTAAGCAAACATTCTGAACAAAAGTACAGTATAAAAACATATGCAGCAGGTATTACAAGTTGAGATATTGATTTGCTAAGTAAACTGGAGCAGTTAATAACTTTATGTATTCATTTAACATTCACCGTCTACCACAAATATATATCATTGTTTTTTTGTTTTATTTTATTACTATATTTCAATTTTCATCATTTTGATTCTACTTTTTAACTTTCTTATTATGCATATGAGCTCCAATGAGCTTTGTCAGAGGAGCCTGTCCAATTGCTGTGCATGACAATATTTTTTGTTGTTGTGGTTTTTACTGTTCCAAAGTAAAGTTTTTTTTTTTTTTGTCTTAGAATTCTAAGTTGACCTGTCACAATTTATCATTGTAGACATTTTGACATATTACTTTTGTCTTGAAAAGCCAAATTGGTGCCATTTGCATCTTGTAACTTTCAATATTAATGAATTCAATATTAAGCTACATTCATTATTGCATTTTTTAAAATCTTTTTTCAGTATCTAAAAAAATATATTTGAACTGTGCTAAACTCGACTCAGTGTGCGAACTTTCAAACTTCTGAGTAAAGCCCAATCAGCCTTGGATCAGGTTGATCTAAGGCCTATGTCATACCTCTGGATGATGTTATGATCCCAGACAGGACACTGTTTGATTAGCCGGTGTATCTGGGACTTCCACAAAATGTACAAAGCTGCAACAGTTATTTCAGCCATGAATTATGAAACATTAGCGGCATATACATTGAGTTAAGCCCCCCCTCTGACTTAAGGTAGAGCTTCTAGCTTCTAACATGTGACGCTGCTCATCAAACAATGAATCTAGCATCCATTAATGACTTCATGTGATGATTGTTTGACAGGTTCTGTGAGAAAGTAGTTATTTATCAATGAAACACTGCAGGAATAGTGACAATAGTGTGCTTTCCTTGAGTTACCCAACGTTTCAAACCATAGCACCACTATTGTTGGTAATTATTAGTGATGTCCAAATGAAGCTTTGTGAAGCATTTTGCTGTTTCGAACGCTGTTAAACAGCTGTTGGGGGATGTTAGGTGTACAATATAAGCCCTCTTATTGATGGAAAAAGCTGGTGTCAGTAAATTATGATTTATAGAAACTGATGAGTGAACTTAGATTTTTTTCCAAATGAAGCTTCGTGAAGCATTTTCTCTATTTTCTGAGCCCAATAGATGGCGCTCTCTGTTCAACAAAGGGTTGAAAGCAATGGAAATATATCGGCCTTCAACCCTTTGTTGAACAGAGAGCGCCATTTATTGGGCTCAGAAAATAAAGAAAATGCTTCACGAAGCTTCATTTGGACATCACTAGTAATTATCCTTGTTGTATTAATTGTCAGTAAGTGATTTATTTTGAAAACAACAGGAAGTGTGTTCATTTTTCAGCATGGCTAGCTTAAAATATCTCCAAAAACGGGTGAGAACATTTTTAACAGACAGTTATATTGACAAACGTCACATTTACACACACTCTCGCTCACCATTTGAAGGGCTGTGTTTCGGGTTTGCTGTCTTCCATTCATCAGGCTGACATGCCAAACAGGGGTGTAACAATTTCCCTGGTTAAATAGGGTGCACTTGTGCGCTTTATAGGTCTGTGACCAGCATAAATATGTTTTATCCTTAATTATGATTTCCTGTGTTTTGTTTGGTTGGAATAATGTGGAAAATTAAAATGTACTTAAATTCTAAGGAGCTGTAAATGTCCTCTCTGCTAAGAATTATATATTGTATTCTTTGAGGTGAGCAGTATGCTAAGTGGAGGGGCTATACATTTAAAGGGGGGCATTTTGGCAAAAGGGAAGTCAGTCTTGTTTTGGTTACAGAATACACAATCAAATTGCATTGTTTTTTTAAGTGTGTGAGTTATTAAGGGACTTCAGTCAGTTCTTTTAACGTCCATACTTTCCCATCTTTTGTAAATATTTGAACTGTTTGCTCTTTGTGAGGCCGGCATAATAAATTACACCATTGCCATATTTACAACTACGCCAGTGTTTTTGTAAAGTTTGGAGATCAATAGTATTCAGAAGAACCATGTTGGGACAGACAGGGGGGCAACACTGAAGAGGCAGAGGATCCAGAATCAGGTACAGACAGAAACACCGGAGCAGGCAAAAGGCAAGTCGGGCCGGGCAGCCGGTCGGGGAACCAGCATAGCAGATCACACTAAGGCTGGCAGTGTGAAGATTCTCACCAAAGGAAAACACAGGCAGGATGTTGGACATCCCTGGTCCTCTGGATGGCAGGAAAGCCTGGAGAACATACTGCTGATCAGGAGGGAAGGTGACTTACCCTCTCTTCTATGTCTCAGGTCACTGCAGCAACCAAGCAGGGAGCAGGAAGGATGGTCCCAGGTCCTCGAGTAGCCCTCCGCTTCTTGGACCTGGTGGGACTTGATGCTTTCAGGTTGATTCTGATGATGAATAAACATTATGAAGATCTGAGTCCTGTGTAACCATGAGAACAAAAAGAAAAGAAAAAAACTAAGGGTTAACTGTAGTTTTAAATAGGAGCCATTAAACAAAATAGGTCACTGTGGTTCGATAAATAGACAGAAGAGGCAACATTTTTGTGTTCATATTGTTCATTATTTCAAATCTAATGACTGTGAGTATTGTTGTTTCCATTTTGCAGACTACCAGGTGACATTTGAGTGAAATAGCCCTTTTGTTCATGTGACACGTGCATGATAGCCAAATTGATAGACCTAACCAGCCAATCAGAATTAAGCTTTGCTGCGTGATCTGGAAAAAAAAAGGGCCTCGACATTAGGTAGCAGACAGACATGAGAAGGATCGCCAACATTGCGCTGTGGATTTTGCTAGAAAACTTCAGACTTTACTTTTTGCATGGATATAAATTTCCTCTTGGAGGTATTTTGTATTTGTGGTGAACCGACTAGGATTTAGCTGTTGTACACCTTGTTACTTCGAAGGAGACTGGATCGACACCTGGAGTTTGTGAGTCGTGGCTTCTAGGAGATTGTGACTAACGTTGAACTTTCTGGCCGGGTCTTTTGTCTTGCCTTGCGTTTTGGGTGCTGGAATTTATTTACTCCCTGGCGCCCCCTTACCTTCCAGCAAACTGTACAATCTCTCCAAACCAGAAAAGATAGCCATGGAGACCTACATTACAGACTCCCTAGCTACTGGCCTTATTCGTCCTTCGTCCTCTCCGGTGGGGGCGGGTTTCTTTTTTGTGGACAAAAAGGACAAATCCCTGCGCCCCTGTATTGATTACAGGGGCCTAAATGACATTACCATACGGAATAAGTACCCTCTTCCCCTCATTGACTCCGCCTTCAGCTCCCTTAATGAGGCCACTGTCTTCACTAAGTTGGACCTTAGGAATGCGTACCATCTGGTACGAATTAGGGAAGGAGACGAGTGGAAGACTGCTTTTAATACACCCCTAGGACATTTTGAATACTGTGTCATGCCATTCGGACTTACTAATGCACCTGCTGTTTTCCAAGCCCTTATTAATGATGTCCTGCGTGACATGCTGAATAAGTTTGTGTTTGTTTACCTGGACGACATTCTTATTTTTTCCCGGTCTCTTGAAGAGCATGTTCAGCAGGTCAGACTTGTGTTGCAGAGGCTCCTGGAGAACAGACTTTATGTCAAGGCTGAGAAATGTGAATTTCATGTGTCATCTGTTCAGTTCCTTGGTTTTGTGGTGGAGAAGGGCCAGATCAGGACCGACCCTGCCAAGGTTCAGGCAGTGGCCGACTGGCCCACTCCTACAACCCATAAGCAGTTACAGAGGTTTCTGGGGTTCGCTAACTTTTATCGGAGGTTCATCAGAAACTACAGTAGTGTCGCCTCCCCGCTAACTAAGTTAACCTCAGTTACGACTCCCTTTTTGTGGTCCCCGGCAGCGGACGCTGCTTTTGTCAGGTTGAAGTGCTTGTTTTCCTCTGCTCCTGTGCTCTCTCACCCAGACCATGCTGCTCAGTTCGTGGTGGAGGTCGACGCCTCGGACACAGGAGTCAGAGCTGTCCTCTCGCAGCGTTCTGCCTCTGACCGAAAGCTACATCCCTGCGCCTTTTTCTCCCGCCGACTCACGCCGGCGGAGAGAAATTATGATGTGGGGAATCGGGAGCTTCTGGCAGTCGTGCTAGCGCTCCAGGAGTGGAGGCATTTGCTGGAGGGGGCCACCTTTCCCTTCGTAGTCTGGACCGATCACAAGAACCTCTCCTATCTCCGCTCTGCCCGCAGGTTGAACTCTCGCCAGGCCCGGTGGGCTCTGTTCCTGGGCCGCTTCAACTTCAGCCTAACCTACCGGCCCGGCTCCAGGAACACCAAGCCGGATGCCTTGTCTCGCCAGTTTGACTTTCTGGAGGAGGAGCCATGCGGGGAGACCATCCTGCCATCATCATGTGTGGTTGGAGCTGCCAGGTGGGAGGTCGAGAGGTTGGTCCAGGAGGCTCGAGGGGATCACCCGGTTCCGGAGGGCTGCCCACCCGGGCAGCTGTTTGTGCCAGCGCCGGCCAGGTCCCCAGTACTCCATTGGGGACACGCCTCCAAGGTTGCTTGCCACCCTGGTTTTCACCGCACCCTAGCCCTCTTGCAACAGCGTTTCTGGTGGCCCTCCATGTCGGCTGACACCAGAGAGTACGTCGCCGCCTGCTCCGTCTGCGCCCGCAGTAAGGCCTCTCACCGCCCCCCAGCTGGCTTCCTTCGGCCCCTTCCCATTCCCCACAGGCCTTGGTCTCATATCGCGCCGGACTTCGTCACAGGCCTGCCTCCATCTGAAGGTAACACCACCATACTAACTATTGTTGATAGATTCTCTCTTCAGGACATTGTTTCAGACCAGGGACCCCAGTTTTCGTCACGGGTTTGGCAAGCCTTTTGCCGGGCCCTGGGGGCATCGGCCAGCCTCTCCTCGGGATACCATCCACAAACTAACGGTCAGACGGAGCGGGCCAATCAGGACTTGGAGACGGCTCTTCGTTGGGTCATCGCTCGCCAACCCGCCTCCTGGTCCACCCACCTCCCCTGGATTGAATACGCCCACAACTCCCTGGTCTGCTCCGCCACAGGAATGTCTCCCTTCATGGCCTCTAATGGTTTCCAGCCTCCGCTTTTTCCCTCGCAGGAGACGGACTCTGCTGTGCCCTCGGTGCAGGGTCATCTCCGGCGCACTCGCCGGGTCTGGCGTGAGGCCCGGGCAGCCCTCTCCCGCACAGCGGCTCGGAACAAGAAGTTGGCAGACCTCCACCGGATCCCTGCACCCAACTACCAGCCTGGGCAGAAGGTTTGGTTGTCATCTCGGGATCTCCCCCTGCAGACTGAATCCCGAAAACTGGCTCCCAGGTACATCGGCCCCTATGTGATCGACCGGGTGATAAATCCTATGGTGGTGAGACTGAGGCTTCCACCTGCCCTGAAGGTGCACCCATCCTTTCATGTTTCCCTCCTTAAGCCAGTGTACGCCAGCCCCCTGTCCCCCCCAGCCGAACCTCCTCCACCCCCCCGGATCATCGATGACCACCCTGCCTTCACGGTCCGGCGGCTGCTGGATGTGAGGAGGCGGGCCGGGGTTATCAATACCTTGTGGATTGGGAGGGGTATGGACCAGAGGAGCGTTGCTGGATCAAGCGTTCTCTCATCTTGGACCCTAGTTTGCTAAGGGACTTTTACTCTCAGTACCCTGAGAAGCCTGGTAGACCGCCAGGTGGCGTCCCTTGAGGGGGTACTGTGAGGGTTGTGTTTCTGCACGGTCTGTTTTTTCTCCGCCTCTTCTGTCTCCCTTACAGAGCCGGGAAGGTGGGGCTGACGAGGCACACCTGCTGTCACTCAGCTCATCACCACTTCCATAAAGCCTCTGGTCTTCGCTCTACTCCTCTGCCAGATAATTCCGTCTCGTCGGTAGAGCTGACCCTCATAAATATTAGTTTATTCTGTGTGCTGCTCGTGGCTTTCATTGTGTACTTTAACGTGTGTTTTTTCTCTCTCGTGTTTTTTCAGTTTCACTTTCCTTGCCGCCTCGTCGCCTGCGTTCCTGAGTTTGTTGCCTATGTGCCTGAGTATTTTTGTTCTACTGGATTTTCCCCGCTGCCTCGCCAGCCACCACTCGTTTTATTCGTGGACACCTTTTGTTGAAATAAACTTTGTTCCGCTCATACATCTACGCCTGCCAGTCTGTGCTTCCGGGTCCTACCCCCGCTTAGCCGCAACAAAAAAAGGGTTTCAGATGTGAATTGTTTTAAAAGGCTGTTTGACACAATTCAGTGAGTACTTTTATTTCAAAGAGACCACATACACTGATTGCTGTGCAGTTGCATGTTTTTTTTTTTTTTGTTTAATTTTATTTCATTTCATGTTTGCAAGCAACCAATACAGTGAGCTTTTTCTATAAAACTGTTGTTGATGAGTCTTATTTGCTCTTGCTACTTAGGTTTCGGCGTCTAAATACTCATTTCTCCAGTGAGCGAATTTGAATTCTTCTGATATACTAGTCCCATTAATTGCTGATTTCAGAGATGTTATCTCTGTACCATATGTAGCTATTTGGTCTGTTGGGTTACACCTGCAACGTTGTTAAGCAAATACAGTAAATCTTGGAAATGCAAGTGCAGATGACAAGTGTAATGGAGCTTTTTGTGTTTTGATTGTCAACTTTTCCTCCTATGTAACTATCCAGGTCTGCAAACATTTTTGTTCTTTGACTATTTCAATTGTGAAAAACTGTAACTCCCAAAGGGAGGTTCTCTGAAAGGTCTGAATTTCATAGAGGTCTTTGCAACTATAAATTGACTTTAATTACAGGATCAAACATCGTGTTTCATTATTTATCATGTTGTCCTTCCTTTAAAGAAGGGCTGTATTCACATCCTAGAGTACTACCCACTTCTGCTACCATAGTCCGTGTCATGCTGCACTGTAGGTTGAGTGTATTGAAATGTATAGACTTTTAGGTCCAGACTGGGGTCTCCTGGGTGTTGCCTACATTTTCTCTGGAAGGTGAATTTATGACTACATGGAAACCCTGGCCGATCTTTTCTTCCTGAATGAACTAATGGCTACAACACCAACTCCCAGCATCCCCAGGGTGACTGTCGCCTTCCAACTTTGCTGTTTCAACTTGCCTGCTTAGTATATATGAGATTCTTTCCTTTCATACGCCTCAACTGCTGCATTCCCGTGGTACTTTTGCTGCAAAGTAAGCAGCCGCAGCTGTGTTTTACCCCAATGTCAAGGGCAGAAATAGGTCATCACCTTGGACAAATGTTACTGATGCTTGATTTATTCACTATTTTGTATGATGAAAACATCTTGGAAATATTACATCCATCCTTTTTCAGTCATTTTTTACTTTTGGAATTTACAACCTTTTGGAGTTATTGGAAATGTTTGGATCTTACAAGTCAAACAATCCTTTGCAGCTATTACTCCAATAACAATCTACTTCTACAAATAGTATAATAATATTATTAATGTAGACTGACATTTATCAAATGTTTGGTACATCCCTACTTATGATATATGAAAGTAAGTCTTATCATTTTATTTATGTTGGTATGTAGGGGTGGGAATCGAGAACCGGTTCCTACTCAGAACCGGCTGCAACTAACCAATTCCATCGGAATCCTACGCCTCCAACATTATCGATTCTTCTTAACGATTCCGCACCACGTTTTCCCGTTTACTCGAAATTTTGCGTCGCGGTACATTGCGTCACTCTCTCTGCGACGACCCTGTGCTCGCCGACAACCTATAAACAACAAGGCAGCATCATGGAGAGGAGGAAGCGATCGAAAGTCTGGCTACATTTCACCAAACGCGATGAAAATGCTGCCTCGTGTAATCACGAGGCAGCATGTGTCTCCTGTATGTTCAGTTGTCTGTAACTTTGTGTTTTGCTGCTGCCTACCTGGAACAGGTCTCTCTTGTAAATGAGACCCTGGGTCTCAATGAGATTTTACCTGTATAAATAAAGGTTAATAAAAAAAAATAAAAAAAATCCGTGGAGGCATAGACCCATTGTAGCGTATACGCAACAAAAGATCATGTTGTCTTTAGAGCGTCATAACTCCGTAATGGTTTGCACTACAAACATGCATTTTCCCTCTTAAACTAGAGAAACGGGGCTAAACAACGGTACCCTGCTTGCCCATGTCAGCGATTTATTTCTGACAACAAAACAAATGCGTAAAGTTGTAAAGATGTGACTAGATGTCTCCTCGTCTCCTTGGCGCATTTCTCTTTTTACAGCCAATAGGAAAGCCTGATTTACGCTTGGCCGTGTTTGCCCAAACGGGAGACACAGAGGAGTTCAAATCAGAGAAAATGACGGTCAAAAAGTTACTGTAGTGATAGAGAAAGTTAAATACATGAATGGCACAGAAGAAATTCACTACACACATAATTAGGGCAGGGAGAGGAAAGGACCATTCCTGGCATAAAAAAATAAAAATAACACCCATAGACACTACCCAAAAGAATATCCATATTTCATAGACAAAAGCAGCTAGAAGCTTCAAATAACTTCTAGCATAATCCAAACAAGTGTGTGCAACTTTCTATGTTGAGCTTTTCTTTCGTTATAATGGTTGGCAGTGCTTTTGTTAATAAAATGTGTAAAAATTCAAGGTGCGTTTTTCATTTATTTTTAAATTATGGACTAAAACCCCCTATTATAGTGTATATAAGTATTTATTGAACTACTCAGGAATCGGTAAGAAAATTGATAAGGAATTGGATTGATAGGCAGAATCGACAATGGCATTGATATTGATAAAAACGTATCAATTCCCACTCCTATTGGAATGTGCTTGCTCCCCAGACAGTTTCACACTGAAGGGGTTGCAGCTAAAACAATATGATTAAATAAATCAAGGAATTCACACATGTAATTATAGTCAGACTGTGATATTTGGCTTCTAGCCATTTAAACATTCGGTGATTCCGAAAGTTTAAACTTTGTTGCTTTTAGTCTCATTTATCTTATAGCTTAGCTTTGATTGATTGGTAGATTATGTTTTTACATGAGTTGATCTGTTATCTCAAACATAACCTGCTCTGCAGCAGGTTAGTGCAGCACAAGTTACCATGGCAACATATCCCAGTCAGGTGGCAACCTCCGGTTCTGAAACGTGAATGCTGAAGTGCTTTAAATGGTGGTTTAGGGCGGGGCTACTTTGTGATTGACAGGTCGCATCCTTACTACCAATGCAGTTAGTTACTAAGATGACTAACGCTTGGTTGGAACGTTTAACAGCTTCACACCAGAATCCAGATGGATCAAGATCCAGTAAGGGTGCCGCTTGTGTTTGTCAGATCCACCCGTCGCTCCTCCACAGTCCAAATATGGTCACTTCCTTCACTGGTTGCAAAAAAAGATTATGATGGCTGAACTCCAGGCTTTAAAACTGTAGTATCTTGTATTTCTGGTCCTCCACAGTCCAAATATGGTAATTTCAGTTCACTGGTTGCACAAATTTCAAGATGGCGTTGGCCAAAAGACCGAACTCGAGGCTTCAAAACTGCAGTCCACAAACCAATGGGTGACGTCACGATGACTATGTCCACTTCTTCTAGAGACTCAATGCATGTCTGACCTATTCATATGTGACGGCTGTCAGAGGTTAAACTGTGGTTGTAGGTGTAGCTCGCCTTCACGTTGAAAGTGCTTATATACATGCAACGTGTTTACGTGACAGCCAGTTCCATTCATTTTTGTGAGTTTAAAAACATTTCATAAATTGACATGACAAACAAATCGGAAATGCATCAGACGTTCAAAAGAAGTGTTGTAAAGGCCAGCTGCACATGTAAATACAATACACTTTGATAACCTCTTTGTGGTCACATGTGATCACACGTTGCTGAAGTGTTGATGAATTTTAAACTTCTAAAGGAAGAGGAGATGAAGAACAAGGATATAACATGAATTTCTATCATGTTTCTTCAGCAGAACAACGCCTGTTTTGGTTATGGGTGGCATTTCTGACAAATAAACTACCAATCACAAGCTTTTTGGGTGAGAGGGGCAGGAGTTCACACAGAGGTCCAGATTTACCAACGCATTTGCACCCACTTGAGGTGCAATCCGTTCACAACTAGCGCATAAAAACATGGAACGGTATTTATAAACAGGGCGCGCTTGGGTAAAAGCACAGATTGCGTGCCACATGAGTGGAAAGAGGCAAGTAGCGCTTTTAATATGCGCTTGTAGGAGGGTCATGGGGAAAGTGAGAGTTCCACGCAAAAAGATGGGAGGATACTCGTAAAGTGTGCCTTGTGATGGGAATTTCTTATTTAGTAGTTCATTATAGTATAATTAGTAGTTTGAGTAGTTTTAACTCATACTTTTCCAAGTGTCATGAGGTAACCTGTATTCTGCACTTATGTCATGTCATGTGTTACATGAGTTGTGAAATGCATCTTGTGACACCAGCACAGCTGGCAAGTCAATATGGATCTATGGACACTGATGAGTGGTTCAAAGACCACATTCTGGACAAAGTTCTCCGTCTACACAAACAACGGAACAATGCTTCTCTGATGACACATCACAAACAACTGTATAAAAAGCCCTTCTCAAGACTGAAGACTTGGTCAGACTCTTAAGGAGTCTGCCCCTATCTGGCCAGATAGTTTGCTCTGAAGCTGTATGTCGGTGATGCGGTCCGCTTGGACACCCTGTTTGCGAGGGCTTTGACTTATTAGACTGTCTGTTTACAGTCTGTCTGTAGCGACTGCTAGCCTGTTTTTGGACTCTTTATAGAATAAATTACTAAAAGCGCTGTTAGGAGTTGTATTCTTATTTCTCATCAGGTGATCATAAACTGATTTCCACCACATGCCTAATTATATATTCCCCGGTATTTACAAAAACTCAGAGTGAGAGCGCACCTCTATTATGTGGCGGAAATTCTCCGCCTCTTAAAAGCAGGTCTGAACCAGGAAGCACCACACAAATCATAGTTTATTATTCATGTGAACCAGAATTCCTCGTTACAGATTAAGCACCCATGCAATAATACAGTCACTGGACTTGATCTGTGTTATATTGAAATTGATAGGTTCGATAAATACGACGGCGTGCGCTGTTTGCGATCTCGCAATAACAAACTGCGCCAGTCTTAGTAAATCTACCCCAGAGAGTTTCAGAGAGAGGCTGAGAAGAGCTGCTGCTGCACAGCCTGAAATAAATTAAAGCGTGTAAATGTAATCTGAAATACAGGAATATGCACCAGTTAAGTACAGAATAGGTCCTCTTTAATTGTAGTCTAAATGTTCCTGTAAATAAGGGTTAGAGTTCCAGAGTGTACCCTTACTTCCCCTACATCAGCTGGGTTTGGATAGGCGTTTACAGATAATGGATGAAGTTTGCTGTCAGAAGAGTTTGCATATATGCACAGTGTCATTTTATCCAATATCTGTATTATTCCCCAGGAGTTTAAAGCTAAAAGCTAAACCCGCGCCTTGAGGAGGTGTAATGTTTATTCCATAAATTATCTCTTTTTAAATTAGGCATGAAAAAAATGGTATGTGACTGTGTATCTAGTTTGGTACGTTTAAGTACTGTTAAACTCATTAAAAACGTATAACAAATGTTAATAAAATGATATGATGGTGGAGATAATAGGCAGCTGGTCAGCAAAATGTTCTTGTCTGAAAGTATTTCTTGTCTGAAAAATGTGTGACCTGCCTTAGAGCACAGTAGAAAAAGGAAAAGTGATCGAATGTGTTTAAGAATAAAGCAGCCTCATGTCCAACTCTCCTGTCAGCTGGGGAAGCATTTATACTATTGAAATTTGAAGGGCTGACTCAAAGAGAACTGTTGCTCTGCAGCTGTTATCTTACCACGTTTCAGTTGGCAGCATGAAATCCAGATTGCATGAAGTAATAAGGTGATTAACTGAAAATGACTTCTTGGAATGGAATCTGATATTGAGCAGAGCTTTGTAGTATTAATGGAAGTCCCCAGAGCGGTCTGACATTGACATAAAAGAGATAACAGGTTAGTCAGATTTGGAGCTTGAATTGAGTGCACCTCTCGCATTACTATTACCCGTTAGTACAGGAACAGAGAAAGCTAGAGGGACACTGGAGCCCAGCTTGTTATGGGAACAGTCATGTGGTCATCATTGTAGCCTGTAATCTATTTCATGTCATATATATGTACCAGTAAGCAGCAACTAGCCTACGTTCTGAGATGCAGGACTGTGAACGGCGAGATGTTGGAGGTGGGACAGATATGGAGGAGAGGAATTTGACGTTTCAAAAATGATGAGATTTTATTTTCCCAGTCAGATCGTCATTTGCATTTTCAGTAATAATAAAGAAACAAACCACTTTTCAAACAAAAATAAATTCAGCTTTCAAAGGGAGCATAGCGTTCTAGACATTTTTGGCAAAGCACTCTACCTCACAGCAGGAGAGCCGACCTTCTCTCCCCTAGCCCTCCTTTTCGGGCGACTGACCTATATACCCTCCTTAAGTTGGCCTCCCCATGAAGACAAATTGACCCAAATTGGCCTAATAGGGCTAAACCACCATGTAGGGGAAGCACTAAACATATTGCTCAATATTCGCATGGTTACATTTAGTGAACAGATATATTATCATAACCCTTTTAAATAAAAACAATCCAATTACTCATTACACACAATATGTACAATACTCATATACATGACTATCATTAAACATACGGATTATGAGACCAAACACCCCTAAAACATAATTCCCCGCTTCCTCCCCTTGTTGGACCATGTAAAAGACCCACCCCTATGGGGCGCGCGCTTCCGCAACGGGATGGCTGCGAGGAAGCCAGAACATCAGGAAGTAAGCGTGAGTGAAGGTTAACCGGTTTATGGACAATATAGACATGTAAATGATTACTGGAAGTTGAAACAGTGGGTACCACACTGTAGACAATTATATTTGGCCAAATCGGAGTTATACAAAGTTTTAGGACAGTCATATTTTATGCACACACTAAACTCGCGATCGCAGCGTACCAGACAAAGAGCCGGTTGCGCCAAGTAGCCCTGGCTGCAGTACGCAAATCGGGGCGTGGCTCAACGTGGGCGGAGTTAAACGTTTGACTCCGCCCACTGCGCGGGCGCCATCTGGTGGCGGAAATCGCGCACAACCCCTGAAGAAGAGGACGTGTCTGACGGAGACGAAGCAGTACAGGACAGAAGAGGCAGTACAGCTGGCAAAATGGAGGTAAGCAAGGTGTTTTGTTGTGTTTTAACTTGCTACTTTGCAATATTTGTGACAGACAAAGAAGGAATTAACATTTCATTTTAAAATAAGTTATGCTGTATGTATTTACTTTTTTGCAGTGTGGGGGGAGGAATATTATACTTTTGGGGAAAAATTATATAAACCAGTTATTATATTTCAAGAATACGGTAAAGCAGGTTTAAAACAAGTTATAGTCGGGACAAAATATTATACTTTTGGGGGGGAAATGATATAAACCTGTATTTTTCTGAGTTTTAGTTTAATATATATGTCCGATTCATTTGTTAGTGTTTTGTTACGTTTTTGTGATAGTTATTACATGCTAAGTAGCAAGAGATTGGGGGGGGGGGTATTATACTTTACTTTTTATGGTCGGGGGGGGGGGGGGGGGGGGTAAATCCCAGTAGTAGTTTGTCTTGTGGATTTCTAATTGCTGTGCCTTTTATGTCGTCCTTTTCCCCTCTGATATATAGAGACACATTAGTATATTCCTGGATGGTGAAAGGCCCATTTCTAAATGCATCAAAAGTGAACTTTTCCACTGTCCCTTTTGTAAATACAAGGGTGCAAAACCTATGGTTGATAACCATATAGAAGGCCATTCCTCAGTCAAACACAAAGGTGCTTTTCTTACATATTACACAAATTAATTAATTACAGTAGTATTTGTTTACAAATATGAATCATGTTCCCTTCATTCCTTTCTTACAGAATTCACAATAATCAAGTGTGGCTTAAGTTGTCGGACGGCAACACACTTTCATTGCTGCTATTGTGCAGCAACAGTTATAAATAGATTGCAATTTATAAGGCATTTACAAATACACCAAGTGGAGGAGCATGCTGGAGCCCCCAAAGAAACAAATAATGGACTTAGAGTAAAAAAAGAAGCCCAATATTAAGTCCTGATTTCACTTCACTGTTCCAGTTCAGCTGGCCAGAGGAACACAGGTTTCGAGTTCAGTAGGAGCTGAACCTCAGTAAAAAGGTGTGTGTGAAGTTGTGAGGGCTCATGAAAATGTACACGTATTACCATTATTTTGTTATTATTATTTATTACTATTATTGTGTTGGCTGGTATTTACATTTAAGCTACAAAAATATTTTTTTTTTACCAAAGAACTACACCAGACCTGATCCTGATATAAATCATAATGAAAGGTCCCCCCATACAAAAGTGTTTTGAGCTAAACCCAGAGGTGTGGCATATCGGGACAGAGCTGATCAAACAATGGTACCTAATACATTTGACTTAATTATTAGCTCTCTCTCTCTGTATTTTAATGAAATCCAGCTAACACGTGAATTGAAATTGTATCGTTATTCTACATCAATGCGTGGGTTTTATGCCACTCTGGCCGTAGGTGCTGCATTGATGTTTGAGAATGTGCTGCCCAAACTCCGCCACCAGATGGCGCCCGCGCGGTGGGCGGAGTCAAACGTTTAACTCCGCCCACGTTGAGCCACGCCCCGATCTGCGTACTGCAGCCAGGGGCTTCTCGGTTGCGCGCCTACACGCTAAACAAACGGTAAACTCCCCACATTTCCCCGTATCCCACACAAGCACGATATTTATACAACACGACTAGTCAATGAAATCCCAAGTGTTCATGTAAACGCGAACCAGGAGGAGAGATGCCGCAGAGCTGTATGTGTGTGTGTGTGCGTGTGCGTGTGTGTGCGTGTGTGTGTGTGCGCGCGTGCGTAAATGAACTCTCTCTCTCCCGCACCTGCAGTAAAGTGGCAAACAGTACATATCAAGTTCCTATAAGTGAGAGGCGGATATTCAGTCTCTCACAAGGACTATATGTGTATAATTGATTGTTATTGAGGAAATAATTATATTATATAAATATAATTTATAAAGTTTGAGTATATAGAACGAAAGTCAGAATATATCGAATCAATCTGGAATATATGGATTGGAACATTCATCAATCTTGAGATTATTGAACAGAATATTGAATGACACCTGAGAATATGAAATGAAATATGATGTCACCGCCATCTTGTGTTTTCAATGCCGTTCATCAGTAGGATGTTGGTGTTGCTAGTGTGTCACTATGTCCCCATCTCTCTACAATCTTCACCCGTTAGCGAGACCGGGTCCAGGACACAAGAGGTGACACTAGAACTGAATGCATTTGAGTTGTTGCTAAGATGTATCCTTTGATTAACCATAACCAGAAACAGCTGTTAATTCACTCTCTTTTAAGCAACTTCATTGACAAACACCATATTTTTTAATTACATGACTTTGGTCAAGATTATTGTGCGACTTCTCTGATTTAAATGGTGAGTTTGGATCCAAACTAAACATTTGAATCACCGCCAGAGTCACACAAGAACACTTCAATGAGCCGTAGAGACTCGTCTGTCTATTTAAGGAGTTATGAGTGCTTGGATTGGCCAAAAAGTACAAAGATAAACCCATAGTTAAATTATATGAAACATATTATATTGTTAACTTCATGAAATCCAGTTGTTATTAATATTAATATGATATATTAATATGAAATTAATTTTACTGTACTGTTTTTATTTTAACTGTCAAAATACTTTCCTACATTGATTAGCTGAAATGTGCGGGTTCCTGTTGAGGTCATAATCATGATTTACTCATGTTTGCAAATCCTAATGAGATACTGTCAAAGAATTTGTGTTGTTGACTGAGACTATATTCTTGTGGATGTTCATGTGATATTATTCTACAGTTTAAAAAAAAAAACAAGTGATGTCCAAATGAAGCTTCGTGAAGCATTTTCTTTATTTTCTGAGCCCAATAGATGGCGCTCTCTGTTCAACACAGGGTTGAAGGCCGATATATTTCCATTGCTTTCAACCCTTTGTTGAACAGAGAGCGCCATCTATTGGGCTCAGAAAATAGAGAAAATGCTTCACGAAGCTTCATTTGGAAAAAAATCTAAGTTCACTCATCAGTTTCTATAAATCATAATTTACTGACACCAGCTTTTTCCATCAATAAGAGGGCTTATATTGTACACCTAACATCCCCCAACAGCTGTTTAACAGCGTTCGAAACAGCAACTTTTTGGACCTTTTTGAACTGACGTGTTGCACATTATGACTCCCTTTATAGAAAAAAATATCATTATAAATAAAGAATTTAAATTTGTAATGTTATGTAAATATTTACACATGTAAATATATTGCAATAGGCTACTTTTATGAAAATAGCATTCTACTGCATTACATAATATAATAAAATGTAATCTCTTGTCTCATTTTACACGAGTCAACAGTAATACTGTGCTGGTTTATTTAATAATTGGATCTGGTCCTACAGTCCTGATGTTATTCTACGCCCTACAATACTTCAGAAGGTCTGGCAAAGCTCTCGCCATCACCCATTTCCCTTTTGGGGTGACCAAAAACAAGAAACTCTTATCTCTGACACCTATATGTGAACTCGGGACTCCAATTTGATTGGTCCAAAGGGATTTGAACCCATAAATTGGAATTAGCTGAGCTGACAACTTCTAGCCGAGACGCTTGAACTCACTAGAAATTCCTCATTTCAACACAACAAGAGCCTGAGGACAAGAACCTTTTTTCAGAAAGATCGACAAAGTATCAACACCATGGCTCACCTGCAAAAGGTCAGAACACAAAACACTTAAGTTGTGCTTCAAAACAAAGTTACTGTGGTGGTCAGAATGTTTGGATGTTTTTTCAGGATGACAGCAGACCCTGGAAATGTTCCTTATATATCTGCATTTCAGGTTTGTCAGGTTATTTATTGGCCACGATTGTTTACTGTGCTAGAATATACTTATGTTTGTCACATGAACTGAATGACATTTGTATCAAACTGGAAAGTATCCAGATGCCGATTTAAACAGTACACGTTTCTTTTTTAACAGTATTACACATTGCAATCACGTTTCTGTGGAAACTGTTACAGTATTTTTATTCACATAAAGCAGCTGTTTCCCCCTCACCACACCACGGGTCCTTCCTCCTCTTCCTCCTCCAGCAGGAAGTTGCCTCTTTTCATTATTTACCTGACCAGGTTCCTCCATGTTCAGATATTCAATCCAATCCACTTTGTTTACACAGCACGATTTTAACAAACACAAGGTTTCCAAAGACCTGCACAACAAGATAAAACACAATAGACAACACAATAGAAACACAATAAAAAGATGAAGTACATTATAGACCAGGGATGCCAGGGTGAAATTGGACAGGGGGCCAGATTTTTTTCAAGTGAGACCTCAGGGGGCCGGATTACACTTTCGGACTGAAAAGGCCAAATATTGACTCAACGCATGAAATTATTCATGAAGGCCTACACATCAAAAAGAAATTGCATTGGCACCAAAATAGCCTCACAATGAGGCCTAAATTACATACATTACAAAGGAGGATGATTGACCGGCGCTCTCCTTCATACAATCACGTGCACACTACATGGCTGCACCTGATTGGACGATCGCTTTCACAGCTGTCCTGTCTGCTCCCGGATTTAAAACAGACCAACATGGCGGCTCGTTTGGAAACTTTCTCTTATTTTACGACAATAGTTCACCGAAACGTGTTTCTGAAAACATTTTATGCGAGGAATAAGCTATGCAGTTACTGAATCTGTCTTTATTTTAGATCGACAACGGTCAGTTTAAAAGATTTTCGAGAGCTTGCGGGAGGCAGCGGCGCACCGTCTCCACACTCGCCTTGAGTCGAATGCATTGCAGAGCATACCGTAAATCCTTTAATATAGCCTCAGCCAAAATCTTCGCGACGCGAACCTGACAATGAATGGGAAGGGTGGAAATAACGCCTGTCGACACTTGTCCAATGTTAGAGACCGGCCGGTAATAGAATACAGGCCAGTATTAGAGGATTTACGGTATATATTAAAAAAAAATTGATAAAATAATAATTTAAAAAAATATTATCACCCGCGGGCCGGATGTGACGTACAGTCGGGCCGGGTCCGGCCCGCGGGCCGTAACCCTGGCATCCCTGTTATAGACAGATAAAAGTAATACAATAAAATAAATAAAATGCACAAGATAAAAAATATGCATGTATACACATTAATCCAAAGAAAAGAGGTGAGAAGAGTTTAAGAAGAGTTTTAAAATGAGACAGGGAGGAGGCCTGTCTAACGTGCAGCAGCAAGCCGTTCCAAAGTTTTGGAGCCTCAACGGCAAAAACTCGCTCCCCTCTGAGCTTAAGCCTAGCTTTAGGCATCGTCAGGAGCAGCTGGTCAGCTGACCTGAGAGAGCGGCTGGGAGTGTAGGGGTGCAGTAGCTCAGAGAGGTAAGGTGGGGCGAGGCCATTCAAGGCTTTAAAAGCAAATTAAATAATTTTAAAATGAATCCTTGAATGGGCGGGCAGCCAGTGGAAAAAAAAAAGGTGAAATGTACTCATACTCAGCATTTTGTAGTACTACTTAGTAGTCAGTTGAAGACGAGCAATGGAGGAACCACTCATCCCCATATAATTGTGGTTATTCTGTTGTAGTTGAGCTCTATATATACATTTGGTAAGAGCCGTACTCACGAATAGCAGCTGTCAGCTGACCGGAGATAACTTATGGTTGATGAAGATGTGAGAAATTCTTCATTCATTAGTGAAGTTCAATTTTTACCTGACAGACAATTTACCAATTTAGTGGACGTTACAAAGAAATCCATAGTACAGGAATGATATTCATGGTATATATGCCTGACAGATTTAACAATGAATGGACTATTGTGCATGTGTTGACATGATGAAACCATTTATACGTGTTTTGAAGAGAACAACGATTCAACTGAGAAGCAACATAATCAGTTTTAAACATTAAGCAGCGATATACAGTATATTCAATTTGTAATTGTGCAAAGTGTAGATAATTCATACCTTCTCATTTGTGTAAATGTGCCAAAACATTTTCAGTTTGTTTAAAAGAATGAGAAATTGAAATACTGTATGTTGTGAACAAGTGGTTTGGAGGTTTACACGTGATTCCGTATCATTTTAGAATTGTGCCAAATGAATTGAGAAAAACAGTAAGTATGGATGTGTATTCTGAACACACTATCAATACAAATAAGGGGAAAGCATTTCTTCTCAAAATACCAAACACTCCTCAACTAACAAAAGCACAGCAGGAGAAAGTAAATGTTGCCCTGTGGTTTATTTGTGGAGCTCAGGCTTTGACTTTAAATGGGAATAATAATAATAATAATAGATGGCGCTCTCTGTTCAACAAAGGGTTGAAAGCAATGGAAATATATCGGCCTTCAACCCTTTGTTGAACAGAGAGTGCCATCTATTATTATTATTATTATTATTCCCATTTAAAGTCAAAATAAAGAAAATGCTTCACGAAGCTTCATTTGGACATCACTAGTTTTAGTCATTGTGCTTCATGGATCAATGTTAGTCTTCAAACATCCAGAAAACACTATAAACGATACACAGCATGTACCTGCCCCTCTCACAAATTTCCCTCAAAGAACTTTTCAATCTCGAACATCCGTTCTATATCGATCTTTCTGCTTAAAATGTCTGAGTGCTAACAGAAGCTCCATCTCTGAAACCATTAACACTTAGTCAGTTTATTTACCAAGTAGCCAAACTGAATGCATGTTCTCTGCTTTACACTCAGTTTGTAATTGAATAACACACTTTAAGCAAACCTTTTAACATCGGTCTCTACATTGATACACTACTTAATACTTTTAGACGATGAGTTCACTCACAAAACAGATCCTCTGCTCAAGAAACAAACCACAGGTCAACATTTGGTTTCTTCTTCTGCACTTTTGTTGGTCGAACATTTTGAGAAAAAAGTAAATCTTTCCCCCCTTATTTGTGTTGCTATTGTGTTATGTTCAGAATATACATCCACACTACACATCTGGATGTGTGTGTGTGTGTGTGTATGTGTGTGTTAACTACATGTATGACAAACTGCTCTGCCCTGCATATAGACAAATTAAAGGAAATGTTTTTCATTTCTACTATCCGTCTTCGTGTGCATATTCTTATGATGGTTTAAGTTACTGTATCGACGCAAAAATACAATTTTCTAAAGAGTGTTGCAAGGAAGTGTCTTCTTTTGATGTATAATGTTTTGCTGGTGTGGTGTTTGGATTTGTGGTTGGTTAGAGTATTGTAAAATAGCCTAAAGTTTCAAAGATAGTGTCTCAGCAACCAAAAAAAAAAAAAAAAAAAAAACTACTAAGAACAAGCAAAAACCAAACAAACCAAAAAAAAACCTTCAATAGTACTCCTGTAAACCACTAGGGGCCCTGAAAGCAGTCCTTCTTTGTGCCTCAGGAACAAATTACTGCCCTGGGCCTCCTAACTGCTTCATCTAACTGCACTCATGTCATCTCTAAGCTCACAGATACTAAAGTAAAAGACAACTGCAGGTGAAATGTTGCCGGTCATTAAAAAAATACCATTTGGGCACAATAGTTAACCTATTTATTTGCCGCGGAAGCAATTAAAATATGTAATACTGGGCCAAGATGGTGACAGACAGACAGAGCAGCATCACCATCCGTACGTCCCAACGTTAATCCGATAAAAACGTAGGGGGGCTTCAGTAACGGTGCATAGGCAGCCATGCAGACTCACAAAGACAGGCGAAGGGAGAAAATGTGAGTGCAGGTGATCAATCTTGGCCTTTATAGAGGAAAATGCTGTGAGGAAAGTGTGTCAGCTTCAGTACCGGGGGGAGTGGGGTGTCCATACATCAGAGGCAGCTGTCAGCTGCAGCGTCAGTCAGTGGCGGTGGGAGGAATGATCCTACAATATAAATATGCAACCTTTATGTGCCTGTGGTTGACATGTCGGTCCGGCTCGGAGATGCTTCGTCAACGCTGCCATTCTAAGAAAAACCTCAAATAACGGCAGAGCAAACAACACAGACAGATCCATAACCAACACAAGCTGATTGAGAGGCAGTGGTGAAATATAGCTCCCGTTGGCTTTCAAATATGTGTTGCATTTTTTATTATTGTATGAATGTGATTCTCAGGAAATTTGCCTTAAAGCTGAGATGAAATAAAAATGTCTTTTTACCCATTTTTTAAAAAATCGCGTCCCTGGCCATATTGTGCATCTACATAAGAATATACGCAAAAAAAACACACATATTTCTTTTTATTTTATATATTTTTTATTCATTTTATTCCTATTTTTATGTCAAAAGCTCATATTTTCTTGATATAAAGCAAAATAAGACAAGTGCTTACATAAGCATGTACCAATTTCAACCAATAATATGACATCCATCAATCTGCAACTTTAAAGAGGATCTATTATGTTTTTCTGCCTTTTCTGTTGTGTGTTCTGTAGTTTTTTGTGTAAAACGCCTCCATTGAAATCTTACCTATTCTTGGCTGAAAATGCCAACAACTCCTGTATACAAAACTGGATTAAATCCCTGATATGTTCTTTGTATTCACACGATATTTCTCAACAGTAAAGTCACAGACAGACACAATATTCATGTCATGAGCATTTACATTATAACTCTTTCTCTTTTTTTATTGGATTGTATTGCTTGTGTATTTGTATGTATGACTTTTTAAATATGCCTGCCTGATTTAATTCCTATAACTGCAGTAACCTGATTTCTCCACAATTATAAATGAAGGTTCATAACATTGTTCTTATTTTCTCACGTTTTATGTCTGCTCAGCACTGTGTATGTTGGTACATTTCACAGTATGTGTGACTCTGTTTGGAGTGATGCATATTCATGCGTGCATTGCCGATTCTGGCAGGCAACAGGAGAAAGGGAAGATGGAGAGACAGATCTGGGCCAGCGAGTGGCAGAGCTCCCCACAGCCTCAGAGTGCTGAATGTCTGAGGAAGGACAGGAGGGCCCTGGGCGGAAAAAACTGACATCACCAGCTTGGCTCGCTCATGTCTGGAAGACAGGCTGATGTAAATATTACATCCATGCCAACACACACATACGCATGTGCTAACAAATATGGCTGCATTTGCACAGTGTGAGTCTGATAAACTATCACCTTCATTTCTCATCATTACTGAACTCCCAAATCACTTTGTTTAGATGAAAAGCGATGTATCTGAGTATTTAGTAGTGTTTTTGATTGATTCATTACAAAATCTGGACATTAAAGTGCAAAATATATTAAAAATATACATAGCGATTGCCCTCTATTGGTTAACATCTGGCTATTGCAATTGAATTTAAATTTTTGGGATGATCTGGAATCAGATGACGTGTGTGGAGGCAACTTTGGTCACCAAGAACGCCCAAGAATCTGCCATTGCTATTGCATACAAAGTCAATGCAAACACCAAACAGATGTGAATCTGCAGTGGGCGGTGCAAATTAAGCAAATGAGGCTAACAGTATCAGTATCAAAATCCACAACTCTAAAATAACAAGGAATAAATTCAATTGTGTACCTGCACTTACCTACATCTTCCCTCCAGCAATGGCACAATATATATATATATATATATATATATATATATATGGCATGCAGCCTACCCATACTGCACCATTGCTCTTTCGGTCTCTGTGGCTGGCTTGTTCAGTCACACATGGCCACATATCTAATTTCACATTACAAGTAACAGCACAGAAAATTCAATTTGTTTTTGTTTCCCTGCCATTTAGTGCAATTTCCATAAAATGAGAGTGGCTGACATCCAAAATCAATGGCTGTTTCCAAACCCCCAAGACTAATGGGGTAGATAGCAAAAACCGCAAGTTAATTGTTCAGGAATGTCCTTGAAAATTGAAAATCTCTCTCTCTCTCTCCCCCCTCTCTCTCACTCTCTCCCTCCCTCTCCTTAACCCTCTCTCGTCTATTCACACTCCACCCTTGACTGCTTCTTGAGGAATAATATCATGCAGGCATTGTAATGACATGGATTTGGAATTTTAGCAGTCGTGCTTAACCAAGCCCAAACTGGAACCCGGTTATTCTGCATTCCAATTTGTAAAGAATGTTCTCCCACAGAGAGGCAATGGGACTGCCAGTCTGCTTATGGACTTGTTGTGTGCATTCTCCACACGAACTTTGATCAACTAGTCACTGTATATTCCTATTTCTCTGTCAAAGTTGTAACAGTAGATTGACAGCAGTGTTATCATTAGTATCTGAATCTGTATGAATGCAGGCACATGCACTGCTCCCTTCCTCTTTGGCTGATGTGTCTTTTGTGGAAAAAGCCTGTATACATGTCAAAAGAACGCTCTTAAAATCTGAACAACATGTCTTAATCGGAAAATACTCATTGAGAATAAGGCCTAATTCAGAATATCTAAACATAAAATGATGCCTACATGACACACATGCAATTTAGAATATTGTCATATTATACCACAGACTACATACCATAAATAGTAATCATATAATATGAGTCAGTGTCATTGAGTTTGATTGTTTGGGAGTGTTGCATTTGTAAGTGCAACTGGACAAAGTGTGCTTGTGTCATTGAACTGAACTTGGGAAACATTTAGTCTGTGGAAACACAAACAAACGTGTGAAACTCTTTGCGATAAAAGCACCTAAAAATGCATCTATTACAGGGCTCCCGCTATTGTGTGCATTAATCAGTTCACTGTGCCTGTAAACACGATTCAGTAATCCATGGATTATCCAGTACCCTGCATACTAGATGTGTTAGAAAAGCTGGACACAGTTGAGTATCGTAAGAATACACAAGAAGTAGCACTATGATGTTGAATGTTAGAAGGATTAGGAATGCATACTGTATATAAACAGGCACAATCTGCAGTCCTCCAGGAATTATCCAATGCACTGGCAGTTCACTCTTGCTCACAATGGATGGACGTCATCCAGGACTACAGACCTCCAACTGTTAAATGTGGGAAACGATTATTGACTGAGTGCATACTGGTTCTAATATAAAATTGTAAAAATGTACTCGCCTCATCTTAATGGAAATGTTGCCTAGGCTATGCTAACATAAGCTAATCCATCAACACTCCAAATAAGGTCATCTAGATATAAATACGGCAGCAACCTTGTTGTTTGAGCATTGACAGTCTCTGGTTTCTCCACATAGTCTGGTCTGGTCTCTGGACTATGAGCTACTATCGTAGACCTCTGACGAATTGTCATAAACTGTCAACATTGGTATATATTTATTTTATATGTAAGGGACCATGTACAATATTAAACATACATGTTACCATTGATGAATTGTACCAGTTAGTCTAAGGCTAGTTGTCACTTGGCAGGCCAGAATTAAAACACATGTCAACAGGACAGCATGTTACAGACAGGACAAAACTATATAATAACAATAAAAACATAAAAGATTACACACAGCAGTATATCACACATTTACATTACATTTACATTTACATCACACGCATTTGAGCACAAATATGGCGATGCACACACACACACACACACACACACGCACACACACACACACACACACACACACACACACACATTCCTTGACATTGTCATGAGTACAGTTGATAAAACCAAACAGTTTTAGAGTCAAACAAAGGTAATATAATATAAACTTAGATACAACATATGGAATCAAGAGTCAGTGTTAACAAAGTTGTTGTTATAATAACAATAATAATGAGAACAATAGCTTTTAGTAAACTTTAAAGCTGCTCATAGAAGTACAGCTGCTCACATCTTCTGGTAATGCATTCCACTGAGATGTGGCATTCACAGAGAATGCTGACTGTGAGCTTTCTGTACTTTGGTTTTGTTGTGTGTTTTGTTGTTTCTCTGCCATGCTTGTAGCTGCGTGTTCATGTCCAGTCTCTGCTTTGGGTTCTGAACATTACCTGAGGGGTATTCCATCAAACTAGCTAAGTGCAAAGCTGGGCTAATTTCGATAAGCCTCGCAACCTTTAGCGAGAGTTGCGTTCCATCAACGTGACTTGAGGCACTCTCCGCTAAGTAACCATGGGAATTTATCCGACCAAACTAGCCTGCCCTGGGACAGGCTAACCATCAGGCTTACTTTAGCGGGGGTTTCAGAGAAGTCCGCCTGTCGGAAACAACTGTACCAGCAGAAGGTTCCGCCAAGCCTAGTCCTCGTGATTTCGTTACGTGAAAGACCAAAAATGACCAAAATTACATATATCAAGTACAAACAGACTATATTTTCATCAAGCGTCTAAGAATACACGCTTGCAATTAAAAAAATATGAATAAATCGTTTATTTTGTTTAAGACCAACTGGCCATATCATTATCTAAAGCCCCCAGTTGGGTGAGTGGTGATGCTCCTGCCCCCGGATGTGGGCATCGCAGGTTCACATCCTGGCGAAGACATCTCATGTGTGTTTTTTTTTGTTTTTTTGCCTGTATAATTGTCTTTAGATCAGAGAATTAGACCAACATTTTACCTTAACTATGATAAATATGTCCTACAATTTCCCCAGAACCCAAATATAACTTGCAAAAACATGATAGATATAATAGCATGTTATAGATCCCAATGACAAAGGCATTGCTGCATGCAATTTTCAGCCACATAAATTCCTTTCAGGTGAGTTCATTAATAGGTTCATTGAATGTGTTTATTGAATTGTTGAGATAAATGAGTTGGTCAATGTAGATGCATTTACTAGGCCTATCAAAAAAAAAAAAAAAAAGAGAGAGAGAGAGAGTTCCGGACAAAGAAAGAAGTTTCTCAAACTTCCATAGTCGGGGAATTGAACCGTGGCCGGCAGCATGCAAAGCCGGCACGTTACCTCTACGCTATCGTCACGTTCGACAAATTGTAGTCAGAGTTATATTAGAACATGTTACTCTTAACGGTACTTCCGTATTTAATCGTTCGGCAATTCTTGCCCAAGCAGCCTCGCGATTTTTATTTATCACTACAGTATTCCCTTTATTGGTTATGATGGGTTTGTACTCCTCATACAGTTCCATCAATATTTTTTGCGCTGGTCTTTTCTGCCATTTTCTCGATGATTCGACATTCACGGTTCTGGTCTGGCTTCATATCCCATGAACGGCGTAACACAAGACAACTTTAACCTGGCTTGAATTAGCCTCAACAAGGCGCGGCTGAAATGCGTTAATGGAACGGGTTTAGCCGCAAGTGGAAGTTGGCGTTACTTCTAACCAGGCTTAACCAGGTAAGTGCCGCTTTAATTAGCGAGTTTGGTGGAATACCCCTCTGGCCCCTTTAACAGCTGACAGTCCGAAGTCAGAGCAACAAAACGGTATAGTTCAATCTCTTTGGAGACGAAAGTCTTGTGTTTAGTCTAAAACTGTCCAAAGCTCAGGAGATGATGTTTTTCCAATATCCTACAGTCATGGTATTGTCTTGGCTTGTTATGTAGAATATATAAGGTGCTTGTACAAGGACCCAAGTGGTCGAATGACTGTTTTTCTTGCCTGCTCCCCACATTAAATACAATAAGACTTATGGGAAATGATCACAGCATGCATAGATGCATGCTGCATGCATCTTAGCAGCATCAACATCGTCATTTTTTTCCCTTTAATGCGACAGTGTGAGAGATGGGGATGACATGCAGAAAGGGCCGCTGGTCGCATTTGAACCCGGGGCCGCTGCAGTGAGGACTTATCCTCGGTACATGGGGCTCCAACTCTACCACTGAGGTATGTTGGTGCCCCGTCACGTTCATTTTTAGTTTTTCTTACATGTTTCTTAAGATTTGGATTCGATATTACACCAAGAAATTGACTATGTCCACATTCTCGCCCCCCAACGAGAATATCAACATTCGGAGACTGTGCATTGGTTTTGGGAAAGTATATTGCTTTGGTCTTACTATTCAAGTTTAAACGTGAATGATGGGAGCAGAACACACCCACTTCCTATTTCACACAGAGGTGTTCTGGCTGATCAGAGGCAGGGTTCTTACAAGAGTTTATGAACTGAGAAACCAAATTCATGCTTTCCTCCACTAGAAGTCCCCCCTCACCAATTTGTTCACGGGTGACTGGCTTCTCACATTGTGATATCTGGCAGATATATTTTCATCTCTCAACGAGCTGAATCTGAATCTGCAAGGACACGATTCCAAAACTGCAAACATGTTCTTGCTTTTCAAAGACCATGAAGCTGTGGCTTGCACTGCTCAACCAGTCAAAGCCAAGCCACTACACACTTCCCACTGTTTTACAGCACGCAGAGGAAATTGATAGCACTGACGCACGTCTGACCGGACTAATTCAGACACACCTGGCTGCACTCATTGATAACTTTACATTTTAAGTGATAAAAGGTGGATTCAAACCCAGTGAATCCCTGCTGGCTCGTGGACTAACTAAACAGAGCTGTTACAGCTGAGCAGCGATCTCATGCTGGAAAAAGACATGAATGCATTGCAATTATCTTCATTCTGGATAAGCAGCTCATCTGAATATCCCGTCCTCAGTAATCCAGGTGTTTTGCTTCTCATTCCTTTCATAACCACATACAAGTGTGGAGTGGGATTCTCTGTGTACACAGAAATAAAGACAAAACACAGAAATAGACTGGTGGCTGCACCTGATGTGATCTCCTCGCGTTCACCTGACTGGGATGTAATACTGAAAAGCAAGCAGGCTCACCTGTCACACTAGCAATTCCTAAAAAAGACATGCAAAATAATATATTTATAGGCCAATAAAGTTATTTGACATCAATATTATCCATAATTGGAAAATACGTGATCACTCAATCACAAGCTTGTAAATAGTAAGTGAGCATTTCAAAATGCTTTTTTCTTGGAAGTAAATGTTTGTATTGTTCTGAGAAATAAAACGTTGACTCAATATGTGTGTTTGACTGATGAGAGGAGAAAGCCTAACTCATGTGCCAAAAACACACTTTTTTTATTCAGGAAGTACAGGTGTTGGCGAGGTTGCGTAGCCAATAAAGTTTTAATGATGTTGAAATAAAAATAGGGACCTTTTGAATGCATTTATTTCTAATGTATTAAGTATTGAAACGTGTATGTGTTTTCTCCTATTGGCTGGTATTCAAATGAATATAAAATGAGCAGAAACAGCATTAAATGGTCAAGAAAGTTTTTTTATGCACAATAAACCTGTCTCACGATTTATAGAAGAGGCCTGTTGTGATTGGGTTGCCATGGTTTGGACTTCGTAAAGAGTGGGTCGCCAGAAAAAAACGTGAGAAACACTGCCTTAATGCATCATTTTATTATGTTACCCTCTTTGATGTAATTTAGCCCTTCACATGATCCAGTTAATTGCTCACTATGGATTGAGAGGGAGTGAATGCATTGTAAGTGAGTCGGGGTCAATAGGCGGATTCATGCATCATCACAACTAGGTCTCATCGAAGTTTGTGAAATGGTCATGAAATGCAACCGCCATACCGGTGTTGGACACGAGATGAAGATGTTGTTGTGAAGTGGCATGTTTATTACGTTTTTCCTAAAACAAAGTGATTTTATTGCTTTAACCTAATCGGGTAATGGGTAATGTAATACCACGCTACCAATGCAGTTAGCTATTAAGATGACTTTAACACTTAGGGCCCTAGTTTCGTAGACCAGGCGCAGTCAGCTCTCAGCGCACCTGCGCCACGCCGACAGGGTGTGTCCGCCTGGACTTTGCAAGTTTCGTGCACCGCGCAGGCTCGCGCAGGCACACCTCCCATCTCGCCCACCCGCGCAAGTGGGAAAGAGGGAGGAGAAGAAGGCGTGAAGGTACGTGTCCACAGGGGCGATTTTAAACGCGAGTGGACGTGCCGCTTCCCAGTATTGCACGCTTGGTGGGCTGCCACTAGAGCAGTAAGGGCAAGTGCAAATCGTGGCAGCGGCAGCTAGCCGTGGCACTTCCGGTGGCACCGCGAGGTGCCGCGGCAGCTGTCACTGTTTGCTGTGGCACTTCAGGTGGCATCTTCAGGTGCCACCGACATGCCACGGCACCTGAGGCTGTTTGAGGCACTTACCACTGACCTGCGGCGGCATTTACTGACCTGCCACGGCAACTACAGCTTTTTGAAGGAGCTGCCACAGGATGAAGTGGCTGTGGGATATTTTTTAATAAAAAAATAATGATAATAAAAAGTGATTTAACCGTAAAGACCTGGCAAATGTATTTGTGAGCAGAGAGTCATTTATATATAAATCACAAAATACATTTGTGAATTCTTCTCTGTGCATTCATTATTAATGAGACTGAACTGACCCCAGTGTGTGTGTGTGAGAGAGAGAGAGAGAGAGAGAGAGAGAGAGAGAGAGAGAGAGAGAGAGAGAAGATACATAAAGATGTGAAGATGCCACCAGAAGTGCCACAGCAAACAGCGACAGCTGCCGCGGCACCTCACGGTGCCACCGGAAGTGCCACAGCTAGCTGCCGCTGCCACGATTTGCGCTTGCTCTTACTCCACTAGAGGATGATTGACAGGCGCTGCTTGCTACAACCAGCTTTATTCCTTTAGGGGGATTCAAATTGCTGGTAGGAAAGCTGATGAGACAGTCTGTGGGGGTCTGCACATGTATTTAACCAGTCCTATTCTTCTTTGCACTTTGTAGTTTGCATTTTATTTTAATGTTTGTATTCTGTGTTGTGTCTCCTGTATGTTCAGTTGTCTGTAACTTTGTGTTTTGCTGCTGCCTACCTGGAACAGGTCTCTCTTGTAAATGAGACCCTGGGTCTCAATGAGATTTAACCTGTATAAATAAAGGTTAATAAAAATAAAAATAAAACTTCATGGCTGCACCTGATTGGACGATCACTTTCACAGCTGTCCTGTCTGCTCCGGAGTTCACGCAGACCAACATGGCGGCTCGCTTGGAAACTTTCTCTTATTTTACGAAAATAGTTCACCGAAAGGTGTTTCTGAAAACATTTTCGGTGAGAAATAAGCTATGCAGTTGCTGAATCTGTCTTTAGTTTAGATCGACAACATTCAGTTTAGAAGATTTTCGCGAGTGTTCCCGAAGCAGCGATTCGAGCCCGGCGCCTCTGATTAGCATAAAGTAGATTCGACTTCAACTTTATGCAAATGAGAAGCGGCCAACTTGCGCGCCGTCTCTCGACATTCGCCGCGACGCTACCAGAATGCATTGCACAGCTTTTCACATAGACAATAGGCGAATTCGACTTGATGTAGCCGCCTGCAGCGCGCTACCTAACGTGATGTATTGTGGGTTGAAAGCGATGCATGATGGCTAGAATTGTGTCCGACTTAGCAGCCGACTGCAAAGACGTCACAGGGTCGTGACCATATCACGTGACCCAAAACATCGCGGGAACAAGTTTTTAAGAGGCGCTTCTTGCAGCGCTTGGCAGCGCGGTCTACGACGGCTGCAACCGGCTTGTCCACACCTCCGTAACAGTGGAATGGTTCTCATTGGTTAAAAGTTCAATGACGTGTGTTCAGGTCCGCACTCGGCGGCCACCTTGTGGTGAAATGATACTTTTTATTTTGGTCGCATTGATCTCATGGCTTGATCTAAAGTTCCGTGCATTGTGTTGTGAGTAGGCCTATTATATGTGAGGTCTGGTTAATACAAACATAGAATGATAATACAAATATACTGGAAAAAAAGAATGCCTTCCACATGTTGCCTTGCGTGTGTGTGTGTGTGTATGTATGTATTTATGTATATATGTATGTGTGTGTATGTGTGTGTGTAATATATATATATATATATACAGTGTTAGGCAAGTTACTTCAAAAGCGTAATGCATTATTTATTACTTGTTACTGTCATTTCAAAGTAATTAGTTACATTACAATATTAGTCTTTGAATTGTAAGGCATTATACTACTTTTACATTACTTTTGCATTACTTTTCGCCAAAATAAAAGGAAATATGGATTTTTTGTTCTCAATAGATCTTCTTGTGTTCAATGCAGCTCATTACACAGCAGGAGGTGATGTTTTTCGCTTCAAAATAAAAGAACGAAAAACGGAAAATGACTCGTATCCCGTTATTCGTTTTAAAAACGAAAAACGAGAAACAGAAAACGACTCGTTAACTAATATTAGATATTGTGTTCATGAATGGGATTCGGGGATGAAATAACAGGGCCATTTTTCATTCCAGATTTGCCGTACGTCTTTTTTAATGACCTTGAAGGCGCTGTATGCTGTGAAATTACCTGAAAGCCTACCTGAGACATTTAGGGGAGCTCTAAAACACTGTTCATAAATGCTCTGACAGCGTCTGACGCTCGCGTTTTGAAGTAAATCTACTGTTTTAAACTTGCACCTAAAGCGTTATGACGCGGACATAAAAGCGGTCCAAAACCGACGGGGAGAATCGGAGCCCCCGCCTTCGCGGCGGCCCTTCAGCTGTTGATCCTCGGTGTGACTGCCGGGGTCGGCTGCGCTCTGACCGACCGGAAGCCGCTCTGTGAGTCGGTGTCCAGCTCATGGAGCCTGCTAACAACAGCGCTTAATTAACATAGTGTAGAGTCACACGGACCGGCTTTCACATTTTTCCAAAAGTGGAGCGTATGCCCATCTCGCAATCGCGAATGTAGAGTCAATTGATTTCGGGTTTAAAATGCATTGTAACGTGCGTTACTGAGATTTGTACCGAGTAAAATATTACCAGTTTTTCTTTTGCAATGCCTTACAATACCGCGTTACAGCAAAACGTAATGCATTACAGTAATGCATTACTTTTGTAACGCGTTACTCCCAACACTGTATATATATATATATATATATATATGTACTATCGCTTGAGCACCATAGTCACGTCGACTTTGTTGTCCGACTTGACGGCGTTTAGGTGCGTGTCCACAGGCAGCGGTGTTTCCCCGCGTCCCATTCATTGTCTATGTGAAAAGCCGTGCAATGCATTCTGGTAGCGTTGCGGCGAATTTGCCTAAGTTGAAGTCGAATCTACTTTATGCTAATCAGAGGCGCCGGGCTCGACTCGCCGCCTCGGGAACGCTAGCAAAAATGTGTTGTTTAAAGGAGAGCGCCTGTCAATCATCCTCTAGTGGCAGCCCAACAAGCGTGCAATACTGGGAAGCGGCGCGTCCACTCGCGTTTAAAATCGCCCCTGTGGACACGCATCTTTTGGCTGCCGTCTCTTTTAGAGCCCGCCCCCTCAGACACCTGCAGCTCTCGTTGGCGTGATAAGTCAAGTCAAGTCAAGACCATCCCGAACAAGCCTAATGAATGGGACGCGGGTAAACACCGCTGCCTGTGGACACGCACCTTGAGTGGGAGACGAGGAGGAGACGAGGCGTGAACTGGGATTAATACAGCCGATTCAGATCTTCACCAATCAGATGAGCTCCTCTCCTCACCTTTAATGCGTTAGGGGAGGTTCAGTGCAAGATTCGTCACTTGACAACCCGATGACAGAAGCAGCGCCGCCGCTCCCACCACGCGCATCACGCGCTGTGCGCGCGTATCATAATGAAAACAATGCCCATATTATAAAAAACAGGAGAGAGAGAGGGAGATGTTTTGGTCCAAGAGGCTGAGTTTCCGTTACGCGTGCCATCCGCCTTTGATCTGACGTCAGATGTGACGGGACAATCTATATAGATATACATTCACGTGTTGATTCAATTAGTTGCATTAAATAGTGTTTGTTGTGATTATTTATTGCATTTAAATGTGCCTGGAACTGTGGAAACCTGCCTGTGAGGTCTCGGTGACGTGTACGCACTGCGCGCCGTCAGCCAAACTTCCACTCCGCCAGCTGTGATTCGCCTTGAATGAATGGACTTTATTTACGCCTTGCGCTGAAAGTAGACCAGGTCGGAGCCGGTGAGCTTTCAGCGCAGTCTCGGCGAGGCTTTTTGCCACGAAACTTCCGCTACGCCAAGCTGAATCTGTGACGCCTCCCCCTGCTGCGCCGCCACACCCATCTTGGCGCAGGCGATCCACCAAACTGCCAAACTGACGGTGCGCAAGGCTGCGCGGGTCGAAAGTTGCATTGAGCCGGCTCCGCCACCCTGCGCAGCCCTGCGCTGCGCCACGAAACTAGGGCCCCTAGCTGTAAAGTTGACCTTGAATTATGAAGCTAACTTTGTTAACAGCAGCTGGGATCGGCTCCAGCCCCTCCACGACCCTGAATACAGGATAAGCGGTGGATGGATGGATGGATGGATGGACTTTGTTAACAGCTTCACACCAGAACCCAGATGGATCCAGATCCAGTAAGGGTGCCTCTCTGCTGCTTGTGTTCATCATATCCACCCGTTGCTCCTCAGCAGTCCAAATATGGTCACTTCCTTCACTGATTAAAAAGAATTCCAAGATGGTGATGGCCAAAATGCCGATCTAGAAAATTCAAAACTTTGGTACACTGCTGATTTAAAGTCTATATGGTTGAATCATTCGAATGAGCAAGTGCTAATTATGCAGTATAAATAAAAGAAATAACCCTATCACAATGGATGTATTATTGAAGCTTTTGCTGAGTGCAAATCAAGGTTGTATAGAGCTGTGAAGCTTCTATTTTCTTTAATCAACTTCTCCTTTGCAGAAAAATACTAATGGAAAAGCACAAAATACAGCTCAATTCAACTCAATGTGCCAAATCCATATTTGCAGGTTTGTGCACAGACACAAGCAATCCTGTCTCACACCAACACTTTTGTTTGAAAAAAACTCTTACAAACAAAAAGTTAGCATCATTGATATCTGATCCCCGACATTACGATTCAAGTGTGTATTGTGAGAGCAGCAGTATTTGAGCACAAACACTGTGAACAGATTGCTGTACACATGCTATTGATTGAACTCTGCAGGGCTCCAATAGCTCATTGCCTCTCAGAGTCAGACAGACTTTCCCTTCCTCTCATTCTCTACTGTCATCAGCCTGCCCAGCTCGTCTCGCCCATACAGGGAAACATGCTGAGGATGCAGGAAATTGAACAAAGCGGTGCCTTTTCAGAAATCTAAACAGATCGTTGATCTGATGACAGACACTGAGATTGGACAGAGAGAGAAAACAGGAAGAACAAGAATCAAGATCATCTTCCGTTCTTCTCCTGTCTAAATCCACAGAGGCAGACAGGATCAGATGACTGGACTACATGAATGGCAGGGTTAGACGACTGGTTGGACGTGCACAGGTGACCTGATGAATGAAAGTTGAGGAGAGAAAGGATGGCCTTGACATGACGCAGAATCTTGTAAGAGCTCTTACAATACACTGCAACTCATTTTTTTCTGGGACTAGATGTAATTTCTTAATGTCAACACAGCAATTTCAGGTGTTACTAATACATACATTTTGTACAAGGAACTCATAAACAACATTGAACTGCAATTTAAATCATAATATTAACATCTTATACAGCTTTTTTTAATCACAAAAATATGAGCAGGACATGGCCGACGCCAGGATTATTTCTCTCCCTTGACTAATATAGTGGGTTAACCCAGTTACTAGAGAGGAGTTCTTGTTTTTTAGTTTTTTTTCCCAATTAAAGCAGATATGGCACAGTCAATGTAAATGTAAGGTTTTCATTTAATTTGGCCAAAGAATACTTAACAAATGTGTTCATGAGTAGGTGTGGGGGGAACATATCTTCATGTACGAATTAAGATTCTGGATCGATTTGCAATTGATTAAAAAAAAACTGGATATTGATCTCCATCTGGCTTCTGGTGCGAAGCTGTTACCTAGGTTAGCTGCCATTATTCAAGGTCAACTTTACAGTTACGTTTATCTTAGCTAAGTTATCTTAGTAGCTAATTGACTCTAAATGGACCATAATTTACTAAATGGTAGTGATGTCCAAATGAAGCTTCGTGAAGCATTTTCTTTATTTTCTGAGCCCAATAGATGGCGCTCTCTGTTCAACAAAGGGTTGAAGGCCGATATATTTCCATTGCTTTCAACCCTTTGTTGAACAGAGAGCGCCATCTATTGGGCTCAGAAAATAAAGAAAATGCTTCACGAAGCTTCATTTGGACATCACTACTAAATGGACATCATGATATTTTTCTTAATAAATCAAGAGAGAAGTAGGCCATCAATGCCATCAAGAGTCAAATATACCACAAAATAGGGTATGCTTTAGGGCGGGGCTACTAGTGATTAACAGGTCACTACCACTCTACCAAAGCAATCAGATGACTTCAACACTTAGCTGTAAAGTTGACCTTGAATTATGAAGCTAACTTTGTTAACAGCTTCACACCAGAATCCAGATGGATCCAGATCCAGTTAGGTTGCTGCTCTGTGGTTTGTGCTCCTCAGATCCACCCGTTGCTCCTCCACAGTCCAAATATGGTCACTTCCTTTGCTGGTTGCAAAAATTCTAAGATTATGATTATTATTATTGTGACGGCCAAACTCCAGGTTTTCAAAGGTTCAATGGTTGGTGTCAGCGTGACTACACCCGCTTCTTATCTACAGTCTACGGGGCAGACAGGGACTTTGTAGTGTATTCAAATTTGCCTTGAAAACTCTAAAGTCAAATTTTTTGTGTTATGATGCCGGCCATGTTATCTGCCCAGAGAATAATTTTTATTGCTGCTGGTAACATACCTTCTGATGCTACAGGATTGTTTTATTGTTTTGTCAGTTTTCATGTGTGGCAAATAAGATATGCATTTCATTGAGCATCCATGTGTTGCACACGACAATAAAAGATCCTTGAATCCTTGAGAAATGCAAGCTGTTCAATGCAATTCAATTCTTTTTCAGCTCGTAGGTTGACAGTATACACGTGTCCTGCTGTGATGTCCTAATCAGACAACGGTTGGTTTGAGAGGAGAATGGCTCCTTATTATCTTTTACACATTTCTTTACTTACAAATAAAACATACTGCGGCCGGTAGCGCAGTGATTAGGGCAGCCGCCCCATGTACAGAGGCTTAAAGTCCTCGACGCAGTGGTCCTGGGTTTCCTGCATCTCTCTCTCCCCGTTTCAACACTGCCTGGAAAAAAAGTAAGAAAAAGGCTTGAATGCCCCAAAAAAAAAAAAAAAAAACCTTCTGGGCCTACACAGATTTGTGACTCAGCAGAGCCTGAGGCAAGAGCATACATACCAAATCGGAGCTGTCCAAAATTGGTCTAAGACAATCTGGTTACAACTATGGGCCCTAGTTTCGTAGACCAGGCGCAGTCAGCTCTCAGCGCACCTGCGCCACGCCAACAGGGTGTGTCCGCCTGGACTTTGCAAGTTTCGTGCACCGCGCAGGCTAGCGCAGGCACACCTCCCGTCACTCCCACCCGCGCAAGTGGGAAAGAGGGAGGAGAAGAAGGCGTGAGTGGGGGACGAGGAGGAGACGAGGCATGGACTGGGATTAACACAGCCGATTCAGATCTTCACAAATCAAATGAGCTCCTCTCGTCACCTTTAATGCGTTAGGGGAGGTTCAGTGCAAGATCCGTCACTTGACAACCCGATGACAGAAGCAGCGCCGGCGCTCCCACCACGCGCATCACGCGCTGTGCGTGCGTATCATAATAATAACAATGCACATATTATAAAAAACAGGAGAGAGAGAGGGAGATGTTTTGGTCCGAGAGGCTGAGTTTCCGTTACGCGTGCCATCCGCCTTTGATCTGACATCAGATGTGACGGGACAATCTATATAGATATAAATTCACGTGTTGATTCAATTAGTTGCATTAAATAGTGTTTGTTGTGATTATTTATTGCATTTAAATGTGCCTGGAACTGTGGAAACCTGCCTGTGAGGTCTCGGTGACGTGTGCGCACTGCAAAAACACCAAACTTCCACTCCGCCAGCTGTGATTCGCTTTGAATGAATGGACTTTATTTACGCCTTGCGCCGAAAGTAGACCAGGTTGGAGCTGGCGGGCTTTCAGCGCAGTCTCGGCGAGAGACGGCGCGCGAGTTGGCCGCTTCGCATTTGCATAAAGTTGAAGTCGAATCTACTTTATGCTAATCAGAGGCGCCGGGCTTGACTCGCCGCCTCGGAAACGCTCGCGAAAATCTTCTAAACTGAATGTTGTCAATCTAAAACAAAGACAGATTCAGCAACTGCATAGCTTATTTCTCGCTTAAAATGTTTTCAGAAACACCTTTCGGTGAACTATTTTCGTAGAATTAGAGAAAGTTTCCAAACGAGCCGCCATGTTGGTCTGCATGAACTCCGGAGCAGACAGGACAGCTGTGAAAGCGTTCGTCCAATAAGGTGCAGCCATGAACTGTGTGCGTGATTGTTTGAAGGAGAGTGCCTGTCAATCATCCTCTCGTGGCAGCCTGCCAAGCATGCAATACTGGGAAGCGGCCTGTCCACTCGCGTTTAAAATCGCCCCTGTGGACACGTACCTTTCCGCTACGCCAAGCTGAATATGTGACGCCTCCCCCTACTGCGCCGCCACACCCATCTTGGCGCAGGCGATCCACCAAACTGCCAAACTGACTGTGCGCAAGGCTGCGTGGGTCGAAACTTGCATTACGCCGGCTTCGCCACCCTGCGCCGCCCTGCGCTGCGCCACGAAACTAGGGCCCTATATGTTTATATTAACATGGCTCTCAGAGTACTGAGGTATGGTAATGAATCGCAACACGTGTTATCTCAATACACAGCATATCGCAAAATACTTAGATTGCAATAAGATTATTTCATGATTAAAGTATTTCGATCATAGCGTATCATTGGACATCTCGTGATTCCCACCCCTGCTATGGATGTCATGCAGGTGTACTTTTGTTTCAGTCACTCATTTTCTCTCTCATCAATAATAATAATGTATCTTGACAGATCTCATGGATTTCATACATTTTCACTCTGTCAATGTACATGGACTCTGTGTCTGCAGCTGTTTCATAAATGTTTTGAACAAAACTGACTTTATCTACCTTTAACTTGCAGCCAGTACCAGCACGATAGTTCTGTGCCAGAACAGCAAGACTGCTGGCTCTCTGCTCAGGATGCCAAATATTTAACTGCTGTGTCAATCATCTGGAATGTTCCTTTTTTTTGCAGCTACTAAAACCTCCTGGAAAATGTGCAATAACTGAACTCTAAATTAATAATAATGTGTGGCAGGAAAATAGCAAACCTGACAATTGTTGGTAAGCAATGATTAAGAATGATCCGAGGTAAAAACCTCAAATCCTATATTATTTTATATCTGTGGCATGCTCTCTCCATTCTTTTGCAAAGGCTAATTTCCAGATTAATGTGGATTTTATGTTAACAACATTAACATTTAGTTAATTTGGGTCATTTAAATAAACAAAATCTTAGCTTTCATATGAAACTCTTAATTGCCCAACTCTGATGATAAATACATGTTTGAAGTATAATGGCAGGAGGGATATCAAGCTCTGATCCGGCACAGTGCTACACCCTCTCTCACACTATGTCTCCCTGAAATATGAAAGGAAGGCTTATTGTAATAACGCTGGGAGGATGGTGGGTTATCAACAGATTTCAAATAAACAAACTCTGGCCTTTCAGAATATTAAACTTTTCTCGCCAAATTCAGATGATAAATGAAACTTTGTCGCTGATGACAGTTTGAGAACGGAGCCAATTAATGGCAGCGGCATTACAATAGGCTTTGCGTGTTGTGTGTTTTTCTGCACACTCGTCACAAATTCGGAATTCAAAAGGACGACCCACATACAGAAAGGAGGCGGGCAGGTTCCATTAAGAAAAAGCGAGTTTAACAACACAAAGCTGGTCGCAAAAACCAGGACACAAAAGGTAACAGGCAGTAAAAACACACTGTTGAAAGGAAAAAGAACCAAACAGAGGAGAAACTAGTAAGACATGTTGATGAGACGAGGAACACCAGAGACAAATGTTGAGATGTAGACAACAGAGGCAACATAGAAGCATGCAACCCTCAGGCCTTGAACCCTGAACCCTTAGTCACCTGCTAATTGGTAGACAGGGTTGTCCCTGGTGGTCCCATCCTGTATGGTGGCTTAGCCTAGACCTCTGCAGCCGGTATCAGGGTCCTCTGGGAAACCTTTGACAAACAATGTACCACAAAAATGGTTGTTTAATTTACGGATGAATTGTGAATTCAAATATTAAAAATAGTTGTTAAGAATTATTATAATATTGAGTAGAAACAGAACTGTTATCACATGTATTGACTACAGTTTGAACAGTTTTTAAATATGTTTATGTTTACAGTGGTGGAATGTAAGGGAGTCAATTTATTAAATTACTTTAAGTAAAATGACAAAAACATCATAATGATCATAAGAATGTATTCATAAAGTTAGGCACTTTTTATGCTAGTTTATACATCTACTCCATTCCATCGCAATGCAATACTGTAATATATATTATTCTGCATAATGAATACTTTAACTTGTCAGTCTCTGAATACATTCTTATGATCATGATGATAATGTTTCTTGAATCCTATTTTGAATGCAGGACTTTTTCTGACAGTATTTTACACTGTATTACGACTGCTTTTTCTATAGTAGAGATCTGAGTATTTCTTCCACCACTGTCTGCTAACATTAGTTTATTGAAATATTAAAAGGATTTTATATGGTTTTATTTCAGATACAGTTCATGTCTCTTCTCTGTTCTCACTCAGAGTTTTCACTGAAATAAAATTACCCCAACAATCATAATGAAGAGAAATGTCACCTACTTCATATTATAAATCCCTTATTGTTCCTGTACTCTTCCTGCTGTGAGTCAGTCAGCTGACCGTCAGACACACAGTTGGTTATGAGACCTGCATTAACATCCATAGTCTGTTATGTACTCCACGTTCTTCACCCTGGACATTGAATGTGTGTTCATGTGAAATCAGTGGACATCCAAAACCTTTATGATTATAATGTCCATTTTCAAAGTTCGATGCCCCAGCTGTAATAGAAGGTGTTGACAGTTCTGAAACTTAGTTGGATGACGATGTTTTTGAGGACATCAGTTCCCTCAGTTGGGGGCGCTAACCATCAAACATGACACAGTTTTGTAGCAGTTCAATTTGAAATATGTTTTATTGAATTAAAAAGTTTGGTTCAATATCATGTGAGGCTTATGTTGTTTATTTAATAGGGAACGATTTAAGGGATGTAAGCAGTTTTTTTCCTGCTTTCCAATCATGGTTAGAACCTGTCTCCACTGTGGCACCTCCTGAGCAGACCCAGCGATAATCCCTTCATTCATCAGACTCACAGGATACAATCAGCATTGTAGAAAGTTCCACCAGAAAACACCAGAGGCTGGATACAGAGTGTAATCAAGAGTTAAAGGACCCATATTATGAAAAACAGGTGTTTTCTGGTCTCTACACCTATAAACTGGTCCTCCCTGAGCCTGCCAACTCCCAGAATGAGGGAAACAAGTGACTCCTGCATGGTCTCTGCAGCGCCCCCACTGGTACAACGGCACTCCTACAGGCTGTTCAGATTCAGCTCCTGTTGTTACGTAACAAAGGGAGTCATTTGCATAGACCGAACTCCTCTGATGATAGGAGATATATGCGAGAGGGGGCTTTTCACAACACAGCGGGGAGAGTGCAGACCAACTTACCGGTTGTGTCTTTGCCTCGACACTGACCCTCGTTAAAGGATCTGTCCCAACCATACAGGACCAGCAACTTCACCTGAGCCACATAGGCGAGCCATAGCGACACATCCACGTTAACATTGCTGCATGCTACCGCTAGCGTAAGCGGCATCCTCTCCGTCTCTCTCCTAGTAGGCGACGACAGAGGAGCTCATTAGCATTTAAAGGTGCAGACACAGAAACAGCCTGTTCTCAGGAGAGCTCATTTGAGCAACTTTTAGACAGCTGAAATTCAGGACCATGGATGTGTTTGGGGCAATGCATATCAAAAACAGTGTTGTTGGACCTCTGACAGCTGTGTGGAATTGATGAAAGACAGTATAATATGAGACCTTTAAACACAAACCTTGATACTTACATGGAAATTATTTTATTTTTTTATATTTGTTCCATGAACTGTGTGTCAAAGAGAGCAGCATAGTTTGTATGTGTTTGTGCAAACATGCCTAAATTAATTGTTTAATGGTTTGTGACTCATTTGAATAAATAGCAAAAAATAAAATTAAAATAAAATCAAAAATCATGACCATGTGAAAGTTATTATGCAAAGTGAATTTTTGGAGTACAAAAGCAACACTAATATTAGAAATCAAATGATCCACTCATTCTCATTCAACAGGTTTTAAAAAAAATGTGTCAGGGTCAACGAAAACTATACAGTAATTTACTTTTTGTTTTAAATCTTGCCATCTTTATTCAGGTCCAGGAAGGGAGGTCTTACTTGTGAAATGCCTTTCTACATAGTGTGATACATTTCTAGTGATGTCCAAATGAAGCTTCGTGAAGCATTTTCTTTATTTTCTGAGCCCAATAGATGGCGCTCTCTGTTCAACAAAGGGTTGAAAGCAATGGAAATATATTGGCCTTCAACCCTTTGTTGAACAGAGAGCGCCATCTATTGGGCTCAGATAAAGAAAATGCTTCACGAAGCTTCATTTGGACATCACTATACATTTCCCAATTAGTTCAGTGGAAAATAAATAATGTAACTGTGGATGAAAAAAAGTCAGCACACCTAAACATTAACTTAAAATAAATTAAAAAACAAATGTGCCAGAGGGGAAATTTACCCAGCTTAACTCTGACAAAAAAAAAGACAAATAATTAGTGATGTCCAAATGAAGCTTCGTGAATAATTTTCTTTATTTTCTGAGCCCAATAGATGGCGCTCTCTGTTCAACAAAGGGTTAAAGGGCGATATATATTCCATTGCTTTCCACCCTTTGTTGAACAGAGAGCGCCATCTATTGGGCTCAGAAAATAAAGAAAATGCTTCACGAAGCTTCATTTGGACATCACTACAAATAATAACAGAGTGCCTGGAGGAAACCCCGATAGAGCCCGGCAAGGCACTCACTGGTCTAATCCGAGGAAGCTGTGTCAAAATGTAAGACTATACAATGATAGACATCCAGACATCAATAGCATATCCACTGGAGACAAGCTCATCACAAGGAAAACACGCAAGCATACCATAAATCAGTTAGTTACCCAGCAACTTTTGATCCTGGACCCAAACTATTACATTCCTTGATAAGTAGAGGAGATGAGGGGCAGGGGCCACCAGGCTAGAGCCACTCTTGAAAGTAAATTAGGTTTGCAAAACGCTAACCCCCTTGGTGGTTTTCCTATTTTGTTACATTACAACCTGGAATTAAAATGGATTTTTATTTTGGTTTTATGTAATGATCCCATACAAAACCAAATTACTAAAATGAGCCCATTCTGCTCTGATTAGTAAACTGGCTCACTCTCTTGTGATTAGTCAACAGTTTAATGTGTTTGTCAGAAATGTCCCGCCCCTTACCATAACCAGAACAGGAGCTGCACTGCTGAGGATTACTGATAAAAATGAATTTTAGCATATTGTTCTTCAGCTACTCTTCCTTTAGAACAGGGGTGGGGAACCTTTTTCATATCAAGGGCTATTTCGATTTTAATATCATCCATCAGGGGACATACTGAATTATTGAAAACATAACTTTGTTGAAATTTTAAAGACAGGGCTCACAATGTATTATTATGGCCTTTTTAACTCAATTGTAATACCATCAATATTTTGACAATCCATTTAATCTTTAAGCCAATTTTATCCATCTTATTTTATATTATGAAAAGTGATTGTAGCAGATTTTTGGCACAGAGGAGGATTCAGGCAATAGATTTTGGGTCACAGCCCTTTTATTGTCCAAAACAATATTCTTTTGGTGTATTTATGTATTGCCTGAGGTTCCCCACCCTTGCTTTAGTAGTCCATACAAAAGACTCAACATGGCAACCACTAACCAAACTTTGATTGAGAGCGTGCCAAATAAACGGTATTATGCAAATATGTTACTTGGTAGCTTGTCACTTTATGGAAGAAAAGGCAAGATTTTAATGGAGGAAGGCAGTTCAGGTGAAGCGTTTCTGTGGGCATGGAAGTATAGAAGTTTTTTTTTAATAGATGAGGTGGGAGAAATTCACAAATCCAACACCCATGAACACATTGTATAACTCAGCTTGTTCCTATACCACACAAGCTAACTGTCAGTTTCAGTTGATAGGAAAGGTTAGCCGATCACTCACAATGTTGCCAACTTTCTTGCAAGATTTGGCTTTTTTTTCCATCTTGAAAAAAAGCCTTCTTACGTTCTTGTCTATCAAGGTTCAATCTGAACAGCGTTCTTCCCACACCTCCAGGAATAGAGACGTATTTTCTCGACTGAACCATTCTATCCATCACCTCTCCTTACAGCTTTTCTCTCCTTGTGCAAATTTCATTCTTCCTGTCTATTTTCTCCTTCCCAAGTCCCCCAGGTTTTATCTGCTCGTCTGAAAATGTCCTTAAAAAGGCAGTAGTCCAGCAGCACGAGTCTCATTGTGTAGTTAAAGCTTGATTCATGGCAGTCATCCTTTTCTGACAAAAAAAGAACCGCTTACCTTTTAAGTCTTTTTTGTAATGACACAAGGAGGCTGATGTTGTGTGATTATGTGACAGAGCTCAGAAACATGTCCTTCAGCACACTTTACCCATCACCAACTCTGACCTACATAACTTGTGTTTTCCACAAGACTGTGTTCATAAAAAGTTTCTCATTCAACACACAGCCAGAAAATAAAAGTCTCTTTCCCTTTTTCCCTATTTTTAGTTGTAGTTAATTAAGCTACACTTTCCCTTGCATGGGTGTTCTGATGTAGAGAGAGAGCTCAGCGATTTACATCAAAGGTGTTGTTGCATGATTACACAGGCCACTGTTGACGCATTTGAAAATGTGGGCTGTAGTTTTGTAATGAAACGGAAAGACAACTTGATTTTAACAAGGAATTTACCGTGCATCAGATTATAGTGGTTGTTGTACATCTTTGTTTCATGATTTTCCTTTTCAGTCTCTAAACATTGAAGAACATTATAAGGTATTGTTGCACAATCTGCATGAACAGTTTACTTAATTGTCAAAATCTGAATCAAGTGAATCTTTGAAGACAGAAATGCCCTTGAAATGGATGAAAAGTGTCATTGTTGATTGTTGGGGATGTAGCAGGGGCAGATTTGGTTATCAACAGTTGATTATTAATATCAATATGATTATCGGTATTAATAATTATATTTAATATATTATCATGATATAATCATGAATAAACGGGGCACCACCCTGGGATCAGGGAAAAGATAACCTAAAACTGTATTCAGTCTCAATATAAAGGTTTTATACTCACATGCCAAGGATCGTGATCATTGGCATAGAAGTATAAGAACAATCTAACAATTGAAAAGGCGTGAAATTCGAGCACTAGCCTTCACAACCTGCTGTTATCCAGTGACATATACACAACAAGCACAAGAGACCACTAGTTATAATATAATAAGATTTATCAAAATCAGTAATAATGATCACAATCAATAACACTGCAATTAACAAAGCCTTATTACCTAACTACCTAACACACAAAACTAAGCTAAACAGAAGGAGAGACACACGTGGAGTGCGTGTGTGTGTGTGTGTGTGTGTGTGCGTGCGTGCGTGTGTGTAGAGAGAGCGAGAGAGAGAGGGAGAGATGGAGCTATTCCTCACAGCGTTCAGGGGCGGAGCCACTGACGTCAGATGGCGTAGCGAGAGAGGGAGAGAGAGGGAGAGAGAGAGATATGGCCGGGCGCGACCATCAGATGGAGCTATTCCTCACAGTGTTCAGGGGCGGAGCCACTGACGTCAGATGGCGTAGCGAGAGAGAGAGAGAGAGAGAGAGAGAGAGAGAGGGGGAGAGATGGCCGAGTGCAGCTATGTCCTTAGCGTCCGACGGGAACAGCTGGCGTAGTACACGTGTGTGCGGCGTATGTGTGTGTGTGTGTTAGCGGGACACAAACAAAGAGAGAGAGAATGCGCAAGCGATATTCTGAGGCTCAGAAGTCGTGCAGCTATCACACGGGCGCGCGTGAATGAACTGGCGTTTATTCCGCGAGACTGGTCTTTTAACTGATAGTAGAGGCTTTCTGAACTCGCGAATATGGCTGAGGTTAGTCGAAAACACTGTTACAGAAATCAACCCAGCGGCGTGGGTACACAATCAGCATTCAAATACAGCAGCACATAACAAACGGACTCGGCGGTCCGCGATCAGAACTTTAAACACATTAACAAGAGTTACAAGCATGTCCTACACTATCGAATCTCTGCTTATGCCCAGACAAATAGCCTCTTACTTTTGTCGATGTGAGATGCGTCGATGTGAGGTTTCCGTCCCGTGCGGTGATGGCGTTCCTTGATGCCGGCAACGGACGGCAGTTTGCGGGCGCTCGTTCAGCGCCGGATCCAATTAGTTGAAGAAAACCGTTAGTATTTCTTCCTTCTGCAGGCAATGATGAACAATCGCAGGGCTCGGCGATTTAGTCAGCTGATTTCAGACAAAGACGGGTCGAGTTATCCGTTCTGCTGGCAGCTGGGATGGAGAAAGTGTTTTCTTCCTTCCGCGGGGAACAGGAGAGTCACGCTGTCGCGGCGGTCTCCTCGGGATCCAAAATGATAAACAAAAGAAAAATAAAACGAGTAGAGAAAAAGAGGGGTAAAACAGTCTGTTGCTCGTCCAGCGAGTTTGGACGAGTGGAGAGAGAAAGTTCTTCCGGCGGCGCCGGGATTTATAGCTCACGGCTGGTCCGGGGGACCCCCTGGAGTCCCCTGCAGTTGTCAGCCAATAGGGCACCAGTTGTGTGACGTCGCACCTCGCACCTAGGTGTTTATTGTTTAAATTATGAATTGATTCACAATGTTGGGACCTCACCAGTAGGACTACACAATGCGGCCTACAAAAGCCTACACATGCGGTCAGAACAAAGGGACAAAAGGGATTAAAAACTACACCGCCATTTTAGTTTCACCTCGCACCTGGGCACGAAGTGCAACGTCACACAACTGGTGCCCTTTTGGCTGACAACCGCAGGTACCCCAGGGGGTCCCCGGGAACAGCCGTGAGCTTTATAAACCGGCGCCGCCTTAAGAACACTCTCTTCCAAAAGGGCTTCCAACGCGCTTCCATCGCAACACCACGTTGCAACGGGAGGCGACCCCTCCCGCAGCACACCGCTGCATCAAGAGGAACCAAACCGGTTCCTGCATTCCAGCTACCAGACCCTGTTTGAAGTCAGCTGACCAAATCACCAAGCCGCGATTGTCGCCCGCGGAAGGAAGAAACACAAACTGTTTTCTTTATTCGAGTTTGATCAACGAGAGGAAACACGCTCCGCTCTCGTCTGGACTTAGCCGACTCATCACGACCCCCGCTGCCGCCGGGATTCCCGAACTACCGCCGCCGCGGTAAGGAACGCCGTCATCGCCAGGACGGACTCGCAGCTTACGCAACGACACCAGTAAGAGGCTATCAGTCTGGGCAGAGACATAAGTGATAGTGTAGGATATGCTTGTAATTCTTGTTAACGTGTTTTAAGTTTTGATCACGGACCGCCGAGTCCGTTGCTTTCCGTGTTGTATTTGAATGCTGATTGTGTACCCACGCCGCTGGGTTGATTTCTGTAACAGTGTTTTTGACTAACCTCAGCCATATTCGCGAGCTCAGTAAGCGTCTACTATCAGTTAAAGACCGGTCCCGCTGAATGAACGCCAGTTCATTCACGAGCTCCCGTGTGATAGTAACATGCCTCCTGAGCCTTAGAATATTGCGCGCCCATTCTCTCTCTCTCTTTGTTTGTGTCCCGCTAACACACACACACACATACGCCGCACACACGTGTCCTACGCCAGCTGTTCCCGGCGGACGCTAAGGACATAGCTCCATCCGGTGGCTGTACCCGGCCATCTCTCTCTCTCTCTCTCTCTCTCTCGCGATCCTATCAGACGTCAGTGGCTCCGCCCCTGAATGCTGTGAGGAATAGCTCCATCTGGTGGCTGCACCCGGCCATCTCTCCCTCTCTCTCTCTCGCTACTCCATCTGGCGTCAGTGGCTCCGCCCCTGAACGCTGTGAGGAATAGCTCCATCTGGTGGCTGCACCCGGCCATCTCTCCCTCTCTCTCTCTCCCTCTCTCGCTAATCCATCTGGCGTCAGTGGCTCCGCCCCTGAACGCTGTGAGGGATAGCTCCATCTGGTGGTCGCGCCCGGCAATATCTCTCTCTCTCTCTCTCTCTCTCTCTCTCTCTCTCTACACACACGCACGCACACACACACACACACACACGCACTCCACGTGTGTCTCTCCTTCTGTTTAGCTTAGTTTTGTGTGTTAGGTAGTTAGGTAATAAGGCTTTGTTAATTGCAGTGTTATTGATTGTGATCATTATTACTGATTTTAATAAATCTTATTATATTATAACTAGCGGTCTCTTGTGCTTGTTGTGTATATGTCACTGGATAACAGCAGGTTGTGAAGGCTAGTGCTTGAATTGCACGCCCTTTTTAATTGTTAGATTGTTTTTATGCTTCCATGCCAATGATCACGATGATTGGCATGTGAGTATAACACCTTTTATATTGAGACTGAATACAGTTTTAGGTTATCTTTTCCCTGATCCCAGGGTGGTGCCCCGTTTATTCATGATTATATCATGATAATATATTAAATATAATTATTAATATCGATAATCATATTGACATTAATAATTAGCTGTTGATAACCAAATCTGCTCCTGCTACTACCCCAACAACAACTTGCAAACTCAAAGTTTAAAAACTTTTTTCAACAAAAGAAACAACATATTCAATTCAAAGAGTTGAGTTTAACATTAAGTTAAATCAGTCAAGATGAACGAGGAATAATTCAACAACGGAGAACTCGGCCGCAGAGAAAGTGAGTCGGTGTCCTAACAGCAAGCGTAACATCATGTCGTGTGAACAAACGACAACACTATCAGCTTGTAAGAGTAAGTGTATTCCTTTTTGCAAATTGAACTGAACTAAACTTTTTTTCAATTGTAAGGGCGCTTTCACACTGCACATGTCCATTGATGGATCTCATTGACTTTGCATGGGCTTTCGTTACATTATTCAAAAATTAATCGATCCTCCAGCCAATCATTTCTCAGCAGTACAACTTGTGTTATCTGAGATGGGGAGGGCTTTGTTTACATAACTGCACGCTACACACGACCTGCACCTGAGCTGAGCCTGCATGTCCGAAGAGATTGTTTCGGTTGTCTTGTAAGACGACTGCCCTAACGTTGTCAGGCTCAGAAAAGGTGAGATTGAGATGTATAACAAACAATCACCATCAAGTTTTCCGAAATGAATAAAAATGTTCATAAATCCATGTTCAGTTTGCCACGTTAAGCCTAAATAATCAGACAGCTAGCTAGCTTGCTGTCAGCTAGCAGCCCATTATTTAAATACAGTAGGCTGTAGGCTGCTAATTTTGTGGTAGGCAAACTAAGCTACATGTCTGATAGTTTCTAACATTTCGTCTTGGCAAGCAGAATGAATGATGGAAGTAATGCATCACATGAATTCTTTCATTCAAAATGGTTAAATGACTAAACCTTATGACTATCTTAGGTAATGTGTGAACCTGTTACTTGGCCGTCCTATTTTTGAAGAAAAGGCTGAAAACGACATACCCAAAGTAAAATGGTTACTGTTTTTGAACCCCTATGACTACAGGCACAAAGCTGAGCATTCCTGAAAGATAACCCTTTGAATTTTCTTCTGCAAGTGTCAGATTTACTCTAGAGTTACTGCAGCTCAAACATAGTGGAAATTGCAATTTTTTTGCCTCGCCTGAATTATTTTTCTTTTTGAATGAAACAAGTTAGCTGTGGCTGTTATATATAGGCCTAAACGTTGAATGAAGCCACAGCCACAAGCCTGACCAAAAACTGGTAGAAAGTAGATAAAAAGACGAGAATGAAATGAGCTTTGCAAGTGCAGTGTTGTAGGGCAATGTCAGACGGAGCTGCATCTGGAACAAGTGTTCCAGATGAGATTATGGGTATTTTTAGGTATATAATTCTACTTTTTTTTGTTTATTTCACCAGTTCTACAACTACTACTAATAATAATAATTTTTTACATAACAGCCTTCTGTAATGAGACGCTGCATAACTATCATATCTGCAGGTCACAGTCTGACCTTTCTGAGCTGCTGCACTCTCACCCTCAAGCCCCCTCCCCCCATGTAACATACCGCTGGAATCGTAAGCTCATTGGCTATAAGACCTGTCAGTCAAAAATGTACTCCTCAGCCTATTGGCTCTCTGCCTGGGGATTCTCGTGGTTGGTCAGCCGAGAGGCAGTGAAGCACTGGCTCTCTTGATGGACAGATTGTTCAGCCAATTCGGATCGCAGAATCGTGGAAGGGGGCTTGTTTTGTCGCCAAGAAGCTACTGTACACGGAAATCGAAGCTTTGTTGTTTGCCTGTCATCGAAGAGCGATAACTAGCTATAAACAATATTTTGTTCAGAAACTCACAACGTCAACACATGGCGTGTTATGGATGACTACTGGAGTTAGCGTGCTTGTGGGACTAAACGAAGTGGCTACTTTTGTTCGTTGGACTCTTACCGTTCTCTGGATATAAGGATTAGCATGCTACCTGTTGTTTTTGGACTTCCAGACAGCTCGAAAGGTAGGGAACGCTGGTCTTGTTTCTGTGCACTCCTTGCACACATGCTGTGTTTGCTTTTGATGTGTTTTCCGTGAGCCTAAAATGGCTTACTTTGTTCGATTTGCGAGACTCGTAGCTTTCAAATGATCTGTAATATGACGCAGACGCATTTAAAATAATATGCGATTAAACGGAATGAAGCGAAAACTAGTGCAAAACGGCCCGCATGAGGGTCGCTGACGTAACGAGAGGTGTGGAACCGAAATGCCCACTTGGTGCCCTTACTTCAGGTCAGAGCAACTGCCCCTCAAAATTCCTGTGCACGTCCCTGTTGTTGAGGAAGTTAAAGATAAATATATCAAGATAAATATACGGAACAGCATATCCAACATTATCTCAGACCAAGACGATAATCAAGCAACAACATGCACAAGGTTCTGAGATGGTCCAAGCTTTTATAGCACCGGCCCGAGGGGAGCCTTGCTTCCTAACAGCACTGCTGACCACATCTAGAAACATGCCGCCTGCTGTGAAGTGGCCACAAACATTTCCACATACATATGCAAGATAGCAAACAAACGTACACAGGAACATTTTTACATTCTGCCGTCTGCTGCACTGTTATTTTGTCGGGCCAAGACATGGTTATATAACCAGACGTTCAAAGGGGAAAAACAAGATTCAGTTCAGCATTAAAGTGGCGGTACACTCTTTCCTGCCTTTAATAAAACCCACTCAGCCCTGCATACGGTCACACTGCTCGCACAAGTGTTTATGTTGGCATCACCGACTGTCATAAAAATGAGATTGCATGGAGTACATGATCCACTAAAGTTCTCTCTTTCGGCTTCACCTTTTCCAGTTTCACAACAAAACAGATTTCTTTGATCTAATTGTGTCTGGCCTGAATTTTTCTCCACATGACGCCCCTCCAGAAAACCCAGACGCCTAAAGCATTTCTTCAAACACAGCAGCAGTAAACATGTCATGCTCCACCGAGGATGCAACCCCCCTCTTTGACCTGTAATTGCAGCCCCCCACACACCCCCGCCGCCGCCTGGGTGAATCAGTGTAATTTTGAATGTGGATCACCATTGCATCTCGGAGCTTGTCTCTGTGCATCTAAGTCAGAAGCACTAGACGATACAAATCATGTCAGAATACCTTGAAAATTGATTATTTTAATTTTAATGCACTAAAACTATAACCTACCACTTCATTTCTAGTAAGCTTTTTCATCACCTGAAGATGTTGATGCAAAGCGACGTGATTAAAACCCTGACATCAGATCTACCTTCAGTCGGTAACATTTTGTGATGCTGAGAGGAAAGCTCCTGGTGCTGCTGCACGTTTTTTACACTAATGTCCAGAGGGATCAGTAAAGGCTGTCAGGAAGCTTCATTAAACAGCAACTGCAGTGATGTACGAGTGCCTCTGCTGGAGCCTCATCCTCCTACAGGTAATTCACTGCATCCTCGAGAGACTCGCATGAGGAAAGGCGATAAGCTGTGGTTACACTTGTCTTTTCAATGTGACATCTGTGATCGGATGCACCGGATCAGATATCAGCTGGGTACACTCATATATCTGTAGGTAAAGGTAAACACTCCACACTTCAAGAACGAACGCCTGAAAAACGCAGACACATTTCAATTCCTGGAAGTTCTTCACAATCTCTTGTTATTTTTGTTGCTGAAACCTTTTCCCTGCAGTATTAGTAAAAAAAAAAATGTATTATTGAAGAACAGCCGCTAACACTCTCATTTTGGTGATAAATTTGGACGGCTCAGAGGTAGATCGAGTTGTACTCTAATCGAAAGATCAGCTGTTCCCAAATTGCTCCCAAAGGCTGTGCCATCATTGCATGAATGTGTGAGTGTGCATTAGTTTAGATCGTGATGGGCGGGAGGTACCTAGTATGAATGTGTGTGAATGGGGTTTATAGCACTTACTATGTACACACACCATAAAGTCCCATTTTACCATAAACACATTTGCCTGTAAACACTTGTTAACTTGCTATTTAAAGGCTTTTATTTTGAAGGAGAAAAGCCAAGAATGTTGTGATTTCCTCAGCAGTAACTGCTGTCTGCTGGGCTCCAGCCTGGTTTTCCTCCACTCTTCACTTTACTCTCCTCTGGGTAGGAAATCCTATGTGGGAGGAAGATGATGGAGACCCACGTTTGATAAATGGTCAAGACTGTGTCCACATGCTATCCACAACTCGCTGAGATCCGTGAGTCAGGCCACCTCGGCATGTGGTCTGGCTGACCAGATCCCAATGTGAGCACAAACTGATTGGATGAAAAAAGTTGGATTGACAAGTGAAGAACGAGGCATCATTGTGAACAAACCGGGCAGCGATGTCACAGGAGTCAAGTGACTGTTTTCTGATTGGCTGCAGGTAGTCTCTGACTAGTTAACAGGAGAAAAATACTGTAGTCAGAGTACATTCTCCAATAAACTAAATCCCTGGTATTACTTATGTATTAAATCATTTTCTCAAGTGATAGAAATTAATATCATTGAAATGACTTACAATACATGTTTTATCTGTCATATCAGTAAATCTCCATACAAGGGACTCAGCTGTTACACTGAAATTATTTCACAACTGAAACTGACCCATGTAACTGCCAATGGTCTATGTCTTTCAACGCATCTTTATCTCCATCAGTGACCTCCTGTTTGAGTTTATGTCACAAGGTACAAGCAAAGACCACGGCACTCCAATTAATAGGGGAGGAGAAACCAGTATGTAAAGGATGCTCAGGCTATCCAAATAAATTGATTCAGAGAGGTACAAACAATAAATCAATTTCAATCTCTTTTTTCCGTAGTAAAATGAAGTAGGATAGATGAGAGTGTACAATAGGGCAGGACAGCATTTACAAGACTTGACAAGATACATAACAAAATGAAAATGTAATACCAACGCCGCACCAGTATGAAGTGCCATGAATAAATCTATGTATACAATTCTAATCCATTAATATAATAATTGTTAACATTCATATATTTATAGAACATATTTTTATTCTATATTGGTATTTCTACATCACAATAACAAGCAGGAAGATTTGCTTATTATTGGTTGTATTTATGTTAATGTGTATTTTTGGTAGTGGTCAACCTATATGGGTTTTTCAATGGCTGATGGTGACTGATGACTGATATATAATGCTGATATCATGTTTTTGTTGTTATCATATTTTACGTTGTATCTTTGTGCATGTGACAAACAAAGAACCTTGAACCTTGTTTTTTTGCATCTGATAAAATACAACACTTATAATAATAACAAATGAGACACAAAATTGCTGAACTTAAATGAACATGTATTCAACACTGTTTTATTGTATTATTCACTTTCACAATATGTAAAAATAACAATGTGCATTGTCTATTTGCTGAACTAGATCTGCACTGTGCTTATTATCTGAAACTGAAAAGACGTCCACAAGTAAGCAAACATCTAAACTTAAAAAAAAAAAAAAAAACTTTTATGAACAGACCTACAAAATAAAAAAAATGTTTAGTGAACTCAACAACAGTATTTATCAGCAGATAACAGCATCTCCTTGTTTCTAGATTATTTGTTTAGGATCCGATACTTTGTCTCCAGTGGTGGCTGGTTGTTGTTCAGACTCAGAGGCAATAGCTTGTTCTTCTTTTAGCCATTGTTTTTCCTTGTTCAGTGTGTCCTTTACTGCAACTTTAGACATGGCCCTTATATCGAGGATCCAGCAGTGTTGGCAGCACCAAACATATGGTCTCCTCAATCCTGGAAAATATTTTCTCTAAGCTCTGCAATGTTCTCAGACTCAGACTACTTTATTAATCCCACCAGGGGCAATTGATTTCAGCAGCTTGCATACTGGCAAAGTACAAAAAAACAGTACACACAATAAATACATAGGGAATGAGTTAGTAAAGTGAATAAATAGAATAGAATGCCAAGGAAAACAGTGTCATCAAGGATCAGCCGAACAAAGTGAGCAAATACATAAGTTGCACATATTTGACCAATAAGATGCACATAGTAAAAGGAATAAAATCCTTTTCAAGAATTTAAGGGAGGAATAGCAGAGGGGATAAAAGATTTTAAAAAATGGTTTGTCTTACAGACAGGTGAGACCTAGCGACGACCTGAGGGCAACAGAGGAAATTCACTTGCAAGCACGTGACCAGGAGAAGACAAAATATGCTTTGCTTTCCTCAGAGTTTGTTGGTCACAAAAACTGGTCAGGTCCCTAAATTTCACTCCTGTGATCTTGGAACATGTTTTACAATGCTGAACAAGCATTATCTTTCAGTGCAAGGCTGGGAAACCAGCAGATGAAGGAGAAACACAGGAGACTTTCGACAAAGACGACAAAGAATAACAGGACTGACAGAAAAAGAGTTCAGTTTGCGGAGAAGATGGATTCTCTGTTGCCCTCGCTTCACAATGTCTGCAGTGTTCACATCGAATTTCAGCTTCTGGTCAAAAAAGGTGCCTAGATATTTATATGACGGAACTCTTTCCACAGTTTTGCCATGGATGGTCAGCTGGAATTTTGTTGCATCTAAAATAAATTATGAGCTCCTTAGTTTCAGAAACATTTAGTTCTAAGAAGTTTTTGTCACACCATGAAACAAAATCATCAAGAGCCTCCCCATGTCCTGCTTCAGATCCCTGAAGAAGGGACAGCAGTGCAGTGTCGTCAGAGAATTTGACTAGGTAGCTGCCTTGCCTAACGCTTCTGCATTCATCTGTATATAACATAAAAAGTAAGGGGGAAAGGACACATCCTTGTGGTGAACCAGTGGACAAAACTAAGGAGTCTGAAACAGCCATTTACAGAAACCCTCTGCTTTCTGTTAGTTAAAAAATCTGACAACCATAAAACAACCTGCTGGGGCCAATTAAAATCACTTATTAGCCTCTTGAGTAAAAGACGCGGCTGCATTAAAAGCAGAGGAAAAGTCAGCGAATAAGAGCCGATCATGGGCTTGAGGTTTTTCCAAGTGTCTATAGAGGCAGTTAAGGATAAAAGCTTGGCGGCCTCCACGCCTTTCCCTGCCTGATAAGCAAACTGGAGTGGGTCGATGCTCCCTTCCATATGTGAAATAATCATGTTCTTCATAGTTTTCTCAAAGACCTTCATACACAGTGATGTAAGTGCTACTGGTCTAAAATCATTGAGTTGTTTGGGGGATAAGATTTTTGGAACAGGGATTATGATTGAGGATTTCCATAAATCAGGTACTTGACTGCAGTTCAGTGATCTCTGTAAGATGTGATGGAGGACACTGCTAAGTTGGTCAGCACAATTCCTTAGTGTGCATCCACAAATTTTGTCTGGGCCACAGGCCTTTCTTATATTGACGTTCTTCAGGAGGTTCTTTAGAGAGGTCACGGTTTTCAAACTGGGAGTAAAATAAATTAAATGCATTTGGCAGATCTTCATTGCTATCCTCTATTCTAATTGGTGCTCTGTTGCTTTCATCTTGGATGTTAGTGGCTGAAGACATGGATTTAATGCCTCTCCAGGCCGCCTGCAGATCACCACTGCTATACTTGTGTTCCATCTTGTCTTTAGCTCTATTGGCTTTCCAAATGTCATTCTGAACCTCTTTGTTGATGTCTTTCCTTTCCTGGTTGTTCCCTGTGTAAAATAATTTTTTCTTCTTATTTCTGACTTTTTTTTTTAAGTCTTTAGAGACCCAAGGTGTATTATTTGGGTAGACAGTGATGTTCTTCTGGGGGTGTCAACACAGAAGGATATATAGGAGGAGACAGTCTGTGTCAGTTCATTCAGGATGGAACATGAATCATAAAAACCATCCCAAGCTGTACATTCAAAGCAAGCTTTTAGATTTTCAAAACAGTCCTCTGACCAGCATTCCACTGTCTTGATAGTCTGCTCTCGTCAGATTGGCCTGTAGGTCGGTAGAAGTAGGACACTGCTATGATAAGAAGCTCCAAAGGAAGGCATATGAATGGACCTGTAAGCATTGGCTACTGAACCATAACACAGGTTGAAAGTGGAGTTCCTCATAGTTGGGGAAAGTGTTCAATTTGTTGCTCACGTCTTCGATCAGCTGACGCCTCTCGGGTGAATGTAAACAAGGGGAAATAACAGCTGAGGGAATTCCCTCGGCAGGTAGAAGGGACGAAGTGAGATACACAAAAATTCAATATCCGAGGTACATATTCTCTCCCGCACCACAACAGTCTTACAGTATCTCTCATTAATATAAAAGCATACTCCACCTCCCTTAGTTTGTAATGAGAGGAGAGCAGTCGAGACGGATAGGGGAGCCAAAGCCGGTTATGTGAAGATCCTCATTCCTGCCTTGTTCTCCCAACCACGTCTCGGTGAACGCGAGGAGACACGTCTGTCTAAACTCGTGTTTCCACCCGTGCGTAGATCTCAAGCTCGTCCATTTTGTTCCGAATGGACTGGACATTGGAGAGTAGGACAGTTGGGAGATGTGGAAGCCGGCGTCTGTCACCAAGCCTGGAACTTCTCAGCCTGCGCTGAACACCACCTCTCCTCCCTCTTTTCCTCCGGCGTTTCCTCAAAACAAATCCACTTACTGTGGCGTTAAAAGTCCTCCATGGTGAGCAGGGAGGATGTGAGAAGTCAGGTCCTGTTGCTGGTAAACGGAGAGCCAGTAGTAACTCCCGGCTGTAGGTGATCCTTCCAGCATTCACGCCTCCACCATCTTGGTGCCCGCTAGTGCATTGACACGCCAGACAGTGGCGAAAATCCAAATATAGACCCCCTTCATGGTTTACTTGATTCCACTTGAACTCCAAGGCATTAAATGTTAGGAGTGTGAAACGAGGGGAATATCAAAACATGCATACAGTCAAAAAAACAAACAAACAAGCGCTGCTGCAAGCTGCACGGGTCGCACAGGTGAGTGAGCGCCCCCTAACTGCAGGTGATCTGGAGTGTTCTGAGCCCCCTAGTAGTGGGACCCTCAGCCTGAAGCAGCATCTTCAGCACTGCAATGCCTGGGATGATGCAGGAGACAGAGGCCTCTACCTTGCTCATCTCAAGAGTCCCTTTTTCAATAGGGCCCTGTGTCTTGATATCACATTGTTCCATGGTTGGACATGTAAACTTACCATGTTCTCCTGCATACACGTTCATGGCACACTTCAGCTTCAGCATCCTCTGCATTATGTGCAGAGAGGAGTTCCAGCGGGTGGGAAAGGCTTGAATGATCCTATGCTGTGAGAGGCCAAGTTCTTCTTAAATGGCCCTCAGATGCTGTTTTGCTAGCACAGAGTGGTTGAAGTGCATTGCACATGTCTTCAACTTGCTGATAATGTCCCCCACTGCTCTCTGACTGCTGATGCCCTTGTTTACCACAAGCTGCAATGTGTGTGCACTGCAGCTGAGGCCCGGTAACTCTGCCAGTGTCATGCCTTTGATCATATTTACCCACTGTCTCTGAGCGCAAGCACCACGCTTTCTTGGTTGATATCCCAATGGTCCATCATGTTAAGAAACAGCTCACTGATGTAGTCCCCAGTATGGGAGCCAGAAATGGCCTTGGCATTTAAGACCACCTGTTTCCTTTCCCAGTCATTGTCTACAAAATCACGTTAGACTCATTAATGATTCAGTTTCTCAAGACCAACAGTCTGTGGTGAAAGACAAATGGGGGCCAGCATTCTTTGGTGCAATCAGTGCTTTGATTTTCTTCACTTTTGTGCACACACTGTCCAGCATGGCTGTGCAGTAGTACTTCTCACTTTTAAGGCTATACTTGGTTCTTCTACAGCCAACAACTGCCGAAAGCTCACATCTGAAACAATCTGGTTGTCTGTGGAAATAATTTCTGTTAGTGTAAGTGTCAATTTGTTTTGACCTAGGATCTGATTTTTGCCATTTTCTTTGAGCATCAAACATCTGTGTTATAGTAGGGTGAAGTGAGTCAGCTATAGCTGCATCTTCTTTTTTTTCTCTGCCTCGTTACAAGCAGCGAGGTGGTGATACCTCAGATGATTCCAGATATTTGTGGTGTTTTTCTTCTTCCCTGTTTCAGCCCCCATGCTCACCAATTCGCTGCAGATATTGCACTTGGCCTTTCCTGGTGTTGGCTCAGTGAAATAGTCCCATAAGAGTCCCATAATATCCAGGATAAATGACTAAGCTGGGTTCAACATATCCCAGTGAGAGCAGCCTGGCTTAATTGGTTGCACAAACGCCAAACCAGGATGAACAGCAGCGACTACGTCAAGCCAGGTGTAACTAATCCTGGAGAGTATGTGCATGTGGCTTCAGGAAACTAGACCCCGAGATCGATCACTGATTCATTGATGCAATCCTAAATTCACCATGAAGATAACGCGTGCGGCATACAAACTGAGCACAAGCTTTTGATGGAGGTGTATGAGGCTGGACCAGACGATGTCATATTGTTACTGTAGCGCTTTAAGTACTTTAAAGTACAAGGTGAACGCGCACTTTACAGCAGTGCTCCTGGTGCTTTGTCAATACTTTACACCCAGAATCACAGAGAGGGAGTGAGGGGGCTCACATTCTGGTTATCGGAACCGCCGGTCTTAAACTAATGTGCGGTAGAAACCGCTGCTGAACAATATGAGCAGCTTCATGAACACAATTATAACAGTGGCAATGATGATCTGTAGAATTAAAAAAAAAAAAATGTATGAAAATATGCCGATTGAATGTAAATAATGTTCAGTGTTTAAATAATGACAGCATGCTACTCCACTGGACAAGCAGTGAAATAACTAATGAACACATTGGTTTCCCAACGAAACCAAAAACCGTTGTGGTTCAGTAAAATAAGTTCCTCAGACTGGATAAACTGTGTTTCAGAGGTTTCAAATGAACTATTTTTAAAGGATATCACTCGTTAATTCCTCTGCTGTCAGCTCCATACTCTGGTCTGGCTTCGTTAACAAGGTGCATGAGGCTCTTAAAGCGTCTTTTTACCCATAAAGGGTTATTAAAGCATTTTTTTTAAATGATCAATTAATTGTATACATTTTAACCATTTAAAGGACTGTTTATGCATTTTAAACTATATATTTGCATCATAGTTTTTAATGTGGGTCACATTGACATAAAACATTAAAAGCATTGTAGAGAAACACATAACAAGCACATAAAAAAATAATAAAACCAAGAATATCAAAGAAATAGAAGTTACAGTGCAGTATATATCGCTAGCGCTTAGCATTAGGGATTAGCATAAATGCCATTAGGCCATAAGGACCATTCAAAATGTTAATTAAAAAATGGTGAAGTCCAGCTACATGTTGAAGTAATGGAGACCAAGCCCAGCAGTTCATGTGGTGCTTTTTGTTTTGTCAATGTTGCATGGAGTGAGCAGAGCGCGCTAACTAGCCTGCTCATAAATTAGTAAAAGTCTGCTTCATCCACACACTCTTGTTCCTGTGTAGTAAAGGACATGTCTATCAGCAGATAACTAGTCAATGGCACTGCTTTACCTGATGTTGCATTGTGCTGATGGTTTCATTTCGTATTCACAGAAAAGACTGAAAAGTGTGCTGTTATTGAAAGTGAGCTAATGTCTTGATGCCTCCACCCCCTATATATGCATGTTGATACTTATGTCAAGGTTTTTAGAGTAAGTAAGTACTATGTCAGTCATTATCAGTGTTTGGAATAACGCGTTAGGTAACGCCGTTATTTTTTCAGTAACGGGGTAATCTAACTAATTACTGTTTCCATCATTACAACGCCGTTATCGTTACTGAATGTTAAATGTGGTGCGTTACTATGAATTTAATTTGTCGGTTGTCGGTAAAAAAAAAAAAAGTCAGGATCGTGTTCTGCTTGCGCACCGCTCGTGCCTGATCTCGGCAGCCTGTTGTCCGTGGAGAAACGTGCAAACTTGCCGCGAGCTGGAGCCGGAGTTGCGCTCTGACCCTGTTTTGTGATATATGACAGACACAGCGTCTCCCACTGTATAATTTCTCCTCAAGTTTTAATTATTCCCGCATGCGAGGTGCGGAGAATGCGATCTCAATTAGTATACACAAGACTACACGCTACGTGACTAGGAGTAGACTACAAGACTACAATTTGCCATCTCATAACAAGATCTTTTTTTGTGTGAAATGAACAACTTACCCCTAACACTGAATTTTTCATGAATTATACTTAATAGCCCAAATAAAAACATTTCACGCCGGTGCGTCTTTTACACATTCCGAAGGTGCCCGTTTTATCTTGGATGGGCTTGGATTCGGACATTACTACATTTCAGGATTTTCAATGGTAACAGATAAGGTCATGATAATAATCATCTTGCTTTATTATTATTAGCACTACCATCTCCTCAAACTAAACAAGCAGCGTCTCGGAGCTGTCATTTTCCTAAATGAGCCGCGGGACTCGATGTTTCGCGCTGTAGGGGATTTAAAAAAGTGACGTGAGTGGAAGGGCGGCGCCGGGGCAGAGTGTGTGTGAGTGAGTCGGAGACAGAACGGGAGAGAGATAAGCAGCAAGCGCGAATCGAAATCAAGGGGGGGGGGGCATTTTAATAGCGCATTTTAATAGCGCATTTAATAGCGCATTTTAATCTGATCAGTTAACCGGTTTAAACCGGTTAATGAGGCTCGGTGGTCGGTCAAAAATATTTTTAGTTTTGGCCATCCCTAATTCGAAGAAGCAGCAGAGATGGCGAGTCCGGAGCAATCCGATGAAAAGTTGGCATTTTCAAGGTGGAGATGTCTGTTCTACTCATTTCAACTGACTTGTGAAAACTGCTCAGAAAAATCCAAATTCTTTGACATAAAGCAACTTTTTTTTTTTTACAGTAACGCAAATAGTTACTTTCCCTGGTAACTAGTTACTTTTATTATAAAGTAATTCAGTTACTAACTCAGTTACTTTTTGGAACAAGTAGTGAGTAACTATAACTAATTACTTTTTTAAAGTAACGTTCCCAACACTGGTCATTATCTAATGTGTCTGGCACGAGAAATGCTGTGGTGTGATCAGCATCCATCATCTCCATGATGAGAAAGATAAAGAATACCTGTGATACAGTGCACCTGGTCTGCCCAGTGAAATGCAGACAGTTCAAATGTCTGATGTGCAGGGCCCCATAGAGATTTTCAATTTTTTTCTTTGACCTTTATTGTCAGCTTCTTTTTTCAATCTGTTGCACATTTTCTGCAGGAATTATGTAAATGAGAAGGGAACCCTGTAGCGAGGACAAACACAGCTCAGAGAAACCTGTGTGCTCTACTACTGAGGAAGGCACCACATCAAGACAAATCAGGTCTCCCACAGTGTGTGTGACTTGCAGTGGGGCGTTTTGGGGAAAATGCTTATGTTAAGAGGCAGCTGTAGTAGTGCCACGTAGCTTTGCACCGATGTGTTTTGGGGTGCTTGGTATACATGCCACAGTTGGGTGCTTGGAACATAAGTAAGTCTTCCTCGCAGATGCTAACAGATGTTTATCAGCCTCATCTCCACTGACTTAACTCATGTTCAGTTGGCAGACGTTGGTCAAAGCGGCATTGATGGTGAAGTCAGTGAACACCAGCTGGGGTTTCAATTTCATTCTAAAATGCTCTTTGTGTGTTTTTTATGTGAGTGCAATGATTATGTAAATTTCATGTATATGTTTTTTTGTTTTTTATATATATTGAAGCACACTCCTTCCGATGTTCCCCATGGGACCTATTTAAAAAAAAATGTGTGTAAACAATACAACACCGAACATTATTTTACATTCATCATTGCCGATGAAATAAGGGCCACACTTTTTGACAATGTTGTGCATCCTGGTCTCTCATTGAGACAAGGGGGGTTGAGGAAGCATATATATTTTACAATAGGACCCAAAGGCCCAACAGGAGGAAAAGGAAGGATATATTCAGATGCACCAGAAAATGCTGTTGTCGACATGGTTGTTGTCAACAATAGCAGTAGTAAATTACTACAGACAAAATAAAAAAATATCTATTGAAACAAACTGCTGCTCTGTTAATGAAAAGTGTCTAACTTCTGTTTTTGTATTTCCTGTAGTCATTTACTAATGCTATTGTTGACAACAACACCTACCTGAGGCCTGTACTACGAAGTATAATTTGGGCTTGGTGAGGTAACTTCAGCCTTAACTCTGGGTTTTCCATCCTACGATGCTGGTTCACTTCTTACCGGGGTACATCGCCATGGTAACTTACGCTGCAGAGCTAAACTGCTTTGGAGCAGGTTATGTTCCTGATAAGAGATCAATGTGTAGAAAAGCAATGCCTACTGACCAATCAGCTCTCTTGGAAAATGGCATCAGCATTTGTAAAAGATCCCTCGGAGCTCAGTGCGCAGATACAAAATAAATAAATAAATAAAAGAAGCTCAGTGGATCGTGAGAGGCCTTCTTAGGAGAGCTAGAGTGTTCAGAGACCAGCAAAACCCTTTCTTTCCCTGATGATGTTTTATATGAGAGATACAGAGTCTCATTGGAGGGAACGACTTATCTGTGTCAGCGTACAGCCTACTTACCACTATGAATTATGTTTTTATATTCATTTTATATGTTCCCAAGTCCGTTTTACACCACCGGGATGGCAGCTGAAAGAATTAGGCTGATATTTTCATACACCAAGCTATAAGAATTTATCTAAGCAACATTTTAATTTTTAAAGTTATTTTTCAGCCTTTTATACAGGAGGACAACATGAGAGTTAAAGAGGTGAGAGAGAGGGACAACATGCTTTAAAAGAGGGCCACAGTGCAGATTCGAACCCGAGAACGCTGCAGGGAGCCTCCATATGTGCGTCTCCAACTCTACCACTAAGCTATCAGCGCACTTGAAAAACGATTGAATCAGTCAGATCAGGTAGTGCCCTTATGATGGGGCAGTCATATTATACTACTATTAATACTATTAATACGACTTACGCATTCACACAGTCGGTGAGTTTTTGCCAGCTGTCCTTCCTGCATTTGGCAGATGAAACTGTTGCCTTTTACCTTGTTGTGGAAAAAATGAATCTGCCCAATAAAGATCAACAACCAGGATCAGCTTTTTCTCCGAGGTTTATTCCACAAAGTATTTTCGTCTGCCGAGGAAAATACTGTTCACCCCTGCCTTCTGATGCAAAGGTTCAGAGCCAGCAGGAACGACCCTGAGTCTAACAGCAATCTCCCTTTTGAGGAGGAGGGATGGTACCGTAGACAAAAGATGGTTCATGTCCTATCTTACAAAGACAAGATGTACAGACAAAGACAAGATTTACAGAACACAGATGTCATAATGTCCTCTGAAATTATCTTATGTCAGGTGGCACTCATGCTCATATCACCTACAAACAGGCATTCATTTTAATCATAGCATAACAGTCGGGAAGAGGAGATGCGGATCAACGTCTGGCCTGACAAAGATTCTGATTATAAATTAAAAACATCCAAAATTCCCATTACAACCTGTATTAAACGGTTAACTTCTTCGTATTTCTGTAAGATTATGGTTTGCTCCTCGTACATGAAATATGCCGCTTTGCTGCCCATAGACTGATCCATGTTTGTGATTGGTCAAATGCTGTAAACCCCGCCTCTTTTATGTGCATGCGCTCATAGCTCGAAAGGGAAACCCTGGGTTGACTTAAGGAGTTGATAACCAGCGTCGTGTGACCGCTTACCTCTGATTGCCTTTGTTAGGGTTACTTAAGCTGGATACCTGAAAGATACCCTGGGTCTGAGAGAGGGTCTGAGTTTGGTACTATTGCGGAGATGAATGAAGGATGTTAAATGGTAAATGGCCTCATTTATATAGCGCTTTTCTCCAAAGCGCTTTACAGGAATGACTGACATTCACCCATTCACTCACACATCTACACACCGACGGCGGAGTCAACCACGCAGGGCGACAGCCAGCTCGTCGAGCAATTGGGGTGAGGTGTCTTGCTCAGGGACACCAGGCACTCAGCTAGGAGGAGCCATGTTTTAACTATATGGCGGATATGGGCTCAAGGGAGAGGTTGGAGTCAAAAATCACGCCAAGCTTGCGGACCTGGGGAGAGGGGGAGATAGCGTTGCCGTCGATGATGAGTGGGATTGTTTGTTTTGCTGAGTGTGGATTTGGAGCCGATGAGGAGGAGTTCAGTTTTATCGCTGCTAAGTTTGAGGAAATTGTGTTGCATCCAGGTTTTAATAGCTGACAGGCAGGAGTCGATGTGGGAGAGTAGGGAGTTGTGGTGAGATTTGGTGCTGAGGTAAATCTGGGTGTCATCATCATAGTAGTGGAAGTCCAGGTTGAAATGATGAAGTATGTGACCAAGGAGGAGGATGTCGATGATGAAGAGGAGGGGGTGTGACTGTGGCTGAAGAAGAGGTGTGGTTATGGAGGGAAATAAAGTGGGATCTGTTGGAGATGTATGACTGGAGCCAGCTGAGTGCAGTACCTTCGATACCAAGGTCTTTGAGCCTGGAAAGCAGAATGTTATGACTCACGGTATCGAAGGCTGCACTCAGGAGGATGAGGATATTAAGGGGAACCGATGTCAGCAGAGGTGAGGAGGTCATTGAGGACTTTGACGAGAGCTGTTTCAGTGCTGTGGAGGGGGGGACAACCAGACTGGAGGGGCTTAAACAGGTTATTGATGTGAAGATAGGATTGTAATTGTGTGGCAACGATCCGTTCCAGGGTTCTGTTGAGAAAGGGGAGGTTGGAGACTGGACAGTAATTGTTCAGGGAGGAGGAATCCAGACAAGATTTTTTGAGGATAGGGGTGACAGCAGCAGTTTTGAAGGCAGAGGGGACAGTTCCATGGGACAGTGAGGTGTTGAACAGGTTTGTGAGGGAGGAGCAAATGGCAGGGAGGCAAGACTTCAGCAGGGGAGTGGGGAGAGGGTCTAGGGAGCAGGTAGTGGGTTTTGAGGAGCTGATGAGTTGGAGGAGTTCACTGGGGGAAACCGGGTTAAACTGAAAGAGGCGGCAGTGGGGAGGAGGGGTCGGGAGGTCCAGGGAGATAGGGAGAAGATGGTCCACGGTAGAGGTTGAGGGGTCAGGTACAGGGGATTTTGTCAACGAAAAAGTGGAGGAATGAATTGCAGAAATCCGGGGTAGAAGTAGGGAGGGTGTTGGTGCGAGATTTGAGGAGGTTGTTGACTGTGGAGAAAAGGGTCCTGGGGTTTTCGGGAGTGGTCAGTGAAAAGAGAGAGAGGTGATTGTGAATAAAATAGATAAAATAAATAATCAACACAGACTGTTTGTGTTCTTTATTATGTTTTAGTCAATGGTTTATCTGAGACTGTTTGCTCAGGTATTTTTATTTTCCTGAAAACACAAGTGGTCGTGGACGTGGATGTCTCAGATCTGGATGGAAGGTCCCCTGCAGAATACTGACTATGCCTGCAGTGATGGTCCTAAGGCGGTCGTTCGTCTCTTGCTGGTGGCAACATCATTTGGTTACAGCTCTGGTCAATCCATTGATTGCGCAAATTCCTCTTTCGCGGTTTTGCTGCACATTACTCTACATTAATTTTGAGTGGACCTGAACCGGTTATCCTCACTTGTTCCCTGTTGTACGTTGCCTTTTCCTCGGTTCGCCGCTTTATCTGCTTTTTAGCGCTTTCTTTTTGTTGTTTCAAGGTCCATGTTAGATACATGCGGGCCCATTCATTGCTCTTTTATGGCCCTTTTCCACCGAGGCATTTTGAGGGCTGGTTCGGAGCCGGTGCCCAATCGCGAACCAGTTCTTCCTGTTTCCACGGACAAAGAGCTGGCTCTCGGCCAGGAAAACTGGTTCCCGGGCGGCCCCAACTCCTTGCTGGGCTGGAACCGGCCCCGACTTACGTTAGGGGCTGGGGGCGGGGTTAACGCTCGAGCCAACGGGGGAAAATACGCCACTGCGGGGTGCGGAGTTTTACTAACGTTACTGTTCCCGGTAAGTTTCACTTTTAAAATGTTTTACCTCGTTGCTAACCAACGACAAATTTCTGTTTAGTTTACCAAGCTAGTGATTACGTGTGTAACAGCAGCAACTAGTGGCTTTGCTTCCTCGGGTAATGTAAGCTGACCGGCTCGCTAGCCCACTAGCGTGATATTGCTAACAACAACGTTAGCATGCCACTTTCTAACTGCCGTTGGCTCACTAAACGTTACCAACTACCAACGTAACATAACATCTGTGTTCGCAGCGTCGTGGACACGTTTGTGATTAAACCGCTGTTCTCTGGTTTGTGTTTGTAGAGCTGTTGGACATCGGCGATATTGAACGGAGGTCCAACCTGCAGATGACTAAACATCAAACACTCTGATCTATTGATCACACACTGTTCTACACTTTAAAACATTTTGTGATTTTAGTATTTTGTGTATTTTATTGTTATTGTATTATTTGCCAAAATAAACACTTTTTCTGAAGAGTGTCTGCTATGCTTGAAATTAGCGCTGTGTGGAAACCTCAGACGTATACAGTGACGTAATGACATGGCTCTCTGGGCTCTCTAGCCGGTGGAAACGCAAACAGGTTCTCAGACGGTTCGCAAGTTGAACCAACTGCGAACCAGCACGGGCACGGCCCGGTTCTTGAACTAGGTTTGCGTTAGTGGAAAAGGGGTATTAGAGGCCTGCTAATCAGGATTATGGGAGATCCGAGGCTTAGCCCAGAGGGACGAAAGATGTATGCGCAAAGTTCTGGCATATATTCTGCGTATGCTAACTGTTATTACAACTGACGGTAATGAAAACCATCTAGCAAAAACTTTAACTTTTCATTTTTTTTTTGTAAAGATTTCTTCTGGCATAGACCTCCAGCCTGGATTCGAACCAGGGTCCGCTGCGCATGTGCGCATTCATGCAATGCATTCTAACCACTCGGGCACCTGTGCGCTTGAAAGCTACTACTTTGTCACTCACTAACTTTTCACACACACCGAGTGTTAATCTTAACATTCACAGACCTAAAACATCTGTTCCGACGTTGGTCGTTAATTGTTGGTTGTTGCGCCGCCACGAGAAAAACGTTCTTCTGTCCATCATGTAGCTACGTCCATCTGACATGTCGATTTGAACCCGCGGGCGGAATCAACACAGGAAAGAGAGAGGACACACTTCTTCTCGGCAGGGCAGGCTATGAATGCAGGTTACTTTCCCGCTGCTGCTGCCTCTCTGTTGGACTCCAGCACTGCAGGAAGACTACACTTTAGACTCCGGTGCGGTCAGGGGAGGGAGACTAACATAAACCGCGTTTCTTTCCCCCTACTGTAAACATTCGGGGCTTTGGCAAAAATATAGTAGCCATCCCCTAACCCCGCCCCTGCTGCTAATTACACTGGAGGGCGGAGGGCACTGTTTGCAAACTCGCAATATCAAACTATTTTTTGATATTCTCTTGAACTACATGAATTGAACCTATCACCTGCACTGCAGCGTTGTTTTTTTGGAATAAGTCAGATCGGTGCATCGCCCCTTCTGTACACCTGTGAAACTGTCCTTGGCTGAGAATGTATAGCACAAGACCCACAAGCTACACCAGTCATCAAATATCTATTCTATCTATTTAAGTTTTCTTATTCGTGGTTCAACAAAGAAAATATATTCAGCTTCACAATTCTCAGAAAAGATAAGAAGGCAAAGAGGTTTAAGTTCTGTTTCAAGTTAGTCTCTTCATACATCTTGGGCAAACTGGATTGATATCCAATATAAAAAACAAAACAAAAACACAAGCGTAAATGCTTCCGAGAAGCATTTGTTATGGATTGAAATCCGATTGCTCAAACCACAAGGATGAGTGAATTAGTGTTTGAAATGCCATCAGCCACTTGAAATGACAAGTGTTAGTCGATAAAACCAATGCTGCTACGTATGAGCACTTAATGCACCTGGGAGTTGGGCCATATGAACTTGATAATCACTGCTCACGGCAAGCTCAAAAAGGACATTGATAATGTCAGCTTCACGCTCCGAAATCTCTTGTGACCCAACTCTATTGAAAAACCATTAACAATACAGGCTGTACATGGACTGTTGCCTAGAACTTCAACACAACATCAGATGTCATGAACATATTGTATGTTTTGCATATAAAACAATGTTCTGTAAAGGGACTTGTTGCTAGAGCTGTAAGATAAATGAAATGCAGTGGAATGAAAGTACAGTTTGACTACACTGTGAAGTACTTCGGAATTGACCCAAGGCCTAACGTTCATACATAAGACTCCTCGCTGTATTTCCACCTGGCTGATTGTGGTAGATCCGGCCCTTTTCCATTTCAATCACTAACATGGAAGATATTCTGTCATGATATGGATGTGTCATCAACGGGTGTAAACAGGGGTCATGTTGACAGGAGCCATATTGTCTGGGAAAACAGTTTTGTGTAGAAAAACAACTGTTTAGCATACACATTGCCACTCTTGATATCTCTTGGCATATCAATTCTTGCACACATACACACACGAATGCCCTTTGATTTCCGTGATGCAGAAAACATGCACGGAATTTCAGAATTTGACAATGAAAATGGAATTGACTGTAAAACTCAAAGTAATGACTTTAAAAAGGTTTTGGTTCTAAATGACAATGAATTACTATGTTACTATGTTTCTTCAATACATTGCTCATATTTACTTATTGGTTTATTGCAGTTTGATTAATCAATCACATAATTATACACCATTTGATGGACAAATGCTCTTAAATGGTAAAACACAGAATTTAGAAAAATTGAAACAGAAATCACGAAATTTGGGAAAAATTTAATGGAATCTTAGATGTTGAAATACATTACGGATACACAATTAATGTCATATTTTGAAGTTGATCAGACAGTTGCTTGTTTTCTTGTCCAGTCCTTATGGAGCAACATTACCGTAGCATTTATTTTTGAGCTGTGGTTCTGGCACCCTGCTGAATGTAATTCAATTACAGTTTTTCTCAATTGCTAAAACACTAAACCCTATTGTCTGAACCAAATGGTCCGTTGCCTGAACCCACTGATTGAATCAGTCACTCTTTTGGCAAAACCATAAGCACTTTTCACCTGTTTAGACACATCTTGCCAACACATTTTCATTGTGATGCACCTGTGTTGCATAATGGTGAGCACAGGTGGCAAAAGTCAAACACAAGTAAAGCACAGGTGTCACTGGTTGAACACAACAACTCAAAATTGATCACACTTGTGGCTAACAATGTGAGGGAACATATATTCAGAGAGCACTGGCTTGTGAGGCACTACAATGGATAGAAATCTGAGAGGAGGAGTTTGTGTGAGAGGTGGTCGAGGTGGTCGTGGTGGTCGAGGTGGTCGAGGTGGTCAGCGAAGACAAAGAACAGTAATATCTGATGAAATCAGAGCTACTGTGATTGACCATGTTCTTGTCCATGGTATGAGCATGAGGGAGGCCAGACAAAGGGTACAACCAAACATCAGTAGATTCACTTTGTCCACCATAATCCGAAGATTTAGAGAAGAGAACAGGTAATTACCTTTTTTTACATTATAGTATGTAAATGTTGACAGCAATTACTGTATGACTATACTACATACTGTACCACAGTATACTGTAAGTACAAATATGTTTCAGTACATCACTGTGTGCCAATGTACTGTAGTATTGTAATGGAGGGTTAGTCTAACTGTTTGTAGGCCTAGTATTCCATGTATATTTTGTACTTTATGTTTATGTAGGCTTACTGTATACAAGTGCTAAATGCTCAAGATTTCTGTTTTTGGTACTTTTATTTTTTACTATGTACAAGTGCTAAATAAACAGGTTTTTTGTTTTGCAACATGCATTTAACCTACAGTGAACAATGAACATTTAATTCTACCGCTTCATGTCCTGAGCATTGTGTTTTCTATTTTTCTATGTAGTGTTTAGTGACTGCTCTGTAGTGTTTTTAATTTTGATTGACTCGGGGCACGATTTGACAACATAGTTCAGTTTTGAGCGCCGATTGAACAATTTTGAGGTGAGAGTTCAGTTTTGGGCACAGATTAAACTGTTTTGAGTTGAAAGTTTGGTTTTGCAAGAAGAGTCTGAGGTTTTATGAATGTAGCTTGAAAATTGGGTTTTGTGTTCACAGTTTAGAGAAAAGGAGAGCAGCTTTCGAGAAATGTGTTTTAGCAATCGAGAAAAACTGTAACGCAATTAGTCTCCCTGTGCCTCGCAACGTTACTACTACTTACGTACTGTAAAACCCCACCTCAGTGAGTTGCCATAAGTCGGTTTACTTCATAACCGTTACAACCATTGCTATGGCAGCACATACATTTTTTTCTACTAAACACCAACATCCATGTTTGCCTAGTATGATCTATATCTCATGAATCTTGTTTCTGACACATCTTTGGAATGTATGTGAAAAACCCTGGGACTTAATTGATAAATACAAATACTCACTCACAGTGAAAGTTGATCCCTACCAGATATTAAAACGATCTGCTTACACACACTCACACAGACTCACTCACACACCCAATCCAGGTCCAGCGGTGGAAGAGAAGGAAACTAATTTCTCACTGGTAAATATCAAATCTCGAATGTGTCACTCCCATCTCATCAGCTGTCCAGCATAGCATCTACCGACGTTGTTTACATTACTAGCAGCTGTCCTCCGCGTGTCACATCAGCCTGAGTGAAATATGGGACATCATTTACATAATGTGTCATCTCATTTTAGCAAGACAGTCATTCTCAATCTGGCAATCTGCATTTTATAGGCGCCACTCCCCTGGTTCAAGCAGGCCAACTGACTGGGTGGTTCCATCACACGAAGACGAAACCACACTACTGTACAACACAGTGTTTCGCCAGCAACAAGAAAAATCAGCAACTTGAGCCTTATGTTAAGTAACGGGGATTGCATCAGGAAAAGGAGTTTAATTTGTTCAATTACTGAAATAGAAGCAAGCAAATATATATCAGGGTTAAGTTGCCCTTATGTTTTTATATTGTGGTAAAGAAATGCAGTTAGAGATAAAAAGGTGCGTCATCAAGATTCACTTCCAACTTACTTTTACATTTCAGAGAAACAGTAAATTTAATGTTCATAGACATGACATTTGCATGTGTTTTATTACAGGTCAACTAGATTTGCAATCTTTTCTGGGGTTTTCAAATGGAAACACCCACTCAGAGGTTTGCAAAAAGCAGTGACGTATGTACTCACTCAAAGTAAGCTAATCAATAATGTTATGACTAATTGCTGAATCAACATTAGCTGCTCAAAGTTTATAATTGAAAGGTTTTTACCTTGACATCAAACAGCCCTTTCTAATAGAGAACTGCCAGTATTGATGTACTCTTCAGAGCCACTCGACTCAACACTGACAAAAACACAATTTTACCTCACAGAACCAACCTGGTCTCACAGACATCCGTGAAATGGCCACGGACCGTTAACTCAAAATCCGTGACACTATAACGGAAACACCCGAAATTCCGTGAAATGACCACGCAAATCACGCCAACGCAAATCAATGCCACTGACCACCCGTGGTCTACACACGGATTGCCCCTTTCAGTGACAAGTACAGATCTCACTCGATGGACGTGCTTTCTGACTTGGAAACGCAACATTTGAAGCAATATTTAGTTCATTTTCAACACCAATATATCACCCTGACCCTCACAGTTGTTGAAGGCTCAGCTTATTGTCCGCGACACGGACAGCGGACAGCGACATTCCGTTAAAGGCGAGGTTCCGGTTCCGTGATATAAAAACGGACAGTGTGGAGAAAAATGTAAATACATGAGCTAATCACACATGTTTTAAATTACTACACACACATACACACACACAGGCACAGGCGAGAGAGCAGCAAGAGTGGGGGTCAAACAACATACCAAGGATACATTCCTTAGCGGAAGCCGCACAGGGGAGGAGTATATGATATATGTGCATCTCGACAACATACACACACATACATAGATGACAGAACCCAGAGGGATGGATCGTATGAGCCAGTGTGGGTGGAGATACCCAGCGCTCCAACCAGGCCGCGGCATGCTGAAATTACGCTCCGCCTGCATCTATAAAATGAACCAATCAGACTCATGCGGAGTCTCAATGAAATAAGCTGCGCATTCTGTTGTAAGCGCCTTTTGAGTGAATTCAACCCTATGTTGAGTTGACTACTAGGTCCGTGCACGTATAACTGCCGGAATATGTTTTCCTGATATTTGTGCTAATAAAGCGCTGTTATTGATATAACCCATAGACTCTCCTCGTATATTCAAGCTTACTGTTTTTTTCACAACAACAGCGAGATTCTGTGACAGATACACGGACAGCGAGATACCGTGATAGAGACACGGACGGCGAGGTTCCGGTTCCGTGATATAAACACGGACAGCGAGATTCGTGACAGATACACGGACAGCGAGATACCGTGATAGAGACACGGACGGCGAGGTTCCGGTTCCGTGATATAAACACGGACCGCAGTTTGATCGCGTTTTACAGCTCGGTAGGATAGCCCGAACTCAATTCTGTGAAATAAGCACAGAACACATGAGATGCTTGTCTACCACAGCCTCTATTGGTTAGTTTGTTATTATTACCCTCAGCAGTACATTGCTAAGCTTCCAGTGTTCTCCATCCTTCTTACTGAAATCTGTAGGTTCTTACAGTTGTAAAACGTACTAATAGCCATGTCCAATATTATCTTCCTTCCTTCTTTCATGTCAATGAGCGAAAGACTAAGGCTGGACCAGTTGGGGTTAAAGGAAACGCGAGTCCCATGAGGCAGCTTCCTGGGGCCCGTTTCACAAAGCAGGTTCAACAAACTCTGAACCTAACACTGAACTCTGAGTTGACCAACTCTGAGATGGGCAACTCTGAGTTTTCAGTTTCAGAACAGCGGTTTTGAATTAGTTCAGTCAACTCTGAGTATGTAAACTCTGAGTTACGCGCGTGCCTGCCGACTCTTTAAAGCCATCATCAATGGAGCTCCGATACTACGATTCACCATGGCAACGGGGAGAGCGTCATTAGATATTACTGAGTGTTTATGTAGAAAACGAGCTCATCCTGAGAAAGCGGAGCAACGTAACTGCAGCAAAGTAGCGATAGTTAGCGTGGCAGACAATTACTGCCCTATCTAATGTGTATAACTGAATGAAACAGTCTATTGATCTAAAGGTAATAAGTCTTTATTTTTGGCATTGCAGAGCAACACTGTGGTGTAATGGTTAGCAACGCCGACCACGGCGCAGGCGACAGGGGTCCAACTCCTGTAGTTCACAAAGTAGCGCACTGAATGAATTATCATTTTCATTGGGTGTAATCCCCCCAGGCACAGAAAGAAAGTGGTGTCAGTTGAAAATTAAGCATAAGAATATTGCGCAAATACGTTGACTAAGGCATATGATTTTAATCATATTTCACATATTAAACAGTAAATATGAGCAGGTATTTCAACACAGAAATGTACTTAAACATTTCATAAATCTCCCGTTCGCAAAAACACTACCTCCGCAAAGAATCTGGTTGCGGATTATGTCCGCGATATGAAATGTTGAAAATGTGGGAGAATATTGTTTAGATAATATCTAATGTGATTGGAAGGAAAGGTAATCAAAATTGTCTCCCAAAAAGCTGCTAGAATCACTTTTATTTCCATATCGATTAGGTTGACGATGAAAGGACGGCACATTTTTTCAGAGTTGGTTCAGATTCCGGAAAAAGGCGGAGACATGTAGGGAGAAACTCACGGTTTGTTGAAGCAAACCTGCTAGCGAGCATGTTAGGTTCACGGAGTATGTTACCCGGGTAACTGACTCAGATTTATGCTGAACTGGCTTTGTGAAACCGAAAAACCAGAGTTTCCCTCATCTCAGGGTTAACTAACTCAAGGTTTTCACTAAACCTGCTTTGTGAAACGGGACCCCTGGTCTGAGAAGTGACGCCAAAGCTGATGTGCTTAAACGTAATAATGATTTTTAACAAGTATCAAGGTGTGACTCTTAAATCCATGGAAGACTTTGGGGAAATGACCCTACTGTTCTCTTGATGTATTATCTCAGTAAACATTGTAAACATGAGTTTATGGTCTCATTCTCTAGTTTCAAGGCTTCTTCAGTACAGCATGATGTTCATTTAGTCAGTGATGATCCCAATGAGACTCATATAGACCATCAACCAGGATATGTTTTTGGCATGGCTACCCTGTGATTATTCAATTAATACATTGATTTAATATTTATTTCAAATTATTTAACAAATTATAATTTCATGTATACAATTGACAATTAATCAAAATTACATTTATTTGATAAAGATGTATTGATGAGGTAATGAATCAGTATGTTCATCTTAAGCTGGCTTCTCTCAATTTGCACTCAGAGCTGCCAGTTGAGGAAGTTAGGGCTGCAGGCAAAAAGTCAATTAAATCCTAACTTCTTTTCAGCTCTGTAAATGTCCCACCCTGGGACAAATGAAGGATTATCTTATATTAAATGTGGACAGCCAGGTCACCAATATCATGAGCGCTACTTTAAATGCTGCTTTTACAAGGAATTGTGGGCATTATCTCCTTTCCTTTCGTAAAGGAAGGTCTGGTGTTTCCTATGCTAAAGGAGATATGAAAGGGAGCATTGAAGCACCTTTCCTTAACATTAGAATTCGAAAAGCTCTTATCATGGCTGCCTCTTAGATACTTCCAGGTAATTTCTTTTACTTGCAACCTTCCAAAGCAAAAAACTCTCTTCGACCGCAGCCCTAGTAAAGCTGCCCATGGGTGTCTCCTTTTGGAGGTGTTCCAGGCATAACTGGCCAACCTCAAGGCCGACCTAGAACATGCTGGAGGGATGTCCCAGCTGGTATGGGAACACTTTGGGATCTTCCAGTAAGAGCTAAAAAATGCCCTCTTGGTGGTGCTGAATACAATGGAATGGATGCTCTATGCTCACAAATGCTGATTGTTTCACTTGTAAATTCACTGGTAAGTCTGACTAAAATGCTGTGTTTTTACCTGAATAAACCCACATTAGTCATTTAAAAGAAGGGGATTATGTGATGGGAAATATAAATGGATGACTCCGTACAGAGGATGTAGTTAAAGTTAACAGCACTTAGTGGGAAATATGTATGTCTTTCCAGGTGCTGCAGTGTACACTTCAGTTTAAGCAGAGCTATTGGAGTGCCCAAACACAGGAAGTGTACTTGAGGAGTCATGTGGCTGCCACAAATTCAGGATATCTGAAGACTCAGATGTATTTAAAAACAGATCCTATGTCAGTACAGCCTCACGATCTAAACCACCTGATTAGCCGCTGATACAAACTGTAAAGCTGTCGCACATTTCATGGCATTTCCTGATGCAGCCGTGATGTAATTAAGGCTTGTTCGTGATGCATGCACATATGGAGACATACATTAATAATGACAATTGAAAGCTTAGGGGCTTCTGGGTGAAATCTGCATCTGGTAGCTTGTTGTGTCTTTGAGGAAAGGCTTTCTTAGAGCTGACATTTTTTATTCATCAGGGATTTACAATATCTGCAATATGCAATCTTGCATGATATTCACAACCATGACAACACTCAAAGACAGGAAGCAAATCTCAACATCTCCTCCTTTGACTGCATGACACAACCTCCCAGAACTATTTTCAAGAATTCTGTATCTTTTGTTTGTCTTTGTGGTCTTGACTGGACAAATAAATACAATAATAAGGACATGGGTGCTCACTTTCAGACAGTTGAAGGGATTCATCACTGCATGAAAAGTCGGATTTTCGTCCCTGTAAACGCCCGGAAATCTCCCTAATTTTCGGGAGTTAACGAGAGTTTACAGGCTGCGAACGCCGCGTTCGTCTGTGCCGAAAATTGTCGAAAACGAACCACAGCGAAGGCTCTAATTAGCATATGAATAGCAGCTAAACCGCGCCTGGCCGGAGATGGCTTGAATATCCTCACTCAGGATTGGATGAAACCACTAGTTTTAAACAAGTATAATCGCTCGTGATTGGTTGGCAGATCTGGTCATTATAAATGTAAAGCCAACCCACGTTGGCAGATCTGTCACTATTGGTCAACCTGATGAGTCATTATAAATGTAAACCCCACCCCCGTTGGCAGATGTGTTACTATTGGTCACACTGGGTCTTTTAAACAAGAATAATCACTAGTGATTGGTTAGCAGATCTATCACTATATATATATATATATATATATATATATATATATATACATATATATACACACACATATATTTATTTTTATTTATTTATATATTTATAAATATAAATATGAATGAATTTATTGAGGAAAGGAAAAATTGCCAGGAGGAAGTATTCAAAGAAAGAGCTTTATTGACAACACAACACACAACTGTACAAATTTGCCCACACAACAAACAAATGAACTGGCGACATTCTGTCCGAATTTGGTCAATTTTACAGCCGCCTGCGGTGCGTGGCCCTGTACTTGGGAGTCTTCTCTAATTGCGACTGTAGAGTCGCACAGAGCTCGGTGAGCTCCTGGCTACGAGAGGATGGAGGTCACACAATCCATCCAGACACCCCGCCAACGACGCCGTCCTCCTCATCAGACATCATGTCTGTGGTGGCGCACTTCCAACGGTCCACCTCATCGCCAGCAAGCACACTCCGTCTCGCTTCCAGCAGCTGTAAAACAATCAATAAAGACAATCAGTACTGCACGATGCACTGCGCATGGACACAACACATCTAGTAATGCACCTGAAAATAGGTTTAGGTAGGTTTGGTCACATTGACCAAAAACGGATCTAATAAATCTAATAAGTCTTACCCTCTTTCTCCTGGAACGACTCCGAGCTGACCTCTTCACAGCTTCCGCCTGCGATGCGAGATCAGGCTGTGTGTGTCTGAAGCTCCTGCGTACCGTTTCATAGTATGTCTTACAGGCAGCTGGAAAACAATTAAATGAGTGGTATGAATAAGAAAACTTAAGTCACAGTAAAATTAAAACAAGGAAGAAGAAAACAGTAAAAGTTACTTACACACAATGGCGTCACTATCAGCGTCATAGAAATCCGGACTTGCGGCCAAAGCTCCGAGCAAGTAAGAGGTCACAGCTTCGTTATGAGGCGAGGTTCGTCTGTGAAAACAAAATGAACAGTTAAGATCGGTATCTACTGTTAACGCATCTATTTCCTTATACAGCAGAATGAAAGCATATTCTTTAAATCTTACCCTTGCTCCGGTTCGTAGCACCTACAATTCGTCTCCGAGTTGTGAAGACGGCGTACTGCTTCCTGTAAAAGACCAACAACATACACTTAACAAAGCAACTTAACGTTACACTGGTTCCTCTCTCTTGTTCTTTTACAAGGCTACTATGCTACTTTTAGCTTGGACTATTAGCTTTTAAGCTACTTTTAGCTTGGGCTTGCTTTGCTAATTTTAGCTTAGCTAGCAGTCACCGAACATATTCTTACTGCAATCTTGGGATTGTTCACCCGTCTTCTCTTCTTCGAGTTAACGTTAGTCTCTTTAAGGAAGGACTTCTGTCTTTCAAGGCGTTCCACGGAGAACCTCGTCCACTGCTTACTAACAGAACAGAATGGGTTCCATGTCCATAGTTCCACGGTGGTGATGGGGGTGACAGCGACGAAGCCCAGCCTCTCCAGCAGTCCTGGGACATCCTCAGAGTCTCCAGCAGTCCTGGATATAAGAATTATAACATTTAAACCACATTTTCTTAAGTGAAGCCTCTCAGAGCAGCATTCCTCCTGCCGGTGAACTTCTCCTCATCGTTCCCCCCACTGAATGAGGCGCCCGGTGTCTGCATCCGTCCCTTTAACGGACAACGGTGCACAGCGTTATTAATCACCGTTAGTAAATATATAACCACGGTTTAACATAAGCACTATATTATTAGTTAACGTCGGTAAAAACGGCACATTTTCCGCTTCGCTTGCGCTCGCTAACCCCTATGGTAAATTACCGTCAGTAGGCTAGCCGGCTGGCAGGACCTTCGATTCGTAACGTTAACGTACAATGCCAACAACAATAAAGTAACGTTCATTATCAATACGATTTAAAAGTCAGCTGGAAACGAGTCAGCTGGAAAAAGTCATGTTACAGTATACTTACATGTGTACGCGGTTTGTGTCGGGCTGTCGCCAGAATCACCGCAGTCGTCCGCCATTACCCAAAACTTGTGAAGTCAGACGAGCCGCAATGCATTTTGGGAAGTTGAGTAGATTTAGCAAGATCCGCTGTATACTCAGAAATTCTTGCCAATGCAGTATACATCCGGGCATTTCTCGCGTACACAAATTCACATACTATTGTATGTGAACGCACTACGTACTCAAATTTACGTCACAATTAAGTACGAGTAGGACGTTAGTATGGCATTTCGAACACAGCCGAGATCTATGATCTATGAATCCATCCTTGACCCTCTAGCAGAACTACGACCAGCCATTATAAAGCAGTTTATAGTTGTTAATGTTGTGTCAAAAGGTACTGCATTTAAACATGTTATTGCGCAAGTTTCCTGGCTTCATCCCCATCCGGACAGACATTTTTATGGAAAGCCAATAGAAGTTTGGAGCTTGCAGGGAACAGACACGTCATACCCAGCATCATTTCTGCCTGTTGAGCGCATTGCTGGGAGATGTGTGGTTAACACATCCACTGTGCATTTAAGCAAGACCAAAGAAAGGGTCACTGTAGTCATGCCACTATGCACAGTGGTTGAGCTCGAGGAGACTGTGATGTTGTTTGCATGAATGTACATTTTACCTTTGTGGCAAAGCCTGATTAAAAGTAATTGTTGAAGCAAATTGTTTTGTGTATCTTTGAATGAAGATGAAATGAAGTTATATCTTTGAATGAAGATGAAATGAAGTTATATCTTTGAATGAAGATGAAATGAAGTTAACACCTTTCAGAAAAATGTCACCTGGGGTAAAACTCCCCCTGCTACCCTGATTTGCATTTGTATAGCTCACAGCATTTTCCTTTACATGTTAAAGCCTCCTCTAGGATTACGGGGAGGGGGGTCATGGGGGGACAACTGCCAAGCAAGGCCCACGTCAATTCCCGGCAATTCACTTCAGTTTTCGGTGTTTCCTGCAAATTGCCGTGTGCAGTCGTAAACCTGAACTTCCACGGCAATTTACAGGGCCGCTAACTGACGAAACTTTTCATGCAGTGCATGGTGCTGTCCCCACAATAATGTGAAGGTAATATAATAGAATCATTTCTTACCTGTTATGCTTTTCTGTTCCCCCCCTTTCCTTTAGTGTGTTTTATAGTTGTTTTTTTTCTGACAGCTCAGAGGGTGGAACCAAAGTATAAATGAGGCCACTGATTGGTTGGCAGTTATACCTTGGACTTGTGTGAAGTTCAGGCTCGTACGATACAGTTGCACCATGAAATAAATTATTTCCAACTTCTGCCTGCACGTCTTCCTCATATTCATACTGGGACATGTTGTCAAGTTATTCTCTGACCAGTATCTTCTTCCCTCTTGAATCACATAGTAAACGTAAACCAACGTTGAGCGGTATCTCATACAAGCTTGTTTATCTTGCTGCTTCCTGGTTACAAAGTCCAATCAGGGCAGGTCAGAGAACTTTTGACCAATGGGAAGCAGTCAAGGGAACATGTGTTGCTTGTGCCGAGAGAGTGTGCTTGTTATTGAGGTTGGCGTACGTCTCTTGAACGTACCGGCTAGCTCCACCCGGGCCACTAATTTAAAGTGGAAGCAGCCGGATATTAAAAACAAGTGCAGAACCTGCTTCTAACTTCAGATGAAGAGGTGATTTGATAGTGCATATTTTAATAGCTTTTATTAGAGTAATACAGTCATTTAAAATAAAATAAACACCACAGTGATTTTCACAAGGTTGAGTTACGTAAACTTAACAGTCTTGTAGAGCAGGGCTATTCAATTGGTGGCCTCCGGACCGGATATGGCCCACGAAGGAATATTTACTGGCCCTTTTAGTGAAAAAAAAAATGCTGGCTGTTTAGTGGCCGATATGAGCTGCCCTCTCATCCCCGTGCAGCAGTGTAGACTTGCTCCACAAGACGCGCGTGTACTTTACACGCTTGAAGTTGTTCTGATGACCGCTCTGCCTCGTTGAACCACCACAATGTCGCTTTCTACTTTGAAAACTCGGAAAGTTGACTCTGTATTTTGATAAGCTGTTGCACTCTTCAGACTCATGGTGTGAGCGGAACCGGATTTTCTAATAGACGCTGTGCGTCTCCGTCCAAAATCCGCTGCGCTCACGCTGCCTGCTCACACAGATCCGCCCGTGCTCACATGCACTGATGCAGGTTGAGTGTTTACCAGAAATACATGCAGAGATGGCGCTCCTTCGAAACAACATCAAGCCATGTGCGTGTGTCGAAATACGACGTGCGCAGAGCGCCCTTTGAAGCTGAACGCAGCCATTAAACAGACTGACTGGACTGATGAAATCATTCTGATTTCTATTCTCTGCAGGTCATTTCATACGAGTTTTCTCCACTGTTTATCACACAATATTATAAATAATTGATGGCAATAATAACTATAAATGAGTAACAGCAACAACCACAAAGCTGATGTTCTCAGTAGACTTTTATAATTGTAAACACCACCGACCAACCTTAGTGTTGTTGCAGAAGTAGCATGTGCATGAACACAAGTGGCAGATCGGAATCCTGAGCGACAACCCTACTGCATCTGGTTGTGGTACCAACTGTTGTAGCAACTTGTCAATCACCAGGTAGCCCCGCCCTAAAGCATTCCCTGCTTTGTGGTCTGTTTGACTTTCAATGGCCCATAATTTACCAAATGAACATCATGCTAGATTGAAGAAGACTTGAAAATAGAGACTCATGTTTACAATGTTTTCTGAGATACACTAGCCAAAAATATTTGCTAACCTGCCTTGACTCGCATATGAATTAAGTGATATCCCATTCTTAATCCATAGGGTTAAGGTTTCCACAAGGTTTAGGAGTGTTTATGGGAATTTTTGACCATTCTTCCAGATTATTTATTATGTGCCTCATTATCCGCTGACTCCGCTCTGTCATTTTACGTGGTCTACCATGTCTTGGCTGAGTTGCTGTCGTTCCCAACCGCTTCCACTTTGTTATAATCCCACTGACAGTTGACTGTGGAATATTTAGGAGTGAGGAAATTCCACGACTGGACATGTTGCACAGGTGGCATCCTATCACAGTACCACGCTGGAATTCACTGAGCTCCTGAGAGCGACCCATTCTTTCACACATGTTTGTAGAAACAGTCTGCATGCCTAGGTGCTTGCTTTTATACATCTGTGGCCATAGAAGTGATTGGAACACCTGCTTTCAATTATTTGGATGGGTGAGTAAATACTTTTGGCAATATAGTGTAATAAATCAAGTGAGAACTAAACTAATATTCTCATAGACTTCCATACAAGCAGACTTCTCTCAAACAGTCACACCCTGATGGCTAGTAGAGGGAATGCAAAAGTAACTTCAACTTGGTTTCACTTTTTAGAACTGGAGGATGCTGCCTGGTTTAAACCGTACAATACAATTTTAGGGTTTTGGAAAAAATACATGGAGAGAGTGAGATGGATTCCACCAAATTCCAATATAAACTTTGAATTTCAGTACAGTGTAAAGCATGTATCAAATCATGGAGTCTTGTCAGATCATAAATACAGTATGCAACAGCTGTGTGTAACATTCTGCGTGGTTTGGGCAAATTAGTGTGCTTTGCTGTAAGATGATGCTGTGGGATCAACTAATATACTTTAATCAAGTTCTAAAATGGCACTTTCCTTCAAAGAATTCCTACAGAATTCCAGAGCCAGTGGGCTAGTCACAGGAGCAACAGTGGAACGCTTTGCACATTTGCATTGTCAATGAGGATCTGTAACTAGACCTCCCTTGTCCCTCCAGATGTGTCCATTGTTGACTCCATCTCTGCAGTTTCCACACTACTAGTTACACAGAAACAAATAAAGTGCAACCCCCAGTGCCTTGAACAAAGTGATGATTACATTGTGGCTTTGACATTTGAGGCAGCCCCTTGCCAAGTCGGCCCAAAACTCATTGCTCACCCTGTTCATTACCTCCCATAATGATCCTATCCAGAGACAGCGGGGCCCAGCCTCGGCCCAGGGACCCGGCAATAATCCCTTGCATTAATTAGATGACCCCTGGAGACTGCTGCCGCTGCATTGGTGGGCACAATGACAGGCTCTCTGCTTATTGTTTATGGCTGGCTGTAAAGTGTCCAGCAGTGAGAGAGATGGGGGAGATCAACGAGAGGAGAGGCCGGGGGCCAATCAGACCAGAGTGAATGGCAACGATGCAGACACATTTTTTCTCTCAGTGTTGGTTGTTGGTCAGTTTTGCTCTTCGGCACTGCATTTTGTCATATTTGCTTTGAAAATTAATATCGAATTAGGGCATTAGAGTGTGACTAATGCAGGTTCTTATATGATTTGGTTATTGACTCAACGTATACTGAATGTTGAGCTCCATGATATGCATTAAGTGCATTTGAGAAAAACAACTGATGCAAAAATCAATGACTACTTTTTCTTGTCCCATGATAATTCTTGTGTTAAATTGGCAATTTACAGTCATTTAATTCTCATGAAGTAAGCTTAGTAGTGCACTGTAAAACAAATTAGAAACTGTTAATGCAAATTGCAAGAGAAACACTGCAGAAATACAGTATTTTCCTAGCAGGCCTAGCTGCAGTGTTGTACTGTAAAATTATGTACAACATATACTCTTGTATTCTTTATTTATATATATGAAGAAATAACAGTAACTGTAATTTATTAGGCACATATTCTACAGTCTGAGGTATCTAGGTTCAGCATCAGGGCCAAAAATAAAACTTGATTGGGACATTGCAAGTATATTATCATACAGAGTGTCTCTACTTGTTTGGATTAAATTAGACCAAAACAGCTTCAACTTCCTTATGAGCAAACTGTTACAAAGCTACATTAGTAAAACTCTGACTTACTTCTTTGGAATTTATAGGAAATATTAATCACATTCAGAATCATGGCGTTGGTTCATAAGGAATGAAATAAACATGAAAGATCAGGGTGACAAAACAGTGTAAAGTTTGTTTGTAAAGATACCTTTATACATGGCACTTTCATGCACTACACGTTATTATTGGTTTAATAAGCAATCATTTTATACAATATGTAATTGGGGGTCCCTCCACCGTGTCACTATCAGCCAAGGATTCCTTGGCCTGAACAATGTTGAAGACCTCTGCTTTAGTAAGCAATCACTGTCACCAATGATAGCATTTTGACTAGATGAGCTGACAGAGTTTGCTTATTGTGTGTCTTATGGTTTGATTATCCACAACAGAATTCACAATGCAAGGGTGGTCAGCAGCCATATCTTAAATGTTAAGATTTATCCTTAAATTGCCAACACAAGTCAGCAGGTAGTTCATTAAAATATATCCACATTTTCAATTGTATTACCATAGTTTTATATATGGTTTACTGGATTTTTAAAATCATACTGTCTGGAATGTAGCAAACACACATGCCCCACATTCAACAAGTTAAACATTCAACACACAGTTTAAAGTAATGTCATTCATAGAACTTAAACAGGAAAGCAGCGGTTTCAAGGAATGAAAGAGAGGGGGGATACACATAGTGTATAAATCAGATTATCTGGCCCTGAGATTTGGATTTGCAACCTTTTCTAATACCCAACACATCCTTGAAAAAAGAATATAATAGTATGGAAATTGTAATTGTCTTCATTGACAAGCTTTAGTTGGGAAAAGTGCCCGTGGGAAATAAAAAGATTCAGGATTTGTAAAAGAAAAATGTACATCCTTTTGTTTTTGTGCATGCCCTTAAGCAACAAATGCCACAATGTTTGAAGAAAACCTAAATTAAATTAAATGTGATTATACAGTATATGCATGAAGAACTCATTGATGGCGAGTTGGATGGGTTTCCTATTAAAAACATTTTAGGATGCATGCACAGTAGGAGGTAGGGAACTCTTTGCCAAAACATAATTATGGTTTATATATTGATGTTTTCTGTAATTGGGGGAAAAAAGCAACTGGCAGTAAATAAATTAAATTACTATTAAAGGGTCAAGTGTGTAATATTTTTCGGATCTATTACTAGAAACAAGCCAGTCTCCCTGCTTGTCAAATACTGATGTAAATGCTGAATATAGATGGTTGGGAAGTGCCCCTTTGTGTCTGATAATTATGTTCCCATTCCCAAACAATAAACTACACTCTCGATTATGTTTCCAGGGAAACTTTATTTCCCAGACCAAACAGTCCAAATATCATGGGGAGGTTTAACCATGCTGGTGGGGGTGAGGCAGAGCAATGTCGCTGGCAAGACAAAAGAGATCCAGTTCAAAGGAGAATTTATTTCTCAAAACAAGTCTTTCACCATTACAATTAAAAAGTCCACAATAATAAGTGAAAGTGCCTCCTCATGTGTCTGTGCTCCTTTCATCTCTGGTCAGTGTTCTGGTCAGGCCTCCCTCTCCCACTTCAATCAGTTGACCTGGTTAGGTTGAGGGGACAAAACAACTTGATTAGGTTGAGGGGACAAAACAACTTGGTTAGGTTGAGGGGACAAAACAACTTGGTTAGGTTGAGGGGACAAGTGACTTGGTTAGAACGAGACACCCACATCAGTGTCCTGGTGGAAGCCCTATGTGTTTTGACCCGTCTACCACACCAACAATACAGTTTTGTTGTGGAGCAAAATCATTTTTAGGAGATCAGTCTGCTGACACAGAGGCACCTGGCTTTCAACTAACTCCAATGTCAAGCCATTCACATAATTATTAAAGTAGTAATAATAGTAGAGAGTCGATAGTCGACACAGCGAGGAGAGATGAATGGGTCAGACAAACAAAAGACCTTCTTCCAGGAGACTCTCTGACTCTGTTCGTGTCAAAAGACAGTCTACACACCTGTTTGTGATCCCCGAGAACATCTAAACATAATAAAGCAATGTATTCTGCATTCCTCTCACTTTACCAAGACAGACATAAACCTGCCTGGGTCCAAAACCATCCCATCAGGAGACTCATGCTAACTAAGTACTTTTGTTGTGTTATTGTTTTGATTATGTATTAGTAATTATAAGTCAAACCATGTTTTTTTTACTCGTAGTTTTGGTGTATTTTTTGTTTTATCCCCTAACAACAATCCCCTTTTCAATATTTTTTTTTAAACTGGGAAAATTTGTTTTGCTGGAAACATAATTTAGCTTCCGGTTTAGTTGTAAAAGTAATTTTGTATGGTGGTGGTCAGTCATGCTTGTTGAAAGTAACGTGAGTTGCTTGTCATGTCATGAAAATAAAAGTCTGCACAACTGTTTGTGATCCCCCCCCCTCCGAAAAATTCCAAACATAATAATTTCTCTCTTCTCTCTCACCAAGACAGACATAAACCTGCCTGGTCTCCTAAAATGGGAAACCTATTTTGTTGTGGATTATGGTCTGGACTATTTGCGTTTCAGTTTTGTTTCAATTTCATAGTCATTTTAAGGCAAAACATGATGTTTTTTCTTAAACCTCACTAAGTAATTGTGTTGCCTAAACCTAACTATGTAGGTTTGTAGCATTTGATTCTTTGTTTTGTTAATGAACCCCGTGTTTCAACAGCTTGAGCCAGCAAAAACTTTGCCTGGAAACATAATTAAGTGTGCAGTTTAGTTGTATGGGAACATAATTCTGTCGGCGACAGGCTACAACATTCTGCACATGAACGTTTGCACTATTGATTAAACTGCCACAAACCCCTAGTAGCAGTGTGAGCCGTCTGTTCTTAAAATAACTACTTCTTCACACGTTTCTGTACAAAATATCTACCACTTTATTTAAATGCAGGCCTCTGACCAGATCACTGGATGCTAATAGCTAAGTATGCTCTCGAAGCTGAAAGGCTAAAAGGTTACCTTAGTGAGATAAGGAACATTTCCCCCTTATTACTTTTGTAATTTGTGATTTGGGAAATTGATGCCACTCATCTATGTTAGGCAATAACCTTTCAGCTTCACTATACACAGCATAGAGCATGTAGCAGGATAGCGGTGCATTGCATTTCTTCTATCCTTGGTTGTGTTTTTTTTTTTTTATTGTACAGCAATTAAAGCCAGGCAGGTGGGTGTCCCCTTCATTCTTCTCAGCTGGGCTCCCTTCCCCTGACCTTCCCTGTGAATGTGTGAGTGGTGTGTCTATTTGCCCCTTTTTAAAATGTGTTTAATGTTGATATCTTTTTTAATAGAGAGGTTTTGACGAATGGAACCATATCTATTGCCCATTAACAAACCTGAGCGCCTTCTAAGTTACAAGTATTGATCAGAGGTTAACATTATTTCCTTGGGTGGCGATGTCATATTCCTTCTGTTACACAGTAACGGACTCAGCCACCGCCCCAACACACTTGGCGCTGTCGGCAGGATTTTACTCTGTGAAGGCAGAGACGTGTGTTCCATTCTCTTTTATTTTCTCCGTTGGTTGCCCTGGTTGTAATATTTGAAAAAGTATTTCCCCCCTTCCTGATTTCCCCTTTTTGTATATTTGTCACACTTAAATTATTCAGATCATCAAACAATTTTTAATATCAGACAAAGACAACGTGAGTGAATACAAAATACAGATTTTATATGATTATTCCATTTATTGTGGGTAATGAATTATCCAAACCTATATCAGCTACATGAAAAAGTAATTGTCCCCCTCAACCTAATAACTGGTTGCAGCACCCTCGGCAGCCACAACTGCAATCAAACTTTTGTGATCACAGGCAATGAGTCATTTACCTGGCTGTGGAGGAATTTTGGCCCATTCCTCGTTGCAGAATTGTTTTTATTCAGCCAGTGGACAGTGCTGCCCGTTTAAAGTCATACCACAGCATCTCAGTGGGATTTGAGTCAGGACTTTGACTAGGTCACTCCAAAACCTTCATTTTTTTTTTTTTTTTAATAGCCATTCAGGGGTGGACTGGCTTATGTGCTTCGGATCATTATCCTGCTGCAGAACCCTTCAGGTCACAAACTGATGGGTGGACTTTTTCCTTCTGTGTTAGATTTCCACTGGATGTAACAGGACCCATGTCTTCCAAAAAGTTCCATCAGTCCACCAAATCTCATCCAGAAGTCTTGGGGGTCATCAAGATATATTTTTTTGTGTTCTTTATGGACAGAAGTGGTTTTCGTCTCACAGCTCTCCATGGGTGCCATCTTTGCCCTGTGTCCTTCTTATTGGAGAATCATGAACACTGACCTTAACTGAGGCAAGTGAGGCCTGCAGTCCTTAAGATGTTATTCTGGACTCTTTAGGGAGTTTTGGGGTTGTAGTCATGTGTGAATAGTTGCATGAATTGAGGGATCTAGTTGCACAGTTAAGAGCAGATCATGAGAGGTTGCACCAGGAACAGGCAGCTGCTGCACCAGGCCCTAGTGCTGTGCCTTCTACTTCCACAGTCAGGGGAGAGGCAATCATGTTGGAAAGTGGTGTAAGGGCAGAGGTATCTCAGACCCCTCAGCATTCAGTATTCACTATGGAGTCCACAGTGGCCCCATGGGAGCGGCCAACTACCTCCAGGTATTTTAAATGGCGAGAACCCCTGAAGCTTAATACTTACCAACTTCCCACTGCCCCTCCACAAGGGACTATCAAAAAATAGTATGGTCCTCACATCTCATCTTTATTGCCACAAAGTATTGAAATAAAGACCTATGAAAAGTATCATAATCTCATTCATAACATGCAAATAATCAAAGTCAAAGCAAAGGCCATACATGCAAAACTAAACATCATCCTTGTGTGCACACCTCATGTAAACATGTTTTGTATTTGTGTTCATGTTTAAATCATACCTGCATTTACAAAGCGTCTCATTTACTTCTCATTAGGGATCATCAGAGTGAAACACACAGAGCTGCTCTCTCTCTCTCTCTCTCTCTCTCTCTCTCTCTCTCTCTCTCTCTCTGTCACACACACAAACACACACACACACACACACACACACACACACACACACACACGTTAACACACACACCTGCTACTCCAATGTCCTCATAATTTAGTGATATCCATCAGCGCATGATCATGATAGGTGGCAAAGACTCATTGAAGCATTGATATGAAGCTGTGGTCTTACGAAGCACTCAATGACATTTGGTGGTGCGTCCCAACATAATTGGATGTACACAGAAATTCCTATTCACAGCCTAATAAAGCACCGAACAGATTTCTGACACATTTTATGATTGCATTAGGAGAAAAAAAATGCTTTATGGTTGCACCACAGCATAGGCTAAAGCCATTAATTGTTCAAGGTTTCACCTTGCTGAAATGAAGTAGTGCAGGGTTTAATGAGCCCAGATCTGCAAATGTTACAGCAGCATAAAATTGGAATGTAATTATTTTTGCCCAATTAAGATATGACGGAATTATTCTGTTGGAATTAGGCAGTGATACTTGAGAGCCCTGAGAGGTGTGCGACTGTAGAACTAGTTTTATTCAGTGCTGAGGATTATAATATATGGCCGAACAAAAACCAAGGCCTGTGGTTAGACAGTCGGCTCGACTCAAGGCTTTAGACTTTACACAAGACACAGGTAGAATGTCAAATTAAAATGACCCCATTGTTCTTTTCTTGCGGAGAAAAGTTCATTGCAAAGATACCATTTGCATTTATATGTTCAGAGGATGAAAAAAAAACTTCCAGAATCCAGTTCAAGGTGCTCATTGTGCAGTGTATTAAAACAAAGTAGACAAATTAACATGGTACAGTAGAAAAGGGTAGTGTTGGTTGTTCGTTATGGTATAACAGGTGCAGACAGTCTGAGACTGAGGATGTGAAGAGTCCTGCACTCCCACAGTGTTCCACAGTGGCAGTGTGAACATTTGGAAACTAAACTTACAGTTAAACTTCAAAGTCGGTTTAAAGGTGCCATTGACAACATTAATAACATCCAGCCACTAGATGTTGCACTCACACTCCTCCCTTCCATTGTATTCACGTCACAACACAGCTGTTGCCCAAAGCGCATGCGCCCTCAATGGGTTGCCAGTTCGTTGCACAACCTGCGTTTTCATGGTCGAGTGGAGTGACACTCAGACAGACTCGGTCATGTCAAATGATGAATCTTTCGTGGTATGAATTCATTTTGCAACATGTAGCTATACATTTGGGTGACTTTGTTACTTGGGACTGGTACCGAAATGCCGTCCTGACTACGCAGAGACACCACGTGATACCAACGTCGTTATTCTATTGGCTCACAAGCCTTGCTAGAAGCCGCAGCCACATATCACACATCTACACAGAGACAGACAAAAGAATAATTTTGGACCCGTCAAAAATGTTTTAAATGAACAATTCAACATAAAAAAAATGTTTCACGGGAAGTGATACTTTGATTCTGCACCTTTCTAAAAGCTCTGTGGATATTTAATTATTCGTCTAAATAAAAATGTTATCAATATGACCTTAAATAATGTAAAGAACCACCCTTAATTCACAAAAAAACTGTCCCTGATTACCAGGATATTTCTGTCTGCAGCTTAGAAACAATTTGCTGATCATGCAATGTATTCTAGGGTGTAGTGGCAAAAAAAAAAAAAGATGGGTATCATTCATCTCTTAATTTCATTTAATTACCCCCATACATGCAAAATAACTGTCTGTTGTAAATTACCTCAGCTGAGTTTCCGTTGTGTATTACACACACACACACACACACACACACATACAGCTAAGCTGCTGCTGACATTTTAGTTTTTCTGAAATAAAAATGTCCTATTTTGCCTTTTCCCCTAAATGACATATCTGGGTATTGAACAGTAATGGAAATATCAGCTGACTAATGGTATTGTACAGTACATGTGTTTTGATCAATGTTGGGAACATACTATCTGTATTCTGCTGTTCATTCATCACTGCCCAGACTCTAGAACTACTACAGCTGCAGAAATGATTTCCAAGCCAGCAAAGCTAATTCTTTTCCAGTTCTTAGTCTATTGTCTAATATTGTAATCGATGTCATTGGGAGTCATTCAAAGACAAGTATGTGCTTTTCGTTCCTTGCTGCTGCTTGCTAGCATAACTGTTGTCTAATTTTAGACTCATTTAGTTTTGTCATTTGAAGCCAAACCGTGATATCTTTTTTCTTTTAAGTAGTTTTGTTAGCGTGTTTTGTTTGTTAACCAAGTGTTTCAACTGTTTATAACCATTTGGTCGGAAAACATGTAGTTTTCTTGAAACTTAACTGAGCGTGCAGTTTACTTACTTACTCATTTTGTAGGAGACGGGTATAGCTGATGCCTTCTTAGTAACGTTTAGGCAACGGACACATCACTTCACAACAACACTTTGGGACATGCGGTTTCTAACACCCGTGTTGTTGGGCCCATCCACCTCCACAGTGAAGCAGTCATTCTCAATCTTACTATGCCACTCACTCTGGCTGTTGCAGTCACGTGGATGCATTTAAGTTGTGTCCACCACAAAAAATGACTTATTGGAATGTTTTTGTGCTGAGCCATATGAAAAAAAATGTCCCTGTACAGGAAACCGATAGATCACGTTTGGTGACTATTTCTCGAACTGTTGTGCGACTGGGTTGTAATGCCACATCCATCTGACAGAGTGTGAAGAACAGACCTCTCCACCTTTTCCTTATCTGATAACGACTTCCATCCCTTAGATCCAGCCTTTTAGTGCCAATGGCATATGGCCATCAGGATAACAATGATCAATTCAGCAGCCTAACCCGATGCTGCTGGAGGGGGTCTTATTGATGTCCTTCCATCACGTGTAGCAGAGACGGTGCTGTTGGTGATTTAATGATGGATTGACTCGCAGGTTAGCGCTCGATCCAGAATGCTTAAGTGGCGTGGTGAACCTTTTCATGGCTGAGTTTCTTTGACACACAAACTTGTTGAAATGAAACTCAAAGTTCCAGTGGCAAAGATTCAGTCTCAAGGAAAGCAAGCACATTCCATGGAGCATGGTGAAGGACAGAAACGCTGCAGGTGATTCCCTTTCAATAAATTGCAGCGTGAAGACATTAACAGTCGCCTGACTGGAATATCTCACGTAATTTACAGCTGGGTAGGTTGTTATTGTGTTAACTGCAATATCCTGTCATCGTCCTGTGCTGCTCGAAGCTGAGTCATCCATTCATACCCACACACACACACACACACACACACACACACACACACACACACACACACACACACATTCAATCATCAGCCTTGAATGTTGAAGTTCCAGGGCCAGTTGTTTGAAAGTCAGTGCTCTTTGTGCTTATTATTGTGCCATATTGCCATGCCGTCCTCCCCTCTAGTTTTTCCAGCATTCAATCACTTAGCAAGTTCCCAATCTGCAATCTTGCAGGGCATAATTACCATGGCCACTGTAACAATGAGTTCCAGAGAGACTGAGAACACGTCGGACTGTGTCAATGTGTGTAGGTGTGTGCTGATCGCTCTCAAGGACAGAACGCTGCTTTTAAGTTTCACTGGCGTTTCGAAGACAAATTTATGGGTTGTTTTTAAATGTTACATTTGCACAATCCTTTTAGGACAACAAGCACTGCTGAACCATTTATTTTTCTTTTTTTGGCACTTCACTTCACACATCACATATCTTAATTTACAGTTGTGTATTACATCCGCTCATTTCTAAACATTATGTCAATCAACTAGCATAACATCAGTCATATTCAGACATAGCTAATTTGGTTCAGACCAAGAAAAACACGTGGTGTTTACACCATAGACTGTATATAAAAAGTGGACCTAGTCATCGTGGTGTCACACACTGGTTTGTGGACTCCGGTTTTGAAGCCTTGACTTTGTCAGTTCTTGTTTTTTTGCCACCAGTAAAGGAAGTGACCATATTTTGACTGCGACAGGTGGACTTACTGTATCTGGCTCCTAGTGTGAAGCTGTTACTTCCACATTTCAAGGTAAACTTTACATCTCAGTGTTAAAGTCATCTCTGTAGTAGTGATGTCCAAATGAAGCTTCGTGAAGCATTTTCTTTATTTTCTGAGCCCAATAGAGGGCGCTCTCTGTTCAACAAAGGGTTGAAAGCGATGGAAATATATCGGCCTTCAACCCTTTATTGAACAGAGAGCGCCATCTATTGGGCTCAGAAAATAAAGAAAATGCTTCACGAAGCTTCATTTGGACATTACTCTGTAGCTAACTGCATTGGAAGCATGGTACCGATGGAGACCTGTCAATCACAAAGTAGCCACACCCTAAAGCATACCCTGCCTTATGGTCTATTTGACTCTAAATGGACCAACATTTACTTAATGAACATAATGCTGTATTCAAGAAGACTTGAAACTAGAGATATCCACCATAAACTCATGTTTAAAATGTTTACTGAGATTAAAAAAATAAGACATTTCAAGGGTTATTTTCTCATAGACTTCCATGCACTCTGACTTCTTTTTGTAACCAGAGGAGTCGCCCCCAGATGGCCAGTAGATAGAATGCAAGTTTGAGGCACTTAAGTTTTGGCATCACTTTTCAGTCCCGGAGCTTTCCATCTGGTTCACACTGGCTTTTTGCAAAAAGCAATAAGAGGAAGGAAGATGAATGCAAGGAGTGGATAACACAGTCTGACAGCAGTTTTTGAAATAGTCACAACATTTTAATCTTTGAATTGAATTTGAATTGTACCATTAATTACACATAATATTTGTCAATTTAAAAGTAAATTGTGCAAGTCGAGAAAGTCTCAGTTTGTTGTCGGTTTGTTGTAGTATCACCAACACGGCCATTAGCTTGTCTCAAGGTACTTCACACAACATTAGGTCACTTTTACTTATTCACACACACATGTACACTAATGGCAGAGGAGCACATCAACTCATTCATACACATGAATGCCAATGGTGCAGCATTGGGGGCAATTTGGGGTTCAGTATCTTGCCCTTACTTCTGCATGAAGAGTGAAGGAGACGGGATTTGAAACTCCAATCATCAGATTGGGACACCGGAAGAGGTGAGACTTTGCCTCTGTAATATTGTTAAAGGACCAGTGTGTAGTAGTAGTAGTCAGGTTTCAGATTGCAACCAACTGAATAGCCCTCTGTTAACCCCTTCCAAGCATACCAGGGGCCCGTTCACAAAGCAGGTTCAACAAACTCTGAACCTAACCCTGAACTCTGAGTTGACCAACTCTGAGATGGGCAACTCTGAGTTTTCAGTTTCAGAACAGCGGTTTTGAATTAGTTCAGTCAACTCTGAGTATGTAAACTCTGAGTTACGCGCGTGCCTGCCGACTCTATAAAGCCATCATCAATGGAGCTCCGATACTACGATTCACCATGGCAACGGGGAGAGCGTCATTAGATATTACTGAGTGTTTATGTAGAAAACGAGCTCATCCTGAGAAAGCAGATCAATGTAACTGCAGCAAAGTAGCGATAGTTAGCGTGGCAGACAATTACTGCCCGTTCTAATGTGTATAACTGAATGAAACAGTCTATTGATCTAAAGGTAATAAGTCTTTATTTTCAGACTTGCTCAGCGGCACTGTGGTGTAATGGTTAGCAACGCCGCCCACGGCGCAGGTGACGGGTTCAACTCCCGTAGGTCACAAAGTAGTGCACTGAATAAAATATCATTTTCATTGGGTGTTATCCCCCCAGGCACAGAAAGAAAGTGGTGTCAGTTGAAAATTAAGCGTAAGAATATTGCGCAAATACGTTGACTAAGGCATATGATTTTAATCATATTTCACATATTAAACAGTAAATATAAGCAGATATTTCAACACAGAAATGTACTTAAACATTTCATAAATCTCCCGTTCGCAAAAACACTACCTCCGCAAAGAATCTGGTTGCAGATTATGTCCGCGATATGAAATGTTGAAAATGTCGGAGAATATTGTTTAGATAATATCTAATGTGATTGGAAGGAAAGGAAAAATTGTCTCCCAAAAAGCTGCTAGAATCACTTTTATTTCCATATCGATTAGGTTGACGATGAAAGGACGGCACATTTTTTTCAGAGTTGGTTCAGATTCTGGAAAAAGGCGGAGACATGTAGGGATAAACTCAGGGTTTGTTGAAGCAAACCTGCTAGCGAGCAGGTTAGGTTCACGGAGTATGTTACCCGGGTAACTGACTCAGATTTATGCTGAACTGGCTTTGTGAAACCGAAAAACCAGAGTTTCCCTCATCTCAGGGTTAACTAACTCAAGGTTTTCACTAAACCTGCTTTGTGAAACGGACCCCAAGTAATGTAGAAACAGTCGAGCCAGTGTTTGATTTGTCTGTTCTAGGCTACTGTAGAAACAGAAATGTCAGATATAAAGTGCTCATTCTGAGCAATTGTTATTGTCAGGTGATTACACACGAATAAAAGCGAATCCGTGACATCTAGGTTGTATAATGTCAGGGGATATCCATACACCGAGTGATTAAGGCCTCTTTTACATGAAAGATAATCTTGCCGGGAGCATATCTTTAACTTCTTTCGCCTGTTATGCTGAATCCTCAGCTTTCATGGACAGCGAGGGAGGCAGCCCGTACAGCCGGCGATCTTCCATCTGTTTATCTGGGGCCGTGATAGATGAGCTGTGGAAATTCCCTCCCCCTTGTGTAGCTGCAATCAGTCTCCCCATCACAACCGATAACACAGGGTGCCAAAAACACAACCTCACCATGGCAGCAGGTCCTCACAACAAACTGGGTTAATGATGCAGGAGGACACCCTTTCGCCCTCTGGACTCAGAGGTCCAGCCTCGTGTTTCTCCAACTATCATAAGATTTGGTTCTGTACCACATAAGAGTTGCATTTCTATAGAGAATAACTATATACTTTTAAATACTGTTGCATGGACACAACTGCTTTTTAGGCTGAAAGTGAAGGGCACGACAATCATTTTTCAGAGACTATAAACTGTGTGCACTGCGGCTCGTGTCCCATCTGAAAGCAGAAGTCAACATTGATTTATTTGATATGAAACCAACTTACGTAGTAGTAGTTATTTTAACTAAAGCAAGATCCTTCCGTACACGTAGGAGAAAACATGAAAAGTTATCACTCATTTTTCATAAGAAATACCAACCATTGTATGAGGATACATTTACACATTTAAATGATGCTAATTCATTCTAGTAAGGCCCACTTTAGAGTGGGTTTATAAGATGTTATTCACTAGCAAGGACCACACCGTCAACGAGATGCGTTTAAGGATTTATTATTATTGTGTTGAAGATCTTGGTTCTTGAGTTCTCGAGTGCGTTGTGAGGATTCTTGTGGAGAATCTGCCGCCGTTCCCGGGCAGCGACGGACCCCCTCATGGACCTACGAAGGAGAGGATAGAAAGAAGAAATGGGGAGAGAGAAATGGGGTGGGGGGTAGGGGCGCAGAATACGAGAGCGAAGCGGAGGAGAGGGTCAGGTGGTTATTTATAGAAATGCGGAGGTTGGCGCTGTTGAGGTGTGGTCCTGCTCCTGAAACTCCGCCAATTAGGCTTCAACTAATGGTTAATTAATGATTCAGTTAAATAATTCATAAGAAAAACTCTTGGGTAACCTCTCCTCTAGTCTTTTTAGGTCTTTTGTTTGTCCGGAAGATGCCTCCAATGTACTATGTGACCTTTGACCTCCGGTAAAAGAGCTGCAGAGCATCTGGACGTAACTTATCTCATTAAAACGTATTGAATAGTTATGACTAACATTTGCGGTGACCATTTATGAATGGCTACCATTTAGAAATGTGGTGTGAAGGTATTAGAAAGAACCATCATGAGAAAACTATCATCCATCCATCCATCGTCTACCGCTTATGCTGTATTCAGGGGCGCGGGGGGGCTGGAGCCGATCCCAGCTGTCATTGGACAAAGGCAGGGTACACCTGGACAGGTAACCAGTCTATCACAGGGCCGACATGTAGAGACAGACAACCATTCACGCTCACATTCACACCTACAGGCAATTTAGAGTCATCAATGAACCTATCCCCATCCTGCATGTCTTTGGACTGTGGGAGGAAGCCGGAGAACCCGGAGAGAACCCACGTGGAGAAATAAAAGTTATTTAGAGCATGGTGGAGCATAATCTGTAGTGGTCACCGTGTTGAGTCCTTTGTTGGGGGAGTTGAAGAACAAGTGGCTTAATGAATTTGTATGGGGTATTTATGACAAACACACTGAGTGGGCCAGCTGACCAATCAGAGAAGAATGGGCTTTTTGAGAGGGAGGGGCAAGATCTTAAACAAAACAAAGCGTGTAAAGAGCTGCTGCAGCACAGTCTGATGGTAACATAAATGAAAGCATGTAAACATGTTCTAGTAATAATATGAAAGACAAGTATCAACCAGAAAAGGAGCAAAATATGTCCTTGAACTGTTTTCTCAACTTTCTCATTTTTTCGGGCGAACAAGGCTCTTTAGCTGCATTTCTTTTTAACATGGGGTGACCTAGACCAAGTTGTTTCTATTGAAGTGACCAAGTTGTTTTCATTGGAGTTTATTATTCATGACAAGACAGTGTATGCATGTAATCTTCTGTTTTTCATGGTACTTGTTGTCATTGTCCTCTGCTACAAGCTCCAAATTATTTGATCAAACACATAGACACCTAAGGCCTTTGGTGAAACCTCACACTGACAAAGACATAGTGGTCCTGCTGAAATCCACCATGAGAGACAGGTACTTTGCATTAACTAAGAAATTGCATCATGATTATCAAGCTGCTTTTAATTACCTTGTCTCTGGGAGAAACATAATGCCTGAATGTGTCCCTCTAAATTTGCTGAAGAGATTATTTACCATCACGGGTTGTAATTTTGCCCGGGGCTCAGTGCATTCAAATGGATTTGCTGTGGAGCTGATATCATAAATGTTTGATTAGGTGTTTTCATTGATGTGTGACTGGTCTTCGCATTATAGCAGGAGAGAGCTCACAGGTTCCTGTCATCACTGATACTGTTTGCCTCAATCACTGGTGATAAGATCAGGGACTGCTGGAGAGGCCTTCTCCCAACGTACTGATCCCACACAAATACCTCATTTGTCAAAGGTCAGCTGCGTGACACAAGTTGAGAGCAATTACCCTGCATTCTATCAAACAGGCCTCGTGGGCCAATATGGTGCTACCAATGACAGAAAACAACGTGTCCTCAGATTCATCTCAAGTTGAGTCAATTTCATTCATATCGGACAAATCCAAGAATTTACCATCCATGCAACATAAATCCCCTTCATGCTTAGCAGAGGGAAAACCCCACACAAAAGCATTTTAACATAAAAGAACTCAGGATGAGCTCTCTTCCAAGCAGTGGCAGCAGTAGTAAAGTTGCAATGGAAGGGGACAGAAGGACATTAGGCCTGATGCAACAAAGCATTCATTAGAATAGATTTGTTCATGTTCTTAATGGCTTTTAATTGTATTGTACCTAGAATTTTCTCATGGAAATCTGGAGGGGATGAGACCTATCCTACCAGTCATACAGATCATCATCATGAAAAGGAGAGTTACCTGCATCAAATTCAGCTTCCATGTTCACAGTGAACATCTTCACAGCTCATAACATGCCTACAGTCTCTTTTGAAATTAAATCATGTTTTAGGTTTATTTACGCACAAAACTTCAAAGTTAGGTTTAGGCAACAAAACAACTTGTTAGGTTGAGGAGAAGATCCTGGTTTGGGATAAAATAACTCTGTTTAAGTAACATAAATGCTGTTAGTTTGCCGTTAGTCTGTTTTCTGAACTGTTGAAGATGACCTGCGGTGTCCAGAACCCCAAACAGAACACTTGATGTCAAATTTGAAGGAATTTGGATGATAAAATTGTCTCAATTGTCATCAGGTGCAGGACATGTGTTGTCCATGTTTCCACTCAAGGTCAATTCAGAAACCATGGCACAATTTCATGTGATTAACAATAAAACCTTGGAGGACATCATACAACATCTGAAATCCTCCTCCTGCTGCCTTGATATTCTGCCAACAGGCCTTTTCAAAAATGCATCAAACTGCATGACCCCAGATCTTTTACAGATTGTAAACATGTCTCTTCTGTTAGGTGTCTTCCCACAGGCCTTGAAAACTGCTGTTATCAAGCCTCTCTTAAAAAAGAACAATTTAGACACTTCACTAATGAACAATTATAGACCAATATCAAACCTCCCATTTTTGAGTAAAATCATCAAAAAAGCAGTTTTTAAGCAGCTGAACGACTTTATGGTAATGAACAACTGTTTTGATGTCTTCCAGTCAGGATTTAGACCACACCACAGCACCGAGACAGCTCTTGTCAAGGTCTTCAATGACATCCACTTAAACACGGATAATGGTAGAATTTCAGTCTTGGTATTACTTGATCTCAGTGCTGCATTCGACACAGTCGATCACAACATACTCCTAGACCGTCTGGAAAACTGGGTGGGACTCTCTGGCACAGTATTAAAATGGTTTGAATCCTACTAAGGACAGAGACTACTTTGTATCTATAGATAATTACACATCTGAACGGGCAAAAATTACACGTGGAGTTCCCCAAGGCTCCATTCTGGGCCCTCTTCTGTTCAACATCTACATGCTTCCACTGGCTCAGATCATGAAAAACAACAAAATATGTTACCATAACTACGCAGACGATACACAAGTTTACATAACAATATCACCAGGTGACTAAAGTCCAATTCCAGTACTGATTAGATCGATTGAGCAAATCAATAATTAAACAAAGACAAAACTGAAATCATTGTTTTTGGAGCCAAGGAAGAACGGTCAAAAGTTAGCACCCAGCTTCAAGCGGTAATGGTAAAAACCACAAACAAAGCCAGAAACTTAGGTGTAGTCATGGACTCAGACCTGAACTTCAACAGCCACATTAAATCAGTTACAAAGTCAGTCTACTATCACCTAAAGAATATATCAAGGATTAAAGGACTTATGACTCAGCAGGATTTGGAAAAACTTGTCCATGCATTTATCTTCAGCAGGCTTGACTACTGTAACAGTGTCTTCACAGGTCTCCCTAAAAAGTCCATCAGACAGCTGCAGTTAATTCAGAATGCTGCTGCTCGAGTCCTCACTAAGACCAAAAAAGTGGATCACATTACTCCGATTCTCAGGTTTTTACACTGGCTTCCTGTCTGTCAAAGAATTGACTTTAAAATACTACTGCTGGTTTACAAAGCACTGAATGGTTTAGGACCAAAATACATTTCTGATCTTCTGCTTAGCTACGAACCATCCAGACCTCTCAGATCATCTGGGACAGGTCTGCTCTGTGTCCCCAGAGTTAGAACCAAACATGGAGAGGCAGCCTTCAGTTTTTACACATCACATATCTGAAACAAACTTCCAGAAAGCTGCAGGTTTGCTGCAAATCTCAGCTGTTTTAAATCAAGACTGAAGACTTATCTGTTTGCCGCTGCCTTTCAGTAATCAATACTATCTGTGAACTTCTTATGCTGCGCTGTATTTTCTATTCCTTGATATTCTTGTTTTTAATTTTTTTTAATTTTTTTTTTTTTTATTATTATTATTAAATTTTAAACTTTATTTTATTATTGGCTGGTTTTAATGAGGGTTTTTCTATGCATTTTAATTTTGTTTTTATTTCATTTTAATTCCTTCTATTTTTTTTCACTTTATTGTATGACATTTTTATAATGTGAAGCACTTTGAGACTGCCTTGTGTATGAAATGTGCTATACAAATAAAGTTGCCTTGCCTTCAAAGTAACTAAAATAATACATTTGATCTATAATGGAACATATTCTGTCATCCATGTCACATCCTATTGACCAGCTGAGTCATGGACCTTAACAACACTGCTCTCTCTCTGACTTTAAAACAATGAAACTCGCTGACGAATGGAGTAGAACAGAAGACCTTTTCTAGTAGCAGCCGAATCAGCATCGGGCATATCTCAATGTAAAAACGCATGGATATGAATCTTCTTGCCTGAGGCACATTGTTTGGTGATCGGAGACTTCCAGATGCCACAAAGCAGAACTGAAAAAAGAACACCAGGCGGCTGGAAGCAATATTTTTGAAAGAGGGGACTTTATGTTTGTTTTATAATTGAATAGATTTTTTTTTTCCACCATCATCTGAAGCTTTTTTTTTTTTTTAACTATTTCTGAATTGCTTGCACGCACCTTTTCTATATGTGACGGTGGACTCCTCTGACCTGGAGCTCTGTGTCACTGCTTCTGAAAAGCTCAGGGAAGCTGCTTTACACTTCATTGGAGGTGCTGAAGTTAACATTTGAATGTAAGCCACATGATGGTTATTCATACCGGATCAGAAGGGTTTTCTGTTAGTTTGGGTTTTGCACCTCCGACAGTTGCTTCTCTAAATGTCGCCCTGTAGAGGTTCACTGACGGTCTGATGGGCTGAAGGGAAGACGACCGTATCAGCAGAGTAGCACAATACAGAGCACACTGGAGGGAAGGTATAATAAATCATAATATTACAACTTTATTCTTCACCTATCAGAGAACAGAGATGTGTGGGAAATGTTTTGAATGTGCAGAAAGTTGTAGAAATTCGCAGAAATTATTCTGACACATATGAACTATTAAAGTCCAGGGTTTTTAAATGAATTAAAGGTATTTAAGGTGACCTCATTGAGGTGAACAGCTGCCCCATGCAGATTTAAATCATTTACTTCCACTAAATAAAAAAGAGGAGGAGTAAATCATGATGTGTTTTCATTAATATTTGAAAACAATTCAGAATGCCTGTGCATTATGTTCTATGACATTTTGAATTCTTACCTGCTGCCTGAAGTGGTTTCCTTTAAGTCGAGCTGAAGCTGCATTTCAAGAGTATCTATTTTTCGTATTGTGACTATTATGTATGTCAGAGTGCATCAGGATCGGAAGACAGGACCTAAAACATTTTCTCATAGACCTCCATGCATTCAGAGTAGAAATACACAACAGGGTCTCTTGAATGACAATATCGTGATCCCTGAAACGTGGAGAAATCTCTGCGGCGATGTTGTGACAGGGCAAGAAAAGAAAAGAAAAGGTCAGACGGAAGGATACAACAGTCTAGCCAGATTGTATAAACCACTGACCTTGGAGGTAAAACCGTTACTAGGTTTTACCTGTGTCTTGGACTGAATGTATCTTTTTATCCGCACCCTAAGACTTCAGCAATCCCCCTGCTGAGCACCGTTTCATTACTGATGTCCAAAACTACAAAAAGAATCAATGAGAATTTAGAGAATTATTCTATGTATCTCAATGTATTACATCCTCAATTTTCTATAGTACTGCACATGGCTACTTTTTCATCAGTTAATACTGAAGCAGTCCGTTTATGTAGTTTGGCTTATTTGAAGCTGGCACACTTACTTAATTCAAGCTCCTCTGGGTTTGTACCCTAATGGTTGAATGCACTTATTGGAAGTCACTTTGGATAAAAGCATCCATTAAATGATAGTTATAAAAGTAATACAGGATACAAACATTACAAAAACAGAACATAAATCCTTATAATTATGCGATGTGTAATGATGGGAGCTCAAAACTCATTTTGTCCACTTGGATCTGTGATCTCATTCTTTCGGTCACGCCCCTAAGTGTCGTGAACATCGGTGAGAGTTTAAACAAAGGTGGGTTTGTGAATGAGAGCTTTGCCTTCCGGCTCAGCCCCCTCTTCACTGCAATGTTTCGGGACAATTCCAACATCACTGCTGACCCCACACCGAACAGCCACGATCTTTTTTAACCCTCACTGATGAAGAAGGTCCCGAGGTGCTTGAACTCTGTCGCTAGGGGCAGATACTGACTCCCAACGCGGAGGGTGCATCCACTGTTTTCATAACTATTAGGCAGTGAACAGCTCAAGGCCCAATGTGGGTGTCACTTGGCCATTGTCCACCAACACTTTATTAATGGCATAAAAATGTAGAAAAGGCCGTGGCTTGCATTTCCCCCTGTAAAACATGCTCCGTCTGAGCAGGGCCTTCCACAGATAAGGCAGCGGGGCCGAGGCTTCAGAAGGCACATGAATTTTTCATGCAACGTTCTGTGGTCCTTTTAATGCCTAAACACATTGCTCAGTGCAGACATGCCTTGTTCCCTTGATAATGATCATGACCCACGTGATAATTCATCAGTGACATGCTTCGCAGCTAAGCCATGGATCTGAAGAGACGTTCTACAAGCAATAAAAACGCCGTCATTGTTAAGGTCATCCCCTGATTACTTAAGTGATGCTAAAGCTGCAGAAAACATGCTGACAAGGTATGCACCTGACAGAAATAGATCCGTACAAGCATTTTGTATTTAGGTAGAAAAAAACTACTTTAAGTCAGTGGCCTTTTCATCTGAAATGACAAATGCGGAGTCGCTCAGTTAAATATGGGTTAGCTAATCCGGCATGCTTCCTATGAATGTAGAAGAGGGAGCGATGTGCTGGAATTTAAATCAAGTGTCGTCTAGGTTCCAGTTCTTTTTGCCTACTTTGATGCACCACTTGCTGGTTCAACGATACAGTTGAAAGCAATATATTATTTATTTGTATTTCATTACATCTTTTTGTTGTTAATTCACTGTAAATGTGCCATTTGAATCTAAAATGGAGCTTTGTGTTCTCTGGGTTGGCTTTCAAGACATTATTGCTGGACAAGCTGCTTTGTGTCCACAACTGAAGCTGCACTAATCCGAATTATGATAATGGTTCAGAAGCTTGGAAGCTGTCTGGTCATAATTAAAATTAAGTCCAAACAGAAATGAGAGATAAAATGGTAAAATACTATTATTTTACTACACTACTAGGAATAACCAGGTCATAACCTAACTGAAAAATGAAAGTAAAAAAGGTAAGTGACAATGAAAAAAGTAAAATTTTAAATGTAAAAATTGTTAATGCTCAAAGTGAAAGCTTAAATTGAAAGGATGACCTTGCAAGTCTAAGTGGGAATATCAAATATGAAACTCAAAATTTGGGAAAGCTCTAAATGGCCATGCATAAATTAAAAGATGAAATAGTTGTTGTTGTTGTTGGTTTTTTAAATTTTTTTCCCTTTGGCTTATGTCATTTGAAATGTCATCTTGATTTTTTGTCACTATTTTAAATGCATAATTTCTTTCTCATCATCATGATGAAACATCAAATTATTCCTTGTAGTTAATAAACAGAATATTTTTAAATGTGATCTCTTTTGAACTTTTCATTTGAATTATGACTCAAAATTCCCTCCACAGAAAAGACCATGTGCATGTGAAGTGTCACTTAAAGTGATGAACACACACTCCCACTGTTTTCACTGTCAAAGCTCTGATGAACCTTTGGCACCACCACTCAGTGGTAGAATGTAGTATTGCACAGCTTCAGTTACGCTCTGCACAGGTTCTCGCTTTTCAATGTAAAGACGTACAGATTTTGTTTTTTTTCTGATATAATGGTGGTGGCACTGTACAGACTCCAGTCGAGAGTGGTTTAAAAGGCTAACTGGAGGACAAGAGAGAGTGGTTGGATCCGGCGTGGAGAGTTAAAATATGGTAGAGAAACAGAGTAAACAACGGACTGGATCACTCAGAACTGGATGGAGTTGTGGAGGCTGTTTAATCTGATTGCATCACACCATCTCATGTGAAGTAGTGCAGCAGCATTGTGAGTTCTGTCACCTGCAAGCACAGACTGTCAAAGTGAACCCTTCCAATTTCCAGTTTGCAGAAGAGTCAGACAGAGACTCTAGTGAGACCTAACCTGACGTGCCAGATGGTTTGTCACAGAATCATCTGAGAAGCCATCATCTTTCTTTTTTTCTTTTTTTTTACTTTCAAAAAAATACTTGGCGGGTGATTGGATGAATCATTGGTCAATCAAAGTCAGCCAGTCAGGAGGAGAACTAAACATCTTTTCCATTGAAAAAAGCATTGCCCTTCTTTGCTCTCCTTTCAATGAAGAAACACTCACCATGCTGATTTACACTCTATGAACAGTCGGCCCACTGTGTCACACCACACACACCTAAACCATGCCAGTAGCATGGTAGATGAGAATCTTGCTGCTGAGCAATGCAACTAAAAACACTCCCTCCCCGTACACTTGAAAGTTTAATTATTAAATACAGCCATCTATCTAAGTGAGCAAAATGCACCTCTGCTTCCTAACGAACCTTGAAGCCTATGATGAAAAGCTGAACTCACACTGAGCAAACTTTAGGTTGTCATGGATGTTGGAAGTAAAGCAGGTGGTTGGACTACAACGTTATGAAGCCAACACTGAAGTGCCTTAAATTTGTAGGCTCCCTCCTGGCCGCCAGGGGGCGAGTCTATGAGGAAATTGATTATTTATTATCTCAGTCATCATTGTAAACATGCCTTTATGGTCTCAATCTCTAGTTTCAAGTCTTCTTTAACCCAGCATGATGTTCATTTAGTACATTATGGTCCATTTAGTGTCAAATAGACCAGAAAGCAGGGGATGCTTTAGGGCGGGGCTACCTTGCGATTTACAGGCCGCTACCGGGGCGTTGTGCGGTCTGGCAGTTATGCATGTTTTTTTATTTCACCGAATGTTAATTGTACCATTTTGGTTGCCTCAGTATGTCTTTTCACCAGTTTGCTGAGCTCCAGTTTGGTGATATTCTATTTTCTTTTTTACAACAATCTGAACAAGATTTGATAGATCTTCCTTCTCCGTGCCATAGAGCAACATGTCAAAAGTATATCCCCACTGATGAATTAGCACATTCCATTAAAAGTGCATTGGCTTTCATCTTCTGTATCTGTGTCTGTATCCCACACAGACACAGCTCAACGAGTTCTTTCCTAGAAGACATTGTCCCTGCATTAAAGTTAAAGAGACACCACAGGCTCGTCTCATAGACCTCAAACACCAGGAGCTGCATCGTTCTGACACCAGGAAGGATGTGACACTGCGCTCAGAAGTCGGGGAGGATAAGACGAACTGAGAGCCATCCACGTTTAGGAAGAAAAGAGAGCAGTGAAGTACAAAATAAGCAGCTCGGGTAAATTCAGACAAACTACGTTTGCAGTTTTCAAACTTTAAATGTATGTTAATACCTCCCTCGTGTACACCACACACCCTGGCATTGTAGCGTCACTGTATCGGGGGCTTATTGATATGCCAGTTGTTCCCCACGAGCAGAACGGTGAAACCTTGGGAAGCAAGATAACGAGAGATGAGACAGTTTGGTAGAAAGCATTATTATTGTGGTAGTCACATTAATGGACATTACTGAATGCACAGGCAATTAATTACTGCTTGCATCATCACCCTGGAAAAAGTGTTTAATTATTTTTTGATGCACTCTGTTGCACTCGGCGAGCATCGTGAAGTGTGCTCAGGCTGACAAAATGCATGCTGGCAGGAAAGCAGCTAAACTGTGGTTTTGCTGCCTAATGGCTATTGTACTGGCAGGGCAGATGGTATTTCTTGACAGTGACCCGAGATCTGCTGCAGCAGAGGTGACATGGCTTTGCGTTAAGGTTGATCAATGTCTGCAGCAGCTGAATGGGGCATGTAGCACTGCAGAAAAATGGATGTTCTCACTCCAGTAGATGAAAAGCGGCTAAAAAAAATGTCCTCTCAACAAGACATCAGTCAGGATTGTGGACAGTAGAGGAAGTTCCCTCTACTTACCAGAAGACACAAAAAAATTGCAAACTGCTTCATTGGTGAAGTAAATAGGTTATATTGTCTCAGTTTCATATTATTTATTTATTTAATTTTTTTAAATATCATGGTTTGGATTCAAATAAATATGTTTCTTTTGGTTTCACACAGGACATGGACAGCTGTCTCCTTGGTGAAAGTCCTGTGTTCGTACCATCCATGCAACCCAACTTCCTGCCTATGCAAATGAAGAAAATGTAACAAAATTAATTGATAAAAATGGAGGTGATGAAAATTCATTTAAATAAAAAAAAAAGGAGTTATAAGATTGGAAGTCAAATGAGAAAAGGAATGATGCGTTATCTCGTGATTTGATTGATTTAAAGCTGATTTGATTTAAACAGTCTTGATGTGATGTTTCATCATTTTCCCAAGCAATATTTCATCACTCATCAATCAAAACAAAACTGCTATTTGTCATTAATGGATAACTGCAGAAAGTGCTTACAAATAAATTATGCATTTTATTTATTTTTTTAAGTTATGATTAAAATGAAGAATAGAGTGATAAACTCGATTGACATTTGTTTTTAAATAGTGTTACTTTGATAGTCGACCATTCATCATTCACAACACCTGACTGATTTTTTCTATTCCATCTCCCCCAGGCTGCGCCCTCTACTGGACTCTCTGTGTAATACTCTCCTACGATCATGCAACCAAAGCGATGGTATTTGACCTCCAGGGAATGAGAATGGGCTTAGTCTGTTTCAGTTAATGCTGTGCATAACTAATGAAAACAAAAGACTCTAATTACTAATCCAGAAGCACCAGCCTATTATAGCAGAGTTGAGCCCCCATGAAAAAAACAACAACCATCAATTCATAAATAATAATTTCCTCTTTACCTGATTCCCTCGGTGTACGATTAATACATGTCGTCTTATGAATAGGTTCAAGTTTAATCTGAGTTATTAAGTGTCTTCTTCTCCAGGTGAGGCAACGTCACAAACAAGACACTAGTGTGTCTCTCATGACTGAACACAAAGTTCTTCCCTTTAACCTCGACCGCTTCCTCAAGATAACTTAGGCTTTTATGCTTTCCCAGAAGGGAGAGGAGGCAGAATTGTGCTTGGCACTGCACTGTTGAGTTCGTAGCTGTTGTACTGATCAAACCTTGATTCTCACGATGGCCATTGGGCCTCAAATAAATATTTCTGCATAAGACATCAACTATCTCCAGAGGTCTCCTTGCTTCGACTCATACATATTTCCATAACACTCGCTACAGAGAACACGTCTCTGTATGTTTACACATAACATAATGTAACCACCACTACCATCTATATCAACACGCTTGTGCGGTTTATGAGCTCAGCACTTAAGAAAATCACTCAACCTTGTGTTGCATTCACTGGTCCCCTTGTCCACAGGAACAGTCGACATGGATTATTGGATCACCATCCTGCCCACTTCGGAGAGTCGATCCCAGAATAAAAATAAGCCTTCTGCAGCGCTGCACACTCATCATCTCATCATCTGTTTTAAATGTTAATGTTTTCAAGAATTACTACATGAATTACTTTTGAGGAAGCAATGCATTATTTATGTCTTCTCTTTCGTGGGTTAAGGAGACACACTTGAGGAGAATAGGGTAAAAATGTTTTCCCAAAGTTGATTACTGACATAAAGACAATTCATTTTAAATACAAAATTAGACGTAATGTAGTCAAATAGAGACCCTAAATGCTAATTTTGGATGTTTTCTTTCCACAAGTCAGAAAGACACTTTTATGATATGTTGCATGAAAACATGTTTTGCCTGTAGTGTGACACATCTTTCACATCTCACAGCTTGAGGTCCTTGTCAGCTAAACATCAATGTATGTATGTATTTTTGTCTCTGTAGTGTAAATGTGTGTCATACAGAGAGGTCACAACCCTTCTGGGAAAAATGTATGAATGTTAGTCAACGGTGAGACAAATGCTTTTTGATGCTGTTTGAATTGTATCATGAATTACACATATGATGTTCCATTTTTAATTCATCATGTTTGAAGTCCAGAAAGTCTCAGTTTGTCATTGTATCATTTAAGTTCGCACACAACGTATGTCACCAACACGGCCGTTAGCTTGGCTGGCTAGCCAAAGTAACATCCTGGTAGCCTTAGAGAGAAACCTCACATACCAAACTTCTTGGTGAAATGTCTTTAGAATGACATATTTTCACATGTCTTATATTTTAACAGTTAAAGGTTGAGTAGGTGATTCTATTCCGAAATACTTTCTGTTATATAACTTGAAATCCTTGTGACATACCGACAGCAATGAATACATTAAATGTTCTGACATTATTAAAAAAAATGATCTGTGGCCGTGGCAGGACTGTAAATACCCCGTCCAATCAAAAAAGTCGGGCCGGAGAAAATAATTGGACGGCCTGCCTGTCTGTCAATGTTTACTTCCTGATTCACTCTGCTGACCTCGAGCACTCGGCATTCTGGGTGAGCGGCTTTGAACAGAGGTCTGAACGAAGGGGGCGGGACCTTTTCGGTTTGGCGATGCATTCAAAGTCAAAGTCTCCAAATGTTTTCCAATTAACCTACTCTGCCTTTAAATGATAAAAAGTAGCCTACAACTTTCTTGATGGGAAAAATTGTAAATTGACAAACATCATTCGTGTGATTCACGGCACAATGATGAAAACATAATTTGACTCTCGCAGTCGACTACCATAAATATTTTTTTCCACCATAAGGTCCCATTGGAACCGCGGGACGTAGCCTCTTAATTCATTAATTTATGCATTTTAACAATCATCTGATGTCATCGTTTTATTTGTTTATTTAGAAAATCAAACTGTGAAGAGAAACAGAAGGATGGAAACAGTCACCAAATGATGGTGTCGAGGCGTTATCTGATACACAGAGGCTCCACTCCGGTGGAACGCTTTGTTTGTTCACAAGCAATCACTCTCATCAAACAAGTACGACGCACTGTATCAGATTAGCATGTGACTCTCTGGGATTCACAGCCGGATCCAAGATCTGTCGAGAAGTTCTTGGATCTGTTTCATTTCATTTTTATTTGGCAGGATATGTAATGAGTCTACTAGAGGGGATAACTTTTTATTGAAATTTGTTATAATTTAAAACCATGCAAAAAAATATATATTTGAAAAATATCAGAAAAACCTTCAGGTGTTTGTACCAGCATGCCATTCAAACACAGTTTTGTGTTGGATAAGGACTTTGCAATATAATATAATAATTATATAACCTGGAAATGACTAGAAATTAATTTTCTTTATCAACAAGGAAACTCATCCTTAATTAGAATTCTTAATCTTTTTCTCTTTAATTTCCCGGAGAAGAAAAATAATTGGATTATTCTTTGTTTTACCTAATAAAAAAAAGATGCCACATACAAAATCCATCAACATTGTGCACTTTTGTTTTCTTCCTCCATGTTGAAGGAGTCACCAGATTCCAAGGTGACTTACACCAGGAATCAGTGGATCACATATCATCATGTGACGTCTCTGCTCACATGACTTTGAGGTCACACAGCTGACAACTTAAGAGTTTTGTAAGCGTGTTGGTGCGGCTTCGTCCGTCATCTTGAAACGAAATGGGGAGATCGAGAGACTTTGGACCCTCATCCCATTCCTCATTGTAGCAATCAGCAGGCAGAGACAGAAAGATGCATTAAAGATTTGACACACATGACTTTCATTTTTGAAGACGAGAGTCAAAATAAATGGTTGAAATAAAACATTTCCAAATCTCAGTATGATTTCATAAAATATTAAATTCTCTTCTTTGTAAAAAAAAATAAAATAAAAAATGCTTCAACAGCAACACCTGCAGGACGAGCCAGAAAGTGGTGTTGGGAGGCAGAGGAGAACCGGATGCAATCCAGTTTGTCCGTGCTAGTCTGTGATCGGCCAAACACGTCAAATGGCGCTCCAATGATTTCCAATTGTCATCTCCATTTCTCCGGCACCGCGTTGTACGTGGCGATCTGGTGGCGTCCTGCCTCTGCATCGTGCCCCGGGCCCCTCTGGTGGGACTGGGACCCGACTGAGGGGTACGGTAACGCAGCTTTATCAGGTCTCCTTGTCGTCTAACACCGATGCTCATTTAGCACGTGAGCGTTTGTATGTGACACACCCACCTGCTGCATTATGGGTAGATGCAACTTCTTGTTTTGAAAAGACTCTCTGTACATAACAAGCATTTAGAGTGACACGCCGTCACTGACACGAGAGGGGAAGGTCGAGCGTCACAGTTCGGAGCTCTGACCAAACTGTGAGAATGTGCTGAGGCAGCAGTTTTCTGACCTTTACCTTCTAGTGACGCACCATCTTCCTCCTCATCAAAAGGCTGCTGGGATTGTTTTAAAGAAATCTTGGAAGACATCTTTTACTGCTTAACTTTTCATTGAACACAAGGTAGTAGAGATAAGTTGTGTAGTAATATTTGTTTTTTTTGTCCAAAGCGACTTACAATAAGTACATTTGTCAAAACAAAGAAACCACAACATATCATTGCTGATAAAGTAAGAGCTAAAAAACAGAAACAAGTGTTAGATCCTAGGAGAGTAAAGTAGTAGCTGTTCAGCAAACATACCTTAAGAACGACAGTGCTATGATCAAAGTGAGGGTTTTTATTGGGGGGGGGAACAGGTCTGAACAGGTGAGTCTTGAGCCTTTTTCTGAAGATGGCAGTGACTCTGCTGTCCTGACATTGGTCAGGAGTTCGTTCCACCACTGAGGACCAGAACAGAGAAGAGTCTGGACTTTGCTGAGCGACATTTGTTTGATTTCAGCGATGGTGGTACCAGCCGGCCAGCTGAAGTAGAGGAGCGAAGTGCTCGCTTCGGGGCGTTTGACCAGTGTTTGAAGGTAGATGGGTGCCGTTCCATTGAAGGCCAGTGTCTTGAATTGGATGCGTGCTGCAACAGGGAGCCAGTGGAGGTCACGGAGGAGGGGGGTCACATGGGAGAATTTGGGTAGATTGAAGACAAGGCGTGCTGCAGCTTTGGATACGCTGCAATGGTTTAGTCGCCGAGGCCGGGAGTCCAGCCAGGAGAGAGTTGCAGTAGTCAAGGCGGGAGATGACCAGTGCTTGGACCAGGAGTTGCGTTGCATCCTTTGTGAGGAAAGTCTGAATCCTGAGGATATTGTAGAGGGCAAATCTGCAGGATCGGGCCACAGCAGTGATGTTGGGGTTCCTATACTGCTTCCTATAATACTTTAATGGCCTTGACAATAATTAGAATTACTATAATTTATATTGCAATTTATCAAGTTTAAGCACACAATACTTTCCATAAGATTTACAGATTCCAAAAAAAGAAATTATAGAAACAAACCACACCAAGGTCTCATGACTCACCGCCACTAATTTTATGAAACGATGATTTCAATTTTTTATTTTCGTGTGATAAAGACATTCCTTATTTCAGACCTCTCTCTCAAAAAGGCATTCAAAAATCACTTAGACGTCAAGAGGAAGGAACAGGAAGTATAAACATGCTGACTCATCTCTGGACTTTAGCACTCATTCATGCAGAAATCTATTGGACACATTATTTCAACATTTATCAGCAATGACAGAGCTGCTCACAGTGAAAATATGTTAGACTGCTGTTGCAATTACTCTGCCAACAGCTCAGGATATCAAAGAAAATATTATTAAAATACCTGCAATATTTACAGTCTATTATCCTGCATTTTTTTTTTATGGGCATTTTTTGGGGGCATTTTTTCTTGCACTCTGAAGCTCGGTGCATTAGTGCCTCAGTATTACATTCATGTACACTTGCACACTAACAGAATAGTGCACCACCAACATCAGGTGGAAATATATCAAGTGTAATGAAAACATATGTTCATGCAGTGATCAGTTTGGGATTTTAGTCTATTTTGCTTCAATCATGTCTTTTTTCGGGACAAAAACATCCAAAATACACATTTCGGTGTTCAATTTACTACTTTTATGATTTGAGTCTGTTAAAGTATAATTAAAAAGAAATTGCCTTCCTGGTAGTATCCACTAGTTGAGATGTCCACCTGCAGCGTCTCCCTTTCAGAGCAGACATCAGTGGCACAAGTTGTGCCCGATGTACCAAAGGGCAACGTGTTCCCAGTCTGCCCAGGAGACTCATAATAATCCAGCAGGATCCCTTCTACCTAAATGACTGAGGACAGGGCATACTCCACCCCCACCACCTCCCTGTTTGCTCCCATCTAATACTGTTTCATGGTCTCTTAGATGGCCAGGAGTTAGACACACCCACACTAAGTACGCACACTTGTTATGATATAGAATGTTACAGCTTTAAGACGGGAAGTGTTGATTCTGATTGTCTGTTTGAAAGTTGTGTTGTTGTTGTTGTTGTTGTTGTTGTTGTTGTTGTTTTGCTGGAGGGCCTTTAAAACAGCTGTCATTAAGAAAGAAAAATCACTTTGGCGCTCATGATTTAGATTTTCTCATTATTATTGTTTTGGCGCTGCAATGTGCGCATTTTATTTTTAAATCAAGCGGTCAAGGTGACAGCAAGGAGCCGGATGAGGACTAGATTTGCAGAGGTGTGCGGAGCGTGTGGATGCCACAGTGATCCACTAGACTGACGTCTCTCCGGTAGCGCAGACGAACACCGCAGCACCGGTTTATTCTACAGACTTAAGCGCAGCCGAGCAGTCGCCAGTCTCTCCTGCAGGAAGACACGGGAAGACGTGGGGGAACGAAGACGAATTCAAATCAACGACACGCTGGACTTTTTGCAGCATGGTCCATCTTCGGCAATCTCCGTTTAAACACACTCGCCCGGCAACTGTTTGATTTTGCTGGTGTGTTGACTGTTTTTTTTTATTCATTATTTTGGGTGAAACATTCCGTCTTTTTTCCCTCCTTTCGGCTGATGTAAAAGAAAAAAGCAACCCCTCTAAATTGGAATGATGTGGGCCTCTCACGATACTGTTGGATTTGTTTTCTTCGCCGGATTTTGTGTTCAACTGGGATTCTCCTTTGAAGGTAAGAAACGCATATTTTCGGAACAAACGTCTGTCTCGCTGCGTGCTGGAAGCTGCTCGACGGGGACAAAGTGTGAAAAGTGCGCAGTGTTTAGGAAAAGCAATAAGGAGGCTGTTCGGAGGAACAGGTTTGGGTTGTGATGAAGCCTGAATAGAAAAGAAAGCTTTTAGATGAAAGCGGGCAGGAGGATTTTTTTCAATTCACGGGGAAAAAAATGCAACTGGTGATTGTTTGAAATGAAGTCGTTTGACGTCGTGTGGAGGAGAGCGGGCGGATGTTGTCTCGCTCACATCGTTTGTTTTAGTCCCGTGTCAAAAACTAGATCTTCAGTTCGGAGAAATAGAACTTATTTAAGAGGCTCGCCGCATGAAAAGTGAGCGAGCGGCCGCACGATGATTTCAGCACCGCGGACAGCTGCTGCTGCTGCGGCTGCTGTCCGTGGTGCTGAAATCACCCGCCTGAGATTCCCACTTTCAAACTGCTCTTCTACAGATCGTCTGAACGCGGAATGCTGGTTTTCTGGGGAACTTTGATTGCGCTCCTTTTTCTACCGTCGCCTCCGCTCTCCTTCAGCTACATCCCCCTGTCACACCAAACTCCTTTTTTTATTTCTTAATGCTTCTTTGTGTTTGCCCTCATTCTAGAACAGTCAAATGTATATTTAGTTGCCGAGATCCCGACAGAACGAAAAAAAAAAAAAAAGCCCATAAAAATATCAAGCTGCTGGGAATGAAGTGTGTGTATAATGTCTCTGCTTTATGCACATTTCCGATAAAGCAATCGCACCTTTATCACGCGCGCGGCTTCAATAACACATCCACTGCATTCACAAGCAGACCATTTAAGTGATTAATTCATGGGCAGGAATCGCACATAACTCCCCCCTCCCCCCCTCCCTCCTCCCTTCTCTCATCTGCAGGTCGCTTCACGGATCTGCCCTCCAACATGACGGTTAAGGAGGGACAGAACATAGAAATGGCGTGTGCTTTCCAGAGCGGAACCGCGTCCGTGTATTTGGAGATCCAGTGGTGGTTCGTGAGAGCGCCGGAACCCACTGACAGCGAGGAGGAGGTCGATGCTGAAGAGGTACAAGGGACCTTTCTCTCTCTCTCTCTCTCTCTCTCTCTCTCTCTCTCTCTCTCTCTCTCTCTCTCTCTCTCTCTCTCTCCGTCTCCATGATGAGCTGTGCTGAGATCTGTCTTAAGCACTTCCAAAGGGGATAATGGCATCCAACAAGTCTCTGCGCTATTAGACTCCTTATGTCAGCAGCGTGTGAACGCATGATGGGGCACTGACGGTCGAACTTTTTATCTTTTTATTGATTTTTTATTGATTTTTTTTTACAAGACGCAACACGAATAACCTTAAACTATCTTAAGGGAGAGATATATATCCTTTTATATTAAACATTTTCAGAAATATTACGTTTTCATATGCAAATGAGGCGTTGTCTTAATACATATGTGCTAATGCATCACATTCAAGAACAGAAACGTGAACAAATGGATAAAGCCAGGTTATTGAATTCTTGTTTCATTTTGTTGACATATAAGAATCAAAGGTATTCACAGAGAGAACCTCTGTATCACTCCATAAATCAAAATATACTGTCAACACCCATAATAAAAAAAAAAAACTATTTTCACCATCTTTTTAGGAAGACAAGGTCTTCTGAAAAAAACCTTCAGAATATAGATAGGAATCACACTGGAAAGTTTGGCGGATGTAACTGCTGCAGGAGATTTGAGGATCAGAGTCTGAGAAGAAACGTGGAGACGCTGAGAAAACGGCCTTTAAAGATGTGGATTTTAAAATGAAATCCATTTTGAAGAAAGTACAGGTGAATAGGGTAAAAGCAAACAGAAAACTAAGAGCAATCACCATGACAGCAGTTGATGACTGACGTGAAGACGATTTTGAAATGTTATTTTTAAATACAACAATATCTGATAGTATCTGGGAATTTCATGAGAAATCTACAAATCCAAAGTAAAATAAACATGTGTAATAAGTATGTATCTGAAAAGAAGGCATATTATAGAAGCAAATTAGCCCAAAATCCAAACATTGATGAGAAAGAAAATCAATGAAATTATAATATTTTTTAGTCTTGAACAACTTTTAGAGACTACTTTAATATCAAGGCTTTTTTTCTTTAATGTGGATGGTCAACTTTTCATTTTGATATTTGATTTGATATTTTTTCTAAAAACCATCCATCTATTCACTGAGGGGTCTCATCAAGGGAAAAAATGCATTAACCAAGGACCATTGTGAAAAAAACTAGCTCATGCTGGATATTAATTACATGATAAATGGAGTAAATGAGCCTGACTATTCATGAAAGGATACAAAAAAAATCAATACAACCAAAGCTGCATACTGCCTCATTAAACATTGAATTGAAAGCGCTTTGGCATGTAGTTATGTATTTGTGTTGCAATACTGCTGGCTATGACAGCTTCCCTCGCTGCAAATGATGCTCGCCTGTTTAGTGGATGAGCGCAACTAAATGTGTTTACGCCATTGAAATTGGATGGAAATGGCTTGCGTATGTATTTGTATGGCAGGTAGCTGCATGTCAAGATTTGGATGGCTTGGTGTATTGTCATGACAGACATCAAACAGCGCTCTATTCCTATTTCTGTCAAAGAGGTGTGTGTGTGTGTGTGTGTGTGTGTGTGTGTGGCTCAATATCCAAGTGGCTTTAATTATTGTCCCATTGTTGTGGGGCTTTCATAGTGACGCCGGCCAGGCTTTGATGTGGGTTTGATCCCACGTGACTCTTGGATGTTGGGCTGAAGTGGGGCTATTGATGCAGACATCGCATTGTTACCCGCATTTCTTATCGCGGTAGGCTGTTTGAAAATGTAAGCTGCTGCTGTGTGTGTGTGGGCGTGTGGGTGTTTGTGTGTGTCCTGCAGTGTTCTGATTTGAATGACATGAAAAGAGTTACTTTGAGTAAACGGACAACGGTTTCATCTTGAAACAGTGATGCAGAATCAGGCGGCAACCTCCGGTTCTGAAAAGTGAAGGGAAAGCTGAAGTGCCTTAAAGCTGCATTCTGTCTGCTGGCCATCAGGGGGCGATTCCTCACTGATTGTATCAAAGTCTATGAGAAAATGGTCTCAATCTCTAATTTCTTCTTCAATCCAGCATGATGTTCATTTAGCACATTATGGTCCATTTGGAGTTAAATAGACCAGAAAGCAGGGGATGCTTTAGGGGCGGGGCTACCTGGTGATTGACAGGTCTGTGTTTTAATCTTAGAACTTTAACCCTTTCGCAGTGTTCTTTATAATTTATGAAAGTTAATTGTAACATTTTGGTTACCGAAAAATGTCTTCGGTTGTATTCAGCACCACCTTCTCTTTTTACTACTGGTTCCAAAAAAAAAAACCAAGATGGTGATGGCCATGTGTTTCATTGGAGGTCAGAGCAAATTTAATGGGTATCCAAGACAGTGTTCAGTGTTCCAAGGAATATACTAGAATCACAAGTACAACTATGTCATATATAACAATATGTTAATGCTCAACAGTCTCATCAGTTCTTTTCACATTATTGATCACTCAAGTCTTTGTGTGTGCCACTCAAGTAAGCTAGACATGGATTATGTACGCTTAAAACGTCAATAACTATGATATTTGAGTTACATCATCAGCAGTGTTGGGAGGGCTACTTTAAAAAGATAAATATGTTTTGTTAAATTCCTACAGGAAACTGCTCCAAATTAAACTACCCCCAGCGGAAAGAATTCTGCCCAGTGGAAGTATTCCATTCATTAACCTCAGAGGCCGTTTTGTGAGACGAAGTGTTCTCAATGCATCTGTAATCTGACGTCTGTTTTTTTTCCTGTAACTTTTTTAAGACACAGTTTTGATCTATTTATGACATAATGCAGGTATTGTGTTATTTCCCAAATCTGATCATATTCATTCTTTCCCAGACTGCTTGATTCATAATAAATTGTCTCTATTCACACAAATTAGAATTAATCACTGAGCTACAAGCTTTAAAACGTTGCAGTGCCATTCCACTATCTTTGCTGTCCTACTAAGGGTTTTCATTCGGTGATGAATTTAGTTGGGATCCAAGGATTGGAAAAAAAATACATACAAGATGATTTTTTTAATTATAACTCATAAAAGCAAACATGATTTATGTATTTAAACGTTTGGAAAAACATTCACATTATCTATAGATGGCAAGACATGTTTTCTTCACAGAGGAGCAGCAGGTGGGATGTGAACTCATTCTCAAATCCCTCTTCTGAATTACAAGTCATTAAGTAAGATGTGATGGATGTGTAGCAGCCCGAACAATATTGCAGTAGTTAGAAAAGGGAAAACTGAGACAATAATAAAAGTGTTAAATAAATGAGAATCCTCTGCATGCTCTTGGTGTACACTGCATGTATTATTTTCCAAGATGAGCAAAACATGGGAAAACATCACGATCAACGTATGATGTTTTAACAAAAATCTAATTTGTATCAGAGGAAAAAAAGCACTTTCCTACTTTGCTCGTATCTGCACTGGACATGGATTAGCGAGAGAGAAAGAAAAGAACAAACACGTCGATAGAGAAAGCTGCTGTTCAGCTCCAGCTTCCACAACAACAAGTGGTTAATGATTCTCCTCTCAGATTATAAATGACACGCTGCCAGCTTGTAATTATGCACAAACACAGAGAGACGGAAACAAAATATTCACACCTCTCCATGACAAAGAGGATTCGTGTTGCTGACGGGTTTCTCCACACTTGTGATGCTGTTGATTGGAGTCGCAGAGCAGCGAAACGCCGAGTGGAGGAGAGTGATGGAGGAGCCCGGGCTAAACATCCGCTGTTCCATAGAACATGAGCGGACCGAAGAAACGGGTTATCACTCTATGTGGCGTTTTGGGCGTGATTACCCATAATTATCTCGTGTGACTTTGTATTCTATTCCATGTTCTCGGCCCCGTTTTGGTTAAGATTGAACACAAGCTTGTTATTTAAGTTATGAGCAGGAAAAGCAGTTTGTTGGAGGGCTTATGTAGCAAAATAGCATCTTTATTCTTTCATTGCAAAGCCATTCTCCTCTCCTTTTAAATGGAGGGTCTATTTTGGAAATCAACTGTCCTGAATTATTTGAGAGCTCCAATTAGAGACGCAGTGTGCCGTACTGATCCGGTAGAGTCCCGTCTCAGTGCATCCAGTCCACTTCCACCTAACGGAGTGAAATCAACCAGAAGTCTCTAAGTGGCAGCCCGTCCCTGTCTCCTAAGAATTATACATTTTGGAACCGATTGTGTTGTTTTCTTTACGGTTCCTAATGAGTCCACAGAGGTCTGCACCGGGAGGAGGTCTGGGTAGCGGACCGGTCAAACAACACTTATGTTGCCTTTGTCAAGCTGTTGTTCTGAGCAGAAAATATACATACAATAAATTACAGTTTCTTGTGGCAGAAATTGAAAACATCTTCTGAAGACGTGTGTTTCTGTTTCGGACAGGAATCCTTAATTATATTGTACAGCACTGAGTCTGTATTCATTTTCTATGTGTTGAAAACAAATGGTGTGTATTCAGCTTGATTCTATTACAGTTTTTCTCGATCGTTTACACACATTTTCTGAAAGCATGCCTCATACTCTCAGAACTCTACACACAAATCAAAAAAAACACACACACAATGGGCAAAACCCCTCAATTCTCCTGCAAAATGAAACTTTACATTCAAAACAATGTTATTTCTTCTCAAAATGGTATTTTGTTGTCAAATGACACACACAAACCATCATATGAATAGACATTTATAAGAACCAGTTGAACACTGATGTGCTCAATGTAAAACACGATGAACACTTCTTCTCCATTTACCATAATGACTTAGGGCTTTTTTTGTTCAGTGTTACACTCACTACAGACAGTACATACATAAATGTGTTGTAAAATATTTTAGAATATTGTTTTTATATATTTTATTTTTCCCACAAGAATACTGTAATGTATAGTTTTCATCCCAACCAACACAAAGTTGCATATACAGTGGTCTACATACAAAACCAGAAGAAAGGACTGTATACAGTTACAAAAAAAACAAAACAACAACAACTATCCCGCATCCTCTCTTCTGTTTCGGTCTGGCCACAGCACCTCATCCACATCACACGCAATGCAAGCTATGGCCGAGCAGCGGGGGAAATATCGCTCCTCCTCGTACTCTCACTCCTCTGGCTCTGCCTCTGTTGCCAATGTTGGCATCCATTGCTCCAAAACAGAAGAGCTCACCTGTTGCACTTTTATGCTAATGCTCTGATTGCAAATTGTAAAACTGTGTTGCAGGTGTTTTCCCATGTGATGAGTCAGTGTGCATAAGAGGGAAATTAACTTTAGAATTTTGAATGGCAGTGTGTTCCTTGTGAAAACAAGAGATTTTCTTCATCAAAATTGTGCCAAATGCAGAGAATTGTGTGTAGTGTTTTGAAAAAAGTGTGTTTTAAAACTGCAATTTGAGTGTAAAGCAGGAATTGTGCTTGCAATTTAGCAGAGCTAGTTCAGGGTGTTGGTGCATGAGTTACATGTTGTGGTCATTGTGTCTCAAGTACCAGTATTTGTGTGTAAACAATTGAGAAAAACTGTAACACTGGGGCGATCTTTTCCAAAGTCCTTCACATCTTCTTGACCTGATGAGCTTAGCCAATGAGGTTAAGGAAAAGTGGTTAGAAAAGACGTTTCCACCGCAGCGTGTTTGTGTTCATCGATCCAGGTTCAGTCATGCATTTCATTATTCACTCAAGTTCGCTCTCTTCTGCCTTCATCAGGCTGGTCCATTTCAAGCCCTTTAAATGACAGAGCAACACTTCCCAACTGTTTTAGTTTAGTTTGTGTTGGATCAGTGTTGACCAATCCCATTCAAGCAGTTTTGGTTGAATGCAGGAAAACCGTCCGTGTGGAGAGAAAAAGAGGCTCGGCGTACTGGCTGAGTGATGACTTAGCTTTTTATTGGTTTAAAATGAGGTGGTGAACTAGCTGTATCGACTGGTGACATGGAACTCCAGATATACAGCCCCCTGAAGCGAATCTGTCATCAGACCGATGGCTTCTGGTGATCCCTTTAATTGAAGCAGTGGTGACATCCACCCACAACTCTGTCTCCTAGAGTTACATCTGTGTACTAATACCTTATGTACATATGTTACAAATAGGTTTTGAAGGGGATTTAAGGTATCTATGGCCTGTCTCATGGCTTAAAACCTGACACCCATAGACATGTATGCTGTCATTTTGAAGCAGAGAATCTGCAGATGAATTTGATCAGAAATCACGAATGGAAGAAACCAACCTGTAAAAGTCTATGATAGTAGCTCCAGAGACCAGACCATGTCCATGTCCAGACCACTATGTAGAGAAACCAGAGACTGTCTGTGGTCCAAACAACAAGGTCTCTGCCATAGTTATGTGTAGATGACCTTATTTGGAGCGTTGATGGAGCAGCTACAACGTTAGCATAGTGTAGCCTTGTCGTCTTACAGACAGACCTAACAAAGCATGACTTCAGACTTTTTACAAATCATCATCATAATGAAGTCAATTCAGCATCCTTTTGATCTATTTATAACAATCAAATTACAGCCAAATAATTTATTTCAGGTTCATCCAGCTGGAGTAAACCCCTAAAAGGAGTCTCGCTAGATCTAGTGAATCCAGCTTGGATGATGTCATGAACTCAGACAGGAGACGCCGTTTGGTTTCCTGGTGTATCTGAGACTTTACAACATGTACAAATCAGCAATAGTGGTTATTTCAGCCATGGTGGATGAAACCTGGTTGGCGTCTACATGGAGGGAAGCCCCCTCCCTCTCCAACTCGTTTAACACGACTGACGCCAATGAACACAAATTACCCTGCTGTCAAAATTGCGCAGGTGAGCTTTTGCTTCGCATTTTGGCCTAAACAAACCACAAGGGAGCAAGCGACTGAGATTCTTTGTTGGAGAGAAGAAAAGGGAGAGAAACAGGCTGAGATCTGCTCTCTACTGACTTTTTTTTACCTTTAGACAAAGTCAAATTAGACTTTGTCAACTTACCATCGGAGAGTAACGGCAGCAGCTTTACAGCTGACCTGAAGCCTAGGCCTGCGATAAACTGAAGTCGTTTTAATGATGTAAATCAGAAGTGCTGGACATCGTGTATCACCTCCTGATCCAACCGATCAGACCTGCCGTTCCTCTTGTGAAATGAGGTGAAAAATCATCATGTCAATGCTATTTTCTAAATAAGCAGACCCCGAGGCTGCATTGACCTCCAACATAGAACCAGGAAGCATAGAAAGAACAGCCTCCTGTGTAATAATAATAACTGAAGGCTGTGTCACACATGGTAGAGAGCCTCATTTCCATGTTTTTCAATTAAAAAACACATTAGTGAATTCCCCTTTTGGTTACAAACTCCAAAATCCTTCTCATTCCGAAGAGGTGGATTCACTTCGTCCGAGGTTTGATCTCTTTTTCATCCAGCTAATCCGACCCTATTGTTTGCCATAAGATCAATTCATTGAGTAAATCTTTACAACCCTGTCCACTGGTAATTCTGTTTGGTGTGGGATTATGTTTGGATATAAAGGAAACAATGGAGGAAGGCTGATCTATAGCTGTGAAGGTAACTGGGCTGATCCTTTGAACCAGTGCTTAGAAGTTCTTTATATATATATATATATATATATATATATATATATATATATATATATATATATATATACTTTTATTGAGGTTGAGAATCATACAAAATAAAAAAATAAAAATCTTTGAAACATTATCATAGGTTTTTTTTTCTGCATATCTGGAATATCAGAAACGCTCCACCATGATGGTTTGGATTTTGAAGTAAAGAAAGGTAAAAAGGGTCAGCTGCTTGTGTTTGCCCATTAAAAATGCACTCTGCATTTCATTCCTCAAATACTTCCCAGAGTGCATTAATGGCTACAGGACCTGGTTTTATCTGACCCGGACTATGTTAGAAGATGACGCTGTGTGTGAGATGAATTAAGAAGAAGGTACGCAGACATGATAACAAGGCCACCCTCGACCGAGCCCGCCGGCAAAAACAGGGATCAGTCGAGGCCCGCGGTCAGAATACAAATGACCATTACATAAAACATCCAGCTGGTGCACTTTGACCAAAAATGCACTCAAGCCACTGCAAAGCGTTACCTCTCCTAACAAGTGAGTTTATAAATCCAGCGGGTATAACAGCAAGGAAGCATAAAATCCATCGGTTTCCGTGCTCTCTGAGTGACCTTACTGTCTGCCTCTCCGCCCCTCCATCACCGCCTGACTGCAGCCTCCTCCAACACTCTCGCTGAGATAACTGCATCGCCAGTCAATACGACGCACCAGGCGTAGTCCCGGTAACTGCTCTCATCAGCCCCGTGCACAGTCACACACACACACACACACGTCTCTAATGATTGTAATGGTTTCCAAATGGCTTGCGGTGGACATGAGTTCTCGGCAGGAGGCCAACGTTTTGTGTGTGAGCACGCACCAATGTATGAAAGAGACCGCTGCTTTCATTTTCAACTAGTGGACTGTGGACCGCTCGCTGTCAGGCTCCACTACAGTCATCAGTCACGGAAGGAAGGCTTCCTCGGAAATCACCGAGAGCTGCTGCATTACTGCATTGTGCTGCTGGAACTCTGGCCTCGTGTTGCACTGCGCCAGTGTCCCATTCGCCACATTACTCTCATGTTCTTTCTCTTCGTGCTGCGGTAGGGAACTAAACAGTCGTGTTTTATTCCATCAGCTTAACCCTTTCCAAGTCACACCTCCAGACCAGCCAATTAGTTAAAAGCTTTTCTTCTTTTACATAATAATTGAATAATAAATCGATAGATGAAATATATATATATATATATATATATATATATATATATATATATATATATATATATATATATATCTCACCTATATAGGTGAGAGTAACAAAAAACTGTACTCAAGTAAGAGTATTTTTACTTTACAATAATATGACTCAATTAGAAGTAACAAGTAGTCATCCAAATAGTTACTTGAGTAAGAGTATTTACTCAAGTATTTATTGAAAATCTACTCAAGAACGTAGTAACTGCTGAGTATTTCTGATTTACTGTTTCAATAATCAGACCATGCATGTAAAATAGACAAAATATTAAATATTAATGTGCAAATTCAGAAACAATATCCCTTTTTCTAAAACAATAAATAAAATGTTTATAAAGTAACGTAAATAAAGGCAAAGGGTCCGTCCCCAGAACATTTTTAACAACACGTCATTTTCTGTATTCTGGTGCATTTTAACGCGGTCCGACCAGCTAATAAGATATCTAGCCTGTAAACTGATGTCAGTCAGTGCAACAGTGTGGCTCTTTGACAACAATGGAGCTGTGTGACTGTGGAAGAGGATATATCACAATATGACACGCACACAAAGCTTGTTAGTCGGATATATTTCATGATGACACATGACACATATATATCATTTATATAAATATAATCAAATATGCCAGGGTTTCTAGTTAGGGGGGCTTTTTCTCGGGCATGATGAAAATGGTGTGTTTTGGAATATGATCGACTGCTCTGATGACGGAGAAAACAACAGTCGCTCTCTGAGCCGACTCTGCAATATATAGGGAAAAAAGCTATGCTTATTGATCATTCTCATTCAGTTGCCTGTCTGCCTTTTCTCTTCTTTGAAAATCCAACGCACCAGGATGACTCATCGGAGTTTGAAGCATTACAAACATAATGCCTTTTGAAATGTGAAGGTCACAGAGACGATAGTCAATGATTTTATTTGTGTTTGGAGTTGCACAATTTGAATTTGGTCCGCCTTTTAAACGATTGTGACAGTCCTCCAATTCTTGAATTCCTGTGGTTTTTGCTCTGCACCGTGGCATGATCCCACATGAAGACATGCTTGGAATTATAATCAGTGTGGCGGTGCTTATTCCCCAGTGTTCACCTGCTCAGGAATAAACTCCCAACCAGATATTACAGAAATATCTTAATGAAAAAACAAATGCCTTCCCAATTAAAAGCCTCATTAATTACAATGCAATGCTTCTTTAATTATAATAAAATGACTCTTTGATGATGAGGACATGTGAGGATTTCAATTGAATTAACCAAAAACAACATGAAGCCTGTGGGCATGAGGTCATCATTAGGCAAGAACAAAGTCGACAACAGCAGCAAGGTCTAACCTAGTGGAAAGGTGTTCTTTAATAATCAGCTGGGTTTCAAAATCACCTTAAATCAGAAAAGTTATGAGTAAAGAAGCAAAACAGCAAAGAAGTCTGTGAAAAGTTTCTGGCTGAGGGTATCAGCAGAAATGAAGTCTGCATTAAGTCAAGGAAGGATCAGAGTGTCCTGGTGTGATATTCCCAGCTCTCTTAAACCCGTAGGACGTCATCACAAACTATGTGTGTCTGAAATCACTCAGTCATTCATTCGTCCTCACTATCCAAGGAGTTCTATATAGAGGACAATATAGTTGGATTATATAGAGGACTATAAAGAGGATGATTTAGAGGACTACATTATGCTCTGGGGGACCACACACCGCTACAGGATGTTTTCTCTCCATTTCTGAGAATCTCAACACTGATCAAAACGTCATGTGAATTATTTGCTTGTATTTAAATATTTCAACGAGTATGTGTGAGTAATATATTGTAATATACAAATACGATTACATGTGGGAAGGCTTTATAAATGTTTCAACCTGATTTTGGGGGGTCCAAGTCTTAATGAGAGGAGTCAGAACCGCCCATTTCGATCTCTGCATGAAGGTATGATTTCCAGTGTGATCTAATACGTTAAATCAATACAGAAATATTCAGAAAATACATCTTCAAGCCAGTAAAATATTAAAAGATAAGCCTGCTCTTTGTCTTTTTTCCTATTTCTGCAAACCATATCACTCTATTCTTCTGGATTTCTTTTTTTTTTAACATGCCAGTAAAACCCTGATTGGGACCTTTAAATGGCTGTGTTGTTGGATCCAGGGCCGCTATAGAGCCACGTTGAGCCCAGTCATGTGCCACAGAGGAACGAGAAGACGGAGGGAGGGATGAAGGGATGGCAGATGGAAAAAACATATGGGAGGTGTGATGCAATACGGCTACAGGATGCCTTTGAGGAAATATCTGGAAGAGATTCATACATGCAGAACAAATCCTCACAAACTGTCCCATGTGTGTCTACACAGCTCTGTGCTCTACATTGGTACAATGGTACAACGCACTAGACTCACAAAGCTGGGACTCGCTGTTTCATTGAAACAAGCTATGTGGGGAGAGCTAGCCGTCGCTAGCTAGCTCAGTGACTCATTTCAGTATAGTATTTGAAGTGAACTGGTACTATTTTTCTTGAACAGAGATAATAATTACTAGCCCTTTGGTATCATTGCAGCCTTCCTGTATTTTAGGAATAAGTATTATTTCCTTAGTTATTTCTTTGTATTGCAATGCATTAACACACTCAAATCTGCAATAAAAGACGATATGTTAACTGACTGCATCGCTCGGAGCATCCAGATCCCTCTGATCAGCCTCCAAACTGTGGCTGGACTGTGTACTAAACAAACCCCTCTGGTCCAAAAGGACATCCTGCACTCTCATCAGACCATGTTACTTGTCTGGTTGCCAACACTGAATCCCCTGCTGTACTACATTTTAAGCAAAATATTTGTTTTGTTATATTCAGAATCACTCATGACGATGATTCATGACTACAATAGAAAGAGAATAGGAGTAGAACGAACTTCAAGTTGGTGTCTTCAGTCGTCAATTGACTAGTAGGTGATTGTTGTTAGTTGTTTTGGTGATAATACGCATCATTGGTGTCAGAAAGTGATGTCACATGTCACCAGGAACAGAGGGGGCGTGGTAGCTCGTTAGCTAGGTAGTTTTTTTTGTGGCAAAATGTCTGATATTTTGACTTCAGATTTAAAACTGTATTTATTTGGAAACAGAACTGAATAGCAGGCAGGTCAAATTTGATTGGCTGGATTTGGCCCGCAGGCTGCCAGTTGAATTGAGTTGAAATGAGTCACAAGTCCCAGAAGAGCCTAAATACAGCCAAGATCAGTGGCAAATTGATGGAATGTTTTAAATGTTAAGGGAAGGTGCTTCTCTGCTTCCTTTTTTGTTTCCTTGAGCATGGGAAACACTGGACCTTCCTTTGTCAACTGAAAGGACAGGTGGTCCCACAATTCTTTTAGCAGCAACTATTTAAAACATTCTTAAGAGGTGTGATTTTTTTTTTGACAATAATCCTTTCTTTGTGATGTTACTCATGTTATATTTGTAAGAAATAAAGTAAGTGAGAAAGTTAAGGGAAAAAGTAAAAAAAAAAATGTACAGAGGGATTTTCTGAGTACTGCAGTCCTTAAGAACTCTCCTTCACAGGTTCCCTTGACATCAGCCCATGAGTCAGGACCGATACTACTTTGGCTCAATGCATGCACCACCCCCTCTCACATGTGTGTGTGTGAGAGATTTATTCCACCTCTTACATCATGTTATTTATTCATACAAGCTAGGTTATTATTTCAACACAAACCATGATCTAATAATAATACTTAATAATTAAACAACGTTAACCACAAGCCATTGTGTGTTTCTGCAGGCCTGATACAAGGCTGATGTGAAACCAATTAATGAAAGTTTTGTTTCAAAAACTTTCAAAGTATCCTGGTATGCAGAAAACATTTTTTTCTGGCGACTGTTGATTTAAGTGGATTCAACAAGCAAACGTGTCATGAAAAAAGAAATACAACAATTGATTTCTGAGCTGTAGAGCTGGTGATAATTCATATATTGACACCATCCAAATTACAAACTGTACACCCATTTGATCCATTGTTAACATGAAATGTTAATTAGGGCAGCTTTAATCATCAAACAAGACAATTAAAATGATTATGATTTTGAGTCTGATCTCTGTTTTTTGTTGTTTTTTTGGTCATCATATCTAGTACCTACTCGACCCAGCTCCTCTTTTGTCTATTTTACAAAAACTATATTTTCTAACATTTTCTTTTCCCTCCTGCCAGACACCAATTGAGAACATCAAATGTAAAAGCTTTCATGAGTAACAGGTTGAAAATATGCCAAATCCAGTCAATATTTATTTTGGCCATACACATATCCAGAAAGCACTGAAGCTCAACCTCTCAACCCCACTTTACAGGAATCCTTTACCACTTTATTGATTCTCAAACATCACACAAACGTCGATAGAATGCACATCAATCATTGCTGCTCTTGCACGTCGAAACATTCCCCGCAGTCAATATATATTTACCAACAGGTTTTTTCATAATCCACTAGATTTCTTTTGGGGCTTTAATCAGCAGCAGATAATGACCAGTGACGGCAGAAAAAGAGCTTATATACATCACAGTGGGACAGGAAATTAAACATGGATTAGGGAGATGGTTTATCCTTGCTGTTTGATCACAGAGGCAGATTATGATACATGCGAGTGATGGAGGTGTTAAGGTTGACTGTGACTTCAACGCCACGGAAATCAGCTTATATGCACTGATTATTTTCCTCATGTGGATGTGAATGTGCAAGCTGTATTTTATATATTTTATTGCTGATATGGCAGTGAGGATTATGTTGAAAAATAGGAGCTGCTGCTGCTGCCTGATGCTTCTATTCATTCAAAAATATTGGCTCTTCGCTTTTGCAGTGGCCGATGGTTTATCACTTGGGTTTCAACCTCCACCTCGGCTCCAAAAGTAATCCATTAACCTCCACCGTTCTCACTAATAGAAAAAAAAAGTTTCAAATAGCTTTTTCTATCCGGATCGCGGGGAATCTTAGGTTCCTACATTTCTATTCTTCTACAAAACACAGTTATCGTCTTGCCAAAGTGTGGCATTATATTTGTTCCTTGTGTACACAAGAGTGGAGAATCCACTGTCACAGCTGCGTGGTCGTAAACGGCAAAGTCACTTTATTGCTTTTGATGTCAGCCCAAGAAACCGGCATGCGGCCGATCGGCTGCCAGACAAGAGCGGAGCTGGATTTCATATCAGCCGGCTTTTTTTGTTTAACAGCCACAGCAGATAATTCAATCAACGGATCCTTTGCTGTCACTGTTCTTCTTGACCCCTGTTACACTGTCACCGGGAGGAAGCTCAATCCATTTGGTGTCACAACAGTAGTTGTCAGACTCTAAGAAGTACTTTTTTTAAATTGAATCAGAGGCTTCTCCAAATGTCTACAGATGATGTCTTTGACGTCAACTCGGTTGGAGTCTTCTTCCATTCAGTTGGAAACAAGTTGCCTGCTCTGTTGCTCTGTTACGCTGCCCATCACAGACTTTTTTTATTGCACAATCATTGTTGGTTATGTTTTGCAATTTAGGGTGTTTTTCACATGTTGTCTTTAAACCAACCAAATGATGTCGTCTTAAAGTGGATCAAAAAGTGGATTAACAGAAAAGGGACTCTGCTGTTCTATTTGGGTTCACATTGTCTGTTTTTTGGTCCACTTCAGTCCTTTTTCTGTTCCTACTATAGTTCTTACCTTCATCATTCTACTGGTAATCAACACATTTATTGTTGTTTCCTCACATAACTGAGCCTTTTCTCTTTCATTCTCTCTAAAATATCTACTGTGTATTCACATGGAATATCATTTCTCCAAAAACCTCATTTTACAATAATACATTTGAACATGTCATCACAATGTGATGTCACCTGATACCCTTTATGATTGAATGGAGCCTGACTCAAACTGTAACTCAATTTAACCTCCGTGAACGTCCTTAGCTGTTAGCTCGGTTATTTAGCCAATCAGCACTGAGCTCTCCACCAGCAGTTCCTGAAGAGTTCAACACGGATTTGCTGTTTGCTGTATTGGTGGCGAGAGAGTGTCAATTGCCTTGGTGCATATTTTGCCTAGTATCGATTGGTGGGTGCTCAAACAGGGCATCCTAAACAGCACCCCTAATACATAATACCATTACTGATTTTACCTGGATTATATATATATATATATATATATATATATATATATATATATATATATATATATATATAGAGTCTCGATGATTGGATATTTTTTTTTCAAGCAATCACTTGACAAGTCAACATGTATTATTCTACATCCATGATCTGATACAAACAAAACAAGAGCTGGTTGGATACTATTTGATTCAGCTATGTCCTCAAATATTGATTAATAGGATTTGATGTCTTTATGGGCTCATAAAGTGTTTGACATCCATATCTCTTAGATTTTATTTCCAAAACTCAATCAGACATGTCCCAAAAATGATGTGTAGTCTTCAGTCACAGCAGTAAACCTGCTCAGTGACACCCAAGGTCATTTTTTAGCTCTTCCTCAACGAGGTTGAATTTTCACCAAAATGTCTTTTTTTCACCCCTTAGTAGTCAGTATCATCTACCTTTATATAATATTTTAAACACTACAGTCATAGATAAAATAATGCATGTCTTCATTTGTTGCCTTCAACCAGTAGCAGTTCTGGGCTTTGGATGTAATGTTAGCTGCTATTGCTAGCATTCCTGGCCTCGTTCAAGTCTTCTTCTTCTATTGTTGGTGAGGTTTGTAGTGCTGGTGGCACATTGCAGTAGTGCATCACATTTTACTGACTGCAAATGCAATGAACATTGTTCAGGCAGCGTTGAGCTTAACATTTGTTTCAGTGTCTAAATGTTCTCAGGAAACATGGTGCTTGAAGAATGTGTGATGTTAGCTCGTAGCTTGGAGGGAAGGGACCGGCTGCACTCACAAAGAGAGAAATGCCTTGGAAATATCTTTTTTGACAGCTGAATCCATTTTTTTTAATCAAATTTCACACAGCATGTGGGTCACTGTGTCTTCATAGCTGTATCGTTGACTGTTGTGTCAGGTTTCATACCATACTATGGGCTAATATTTACCTCCACTTCAACATATCACTATGAGACGGAGTCTTCTGCTTCATCTGCAGTAAATATGAATTTACATATACAACACGTTTGTAAAGGATCAACAATGAATCCCATGAGGGCAGAGGGATACTGCTGCAATTATCCCTACAGGTTAAATTCACCACACTTTATTTTGTAACGAACCATCATAACAGCTAAATTTGCACTTTGCTTGTATTGGAGAACCTAAAAAAGGCCAACCATGAGGCAGGACGGATTGTTTGAGCACCTGGTGAATTTTTAGTGCTACAACACAAAACAAATATATTGATGCTTGTAACAAATATTCGCTCAGCTGATGTTTTTTATACTTATCCTGCTTGTTTCGATTGCTTGTAATTTTTTTTCTTCTGTTTTGGTCTTTATGATGTAAACTCAACGGAAGATGTGTCAGTTTGCAGTTACGTTCTTTTTTCCCTGTGTGAAGATAAATAAGAAAGCAATTAGAGATCCGTCCAGGGCATAGGCCAAAATACACATTTCTACTTCACACCTTTCCACTGATCAGCAGTTAGTGGTGTTAATACACGAAGCAATGTTCCAGCAAAGGTGAGAAATATATATTTTTTTATTTACCCTTTATTTATCCAGGAAGGATCCACTGACAAATCTGGTCAGGAAGCATTACAAAACAATCAATCAAAACTGGCGAGAAAATACATAGCAAGAGCAAGGTAGCAAAGAAACAATGACAATTGATACAATAAAAGAGATCCCAAAAGTGCAATACAATTTGAAAGCTAAGAGTCACAGGTGCAACTGGAGATTAAATTGTTCAGAGAGAAATTGTTTAAAGCCAGAAAGAGGGATGAGAGGTCCCATCCTCATCTTGACTTGCAGGTCATTCCAAGACCAAGGCTCATAGGAGAGGGTCCTCATCCCTAACTCTGTCCTCATTAAGGGAACCTTGAATCGCAACCAGCTATTAGCTCTAAGATCATGTGTAATTTGAACAGCAGTAAACTATTAGATTATACCAGTGCTGTAACCTCTGGGTGTTAAGGGGGGGGGGGAAACCAGCGAGTGTGTATAGAGTGCAATGGTGAGTCCTGTAAGCAGAGCTTGTTATGTACCTCAAGGCAGCATGGTAAATGGGATCCAGTTTGGCTAGGGTGGACGGGCAGGCAAAGTAGACTGCTCACCAGGATAAAATTAATCCAAATAATGCAGGTTTCAAGATATTTAAAAATTCAGCTTTGTACTTGGTTTTGTCAAATAGAAATCCATTCGGTAAGTCTGCTAGTTCATTATCTGATGCTTTTAAATATGCATTAAAGTGTGCTAAGCTGATGGAATAATTGCATACAAATATCATATGTAGAGCCAGCCCTTTAGTATCGGCTAGCTGCACAGTAGCTGATCCATCAACACTTAAAATCACATAGCATAGACATAAATACAGCAACAAACCTGTTGTTCATACCACAGTCTGGTTTATACTCATAGTTTGCTTCAGTCTCGGTACCAATGTGAGGTTCTATCGCAGAGCTCTGATAAGTTTTGTCTCAATTTCTGATTCAGTGACGACAGGATGAGAATCATTGCATCATGTTTGGTATGAAGCTACCTTAACAGCCGGACCAAGGCAAACCTGAGCCAGCCCTTTAGTATCAGCTCTGTCAAAAAGGAAAGTTTTAAGCCTCTTAACATATAGAAACGCTGTCTGTCGCTTTCTTGTGTATAAAGAGACAAAGTTTCCTTGTTCTTAAGGTAATGAAAGCCCAAGTGGGAGATGGAGGGTAGGACGACCTTACTATATATAATACTGAGGAAGACAGTATTGCTTTTGGTTTTACTCTGGATCATAATGGTAGCAGGCCATAGCCAGAGGAGGAGCAGAGGATGATTTGTTTCAGCTCACAGGACTCATGGCCCATAATGCCTTCCCTGAGGAGGCTAGATTTAATGTAGAGGACTTTTATTGGCCACCATGAATCATTTCTCTAATTGCTTCCAGTCCCCTTCTTCACCTATATCTTCACTGGGATATAGATAATTACATGCCTAATGCTAGATTTGAAATATATGTACTGTATTGTTTCCTATTTAGCAGAACAAATGACTTCAAACCATTTCCATCCATATCTTATATATATCCATGATGTAGATAAAACTGGAAAGGTGCACTCATCAGAGTTCATATCACTGATTACTGCAGCCACTGCTGCTGTAATGTTTGATTGAATGAACACAAACCACAGTTGACTAACCATCTGTCTAGACTGCAACTGTATCAGAATGGATATGCTCTCATTGTAATGTATGCAGATGTTTCCCAGATGTATACAAACTACAATAGCCCTCTTATGATTCAAGTTCAAGTTCAAAATACTTTATTATCCCCCAATGGGGCAATTTGCTGTGCAGTAGATATTATACAAATCCAAGTCACTCACACACACACACACACACACACACACACACACACACACACACACACACAGACACACACACACACACACACACACACACACACACACACACACACACACAATAAAAGCTAAAAATAAAAAATACACTATACAATCAATAAATAGTAGTAAGGGATGAGAACTATTTGACAGGATAGATTCAACCCTTTTTAGCATCTGCTTCTGATAAAGTTCCTCCAGGCCTTTCTGCTTAGAACCTGTGATACGGCTGCTCACCTTAATTATCATGGAAAGGGAGTTTTTTTGTTTTACGGTGATAGACCCATACCAGCAGATTAAGGAGAAGGTGAAAACTGGCTCAACAAAGCACCTGTAGAAAAGGGTCATCAGGGTCTTGTCCACATTAAACTTGGCCAGCTTCCTAAGGCAATACAGGCACTGCTGGCCTTTCTTGCAAAGCAAACTAGTATTTGGCTCAAAACACAACTTATCATCAATAATGGATCCTAGATATATGTACTCTTTAACAACCTCTATTTCCTGACCATTTATACTAGTTTTTACATTTCAGTTAATGACATTAGGCTACGCCTAAAGTCAATACACATGTCCTTAGTCTTTGAGGTATACAGTTCAAGAGAAGCATCCTGGCAACATGTTGCAAAGTAAGCTGACAATAACTGTATCATCAGCAAACTTCACAATGTGTCGGTCATCAATCACAGAGTGAAAGTCATTGGTGTACAGAATTCTCCGATGAGGTGCGGCAGTAGAGCTCCCATTCTTTTCATACTGCCATTTGATGTCGCCCATGACTGGGAAGATTAAATCTGGAGGTGGCTTAGAGTTCGCTGGTTGATCGAACTTTAACAGATCGTCCCGGCTGTATAAAATCAGAGACTGGGAGGTGCCGTGCCAGGCTTCCGCCAGATGGAAGGTTCCCCACACCACCAGCAGTACACATCCAACGGTCAATTTCATTGTAACTGATCAGAAAAAAAAAGTTATACAAACAGACAAACTACCTCCACACTACTATTCTGCCGGTCACTGCGTGCACATGCGCCCTTCCTTTGGGAACTAGGTAGATTCATGAGCTTACTGGACATGCTCAACTGCCCCCACAATGCATTGTGTCTCGGCCTGACCGTCAGTCTTGTGAACTGGCGAGCCAGGCGTAAAGCTGTTTTCATGCAAAAAAATAAAAAATTTTGGTCAGTTTATCCAAATAACAGCTGTTTGGAAATGTTCTGCAATCGTTTTTGGAGATCTGAGAGCTGCAAGCGGGGGTGCCTTGAAACCGTCCCGGCCATCAGTCTTGTGGGATTTTAAACCAGGTTACAAGCTGTTAATATGTGTCACTTAGTTTTAATATGTTTGCAGGCGAGAAACAAACCATTTCACATCCCAATGTGTGGTCAGTTTATCCAAATACCAACTGAAATGTGAGAGCTGCAGTCGGGCGTGTGATATTTGGAGCCAGGTGAAAAGTTGTTTGTATGTGTCACCAGTGTTGGGAGTAACGCGTTACAAAAGTAATGCATTACTGTAATTCATTACGTTTTGCTGTAACGCGGTAATGTAAGGCATTACAAAAAAAAAACTGGTAATATTTTACTCGGTACAAATCTCAGTAACGCGCGTTACAATGCATTTAAAACCCGAGATCAATTGACTCTACATTCGCGATCGCAAGATGGGCATACTCTCCACTTTTGGAAAAGTGTGAAAGCCGGTCCGTGTGACTCTACACTATGTTAATTAAGTGCTGTTGTTAGCAGGCTCCATGAGCTGGACACCGACTCACGGAGCGGCTCCCGGTCGGTCAGAGCGCAGCCAACCCACACCGAGGATCAACAGCTGAGGGGCGGCGGAGGCTCCAATTCTCCCCGTCGGTTTTGAACCGCTTTTATGTCCGCGTCATAACGCTTTTGGTGCGAGTTTAAAACAGTAGGTTTACTTCAAAACGCGAACGTCAGACGCTGTCAGAGCGTTAATGAACAGTGTTTTAGAGCTCCCCCTAAATGTCTCAGGTAGGCTTTCAGGTAATTTCGCAGCATAACACAGCGCCTTCCAGGTCATTAAAAAAGACGAACGGCAAATCTGGAATGAAAAATGGCACTGTTATTTCATCCCCGAATCCCATTCATGAACACAATATCTAATATCAGTTAAGGAGTCGTTTTCCGTTTCTGTTTTCCGTTTTTTAAAGGAGTCATCACCTGGAAATCGCAATTTCTCTTGTTAAAACATGCATATCTGTGTTTGACCTCAGTTGAAACTTGCCTGAAAGGCTGGAGTTTGAAAGTGGCGCCGTTTTTTCGCTTCTGCTCTTTTTCCGAACAGGAATAGCACACAAGGGTGTGCATTCCTAAAGCACGAGATTTTGATTCTGCGCCTTCGGTGACGTCACCGTGGCGGCTACTTGCATAAGCCCACCCCTCTTTCACCACCCAACCCCGCCCCGTCCGCTACCTGAAATCGCCGAAGCGCCGCCATTATGTTTTGGAGTCTGCATGCAGGCAAGCCCCCCCGGCTCTGTCCTTCCTGCGGCGAATCAACGCGCGCCTCATTACATATTATACAATGCACATCCGGACCAGTCAAAACCTCGCGCGTAATCTCGCGTGATAAAATCGCGGTACGAAAAAGGGTCAGAACAAGCTCAATGTTTGATTAAATTTTTTTTTTTTTTTTCTAATAAGTTTTACGAATTGATCCAAAGCAATCCAAGGGGGGCTGGATACGTATAAAACCAGGTGATGACTCCTTTAAACGAATAACGGGATACGAGTCATTTTCCGTTTTTCGTTCTTTTATTTTGAAGAAAAAACATCACATCCTGCTGTGTAATGAGCTGCATTGAACACAAGAAGATCTATTGAGAACAAAAAATCCATATTTCCTTTTATTTTGGCGAAAAGTAATGCAAAAGTAATGTAAAGTAGTGTAATGCCTTACAATTCAAAGACAGTAATATTGTAATGTAACTAATTACTTTGAAATTACAGTAACAAGTAATAAATAATACATTACGCTTTTGAAGTAACTTGCCCAACACTGTGTTTCACAATAGGTTTTCAACCCGTTATCACTGCCGAGGCTTCAAACAATACAGCTTGTTCAGGTCTCCTTGCTGTCTGACACCGCTGCTTATTCAGCCTGTGAGCGTTTGCAAGTGCGACCCTCCTGCTGCATAACGGGTAGAGCTACAGAGGGAGGGAGGAAAGGAGGACGAGTCAAACAACTTTTTAAGGAGACGTTGAGTCGTAAGTCAGTCAAGTTCAATGTCAGAACCCCTGTAAAAATAAAAACTAAACTTAGTAGTAAGTAAATATGTGATTTCTAACAGCCTGCATTTTTTTTATGCCGAGTGACAGCATTGCACTCTGCTATGTGACTCACCGTGCCGGTTAATGGCAGAATCAAACAGGCAATAAAAGGTATTTTGAGAAAGAGTTATTCACGGAAACCAGCAACCATAACTGGACACCAAAATAATGTTGGTTGCTGAAACAGAATGCAAGATTAGCTGTGGACAGACACAGAGGGGCACACACACACACCCAGGCACACACTCACAAACACAAGGGAAATACAATGGCTGCTGAATAACAGTGAATAGATACATTGTTAAAGGTTTCTTTAACCCAAACAACAGTTTTAATAATTACAGTGGACTGGGGTGTAGCATAATGTATGAGGTTTCTTTTATCCCACAATATGTCTGGGTGGCTGAAGGGGACATTTAAAGATAATCATTTTAAAAAATACATTAAAAGAATTGGTGCATAACCAAACGTGACAAGATGAAGTGATTACAAATCATTAACAGTAGCAGGGCTGGATTAACCCACCAGGGGTGCTGGGGGGGAATGAGCCAGCTCTATTGACTGAGCAGTTTCTTCCATTCACTGTGTATTCTAGAGGTGGCACTGAATACACATATATTATTCAGATATGGGGAGATAATGCACTCTGAACAGCATTAATGTATGCAGTAAATTTCATTTTTCTGGCATGAGACATCTTACTTTACTGATCATAACTCAGAGATGTAATACCCACACTGTTAAAATGAGCGCAATGTTTCCTGTGTATTCCTGTAGATATATAATCCACAGGAACAATGTCCACCACGATAATATTATCAATTTGTTTTGATTTTGACAAAAATTCTGGTACTTCACAGATTTTGCCTCGTAATCATCAGATATATTATTATATATTTCTTCAGTTTCTGGTTTGTGTTTCACAGCAGCTGTGTTCTACAGCTCAAATCAACACATCCGCACCTCATTACAAACCTTCACGCTTCATTCTGCTGTGCCTGTGAGATCGATGTCCGTCCGTTCTTATTGGCTGAGGGTGAGAGTCCACATGTGGTCCAAATGCTCTTGCCAGAGAGTCCCGCACACAGAAAAATAAGAAGTCAGCCACAATTTATGATTGCAAGGGATTATTTTTGCAGTCTTTACATTGTTTTGTTGGGAATTTTTACCTTGAAGTTTAATTTTAAGTCGTGGGTCATCCATTGTTACCCAATTTGTTGTGCAATGGAGGATAAAACTTGACACGGATGGGAATTGGGATTAATGCTTTTTCAGACCTTGTCTGAGTTTCTAATGTGTGTGTGTGTGTGTGTGTGTAGTGCTGGTTTGGTGTCACCCACTCTAACCCTCTCCTGCTTTTCTGCTTTTACAAAGTTTACTGACTTGCAGCTTCCATACCTTTTTCTTCTTCGACACAACTAATACATCAAATCATAGACATTTTATTCTTAGTTCAGATGATGAGGACCTATTCTGCTGCTTTTCTTGTTCATACTTGTATTTCAGGTTTCTACTAGAACATGTTTCATTAATTTTTCCTTCCTGGCTGTACTGCAGCAGCTCTTCTCACCCTCTCTCTGAAACACTCTGTTAAAGCTCCTGCCCCTCCCTCCCAAAACCCCCAGTCTGCTCTGATTGGTCAGCTGTCCCACTCTGTTTTGATGAGTTAATTGCTGAAAAATACGATAGTCAGATAACAGGACTTTTACTGCTGAGAATTAGTCATACATTCATTTTAGCCCCTTGTTCTTCAGCTCCTCTTTCTTTAGAGGTCCATACAAAGGACTCAACATGGCGACCACAACTCTTCAGATTATGCTCTATCAAGCTTTAAATGCCTTTGATTGAGGGCATGTCAAATTAGCAGCTGGGCAGGTATAATTGTTGACTTATGAAAAGGCAAGATTTCAGTGGAGGCCTTTCAGGAGGAGCGATTCTGTGGGGGAGTGTAGCTCCATGTGGGCATGGTCTTTAGGCTTTGACGCTCATATAATAATAATAGGTCCTCATTAAATCGTAAATGGACACACTCCTTTGTAGCTGCCTGATCTCTGTAAACTAAGATCAGGACTCTCCGCTCTCAGAATAAAGTGCTCCTGTCTGTCATCACAGTGGAACAGACCTTTTCCTGTCAAACCCTATTCTGAGAGCAAACTCTCTCAGGACCTCAAACAATCTCGTCCTATTCTATTATTATCTATTCGGGTTTTAGTCCAGTAGACTCAGCGTATTTCATTCATCATTTAACCGTGCTGATGATGTAACAAGCTGGCCAATGAGTGCAGAATATCCAGCTAATTACTGAACACAGACCGAACACATGTGACAGAAGCAGCCTGGCGCTGGTGAAGACTTAGGTACGGTTGTTTGTTTGTTTCTTTCTGTTTGAGTATCAAGGCCACCTCAGAGGCAAACAATTCAGCTAATACTCAGAATTAAAGGTACATTAACATTAAATTCGGAAGTTAAGATGGTGCAACAAACCCATGAACCATTGACCTCTCACACTGCTGTGACACGCATAAAAGTTTAAATATTCTTGACAGGGTTGGAGTCGCACCACTCGTCAATGTCGCGCTTGTCCCAGGCAACCAATCAAATCAATACATCCTTCCTGTTTTGATGGGTGGTAGAGGTTAGTTGTTTTTATATATTTTTTCAGTGTCATGTCATGAACCCAAAACCTCTTTTCCCCTCCTCATCCAACAGCAGAGCAACAGCAGGAGCTCAACGTCTGCTTGAATCCACATTTGAATGCCTGGTTGCGCACAAATCCCCACTCTGCACTTTGCCAAGGGGTGTTTTTCAAGCGGCTGCACCTGTTGTGATGCATCCCGGTGCGATCAGGGCCTATGAATGTAACTCCACACACACCCGGCGGCAAGGGCATTGTGTGTCCCGGCCCGCCCACTGAGGTACCTGTGCCCCCCTTCGGGCCCTCAACAAGCACATTGGATTTACCCCCAAAGTCTAACTAGCTCATGTTAAATAAATGTATTTGATTATGGACATTATGGCATAAAGCTGTCAAATGCATTATGATGTTCTATTTATTGTTGTGGATAAACATGTCACAAATATAAAATAATTAATTCACAATTGTCAATTATATAGATTATTTGTCATATAATAACCAGAGCATGTGGAGCATTTTTTTTAAAAGGACAGAGCATCGTCCTGTGTCCCACTCCAATTTCTCTCCGGTACTTCTCACACCACGAGTCTGAAGCATGCCCAAGTCCGTCCCAGAATCCATCTGTGTCTTGCAGTCATCAACAGCTCCGTGAGCAAGAGCAGACATCCTCACTGCTGATAATAACTATATGGGCTATACCAGAATAATAGAAGTTGCCGTTTTGGCCTCGACACTCAGTTGTTAGTCTGGACTTTCCTCAGCCATTATGAAATTGACAGTGCACTGTCCACATCAAATGCGCTGTTGTTATGAGCAGTTTTGGTTGGCCACAATTGAAGACGGCTGCTGCTCCTTCGATTCTTGTAATAGAAAAAAAGCCCTTTCGGGTAAACTGTTGAAATAGGACCCTTAAAAGCGTTTTGCTTCAGAAAATTAATCAATCTATTTAAATTAGATATTTTCTTCCCACAAAAACATTCTGAAAGGAATTGGTATGGTGTTAATATATGCCTTGGTAATGAAAGATCCTTCAAGAAAAGAAAATGAATGGCTTTCTATTATGACTGCTCTTATGTTAGGAAATTGAATGCCCGTCCACTTGTTTCTGGAGCTATGGCTGCACACAAACTCCCCAATTGCTAAAAGTTGCAGAATCATTGATGGATGAGTGGGATGTTATTCAGGACATGGAAATTGAATAAGAGTAAAATGAACATTGAACTGCTTGAAGTTGAAAATTTGGTCATTGCAGAAAAAAGTCTGTCAACAAAATTCATAAAATGCTGTCAAAATCTGCTTAAAAACCATTTATTGGGATGACAACACACATCAGTGGGGCTGGAAAGTGTAGAAAGTGGCTAGTTAACAAGGTATCTAGTTATCTAATTCACTAGGTATCTAGTTAGCTAATTTGCTATTTAGCTAGATATCTTGTCCACAGCCTCAGCTCTGCTGCTCAGCTCATTTTCTGAAACCAGTCGAGCGTTTAAGAATTAGCAAGCTAGCTAACTAGCCAGCTGTCTGCTATCTTGCTAATTCCACTGCTTCAATGTTGTGTTAAAATGTATTTATTTACTGTGAAGCACTTTGGAAACCGTTGTGTTTGTTTAAATTGTGCTATATAAATAAAGTGGATTGGATTGGATTGCACTTTTTTACAGAAAATGAGCAAAACAAAACTCATCTGACTATATCGATGTTGTATCTTCCGCTGTGATAAGAGAGTGTAATCTGGTTCTCAACACATCACAATGTTACTACTCCACCTCAGTGAGTCTTTGACTTGTCTGAGGTCAGTTTACTTTATACACAAGTGGCCCACAACAGTTGCAAAGGCACAATACACATTAAAATGTCTGCCGCTCTGACAATCCTGCTGCGTTGATTTGAATTTGAATGTCTCTTCTAATCTTGTTTTATTTCTGCGGTCGGGGCTCTGCAGGAAGTGTGACTTCCTCAGGCAGCGTCCCCATCAGTCAGCCCCGTCTGTCAGCTGACATTAACTTTCCTAACCGCCACGACGCTGACGGCCTGTTTACACAAAGGACGAGTGAGTCATTATTCTTTTGCACTGACATTTTATGCATTTGTTAATTTTGAGTCATGTCCATATTTGAAATAAATACTTCTTTGTTGAGAAAGATGACTCTTTATATTTTCGTACACCATTCATACAAATACCACATAAAATAGATATGACAAAAAGATATCGGAGACTCAGTAGTCCAGGACTTGGCTTGTCAAATCTAGATGTTTCACAAGATAACCAGGCACTTTTGGGCCACCGTTTGAGCAGCTGTGGCTGATTGCCGCTTTCAGCTTTGGCAGTGTCTGGCATTGTCTGTTGGCTATAGTCGGCTCTCATCAGTGGTTGTTTTGGCATCCTGTCATGATGAATCAGCAGCAACCGGTGAGAGAAACACATTCAAGGAGAAATCTTAATACATAAGAGGAGGAACATAAACACTGCACATACTTCTATATAGGACTTGATGTGTATGAAATAAAAAAATGTTTTTTTTTTGCAAGGGACCATGATGATGCACCAGATCTAATACTATCTTTACCTGTAGGCTGCGTGTGTTTGAGTACCAGCACTTGTGCTGCTTCGTTGTATTTAAGGCTTATTACTGGAACTTTTATTCTTTATGTGCTTTAAATTTGTTTACCTGTAGTTTAAATGCACGCAACCAAAACATCTTGGATATGGAAATGTATTTTCAAACAAAAAATCAATGTGTTATAATCACTGTATATTGTTATACACCATGATCCTTGCAAAAATGTCATGTGAGTGACCACTAATTAGTTTTATGATATTAAACCTTAAACAAAATACATTGAATTTTTTTAATACATTTGAATTACATTATTTTTTATGTATATGTTATAATTTAACATTTATTTTGAGACACTAAGTTCTCTTTCAATCTTTTTATTGACAGAAAAAAATATGAAATGTGTATTTTATATTGGGGTTTAAAATGACCCCAGTTGAATGATGCAAATAACATTTAATTGGAATGACTTAAAATGAAATCAAAGCATGGCAAATACATTTGTAAATACTAATATGTGTGCACTTTGGATAAAGGCAGTAATTAGTATTAGTAGAAAAGTATATATTTCCATTCTACACAATATCCAAATTGACTAACTTAAAACAAAAAAAATGTATTTTCTTCAGATGACATTAATTATAAACTTAATGTTCTGAGAAGAAATACGTGACATTTTTGCTATAATGGTTGTTTATTCGTGGGGTCGGTCGTCCTTGTAAGTTAAACGTATTGCTAGGATGAGGCTCCATCCAGGTTAAACCTTCAAAATGACTCTCATTTCATTATTCATTCCTAATTCCTTCCCTCTCCTCCTCTCCTTGTGTCTTCCTTCCTGGAGATGCAAGAGGAATTTGTGGAGTCCCACCATGGTTGGAGATGATTTCAGCTGTGTGTTACGCCACTTTTAAGGTGTTTACACATGTAGTCCAGAAAAGGGACTCAGTTCTATTTGTGTTCACATTATCAGTTCATTTGAAAGATGACTCAGTTCTGTTTCTTGTCCACTTCAGATCTGATGGGGTAGTTCCAACCTTCATCACTCTGCTGGTCAATCACATGTTTATTAATTATGAGCGTTTTCTTATTCATTCCTTCATCTTCTCCAAACAACTGGATTCATTAAAGTTTCATGCCTAAATCAAAATTTTACATGATTACAGTTGAACACATCACGATAACTTCACCCAATACTATTACTCAATAGAGCCTGAACGCATCATAATGTTACTCAATGTAGCCTCTGTGAATGTCATTAGCTGTTAGCTCCATTATTTAGCCAATGACAGAGCTCCCCATGAACAGAACCTGGATGGTAAATGGTAACTGGACCTGCATTTATATAGCACTTTTCTAGCTAACTACTGTATGTAGTCAAGGCGCATCACACTACATTCAATCACGTTTACCCGTTCACACACACATTCATACACTGATGGCAAGGAGCCGTCTGCACATCAGGATCTAACTCATTCATACAAATTCACACACCGATGGCACAGCATCAGGGGCAATTGGGGGTTCAGTATGTTGCCCAAGGACACTTCGGCATGCAGATGAGTTCAACAATGTGGATTGGCGACTAGAAAGCATTTATGGATATTTTAACTGAATCTTGGCCGATAACGATCAGACTTACGGCAAGTCACGAGGGCTAAAAGACTACAGCAGAGGACAAAATTAACCCGAAGCTCATTGTGATCACAATGCGCAGGTTAAGAGAACTGCAATGCGGACTTGAAGAGAACTGACTCAGGTCTTGGTTTCAGAGGGTTGTTCACTAGCTGACTAATCACTCTGAGTTTGTGGTGAGGGATTCCCAGATCCTCAAGATGCATTTTAGAAATGGGGCATCCTTTGAGATGGCGATCGAGCTCAGAGATGTGGAGGTGAGGAGCAGGAAATCAAGAAAGGCTTCTGTGATTGGTCGGCTTGGTGTTCCCCGGTGCGTTAAGCTGCAAGAGAGCAGGAGGAGTTCAGTGTTGAAGGATTGGTTTAAGATAATGATTGGGCCTACTGATAGTGGTAAATTAAGCACAGTGTTGTGTGTCAAAATGAACGAATGCAGGCAAAAATCATTTCCACCCGTGGTACCTTCGAGGACCAGAGCACATTAAAGAGTGCGATTAGACGAAACCACTGTCGACGGTGATGTGAGGCTGACATTGACGGGGAGGATTTCAGCAGAGAGAGAGAGAGAGAGAGAGAGAGAGAGAGAGAGTAACGCTGACAGGATGAGGGAAGGCCGGTCATGAAGGAGGGAGTCAGAAAATACCAGCGCTGGATTATTCCAGACACAAAGACAGTAAGAATGCAGGAGAAGGAAAATGGCCGAAGATGTGAAAGGTTGTGTATTATGGTTGTGATAGTGCTGCGGTGTATCTACTCCACTGCAGATAGTTCAAGACGGATGAGGGAGTGTGTGTGTGCCAGACAACAGGAAGAGGGGGAGGCAGAGAAATGGGACTCCGCTAGGCTTCCTATATCCAGGGATAATAGAGCTGTCACACTGTTTTGACTCAGGGCATTGATTCTGTCTTTAATTGCTTTAGGCCTCAACTTGCTGGATAGCAGTCCAAGGATATTAAATGTAATGTTGCAGCAGAACAGTTATGACACTGATCACCAACTGATATGTACTCATGTGTTGTCAGTGCCAGTAATCCTTTTATCGATAGGGGCCGACTCGAAACAATTACGCCGATTGTTTAGAGGCATAACTCAGACGGAGCATCGTTTCCATCCAGCATGGATGTTTTATCGAGTCAAATGAATGATTTCCTGCTTCTCTGCTCTCCTCTGTTTTCAATGTGATTCTTTGTCCGCAATGTTTTTCAGTGTTTCTCCTAACATTTATGTCAGCAAGGGCTGCACGATTATGACCAAAACAAATATTTATTTTTTCTAGATGTTAAAGGTGTGAGTCTGCTGTTTATTGTTCTAATAAACAATTAAGTTACGTATTTATCTTCCATCTGGTGACATATTTGAATGAAACAGGATAAACATGTGGGACATTAGCTCAGAGGAATTTGATTTGATCTCCGATTCTGCAAAATGTTTTTGATTATTGTTTGAAATTTGTTCTCCACCAGGAAAGAAATGTTACATTTTATTGTAAAAATTCAAGACTAATTGGGTGGGTGGCCAACATCGACGCAGACCCCCTCACACTGAGGACAGTCTGCCCGTGCTGACAATTGCTCCATGAGCCTCTTTGTTCCCTGCAGAGAAAGAGGGAACAGTGAGCCGAGTCCATGGCCCTGTTGAGGTCCAGACAAGGGGGGGCTGAAAAGCCACCGCCACCCCGGGCCTCTCCAAGCCATCCTACTAGAGCCGGTTAACTGCATTCATGAATAACATTTTAAGGGAAACAAAGTCTACATTGGAAAGAGGTCTGGTGGTGAACAGCTCAATAAACACAGGGCTTTTACCTAGGAGACTGTTGTTAGAGTCCTGTTAAAACAAGTAGTTTTGCTGCCTAACGATAAAATAATGATAACAATAACTAATGTTATTTTCTTTTGTTCAAATTTCCAACTAATTTTCAAACAACGTTTTGTAAACCTAGTTTTTCAGTCCGACTGTAAAAAAAGAAAGATGGATGAGGCAATAACGATACATTACTACAAAAATATCCATGTACACAAATCAACTTGTTCTCAACTTGGAAGTTCAGAAACAAAAGGCTCGTCTCTGCAGCCCCTGAACATCATGTGGACTGAGCTTTTACGTTTCTGGGCTTTTAGCAAAGAGAAAAACTATGGGCCCTAGTTTCGTGGCGCAGCGCACGGCGGCGCAGGGTGGCGGAGCCGGCGTAATGCAAGTTTCGACCCGCGCAGCCTTGCCCACGGTCAGTGTGGCAGTTTGGTGGATCGCCTGCGCCAAGATGGGTGTGGCGGCGCAGCAGGGGGAGGCGTCACAGATTCAGCTTGGCATAGCGGAAGTTTCGTGGCAAAAAGCCTCGCCGAGACTGCGCTGAAAGCTCGCCAGCTCCAACCTGGTCTACTCTCGGCGCAAGGCGCAAATAAAGTCCATTCATTCAATGCGAATCACAGCTGGCGGAGTGGAAGTTTGGCTGACGGCGCGCAGTGCGCACACGTCACCGAGACCTCACAGGCAGGTTTCCACAGTTCCAGGCACATTTAAATGCAATAAATAATCACAACAAACACTATTTAATGCAACTGATTGAATCAACACGTGAATTTATATCTATATAGATTGTCCCGTCACATCTGACGTCAGATCAAAGGCGGATGGCACGCGTAACGGAAACTCAGCCTCTCGGACCAAAACATCTCCCTCTCTCTCTCCTGTTTTTTATAATATCGGCATTGTTATTATTATGATACGCGCGCACAGCGCGTGATGAGTGTGGTGGGAGCGGCGGCGCTGCTTCTGTCATCGGGTTGTCAAGTGACGGAACTTGCACTGAACCTCCCCTAACGCATTAAAGGTGAGGAGAGGAGCTCATTTGATTGGTGAAGATCTGAATCGGCTGTATTAATCCCAGTCCACGCCTCGTCTCCTCCTCGTCTCCCACTCACGCCTTCTTCTCCTCCCTCTTTCCCACTTGCGCGGGTGGGCGAGACGGGAGGCGTGCCTGCCTGCGCGAGCTGCGCGAGCCTGCGCGAGCCTGCGCGGTGCACGAAACTTGCAAAGTCCAGGCGGACACACCCCGTCGGCGTGGCGCAGGTGCGCTGAGAGCTGACTGCGCCTGGTCTACAAAACTAGGGCCCCAAGTCTTTACTTCATCAGGCTGCTTACTCAGGACTCAGCCCCTCTTCCAGGACTCACAAGTGGGATCATCCAACTCGGTCTCCTAAAAATAATGTTCCCACACAACAGAACTTGTAGTCCTATTGTCATGGATTACATTTGCTCTGGACGCACCAGGCACGTTAAGAACGTGTTTCAAACCGTTTAAAAATGTGACCATTTGGTCTTGAATTCCCTGGAATCTTAATTCCATATGGGAACCTGAGTGAGACTGAGTGGAAATCTCTGACCTCCCCTCCATGGACCATCTACACTGCAGCAGAAAGCACGGAGCATCCTCAGAGCTATGCCTTTGTTCAGGTGGAAGAAGCCTGAGATGCCTGAGAGCATCACCACTCACACAGCACAACAGCTTTTCTCCAGCCGCCATCTCACTGCAGAGGACATCGATGCTGGAAGGAAGAAGCAACATTCCTGACCTCACACTCAGAAGGGGAACTTAACACAGCCAGCCAGCATCACACTGTTTCTGTTCTTTCGTACAGACACTTTTCTTTAATCATTCATAGTGAGTGCAAAAAATCATATTTAGAATTTCATAATATGTATTTATTTGCATGACGGATATAGTGTGCCTTTCTTTGCCATTTTGTTTATGTATGTATACACTAGTGATGTCCAAATGAAGCTTCGTGAAGCATTTTCTTTATTTTCTGAGCCCAATAGATGGCGCTCTCTGTTCAACAAAGGGTTGAAGGCCGATATATTTCCATTGCTTTCAACCCTTTGTTGAACAGAGAGCGCCATCTATTGGGCTCAGAAAATAAAGAAAATGCTTCACGAAGCTTCATTTGGACATCACTAGTTGAAAGCAATGGGATATATATCGGCCTTCAACCCTTTGTTGAACAGAGAGCGCCATCTATTGGGCTCAGAAAATAAAGAAAATGCTTCACGAAGCTTCATTTGGACATCACTAGTATACACGTATACATTAGCTAGTAAGCTAGCTTGCTAATTCCATTCTACAGTTACAGAAGATAAAAAGCACCACATGGACTGCTGGGCTTGGTTGCCATTACTTAAACATGAAGCTGGACTTGGACACTGTTTTTTAACTTAACGTTCATGATGGCCCTTTCAATTAGCTTATGCTAATCACTAGCGCTAATGCTAATCAAAAGCACTAATGCTTAGCACCAGCATGCTGCCTATGGTTATGATTATGGTAAGTTAAGTGCTTGACAAAATACAATTTAAACTCTTATTAACGTTGCAAATTTGAGTTTACAAAGTGCTACCGATTAGCATTGACAATGAGCGTAATCGACTCAGAGGCTAATTGATCGGTTAAGGGCTAGTCTTCTATAATCCTCTCTCCACAGTAGAGGGTAGCAGCTATGCATATTTATAACACAGTATGAATAATTTAAAGGTTTGGACCTGGAAAACACAACTAAATACCTGATACGTTGGATTTCAGCTGAAAAGGGGGTTTGGGGGTTTAGCTAATCTTTAAGGACAAACTTAGAAATTGATGAAAGACACCTAATGTCAAAAGTTAAGGTCAAAGCAAACCGGTGTGGTTCATGTTGAGTTTGACGTATCGAGATCATATATCCAGCAGTCTGACAAGAAGTAAACCTGGCAACCTCAATCTGAGAAGATGCTTTTTGAGATATTGCCAAAAATACATATTTCTATTACCTAACAGCTGTTAGAAAGGTTATTGATTATACATGAACATGTATATTTCTTCACATCAATGAAATGTAAGGTGCAAAGAGGACAGCTTTGTGCCATTTGAGGACACATTCTTTCCCTTCTTGATGCAGTGATGCAAAGAGTTTCCACCTGCTTCCAGAACTCGTGCTACCGGCTAAGCTAAACATCTGCGTAGTGGTTCCCCAAAGATGAAAATTATATTGATTCTGTCATCTGACTCTGGGTAAGATGGCAATCAATGTATATTTCACCAAATGTCAGACTGTTTAATGTGATGTTGCCCTGCACCATGTCTCGTATTTGCAGCCCTAAAGGACAGAAGGAGATAGCAGCTGGTATTTCACAATTTTTGATTGATTTTATTACCCATAGCTCTGAGGTTATTGGACTACAAGTCCTCCTCTCACATTGTGCCCAGTCCCAATACCCAGAGCCCGGAGTATTATGTTGCAAAGAGCTACTTAAAGCTTATGAAGGGTTTTGTTTTGTTATTGTGCTGCTATTCCTAGACAGTTATTAGGGTAAACACTTGACAAATGGATAGCACCATGAAACTTCCCCAGTTGATAATACAGCACATTAACACAATATTTTTTTGCATTGCACATTTTCTGAAAATTTATTTTTCAATATGCAGATCTGTGGAACAGAAATCTGAACATTGGATGAAGCCAAAAGATTCCTGTTTTATTTTGTTGACTTTTCCAAAGAATAGAAAATTGGGATATCTCTTTCCATATAAATCAGAAAATACGGTCAACAGCTATAAAAAAAAGAAATCAATTATTGCCATCCTTTTAAGCATTAAATCAGGCTATGAATGTTGTATGAACAAAGCACTCCACCTTTAAAGATATGGATTATAAAACCACATACATGTTGATGACACTACAGGTAAATAGCATAAAATATAGCAACTAAAAGATATCTCCACTGACCCAGATTGTTACTTACATTATGTTTTTTTATTTTACGTTTTCTGAAATTTAAAGTTTAAATATTAAAATTAGACAGTAATAATAATAAAAAAAATATTCATTATACTGTATACATTATTATTATTAATTAAAAATATGGAATTTATCATTAATAAATAAATAAATATTCACCCTGCTTTTAGGAATAAAATGTATAAATCAGGCTCTGAATGATATATGAACAAACCCAAAAAACATGTCACTATGTGAATAGGGTTAAAACAATAAATAAAATAGATATCACATGAGACTGCACCAGTGAACTACTGACAGCGGCGGCACCAGCAAATTATTATTGGGGGGGCCATGAGGGGGTCTGATTGTTTATAGGAGGTGCTAGTGAATTCTGACACCAACAAATAATACTATAATAGATATAGATGTACTGTTCCTGTGGCCGTGCTGATACACTACATATTGTCGAATGCATGTTACTAAACGTTTATCATAAAACAAACACAAGCATATTTAACTACTTTTAATGAAATGAAGTGCCAAACAACAAGCACAAAAAACAATACAAATCCACCACAGAGAACATCTGTGGATTTACAAGAGTGTAACTGAGAATTGTAGCACACAACTGTCTCTTAACTCACTAAATATGTTTTCTCTCTCTTTCTGTTCTCTTCTCCTTCACCTGTCTTCCTCCTCTTCCTCTCCTCTAAACTCCTCCTCCTCACTCTCCACTCCTGTCTTCCTCTCCTCTAAACTCCTCCTTATTCACTCTCCACTCCTGTCTTCCTCTCCTCTTCCTCCCTTCTTCTCCTCCTCACTCACTCCCCACTCCTGTCTTCCTCTCCTCTTCCTCCCTTCTTGTCCTCTAAACTCTGCTTCACTCGCTCTCCAATGCTGTCTTTCTCTCTTCGTCTCTCCCCTCCTCCTCCTATCTCTGTTCTCCTCACCTACTACCGCCCCTTCGTCATCCTCGCTTTCATCCTCATCCTCCAAGTCCGTCATCACTCTGTCCTGCGTCCGTAAATCACCACCACCATCGTCCACTCTTATTTGCTTTTTGGCTATCACAAATCGGTCCATTTCGCTCTGTTGACACAATCGCTAACTAGCCGCTATGCATCAACCACCGCTAACGTGAACGTCAAATTCAGCCTGCCGTCTGCGTGCAAACCAGCCAATCAAATCGCATGACACAGGAAAAAAAAACCCAATCACCATAGGAACGTTATAAACAATATTTCTTCAGATGATTGATTGTTAATGTCTCAGTGTCTTAATTTGTTCTATATTTGTTATAGTTTTTAATCCATAAATATTTCGAGGGGAGGGGGGGCAAAAGGGGGGGGGCGCAGCTTTTGACAGGAGGGTCTTGAGACCCTGCTTGCCCCCCCCTGACATAATTTTTTTTAATTAGCAATACAGGTTTAATTGAATGTTTGTTAATGTGCAAATAAGGCATTATCTCATGGTAACTTTATGTGAAATAAGGATAAATCTACGGATGAAAACAGACAAAGCAGAAAAATCAACACCTGAATGTGTGTTATGGATGGTTTAGTCTCTCGTCTAGTCTGGAAGATGATGTGTTAGGGAAGCAAAGTAGGCCGAGAACATAAATGGATCTACAGAGATTTCTTTCAGTGACTCAGCTGAAAACTTCTCTCTGTCTTTCTTTGACTGAATGTAAGCAGTACTTTATCATAACGTTGACTCATTCAGCTGTTACGGCTGTTTGTCTGATCCAAGGCTGTGTTCCTGGAATCCTCTCCATAGTGGCTTTAAACACTTAGAATGTGTACAAGGACGGAGATCTGACAGGCCAGCATGTGGCTTTTTGCTGGATACGGGTGCTTGGATGAAAAAGATGCTCTCTTAGAAAAATATAATAAGGAGGAAAAGCAGTGAATCACCCGCAACAATTTACAACACATAAAAAAACTTTAAAAGCTTCAGTGAGGTTTTTATAATTGCCCATTCCAACACTAACTTGTTAAGGACTGTTTTTATCAAACTGCAATGGATATTCCTCACCTCATAATTGCATATTTTCTCTCTGTTGTGGGCTAATTGTTGTCTGTAATTAGCTCAGGTTAATGTAGCTTTCTAAACGAAGCTCCACATTGGTTCAGTGTTTACAGTGACAGTGCCTTTTAAACAGAGGAGGAAGTGAAAAAGTGAACTGTTTTCCAATTAAACACACTGGGCCCTAGTTTCGTAGACCAGGCGCAGTCAGCTTTCAGCGCACCTGCGCCGCGCCGACGGGGTGTGTCCGCCTGGACTTTGCAAGTTTCGTGCACCGCGCAGGCTCGCGCAGGCACAACTCCCGTCTCGCCCACCGGCGCAAGTGGGAAAGAGGGAGGAGAAGAAGGCGGGAGACAAGGAGGAGACGAGGCGTGGACTGGGATTAATACAGCCGATTCAGATCTTCACCAATCAAATGAGCTCCTCTCTCCTTTAATGCGTTAGGGGAGGTTCAGTGGAAGATCCGTCACTTGACAACCCGATGACAGAAGCAGCGCCGCCGCTCCCACCACGCGCATCACGCGCTGTGCGCGCGTATCATAATAATAACAATGCCCATATTATAAAAAACAGGAGAGAGAGAGGGAGATGTTTTGGTCCGAGAGGCTGAGTTTCCGTTACTCGTGCCATCCGCCTTTGATCTGACGTCAGATGTGACGGGACAATCTATATAGATATAAATTCACGTGTTGATTCAATTAGTTGCATTAAATAGTGTTTGTTGTGATTATTGATTGCTTTTAAATGTGCCTGGAACTGTTGAAACCTGCCTGTGAGGTCTCGGTGACGTGTGCGCACTGGGCGCCGGTCAGCCAAACTTCCACTCCGCCAGCTATGATTCGCATTGAATGAATGGACTTTATTTACGCCTTGCGCCGAGAGTAGACCAGAGGGGTATTCCATCAAACTCGCTAAGCGCAAAGCCGGGCTAATTTCGATAATCCTCGCTACCTTTAGCGAGAGTTGCGTTCCATCAACGTGACTTGAGGGACTCTCCGCTAAGTAACCATGGGAATTTATCCGACCAAACTAGCCTGCTCCGGGGCAGGCTAAACATCAGGCTTACTTTAGCGGGGGTTTCAGAGAAGTCCGTCTGTCGGAAACAACTGTACCAGCAGAAGGTTCCGCCAAGTCTAGTCCTCGTGATTTAATCACGTGAAAGACCAAAAATTACATATATGAAGTACAAACTATATTTGCATCAAGTGTCTAAGAATACATGCTTGCAATTAAAAAATATGAATAAATCGTTCATTTCCTGAACACCGACTATCTAAATACATATCTATTTCTTGTGTTGCTAGTCTCCCAGTTGGGTGAGTGGTGATGCACCTGCCCCCAGGTGCAGGCAGTCCGTGTTCACATCCCGGCCAGGACGTCTTACAAATAATTTTTTTTTGATTGCATAATTCTCTGTAGATCAGAGAATTAGACCAACATTTTACCTTAACTATGATAAATATGTCATACAATTTCCCCAAAGCCCAAAAATAACTTGCAAAAACATGATAGGCATAAAGATCTTATTATTAATAGCATGATATAGATCCCAATGACAAAGGCATTGCTGCATGCGATTTTCAGCCACATAAATTCCTTTCAGGTGAGTTCATTAATAGGTTCATTGAATGTATTCATTGAATTGTTGAGATAAATGAGTTGGTCAATGTAGATGCATTTACTAGGCCTATCAAAAAAAAAGAGAGAGAGAGAGAGAGAGAGAGAGTTCCGGCCAAAGAAAGAAAAAGAGACTACTATGGACGGGAATTGAACCGTGGGCAGCCGCATGTACAGCCGGCGCGTTACCTCTACACTATCCTCACATTAGAGAAAGCGTAGTCAGTGTTATATTAGAACATGTTACTCTTAACGGTACTTCCGTATTTAATCGCTCGGCAATTCTTGCCCAAGCAGCCTCGCGATTTTTATTTATCACTACAGTATTCCCTTTATTGGTTATGATGGGTTTGTACTCCTCATACAGTTCCATCAATGATTTTTGCTCTGGTCTTTTCTGCCATTTTCTCGATGATTCGACATTCACGGTTCTGGTCTGGCTTCATATCCCGTGAACGGCGTAACACAAGACAACTTTAACCTGGCTTGAATTAGCCTCAACAAGGCGCGGCTGAAATGCGTTAATGGAACGGGTTTAGCCGCAAGTGGAAGTTGGCGTTAGTTCTAACCAGGCTTAACCAGGTAAGCACCGCTTTAATTAGCGAGTTTGGTGGAATACCCCTCTGGTTGGAGCTGGCGAGCTTTCAGCGCAGTCTCGGCGAGGCTTTTTGCCACGAAACTTCCGCTACGCCAAGCTGAATCTGTGACGCCTCCCCCTGCTGCGCCGCCACACCCATCTTGGCGCAGGCGATCCACCAAACTGCCAAACTGATGGTGCACAAGGCTGCGTGGGTCGAAACTTGCATTGCGCTGGCTCCGCCACCCTGCGCCGCCCTGCGCCACGAAACTAGGGCCCACTGTCTCTAACCTGGTTTAAGTGCACACAGAATATATTTACACTGGGAATAGTTTGACATCGACATGTTCACCAAATAGTTACTCACAAATGTAGTTATTCACTCCTCCCTTCTCACCAGAGGACTATATCCTTGGGGTTTTCCATGCCAGTGGTCACATTCTATACAGCACAATCATGTAATCCATTATTGAATAGAAATATGGATTGAGGAAGTTAAAACTGATTGTATACCAGAGAACATATTGATGCGTGTGTTAAAGTGATGGTTCGGAGTAAAATGCACCCTAGGTCATTTCCACCATGACATCCAGCCAAATACCCCCTCGGAAGCATTTTTAGCGATGGTCAGCATTGGTCAAGATAGGGTGATCAGTTGAATGGCTTAGTAATAGCGCAATGGTGCATAGTGTATATCTCTTAAATTTCCCCACTAATAATGCATGGAATGTTACCAAACTTCTGCAGTAGTACACATAGGGTCTGTACACACAAAACTTAAAGTTTGTAAGTACATCAGGAGTTTATTTAAAAGAACACTAGCCTGATAACTTCTACTGCTAAAGCTACGCTGTTAAGTAGACGGCACTTCTGTGTTTACCCAGCTTCTTCTTCTTCTTCGTTGGTGTTTAATGGCAGTCGGCGTTTACCCAGCTGTTTCCGTATGAAAAAGTTTCGCTGGTTTTTTATAAATGCTTGTATTATCATTTCAACACATGTCAAAACTTGTCGACCTGATAATAGAAGAATTTATATTAAAAAAAATTAAGCGAAACTCGCGTCACGGAAACAGCTGGGTAACTTTTTTTGGAACCAAATCATCTCAAAATGTCTCAGTATGACTTCATACACACTCATCCAAACAGTTTGCTGTGATTCTCCAGTGGGTTAACAGCAGGAGCATCTCATTTTACATTAGTGTGATTAGAGTCATTTGATTCAATATCAAAATGTCCCTTAATAGAGTTTTAATATAAACTGAATGAACCTTTATTCATCGGGTCACAGTCACCTCAAACACTGCCTCATGTTTGTTTATTATACAGATGGCTGTAGTCATGACAGGCAAGTGGGAGGCGCTCATTGACCTCATCGTGTGACCCTGCCATATGACATGCCTCTGTTTTCTATTTCCTTTCTTTTCTCAATTTGGCACTATGCGCCATAAATGTTACCATGGCAACCAGTAACCGTCAACAAAAAGAAGAGGATTGCTGTATTACGGAGGGGTAGAGGCCTTGTCACAAGCTCATGCAACAGTTGGATTAGCATTGGACAATTTTCCGCAGCTTGCTTGAGATGATGAAGCCGCAGCTCTTCGCAGGCCTGAAAGAATCCTCACTGATGCTTCACTCGAGTAGCATCTGTGGTCTCCACTTGCATAACAGCAGATGAGATGCCAACAACAATATGCACAATTTCATGCACCAAGTGTTTAGCTTTTTGCCCTTATTCCAAAAAGGGCAATATTCCTGCTAAACTGTTTACATGGCTGATGGAAATGAATATCCCACTAATCTTCCTGTTTACATGCAGCCGTTCTATTCCGGATTAACGTTGTCTTTTCCCCTATTCTTACCAGCATCATTACCCACATGTCCTTGTGACATTTAGATACTTAGCGTTAAATATTTATTGGACCGTGTGAACACAGTTTCCCTCTTTCATTCCTTTAACCTCCTTCTTGAAGATGTTGGTATTGTGATATTTGCTCATATCCATTTACATACAAGTTCTTCCTCATGATGAAGATTAGGTATGTTTCTCCTTCTTTTCTTTTGGCCATGCATCTCTACACCAGTTTTGCAAAATGTTGGCTAGTTGGCTGCAACCACCTGCAGTTGACAAGAAAGGGCGGTAACTAACGCTATCTGATTAAAATGCAGCCAGAGAACATATTTTATTCTTTTTATTTCATATTATGTTGGAGGATATGCTTCACAGCCCGCACTATCAGCGTGTGATATATTTCAGGCGAGAATGTATCCCTGCCGCATCTCCCGCTGCTGATCTGCTTGCAGACGCCATGTTGATTAAAATCCAATCGTCACCTCCACGCTATGAATCTTGGAATCGGTTGGGCTGCGAAAGATCCATCAGTTGGATCCTCGTAATTTGCATTTCTGGGCTTCATTTAAAGGAATCTTTGAAATGCGGCAGCCGTGTCACAGTGTCACATGCGATGCATTCAGTGCCTGAATGCAGCCTCCGATGGATGGGCGCTGAATTAGGACAGAGCTAATGTCACTGACGTGGCAGAGGTTGTAGATAATACCAAATACACGCCGCTGCTTTCTGTGTCTACAAAGAGAACAATTAAGGAATAATACAATAAGATATAGCCATCATTTCCACCAGAAGGTGTTTATTAAAATTCCACATTTACAGCGAATGAGTCATGGCTGGCCTATAGAATGTGAATACTCGTTTTCTATCAATCTCAGGTCAATGACAGTGTGAAGGCGAGTATCAACTTTGAATTAAGTAAAAGAATGAGTTCTTTACGTGTGTGTGTGTGTGTGTGTGTGTGTGTGTGTGTGTGTGTGTGTGTGTGTGTGTGGAGGGAAGGTGAAATGATTCTATATCCTCAGGTGGAAACTGACAGAAAGCACTTTGGGTGAGTAAAGAAAGTCATTTCAAGCTGTCAATCAAAGGGAATCGCTGACATCTGCTTGAAGATGGAAGTATCAATCACCCAGAGTGCAGCAATGTTTATACTAGTGGAGCAGTGACATTAGACCCAACCTGAGGACGGGGAAGGCTACTGACTGGGGATCTCTGTTCATGCTGGAATTGAGTCAAATTCCAATCAGTCCAGTTGCAGTCAGCTTCTGTATTTGATTCAGTTAGGTTTGTGCTCCTTAGTATCTGTCAATTATTTCTTTAAAAAAAATAATATTATTGCTGATGCATCATCAAAAACATCTTGTGTAGAACTATGGGAATTATTGCATTATACATTGCCTCCACCTATAACACTACAGTGTAGTGCACCTGTAATGGCTCTACGGTGAAAAAAGCCTGCTTATCCAATCATGGCAGCTCTTGAAATATTCACCAAATGCAATCCACTGTTTTCTTGTAAAGGGACATGCATGTAAAATTTTTGTAGTGGACATAAATTCATGTAAAGCATCCACGTGACTATGCAACTGCCAGAACTAGTCACGTAGTATTAAATATTAAGAAAGACTGCTTATGGTGGGGGGCAGTGATGATCACGGAGAAAAGTGTGTTTCTGGCAGGAACATTATTTCCAAACAAAATAGATTAGTCTGAAATTCGTAGATTTCAATTTTGTGACCTTTGCTGCCATGAGACTGTGATGGCATCTCAATATTACCTTCAGAGTCATGTTTTTGTGCCTCAATGATCTAAATTTTTTGGCGTCAGATTTGTCTCCAGCCATGCTAGCAGCTTTGTGAGGCTGATGGGAATATTTGGCCATCGAGCAGTACTGGACACGCTGGGATGGTGTGATGGTGAAGGAAAGTCAGAGGATCAGCAAAGTGTTGACAATTGACAAGAATGTGTATAGCAAATGTAACAGCCATCCATCTAAATGTTGTTGAGACATTTCACTCACACAGGAAAGGTTAGATGGTCACCAAAGTCAGTAGATAAAAGCGTCAGGGAATCATGGGCGCCTGTACAAAATCTTATTGAAATCCTTCCAATAGTTGTAAAAGGTATTTCATGTCAATTTCAAGCTGCTAGAGGAAACGCTCAATGATCACCAAAGTTATTAGGATTTGTCGTCAGGGAACCAGGGAGCTTTGTAGTAATCCGTTTTCTAGTTCCTATATTTTATTCTGGATGATGGTGGCGGACCAAACATCCCCCTCGGTTTCACAGCAGTTCGTGACATGGTCCAGAATTCTTTGCAATGGTTTTTGTGTGGCTCAGCACTAAAACAAGTCAGGTTTGGATGCTTTTTGGTGTTTGGTGAAATCCACATGACCATGCAACGTCCATAGCTAGTGATGCAAGATTACATTTTGAAAAAGGCTACTAGAGGCTGGCAGGTGGGGATGTGTTTTCATGGCGGTTTTCCTAAACCATGGGAAACCTGAGAGGTTGTGTCGCCTACAGCTAACTTCTGTTTTGTAGTTTCATGTCGTCCTGACTGACGTAGTTCGTAAGTTTGAATGTTTTGTTTGAATGTATTCCTGTCCATGTACATGAATGACTAGATTTAAATTTCTATGACTATATCAAGAACTGAGACTGTGTTGTAGGGCAGAATATGACTGGATGAATCCGTTTGAAGGCCGGTAGGCTCCTGTTGCCTCCATGTTCCCATCAAGTGCAGTGCATGTAGCACACTGTTAATACAGATACTAACTTAAGTTTTCTGTATATCAATTAGATGATGGTAATTTGATGCAACCAACAACCAACTAATCAGTTTAATTATCAACAAATCTGCTGAATGTATATCAATTAATTTCATGATTTTTCGAAGCCTTTACAACACCAAAGCAAGCCGATATAATAATGCAGGATCCTGTTGGTAATGTTATTAATTTGTGTACATTATCGAACTCATTAATAAACTGATAAAAAAAAACTGATAAAAACTGACTTACGTAATATGGGGTAAAATTGGCACTAGATCTGGCCCTTATGGATGCCGGGCCCCTGGAGCCAAGGCAAAGTGGGAAGCTTCCTTTTTTCCCCTACATTATCTATACACCACACCAGCAGTCAATTAGGATGAAATTAGGCATGTAATTATGTGTGCACTAATAGTGAAACGGTAATGGTTTCCCATTTGTATTGTAAATTGGATTTTGCGATTTTTCCAACATGTAAATGTACAACATCCGAGTAAGTACACTTCAAACCTTTACATTAACTTGCAGCTCAAAATAGACATAGCTTTGTCTTGAAAAAAATGTCACATTCAAAGGTTCTATTTGCGGTCCATAGTTCTATTTATGCCTTTTAAACTCAGAAATAGAATTTTACTCGTCAGCCACGAGACAGACACACAAATCAAATCAAAAATATTTAAAGGTTTCAATTTATTCCAAAAAAGTAACAGGGACAGCTGATGTTTTTTTACTCTATTGAAGTGAGTGCTACTTAATCAGGCTGTTTGCTGCTGATGGACAGTTGGGAGATTGTGGTTCAGTTTGGTTAAGATAAGGGCCGAGGATCTCCCGGCTGCTGACAGGAAGGTGTGAGGTCGGCCCAACGATAACAGTAACAAAAGCCACCTACATTTCAACAGAGCTTCGTTGTTGCTGCCTCAGACAACGGAACTGCATTTCTAGTGATGTCCAAATGAAGCTTCGTGAAGCATTTTCTTTATTTTCTGAGCCCAATAGATGGCGCTCTCTGTTCAACAAAGGGTTGAAAGCAATGGAAATATATCGGCCTTCGACCCTTTGTTGAACAGAGAGCGCCATCTATTTTCTATTTCTATTTCAAGAACTTTGACCACAGTCCCTTCTGTTGCTATGTTAGCCGTGTTTCATTTAGTGGTACGGAAAGTCATGGTGGCGCTTCAAGATACACAGATTGATGGTTTATATTGTCCCCAAAGGGGGAATTAGTTTGTTACAAGCAGTGCAAGCCACGCTCCAACAGTTTTATATGATCCTGACCTTGATGCTCGCCTTGCCTGTGGGAGGAGATGTTCAAAACAGAGTTCAACAATCATGAGGCAGATCAAAGAGTCGCACCGCTCATCCGTGTCACAGGCAGCCAATCAAATTGCGCAAGACTCCCGTTTTGATGCCGGTAGATGTGGTAGCCATGGACAACGGCAAATGCAGACGAAAAGGTCAATATCAGTGGTTTTTAATTACGAACTAATTAAGAACTACATATTGTTTCAGATCGTTGTGAACCCAAACCATCTGCTTTTTTTGGGGGGGGGGGGGGCTTTCTTCCCTCCTCCTGCTTCAACAGCTCCACGCTTGAATCCACATTTCATCGCCCGGTTGATCACGCAACCCCACTACACAGATCAGCTGTTTTGCCCGACGAAGTTTGTTGGCATTGGGTTTTTAGCACTTGGAGGCGTAATGTGACTGGCTTTTGAACTAACCATTTATCCATATTCCTGATGCATCTTTTGCACACAGCCTAGACGCCTAGACGAACCATGCGGCTGTGCTTGGATGCCCACACAGTCCACATGCCCACGATGTGCACACATCTTTAGAGCTGATGCCATTAAAAATGTGACTCAGGCTCTTACTCACCTCTCATGAGCCGTTAGCTTTGTGTGCGTCTGCATTGAGCACATAATTGAGACGCTCAGCTCCAATTAGTGTCTCCTGTTACCACAATAACAGTGCAAAGTGTGGTTGATTTTCCTCGGTGGTGTGCCCAAAGAGCATTTGCACAAAGTTAAACCTTCTTAAACCGTCACACACACGCGTTAGTTTTACCAGAGCAGGGCTACTCGATTTAGATTTCTGCTGATGTGGCCCTTTAAGGCAAAGGGGCATTACAATTAAAAGGGATTATCCAAGTGAGGGCCTTCATTGTTATATCATGCATTCAAAGCTGATGCTTTGGTCCTAAAGGTGCTGCTTGAGGTAAATAATAATGGAGAGGGGTTATCCTCCAGAGACCATGAATTTTCACAACAAACGTGATGGTGATGTAGCATGAGACATCTTGCTCAGAACCAACATTTTAGACAAGCTGGCATCTAAACTATTCTTTATTTCGAACTCTGCACAACTACATGTTTTTTTCACAATTTATTTCCCTCCATCTGCTTCCTCACATCCACGCCTCCGACGCCTCCGCCGACTGCCATGATCGTTTACCTCATAAAATTGATTAAGACACCAACGTCAGCCTGTGAGAGAGTTGAATAAGTTGTCCAAGGTTGCTCCACCGATTGAAATGCTATACATTACCCGCGAGCAACATGCAATTAAACTTTACAGAGAGATGGCTGTCAGCTTGATGGACGCAGGATTTGTGGGGTCTGGACTGGAGAGGATCCTCCCCTGTGATATCTGGGATGAAAGCTTTAATACATGGCAGTATAAGAGTCCATGCTCTGATTTATGAAAATGCTTTACAAATAATGTTTTAACGATGCAATATCAGCCTGATATACTTTATCCTGCGAGTTAATTTTTCCGTGATAAATCAAGCTCAGTTTTTAGCCGCTTCGCAATTCTTTTTTTTTTTTTCAAGGAATATGACTTCTAAGTGCAATTTCGCTCCTCCCATGCTTTCATTTCTCCCCTTTTAACTCTGGGAAATTTTGTGATAACTATTTCATTACCTTCTGAAGTCAGGCATCTGAACTTCAAAGCTGATATGGATTCATGGCAAAGTATTCTGAAGAGACACACTCTCTCTCTTTCTCACTCTCAAACTTTTTTTTATCTGCTTAAAGAGGTCTATTGCTTATAGAATCAAAGCACTGCTGGAGCACACCCCCTCAATAATGCAGCACACACACTCACCTTCCCCGGCTACGCTTCACCGCAGGAAGAAGTGAAAAGGTTTGACTCCAAACCCCAGAGTAATTGTTAAGTAACACTGATCTGAAGCACCTGTTTTATTATTGCATTCATTTCCACTGTGGCTGGGAAAAACATCCAACAGCAACATCTCCATCTACATAACTCCGAGCTTGTCAAGATATTAATATGTGGCTCCCCCTTGTCACCCCCTGTTAATCTTGTGATAAAACTCACTCTGCTTCGAAACATGATTAAACCTGCGATTGAATATAGCATCCATTAATACTCCTGACATGGAGACGACAAAAGTGGAACTCCTGAACGCGTGATTGATGTGCCAATTAATTTCCATCGAAATAAGATAATATCTTACTCTGTTATTATACCCTGCATATGTAATAGCTATCGCATAATTATAGCAATCGTTCAACATCGATGTGACAAAACGTCTTAATAGCCACAAAGACCCTCAAATGAGTTATTACTGAACTGAAGCAGATGCCAACAAAGAATCATCTTTCAAAAATCGGAGAATTAGTTATGAGCAGTTTCTGTTAAGTGTAGCCGTATACTTATGACCCACTAACAACACCAATGATATCAGCAATGATAGGTTGTGGTTTCTTTCTTTCTTTCGACAAATGTACGAAATGTGCGAATGTAAGTCGCTTTGGACCAAAGCGTCTGCTAAATGCCCAAGATGTAAATAAAATTCATGTGTTTTTAAAAACCCTGCCTACATGGACTTGTACATGACTCGCGAGAATGATCTAACAATATACTAGTAAAAGGCATTATATGATCTTTGTTTCCCACACATGAAGTAGCTGGAATATTTGTTAAAAACTGGACACTAAAGAAACTGAAACTCTGCCATAGTCTAATCCTGCATTTGATTTGCACCGGTGTTGTTGTGTTATCACATATTGTGCATAAGCAGTGCATTATTAATGGTGGCCGTTGCCTGGAAGCATAGTCTCCACAGTCCACAGTGACTTTAAAGAAATGCAGAGCTCTGCAGTGTGGCTTATCTGTAATGAATAGTTGATTGTGCAGCAACCCTTCCCATATCTGATTGGATGCATGCATCTCTCACTGAAATGTCACTCGTGTCTTCGTCTGATTTTCAAATTGGAAAAATTGGCATTTTTAGCATAGCTGCAGTTTTTTTTTTTTTCCAAAGTGTTTATCAATATCTGTGTCCAAATGAATTTGAGGCTAGAAATAGATCATGCATCATCAGCAAACTTGGAGTTTTGAGGTGCGTCAGCAACAACTCTCCACATCAGAGTTCCCTGACTGGTCCAGCGTATAAGTGGCTGGACTGGATCGCTCCCTGAGAGGATGCCAGTGAGCTGGATGGGTCCAACAACACGGGACTTGTAACCATGAGAGAGGTGTTTGACTCCTCATCTATCGAAAGTAGCATTTCACACATGCAGCCACAGCACTCAGCAGATACCAATTACCTTGGTGAACCAAGTGATCAGGGGAGAGCGAGAGGAGGGGGTATTTCGTCAGTTAAGATTGAATTTGTATTTGTATAAGTCAATAGTAGTTTGCAATATAAAGGTAAATTGAGTGATGTAAATAGCTATTGGGGAGTGTCTAGGTTCTTACTGTAAATTGGAGAAGTCTTGTGGGTGGAAAAGGGAGGGACTGATCGGCTCTCTGACTGTAATCCGCTACACGATGGACATTTTTTTATCAAGCAGTCTGCTGTTTATTTTGAAGAGAGATGCAAGTCTTTTTTTACATTCACAGTTAAGTCGAGTGCTCTAGAAACCAAGATGTTGGCGTGTTTGAAGGCTCCTCATTTTTTGTGACCATGCTTTGCACTTCAATGCTGCTTGCTTCATCCTGTTTGTAGAGGTCGACCACCAACAAAACCCTACCACTAAGTGGTTTTCTAGCCTAAACTGTTTTAATAGTGAAATATCCCGACTGACAGAGATAAACCTGGAAGAGGGATGAAACACACTACCAATTAAAATATATTAGTGTAAATAAAAAATTTGATTCAAATGTAAAATATCTGAAAAGTGGAAGAATAAAATCAAGATTTGGATTTCTAAATGGAAATTGTCTAAGGGAAGAAGATTACAATACAAGGCAGAGAGAGTTATGTACAGCACAGAGGGAAATGCCAGGACCAAAATATTTGACCTAATTCGAAACCAACCCATGGAACACTTTGCGCTCTGCATAAATTATGAAAGAGACCGGGAACCAAATGGGACCCCAGGGCAATCGGAACTGATCCAAATAGTCCCCAAGGTCATCATAGCTAATCCAAAATGCAGCTGATGAAAAAAACATTCAGGCACGCAAGATATTAACAGGCAGACCGGAGACCTGAGACATTACAGCAGGATCCTACCTGACCTGATTAGACTGAATATAATTGGGTCCCTCCTGGGTCGATTGGCCCCTTAAAAACATCGAGAAGATTTTAATACTCAGATTATCATCTAACTGAATTAAACAAAAGTAATCGGTGTATTAAGGGATCATACCAAATTGCATTCAAAAACCGTTCATACTTCAGTGGATAAACCATCCATCATATTTTATTGAAACCCCCAGAAGGAAAAGATCAACATAAGCTAAACATGCCCTGATCCATAAGAATCAGCCTCCGGGCCACAAATCCAGTAAACACTGAAAACCCATCAGTGGTGCGTGACACTCCCCACATGACAAATGAGACACAATAAAGCATCTGGGCTCATTTGTCCGCACAAACTCACCTCCTTGGAAGTGACAACTGGCAGCGAAGCTCCTCAGAGAACGGGGAGTTTTGAAAGAACACATTTTATGAGCCGAGGAAGAAAAGTATGACATATTAAGTACCTCAGAGGCAGACATTTCCAACTGTTTGTGCTTTTACGTTCAATATCTTTTTGCTATGAAGCACCACAAATCAGCCTGGGTGGTAAACATGAGCATGCCGTCTGCGACAGACTACAGATTTATTTGATCGATAGTGAGGGATTTAGCCATTTTTGGAGTAAAAAGTTGCTAAGCCCTATAAGCTTGTGGTAAAAAAGTCAGTTTTATAAAGAGACAACTGACCCACGGGTTTCATCCTCCACACTTTCCAGTGACGGTCAGACATCAGGACTGTTGCTGTAGGTAAAGCTGAAGGACCCTGGAGGCACGCTACTGTTTTCAATAGTGATGTAGGACTCATGAACATGAATTGTCCTCTAGTGTGATGCATCAGAGGCTAAAACATCAATCTGAACACTGAACTTAGTCCTCTGTCATCTACACTGATGCCTTTCACGTCATTTGCCATTTCTTTGGCATTTTACCTGAAATAACATTCTGTTCTATTTATTTATTTTTCCGTTTATTTAACAGGGACAATATATACAACATTGTCACAAATGATTGTGAAAAAGACGTCTAGCTTCAGCTGATTTGCACTCCCTGGCCGGCCTTTTACATACAATGAAACAATAAATACAGTTAAACAATTTAGACACTTAACATAAAACACAACACTAGATGAAATTAACATTGAACAGGATTTAAAGGCAGAGTAGGTCATTTGGAAGAACCACAGAATCTGTGACTTTGAACGCATCGCGGAACCGAAAAAGTCCCCCTTCATTCTGACCTCTGTTCAAAGCCGCTCCCCCACAACACTAGAGTAATCATTGACAGACAGGCAGGACCTCCAATTATTTTCTCCCGTCCGACTTTTTTGATTGGTCGGGGTTTTAACAGTCCTGCCACGGCCACAGATGACATTTAATTTTTTTTTTTTTATGTCAGAGCATTCAATTACTTAATTGCTATCGGTATGTTACAAGGATTTCAAGTAATATAACAGAAAGTGTTTCTGAATAGAATCACCTCCTCAACCTTTAAGTGTTTTGTGTTGATGATGAGACGTGAGCGTTCACATCTCTGCTGCTTAATCCAAAGTTTAACTTTCACTCTCAACATCCTCAGTTCTGTGTGAGATTTCATTTCCGGAGATGCTGTGTTCCTTCCACTGAGAGGAATAGTTTTCTTACTGAACTGGCTCAGTTTATTCACCACTCATCATTAGGTAAGAGAAATAAACGCGTTGAGCAGATTCTGCATCGCCATGATGACGACCTTGGTAGAAGTCTGTAGGTGTGTAACAACATTGTACAAAGATCTGGCAATAATGACAAGTCACTGTCTCTGAGGGTTCTGCAGTGCTGGATGTTATGTTCTCAACAGGTGACTGAATAAAGTGCCAGTGGGGAACCTGGAGACCACATGGTAGATGATCTGGATCTGTAGCTACAGTAAGGTAGCTAAGCTTCAGCTAAACTTCAGCTCCAATTTATATTGGTATTGGTGGTGATATCAGTTTGTGCAGACTGTAACCAAACCAAAGTCCAGGTTAACCGTGTGCAATGTTGCCCTTTGTATTCTGCTGTTGAATGAAGCAAAGTATCCTTACGTAGAAAGGTAACTGATTTGATTTTTCATTTCTTGGGAGGAACAAAGAATAGAAAAAAAGAAATTCACAAACATCAACATTCCCTGTTTCTTGTTCTTATTTTTGATACAGAAAAAAAGGTTCCATTTGACCTTTGGACACACCAACACTTATAAGGGATGACTGTCAGTACAGCGAATGAAGGCAGCCTGCACAGAAGTGGAGCCGTTGATTAGATCTGCTGTGTTGTTGATGAAACAATGATTGAACTACGGAACAGTTAAGCATAATGATGAAATCTGAAGGACTTTAGCAGCATAAAAACCTCACTGTGCTTCTGGCCTCGTACTGCCTCATCCACCACCGTATTTGGCAACACTTTCAGACATCGTGGGTTGAAGATTGTATTGAGTTTGTCTGCGTGGTGAAATTAGTGAAATCATACGTGGGAAGATATATTCTCCTCCCAGATGATGATGATGATGATGATTGTGCTTCTGAAACTTGCTTCAGAAGCTTCTGGTTGGACAGCTGCTCAAGGTGTTTGTCCGTTTCTCTGGTAACTGGTGAGGTCACAGGTTGATCTTCTATTTGCAACCACTGTTCATCGCGGTCATTGTTTTCTTATTGTTTTCCAGACTTTTTCTTCAGCAGATGTTTAACTTTGAGTGCTCGAAATATATGTACCTTCCACTGTAGTGTAAGGAATCACGCAGTGTGCATTTCTGTGGATTCAATGTCCAGTGATACATTCTCCAGATTTAAGCCTAACATCCATTTCTCCATAGGAAAAAAGGTTTTGGACAATTCACAATCTAATCAACTGCTCCGTCTGCAGGATTTCGCAGGTATTTTTGGGGAACTGTTGCAGATTATTACACCTGATTTCACAGCAACTTTAAATGACATTGCGATGCATGTTGCGATATTTTTAGGCGTTGTGTTGCAATGAAATTGCATGAGCAAGTTCAAATTTTAGAAAAAGTTATGATTCTTGTTGTTGGTGACATTTTCATGAAGCAATAATTTGAGATGTTGTATCCCTAAACAATTTTCTTTATCATAAACACAACATACACTCAGGCTTTCAACAGAAAACAACAGGAATTTTAACCCTTTATTGGGCACTCATTAAAATACTTGGAGTGTCATTGCAGGACACTACAAGACTATATACTGTTGCTCGTACGTCTAGGGTAAAACATATAAAAGGTGTATAAATAAAAGTTAAAAGATTGGTCCGATGGCATAGGATAGTCTGGACAAAATTGCAAGCTTGCGCATAATTAATGCAGATTGGTTGAATTTGCATCAACTATTGTCATCGCAACTTCCTGGAGGGTCTGATTTTCTTCCCTGCTGCCATATAAACTGCTAATTGTGATTTAACTTGATGTGACTCACTTGTGTGGCTGGGTTTGTCATTGTGATCTCGTTAATTTGCAGCTCTTTTTCATGTGCTGCTCCTGTTGTTGCAGCATCCCCATGGCTCTCTTCTCCAGTCTCACACCATCACTGGAAGCAGACCGCATCCGTCTGCCGCGCTTTGAACACAGACTCCTGTGGGGAACGCGTCACATCTTTTAAACTTCTCTGTGAACTCATTAGGAATTTATCCTTTACACCTCAATGTGTTTGGACCATATTGTGCTTAAGATCCTTGGTGTAAGTGGGGGATCTCATTAGTTCTTATTGCTGACTTACTCGAATGTGTCTAAAGGGAAGTGAAGGGCTGATTCGATTCCTCACATGAAGAACCAAAACACAACCTTGTGTAGTTATAGTTAGCCCAACCAGGACCTTTTTTTATGACCTACCAAGTGGTTTTGTGGCCTCACTTTCGTTTTGTGGCCTAACTTTCGTTTTGTGGCCTAACTTTCTTTTGCGGCGTGATGTCATCCTGACAGGAACAATGACAAAAGTGTGGCGCAGCCAAAAAACGACGAATCTAGTTGAAATTACACACAACATTGTGTGGATTGTCAAGAAAAAATGAAAAATTGTACAAGAATCAGAATAATTAGACTTAAAGCGGTTATAGGCAAAACTCTGATGTGAGCAACCCATAAAACACAATGTTGAGTTGGAAGAGAGAAGCCCTTCCCATTGATTGAACTGCTGTAATTTCTCCCCTTCATTAAAATGAAATGTTAATCTCCACGTTGTCACTGATGGAACGGTCCGTCCACAAGTAGAGAGAAGTAGAGCCTGTCTAAAGGTCCCCCCTACATCGCAGTGAGCAATGCACTGCAGATAACCCCGGACAGACAACTGGCTGATAACACCAGTGAGGATTTCAGTCCAGGTTTTGTCAAGCGGTTGTCAGTCGAAGCTGCCAGCGGACCAAATGGTCTAGTTGAGCTTTAAAAACTGGACTAAAGCTGTCACAATTCAGCGTTCTCCTCAAATGTCACCTCTCGGCTCTCATTAGGCATTCCCGTAGCGAGGAGTAAGTACTTTGTCATTCTGCTAGCCGCCGTCCACTTGAATTGACATTTCACTCAGTGGCCCTCATTTCATTCAGTATTCTTCGGAGACTGCCTTTGCCTCCGTCCCCTCGTTTCCAGCCAGGCCATTTCACCTTTTTGTCTCCCAGGAAATGGATTAGCCAGCCAGGACTAAAATGAAACTGCCAAATCAATTAGGGCTCCTCAAAAGGTGCACATTCATTTTCGTGCTTGTTCATCACACCCTTCCGCTTGTCTGTTGCCATCATATATATTAGTTGGTTGGCACTTTTGCTGCATGACAAACCTACGAAGGAAGACATTTAACGCGGGCACGTCTGAATGAGAAGAGATGATATGCAGGATTTGGAAAGAGCATCATTCCAGTACAGGGGAAATAGTTTGTAAAAGGCAAAAAACATTTTTTTAAACACAGACATCAGTATGTGATCATTGGAGGCAATAGAATGAAAATGCCTCTATTATCATAATTCAAAGATTGCAACGATCACATCAGGTTTCTTCTCCCGAGAGGAGGTCGATGAGTTTGGGTGACAACACATTTACGTTCATTTACATTTACGTTTCCTTGTTTCAATAGTTAACGTTGATATCTTTTGACCATGAAAACGACCTAGTGTTAGTTCCAAAACTTAACCAAACCTTAAAGTTATAACGCATAGAAATGTTTGCTACACGAGCACCGATATTCTAGCAGGAGATACGCTTCCATCAAGTGAGCAAATTAAACCAACCTGTCCTGCTAGCTAGAACCTAGCGAGCTGGCTATCCCCAAATTGGTGGTTTTAGATTTTATTATTATTTTAATGTCTCATGTTTTTAACAAATAAAGGTATGACAGAACTCATTCATGCTCGTGTTGATGTGGACATTTACTCATTTATAATGAAGAAAAAAAAACTGCATTCCATGAAATGAAAATGTGTCAACCGTGACATTTATGTTGGGTTGACCAAAATATTTACACCATGACATTTTTATAGATAATCAGTAATGTGGTGATGATGAGCAAAGTGGGTGAAGGCAAAATAGAACAGTTCATTTAGACAATGACATCACTTGACTTTAATGCGGGATAAGACACATATATTACCAAATTTAAAACGATATCTAGTCTGATATCATAATATCTATGTAATATTTCTGTATTGGTGAGCCCAGGTGAAGTCACACCACACACAATGAGTGGTGAGTAGTTGTCCGTCCTGGGTCTTCTTCTATAAACCCATAATGTGTGTAAAATGCGTAAAATATAACTTTTGATGGAAAACGTACATAGCCACATCATTCCCTGATTGGTAGACTGGAATGACCTCGACTTTGTCAGAGAGGCCGGTACATTTAGCAGCAGGAGCTCGCTTATAGAGCCATCACCTGAACCAGCAGACGGGCCGGGCTCAGCATGCCGTCTCTGGGGTTTCTACGGCGTTCTCTTCCTCATTTTGTAGCACAGCTTCATGGTTGTGGACTGTTTTACATTCCACTGCACGAGCTTCATCACTGACAATCTTCTTCTCCACTGTGGCTAAACGTGTGCCCTCCACTCACACACTCCATAACGTTAATACGTTTGATTTGCTTATGCATAATTCAAACACTCTAGCACGTGTCCGATTTGCTGCTCCGAGTGGTCACAGCAATTCATTTGAAAAAAAACTTTTACTAGGATGGCGACTTCAGAAAACAATCATATTTATATTTGTTTTAATATTGAACAGTTTTGAAAAGCATTGAATTCAATTATGTAATGCTGGTGATAAGGGTCTCTTTCATATAAATCATTTTGTTTTGTCCCATTGTTCCGGTCTGATTTATTACTTTTCCATTCATGACAGTTTTACTTTAGCTAATATGAGAGCATAACTAACTATAATATCTCTTTATCTCTTGTTGTCATCACCTGTTCCAATTACATGCAAAACAATTGGGCAGCGAGCCGCTTGTTTTCATTGTTTCCTTTTGGCTGTGGCTGTAGTTTTGTCCATATATATATACACACACACGTATCACAAGCTTGGAGGCATGACTGAAGACTGTCACAATAATGAAGAAAAAGACACACAAAGTGCTGCTTAATTACAGTAATGAGTAATTACAGCTGCAGGCTACTACAAAGTGACCAGAATCTACACACTTAATTGGGTTTCATGTTGTGGATTCTCCTACTTGGAAAGTTTGCTCTCATTTTTTAAAAAGAGGAGTGGAGCTAATGTTTATACAGTCCATATTTGGCTTCCTTGTATCCGAAGGTTACGACGCTGCAGCATGAAAGGTTTTTTACAAGAGTTTAAAAATTAAGCCTGTGATAAAGCACCACCATTTTGTGCATTTTATAGCACAGGAAGATGTTTTTCTTTTGCCATTAACAAATGTCATCTACTGCACGAATACATTTTAAGAAAATTGCCACGAATTGACATTTTTGCATACTATAACCTGGAGTTTTGCAATGTATGAGACCGAATAATAACTCGTTGTCTAAGTGCAGCAATTTTGATGAAAGTTGCAAAGATGATGGAAGAGCTGAAAGCACTCCAGCGGTCCTTTGGGCCCCGGGCGACTAATTGTAATTTGTGGAAGCTGATGCCTTGGGATTCTTGTGCTCCGACACAGAGATTCAAGTGCATGTCTGAGGACGTCGCCACGGCTGTTTGCAGGAGCAGCAGCCCAAAAGAGGGCAAGCCTCTGATTTCATTTTGACCTTACCGCTGCAGACAGGGACAGACGCGTCCTCATTCCAACTGAAGTGTGTCTGGGTGTCATGAAAAGAGCTGAGATGATCGCAGTGATGCAGCACATGTGATGTTATGGTATATATTCTTGCATTCTTGGAGCCCCCATTGCTTTTGACGCATCACAATTAAGTTTCAAATGAGGTGTTGTGGATGGGTGAAAGTACTTTTGCTGCGTTTTTGTTTTGTTTCAATTGAGAGTCATTTTAAGCCTAAAAATGATGTTTTTCACTAAATCTAACAAAGTACCCTTTGTTGCTCTTTTGTTTTGTTTTGTATACATTTCCCAGTAGTTTTATCCCAACCAATTAGATGTTTTGCTTGACCTAATCAGCTCATTTTGTAGCATTTTTGTCTTGTTTTATTCCAATCTGTAGTCATTTGAAGGCAAACCACCATGATTTGATCTAAACCCAATCAAGTAATATCTCCTAAACCTAACCAAAAACTATCGCAGCAAGTTAACCACATGTTTGAAATTAAAAATTGTAACCAAGAATATCTTCCCATGAATTGTAATTGTGAGTGGCGTTATATGGGAACGTGACCGGGTTGTTCAGTTGTGCTTTGAGGACTTCTCACAGTTCAATAAGAGCGCTCCTTTGGTCTTTAATTCCTGTAACATTGGCTTGTCAAAGGATCATTTCCCCTTCACTGGACAAAGTAATGGAGTAATTGTACACAATTAAAGCACTTTCATGTTTTCTACACGCACAATTGCAGGCTTTACATGTAATTAACATAGTTCTTGTCATAAACCAATGGGCTGTGAAGGGGATTAGTGTTTGCGTGTGAATGGGACCCCTGTCAGCTGTGGAATGTAATTAGGGTTAACAACTAGCTTAGGCCCAAAACATCTTCAAGCAGGAGTCAGTGAGCATTGTAATTAGGAAGCACTTTACATGGCATACTACTGTGCTTAATGTACTCTAACTTTCCGCCCACCGCGGCCTCACTTTGTTCCTAAAAAGGGAGGACACGCTGCCATCGAGGACCTCAGCTGGAGGACAGATCTGTTTTGAAACGCATGCGGCATTCATAGCTCATTATCGGATATGATTAAGTTCTCCGGCTGTAATGGATCTCGATGGCCCCAAACACATCCATCATAATTGGAGATGTGTCACGGGGTATCAATATGCTGCCAATTTGTAGGTGACTTACACGTGCAACGTTTACTCCTCTGTTGCGTCGGCCCCCGGAGTTTCGCTGGTGTATTCAGAAGATGAACCATGTGGCACTGTAACAGGTAAACAGACCGGTGAGTGTTGTCGGAGTGAGTTTAAAGAGAGCTACTCTGGGTTTAAAAAAGAGCACACCGAATCCAACGTTCTACAGCTCACATGATTTCACATGGAGTTCAGTCTCACAATGGCAGAACAAGTGGAGCAAACCTAAACCTTTACAGAGCCGCGGTGCTGGGAAGGTTCCCCTTTGGTAGACTGCTGCTATGACAGCGAATGGGCAGCCTATCGCATGTACAGGGTTGGATTTTTTTTCAAGGCTGTAATCATTCCTCTTGTCTACACTGGCTGTGAATCGATGCCTTTGACTACACCAGAAAAACAGGAAGAAAATCCATAATAAAATGCTTTACTTGAACATAATCCAAGGTTTTGCAGAATTGTCCGATACGCCTTTGCCGTCGGGGTTTTTATTGACCACAAGACAAGTGTGTATTTGCTCCTAATGTCTGGCATTGGAGTCCTGTTAGGAAGGAACTGCTTCAGAGTCAGTATAGATCGTCTTAAAGCATTAGTCTACATTCTGAAAATCAGTTGAGCCTCTGAGACAGATTACAAAAAAGCATCCCGCCCCCCCAACCAAACCCCTCCCCTCAGAGGCGGGAGCAGGGGAGACTAGGGGATTGGATGGAGGGTAGGAGCCAATGGGAGCCTTCCGGAGCAATGGCTCCCATTGCTCTGGAAGGCTCCCATTGGTCAATTTCTATGCAGGCCTACGGCTCCAAATCGTAGACCATAGCTTTAAAGCAACCAATACAGTAAGATATTATATTTGTTATATTATACTTTTCAGGAAATGACTACAACTACATCATCTACATCATCCATTTTGGTATTTTCTCTGTGGTCAGATGAATGCATCTATTATTATATTGTTCACATTTGAACAAAATCAAGCTTGAATGGAGTTACGAGGTATACCTGCTTTGGCCGTCAAACAAACAGTACTTTCACTTTTTTGTCCAGTGTGAAACCAAAATTAACAAGACTTTACATTCCTTATGTGATATAGCGTTGTTACATAAGTCCGCTTATAGTGGTTGTTCTATAAATATGAACCCATATGCAAAGGTTGACCAAATCATATATGTATGAAACAGACTATGATGTATTGTATTAAGACTGACTGCTCAGTTTCACCCACTGGCCTACAAGGCAGTGGGCAGAGGAAATGTGTTGATGTGTTGCCCAGTGTATCGACTCTATTATTGATCAGTTGTGCTTTCAGACACGTGGTCTGTGAAGATGACGGCAGCTCTTGTGTTTCATGTTGGAGATTTAATATTTTAAAAGATGATGCGAGCCTCCATGTCAACACTTGTGTTAATGTTTCTCTGAGAGTCAGACTGGTTGTCTTCTGTCAGTCACCGTCTCTTTACTAAGCCGACTCATCACGACCCCCGCTGCCGCCGGGATTCCCGAACTACCGCCGCCGCGTTACGGAACGCCCTTAATGGAAATATATCGGCCTTCAACCCTTTGTTGAACAGAGAGCGCCATCTATTGGGCTCAGAAAATAAAGAAAATGCTTCACAAAGCTTCATTTGGACATCACTAGTGGCAGCCCACCAAGCGTGCAATACTGGCAAGCAGTAAACGTTGTTTACCGTAATATGGCAGCTGTAGAGTCAAAGAAGAGACTTTTTCAATAAATGAACCTAGTATTTTATAGGTTCAAATAGACACAAAATATTGTTTTGATTCATTCTACTGGTAGTCCGTTTTGCTCAAATAGAAATAGGGGCCTGTCTCTAATTCTGGCCTCCTTCCAATAAAGGCCTAGGCCGCGATGCGCTTGACTAAATAAAGGCCCGGGCCTATATTAGAGGATTTACGGTATGTTTATTATGTTTGATGTGTTAGCAGTTGCCTCATCTACCTCAACTTCCACCCACGATGTCATCACCTCATTGCTTCCGATCAAAGCGGGTGTACGAGAGTATAATTAGCTCACAAGTGCAAACGTTCAGTCGTGGGATACATGTGTATCACGCAAAACGTATCATCATATTGCCACATCGGTGGCTGATCTATTTTCTGCTGCTGTGGGTGGAGACTCTCTTCTTCTATGACGTATTTCTCCTTTTATCATTATTGAGCATCAGTGCAAATGGCGGCTCTACAAAGGAAATCTCACTCTTTGAAGAGACTGACACCATGACACAGGGTTTCACATCTTTGAGACATTTTGTACTATTAAAGACCTGTTGATGCCACAATGGAAATATCCTGATATTGCATCACAGAGCGCACATTTGACCAGTCATATGCCAAGAGAGACACCATCTAATAACAAAAAGGATCCACTTGAAGACATCCGAGAGACGTGTTTAGGTCTTTATTTTCACACATCCTCACTCCCAAGTAGTGGTTTGGTCAGTTGCTCTAAACTTCAAACTATATCACTCTAGGTATCCCTCTTAGTAGTCCACTGAAGGAGGAGTTGTAGGTGGTGGACAGGTCTCAAATCACCCAACTGGACTAGACTGCTGGATACGTCCAGTGTGAAGTACCTTTATTTAAGCCAAACCCTGAGATTTGTACTAATTCTAACCAGGTAGCTTTGCTGCCTAACTACCATTTTGATGTATTTCAGACTGTTTAAAACTGAGACTGTTTGGTCTGGAAGAAGTTTACCAGGAAATGTAATTGAGTTGTATGGGAAAGTAATTTAGTAGGAGACAGGGTTGTTCTTGTTTGGTGTCTTTTCAAAATAAATCTGTTCAAATAAAATTAGGTTAAGATAACAAACCAACTAACAAATCAGAACCCTATTACATGTGTCAGAGCAGCCTTAAATCCACATGTCAGATTGTGTTACGTCTCACATCACAGTGAAATATTATTGCTTCCTATCATACGGTATTTAAAAGACACTTTTTTAAATGCGTATTTCAATACCACACTAAGCTGGCATCGCATTATGGAATCTGGTGATGATAAGCTGTTCACTGCAGTACATAATGACACATTTCATCTGCCACCGTAGTTTAAGATTACAGGGTTTAATGTGTCACATGAAGTCCAAGACCTGAGTTTAACCTCCTCGAGTGTTTGTGTTTTTAAAAAAAAACATGATTGCTGGATAAAGCCGATAAAATATTTAGTCCTTTTTTCGTGTGTTTTCATTGGTCGTGCACTTCTGTCATGCGGGGTCAGGGCCTATCCCGTCACAGTGAGAGCCGTAATACAATCACAGCAGCACCGGGTGGTCTGGTCTATATTTCACTTGAAATGATAACAGTTTCTCTTCATGTGATGTTAATTTAGTCGTGGCAACTCAATGGGGCCTTTTTGATGCACAATAATTGTGGAGAACATTTTACAAGAAGTCAATTTGAGATTTGCATAAAGAATGGCAGCATGTCATGGTGGAAGGGTTTTGCAATAAAGAGACAAGCGATTGAAATTGAGATACTTGCGAGCGGCCGTGGCTTTGGCTCAGAAGGCGCTCATGCGATAGGAATGAAATATAAATGGGAAAGTAATGGAGGTTTTTTCCGACAGTGTCATTGAAAACTTTTACATCGGTGACGGCTGCAAAACTTAATTCTGGGGGACGTTTTTCAGGTAAAGCAGAAGTTGCTCCTGACGAGTTGAAACATTTAAATGCAACATCATTATTGTTCTCTGTAAAAAGTTTAAAGCTAATGTTTTGATCTGTTCTTGTTTTAATGACCCAGAGCCGCAGCATCTTAGTGGCAGATAAATGCCTTTTACTGCGGATGATAAATGCTGGGATTCTGAATTGATATTGGACATTCATTAAGTGACAATTACCTTAATTGCATTTGCACAGTGCTGGCTGACTAATGGGTTCACACTCATAAAATACTGTCTTTTTAGTTTTAGTGGCTTTAAATTTAAAGAGTCAATTTAAACATAATATAAAAAAAAAAATAAAAAAAACAGATTGTGCATTTGTTCTCATTATGTGAACACGGCAAGCGCAGTTAGTTGACCTGCAGAGCGAGCAGATAGAAACAAAGAATGATTGATATTGTCATTCCTAGCTGTCGGCTCCTGAGAGAAGTGCTTTGTGTGATGAGTGTGCAGTAAGAAGTGATGTCAGCGGTGGAGATCTGTAACCCAGATGAACCTCGAGCGTAGCGTCGTCGTGTTTCCGAGAGTTTGAACGTCGACTCCTGAGACTCCTGCAAACTTCTTTTTGCTAATTAGCTGGATGTCAGTGAGCTCGGGAGCGTCTCCAACTCCGAAAGTAAAGAAATACATCATTAAATGTCTGTGGGGGTGTGTGCATGTTGCAGTTTACATAGATGTAAAATACAAATTAAAAGTAAAACATCAAATGTTTGACTTTCTGCGTACGTGTTCCCACCAACATGGTGGAAATGTGCATCCCTAATGAGCAATGTCCTCCTGATTCTGAGAATGATTCGTGGTGCGACGACTGATGGGACCAAGGTCTGTTTCACTTCCCAAAATACTTCGAAGTACGATCCTCCAGGTTCCACTTCAGGAACGGTTGAGTTTCAGACATCCTGGTCTGGGTTAAAATAAGTGTATCTCCTTGAATAATAGGTTGTGTTGGGATGAAAAGTGATTCCTCATTGGATATTACCAGAAATAAATCTTTGAGAGGCAATCAAACTGCTTTATACCATCTTCCCTGTCACCTTGTTTGTTTCTGAACATAGCAGCGTAGACACAGTCGAGCATCTGTCCTCCGGTGGAACTCCATCTTAATCCTCCTCAGGTGACATATATAGACTTCACACCAGGCCCATATAACCACTGTGAAGTATGTAAAACAGGAGACTGAAATTGATGTGCCGGTCCAACGCCAAGACTTTGGGACAATTAATCCTGCTTCGCCATTAAAGGCGTCTCCTTGATACAATAGAGGGTTGCAGGTCCATCTGTGAAGTCAGGATGTTAGAGTCATGCATACATGCAAGACAGAGAGAGCTCTGGCTCCTAATTCTGCTCATTAATCACCTGTCTGCCCGACCCATCCTCCAGAGAGAAGCGCCCGGCTCCTCCGAGGTAATTACAGCACTTGAAGGAACGTTCTCTCCTGCAAATGCTCATAAGTAGCCATCTTATCTCTCTCCCCTACCCTTTTTTGTCTCGACCACGGAGCGTCGACGTCCTCTGGAGAAACTTCCTCCCACTCCTCTCCAGCCTTTTTTGTGCTGATCCGCTCTTGCTCCTCTTCAGCTGTTTTTATTTTCAGGCACACATCCATTTGGCATCCAATGTGAGATAAATAAATTATAGCCTCTAAAATCAATGCCCAGTCCACGATGTAGGCTGTAGGCTTAATGCTTGCTCCCCTGCTAGAATGATGCCGCTGGGGTTCCAACAGGCTGCTGTTTTTTTGTTGTTTTTTATGCTGTGATTTTATTTTTCCCGAAAAGCTATTCCAGTCCTTCTGACATTTTATTATTTGTGATAAGTTTTCATGGATAATATAACATTTACTGCAGAGACTGATGGACGTTTTGAGGCATCATTTGTCTCAGGAAGCTGTTCGTTTGTCAAGCAGCGTCCTGGTCTGGACCACTTTTTTCCCCCGACTCACTGCAGCGTTGGTTGGATTTCTCCCCGGAACCACTCAAAGAATCTAAAAATAAATCAAAAACATATCGGCAAGAGCAACATCTTTGTGCATTTATTTTTAAAGGCAGAGCAGTCGCAATGCAATCCCTCAGTCTGTAAACTCTGTGTTGATGTTGGTATCAAATATTTATAGCAGGATGGATGATGCCTTTTTTTTAAGTTAACATAGTAATCTTGTAGCTGGTTTTAGGTAGTCTGACACAAGACTTGCGTAACATACATATTTGAAGCTGTCCTCAGCAAGAGCTACACTGCAGCAGATGTTACAGCAGGCTGCCGTCACACTAACCCTGCTCCTGCTTTCTGTGTTTGCAGATGGAGATGATACCTGAGCCTGATCCTGACGATGAGGGCACAAAAATAAGCGTAAGTTGGATTGCACGTCACGTGTCCTTGTTACGTCAAGTTCCTTCTCTTTTGTGTGGCGCGGGGTTGGCGACCGAGCCAACGCAGCAGTCGCTGATTTCCCCCCCGAATAATACACCTTCGGCTGGAGAATGGAGCTAATCAGTGATATCAGTGGCAGTGTGTTATTACTGTCAGAGTGGTTCCCTTCCTGGGCTCATGCCCCGCCAACCCTTCTGTCCCCTTTTCTTCCTGTCGTTCTGAATGTGCATTCTGTGCCCAGTGCAACACACTTACACATGTGCTCACATATATATATAGTATATAGTATATATCGTATATAGTAAATAGTAAATATCCTATAGTAAATAGTAAATACCCTTTATATAGTTTGGGTTGCATTATGCCATTGCTGACAACATTCCAAATAAATGAGCGGGCTGCTTAAGAGTAATATAGGGTTTACAGGATTGCTGCATCACCATGATTAAGTACCTTAATGTCTGCCAAAAACATACATTACCATTCAGCTCTTTTATCTACGACCAGTTTCTCAGCTGACTTTCCAGAAAATTGACTCTATAATGACACACATATATTTAAATGGCTCTATAAAATTCACATCACGTACATGCACTGTGATAGAGGGGTTTATTTAGATCGGCCATCTCAAGACACCACTAGATTTTAAGCTCCAGCTGTTAGGCAAAAGAGATCGGCTCCAGTGCCACCAGGTATTCAAAGGTAATGCAAAGCCTTCAAGGTTCAACAGAAGATGGAGGGGAAACCTGTACATGCTTATAGCACATAGTTACAGATCTAAATTCAAACCCTGACTTGTGCACTTTGCAATATATTTTAACCTGTAATTATCATTGCAGCTTCTGTATGTGTCCAATCCAGGCCCACAGTAGTTTGTGAAATAGTTAAATGGAATCTATTGGGTTTGAGTACAGGGATAAGAATTGTCCCTGTCAATGCAACGTACACAGCTAGTGACTATATCAAATTATGAGAAGACTAGTTATGGTGGGGGGGACAACACACACTTTCAACCACAAGACCGGTGTTGGACACCACGTCTTCCAAAGTGATGCTTTTAAGTGATGCATTGGTGATGGTCTTCCTAAACCAAATGCTTGTTTTGTTGCCTTATTGTACATTATTATTTTTATGTATTTATTTAAGTGTCTTCGAGTTAAAAAGTGCTATATAAGTCCTATAAATTATTATTTTAAGACTGAAGATTAGATAAGATTGCCCTAAAATAATTGCAAAATATTTTTTTAATCCTGCTACATTCTCAAACTTCACAGGTCATACAATAGCCTGGTCTCCTAAAAATTACAACACACTGTTTTATCAATTTTATTTGGAGGGATTTGTTTTGGGATATTCCACAGATACGCTTCTATCCACATAAGAAGGACGTCAAACTTTCACACAGGAGATTGCTGTTTTTGTCCGGTGTGAAACCAGAAATGAAATTGTATGAATTTTTCCTGAGCTAAGAGGTCTGTTTGCCTAAACTTAACATTGTTAATGTTAATGTTTCCCAGTCAAAAAAAAAAAAAAAAAAAAAACCATGGCACAGGCATGCTCACTACTTGCAAATGAAATACAGTATTTTGAAAGTTGTGCTTAACAACATGAAACAAAAAAAATCCATGTCCATGTACACAGATAAGTACATTTCAATTTGGAGACTATTTCATGAACTGCCATGAGAAAATGTTGCTATGTTGCATGCATGAGTCCAACGTCTTCTTAATTGGTTCAAATCCAAATGTCACAGTACAACCATCATGTAGCATGTTGTAGAACTGAGTGGCACATGTTATGAAACCCCCTGGAATTCCATCACTGTTATCACATTGAGTTCTCTTTAAATCCCTCTAACAGACCGTGAAAGTCCAGGGCAATGACATCTCACACAAGCTGCAGATGTCCCGAGTAAGCAAGAATGACGAAGGGCTGTATGAGTGCCGGGTGACGCGAGCTAACTATGGAGAGATCGTGGAGTACAAAGCTCAGGCCTGGCTGAAAGTCAATGCCACGGTCAGGCCACGGCGACCACTGATACCTCCCAAGAAAAGCTCCCCACTGCACCTGACAGACAAGAAGCCAAGACGGTCCAATCCACCTCTGGGCCAGGACAGCCAAAGTTCAGACCAGAGGGTATCCTCCACCTCCACCTCCCACACATCCTCCAATACAGCTAAACACAGCCCCGGCTCAGGTAAGGCCCCGGGGAAGGGTTATGCAACGAGGGCTTAGTGGAACACAGAAAAAAAGTTGTGTTTTACTAGCAGCAGAGATTGTGGTCTGCAACCTTTCTGATGTGACGCGTTTGTGAGTCACCTCCCGAAAAAAGGTTGTTTGAGGTTGTTTGGTTGGGATGCAGTACAACCAGCAGCATTCAGCATGAGTTTATACAGCAGTCAAGTGTAAACTGTGTGTCCAAAATCACTCATTCACTCTGCGATGAGTATCGGCCACAGTGCAGAGTTCTATATAGATCGAAGTATATGAAGAGGACTATAGAGAGGACTACGTAGAGGAATATGTAGAGGACTATGTAGTTGACTATAGAGAGGACTATGATGAGGACTTTCTGTAGAGGACTATGAAGAGGACTATATAATGAGCTCATGGGCAAAACCTGCTCACATTAAATACATTATTTTAGAAAAATGTCATTTTTCCTTGAGCACAATGCATGATGGTCTATAATGCTCAGTTAGTGGCCAAAGGTTGTACAAGAGGAAAAGTGGGACACTTTGAGTCTACTATATGGGGTAGAATAATTCTCACTATTCATTCAGACAGCACGTCAATGTTTCACACGCAGGCATTGTGATGGATGTCACTCTCTTGATTGACCAGGTGTTTGACCAGTACGGCCAGTTTTCTGGAGATTTCTGTGTTGCAGAACAGGAGCAGGAAAACGTGATTTGAAGTAGTTCATGAGTCTTTTGTATTGAAAAAAAACCCAATCAGCCTCCCTGAGAGGCAAAGGGTAACATAACCTTTGACCTTAACTTGCACCAAGTAGCAGTGATGGACCGGTTCATCTTCCTATTCTTCAAGCCTGTTGCCCCGTCTGACTGTTGGTTTTTTTCCATGCCAAGTATTCCTGTCAATATCGTAGTGTGGTTTTATGGTGGTGATCTACTGCTGTAAGCTTTTCTTATGTCAAGTGGCTTTCACAGCAAGTAAGCTTTCATCTGACTGGCACATTAAAAAGGTCATGCCAAACAACAAAGGTCAAAGGTGAATCCAATTGAAATTTGAGAGTAGCTGCATCATGCAGTATTATTATAGTAATCATAAATGTGTCATTTTTGAGACATTGAGCATCTATGACATCTGCATCCCACTGAGCAACGTGACATCTAAAATACATTTATTAGATGTCTATTCCAGTTTAAATCGGAGTTAAACGGGGTTCTTCCTCCAATATGTCAAATAAGTTTTAAACTATGACGCTCTACGTTTCCCCCTAAAGTCACTTTGTCACGTATCAGTATAACCTTGTTACTTGCATCGTGCCTTTTCCGTCTTCAAAGGAAGTTAGCTTTAGAAAACAAAGCCACTTTGCTAGGTTCAGGAAAAGGCCCAGTTGGTGTTCATTTTGACGACGTCGCAGCGAGTGACAACCGGTTCACTATCGACACGAACGATTCATGACGTCTCAATTTTAGTTTGACACATGACACGAACAGTGGTTTCCTGGACTCAAGTCCTGTTTGTTTGACCGCATCCCTCCCTGTATTAACTATCTCTCTTCTTTATACTATGTCTGTAGTCACATTAATGCTCTCACGGTAAATGAGCACTGATGTCGGACGCCAAGGATCACTGACTAAGCTGATTATTTGACACCTTGGCAGTGAGAACGCATTACAGTAGATTTCTTCATATAGTTTTACCCTAGACATTGTTTCTTTCTAACATGCATTTTAAGTATAATTTTTTTAAATATGATCTAAATCCAAGCCTCATACATCTTGGTCTATATGAGAGAGAGGACAGAGGCCAGGTTTAAAAGATAGTGCTCAGTGGGATAGTCTGAATGATTTGGATTTATTATCTCCTGCCAGCTAAACAGGACATTGAATGAGAACAGCCTGACTCATTGATCCTTTATGTGATTGATGTTTATGCCAGTTAGACTCTGGATCAGGCAGCAACCTCCAGTTCTCAAAAAAATTGAGCCAAGCTGAAGTGCCTTAAACTTGTATTCTCTCTGTAGGCCATCAGGGGGCGACTCCTCTGGTAAAAATAATTCCCACTTGATTTACATTGTAAGCATGGGTTTATGGTAGTGATGTCCAAATGAAGCTTCGTGAAGCATTTTCTTTATTTTCAATAGCCCAAAAGATGGCGCTCTCTGTTCAACAAAGGGTTGAAAGCAATGGAAATATATCGGCCTTCAACCCTTTGTTGAACAGAGAGCGCCATCTATTGGGCTCAGACAATAAAGAAAATGCTTCACGAAGCTTCATTTGGACATCACTAGTTTATGGTCTCAATCGCTTCTTCAAACATAATGTTCATTTAGTAAATTGTGGTCTATTCAGAGTCATACAGAGTCATACAGACTAGAGCTGTCCCAACTGTTATTTTTCAACGATTAATTTAGCGATGATTTTTCAGATTAATCGACTATTATTTTTTTCGATGAATCTAACGATTTATTTTTCAGTTGTAGATTATTTCACATTACTTGATCAATTTAACTATTCACACAATATGGATATCAAAACATTTCTTGTTAACATTTGAAATATATAAACATTTCTTTAACTTGTACCCCCTTACTTTGTTATTTTCAAGCTTTTATTGTGAAGCGGCAGAAACTGGAAATGTTGGGTTTCTATGAGCGGTAACTTAACACCAGTCCTATTCAGCGGTCGGTGTGGAGTCGGTGTGGATTTAATGATAGCTTGTTAGCGCCATGCGCGTCTCACGTCTACGATTGTCTGTTCATATTACTTAAGAAAAACAAAAACTCAGGCAAGCAGCGGGAAACTTTCTACCACCACTGGGCTGGAGTGTGGGACATATAGTTGTTTGGGACGACGCGTCAACGCAAATTATTCATGTCAACATACTTATGTAGTTGATTACGTCAACGAGTCGTCCCAGCCCTACAGCCCATAAAGCAGGGTATGCTTTAGGCCGGGGCTACCTTGTGATTGACAGGTCACAACAACGCTAATATCGCTACTGCCGATACCATCACCACCTTGCTACCAATGCAATCAGCCACTCGTCTCTAAGATGACTTTAACACTTAGCTGTGAAGTTGACCTTGAATTATGAAGCTAACTTTGTTAGCAGCTTCACACCAGAATCCAGATGGATCCAGATCCAGTAAGGTTCGGGGTAACGCTCTGCCGCCTGTTTGTCTTCATCAGTTCCAAATATGGTCACTTCCGTTAACTGGTTGAAAAAATGTCCAGATGAGGATGGCAAAAATGCCGAACTCAAGGTAAAAAACTCTAGTACACAAACCAAGGTGGGGCGTTTTGATGACTACGCCCACTTCTTCTACACAGTCTATGGGCCGGCCCTGACATGACTAACATGGCTGTGGTGCTGAAGAGGCCCAGTTCATCTCCATGAAACGGTCCTGTCTCATAACTGCATTACGTGATTGCAGAGGTTAGAATGTGCATGTGTGTTTGTGGAGCCCAGACGGAGAACCATGCAGCAAATCTGTCACTGTTACCAACAGTGATCACAATCTGAGACCCTGCTATTGAATACAATCTCTTCTCTATAATAATGATAGTAATAATAATATCCAGTGATAACCGAGCGATGCAGTCTTGTTTTCCTCAGATGAGGATCGCAGCCAAAATCAGGTCTTTTTTTTTTTTCAATCACCATAGATATTGAAGAAATCTTGTTTTGGAGTGTTGCAATTCTCTTTATTGAGGGATCAGTTACAAGTCAATCGACTGCCTCCAGCGCACTCAAAAAGCTGCTGCCGGGCTCTGAACTAATTCTGCGAGATGAGAACACATTCTGCCCTTTCATGCATCTATTTGCAGGCTGCTTGCTAGAGTTCTGAAATTGATTTTAAGACTTTATGTTAAGGCACTACATGGTCAGGCTCACAGCCATATTTTAGAAATGCTCATCTCCCAATGAGTAGCTTGTGAGATCCTGAGGCGGGCCTCCTCTGGTGCTTCTTAAAAATCACCTTATTGCCGAGGGGATTCTTACTGCAGGCTCCTCAGCTCTGGGACTCTCTGCCTGAGCAGGCGAGTCCAAGTCAGTAGAAGCTTTCTAGATTCTCTTTTGCACAATTTATGTGGTTTGAATTTCACTGCTTGTTAATTAACATCCTCATTTGCTTAACACTTTGCCATGGGTAGAATTTGAACATGTCCTCATCAGACACCTTTGGATAGGACATATGCATAGATCGTTTTTGTATGCTGAAAAATGACACAATTCTGGAGAAAATGTGTCGCCTGGAAATACTGGACAGGTACTATAATCACATAAAATGCCACACATACTGACTTCAAGTCATTATTGTTTTCATTGAACTTGAACAAATGGAATGCATTTGATTAACTGCCGTACATCTCCATCATGGGAATCTAATATCCAGTCTGTAATTACATCCAGCAGATTGCAAAGTTACCTTTGTCTTTCTTCAAGCGCAGTAAGGCTGAAACCCTTTGAACAAGTGTGTGCAGTCGAATAGCTATTGAGTTGTCTTTGTCGAGTGAAAACATCGTCGGCCTTTGCATGAAATGGAAATCATGCACACAAAGACACTGGAAGATGATTCAACCCTTTAATTTTCATTGAGGTCAGCTGTGGATTTCTTTGACAAACTATTTCACCAATATAATCAATGACTCACTACCTTTAAATAAAGGAGAATGCGCAGCAGTCAATCTGTAAAATACTTGGTGTTAAAAGAATGTTTCCGTAAACTAATAAATTCACCCAAGGAGGAGATCGGAGACATAAGTAAAGTCGACGTCTGACTTTAATCTTGTACAAGAGGAGCAGTTACAATGCAACAACGTGTGAGGATGCTACAGAGGAAGTGCTCAAATCACTGTTGTGACTTGAGTCTTTTAAAGGCACAGGAGATAATGCGTCACTGACAGTTAATCTTCATGTAGAACAAGACATCATGACTACCAGGCCTCTGATAACATTTAGGTCAGCCATGGGGACACTAAAGTAATAAACAGTTCAACACATAAAGCTATAACCTGAACTAAGAAAACTTTAAGACATGAGGTTATACAACATTCTTATAACACTTGGTAAAGTACAATCAAAGCTATCTCATCAACAATGTTTTACTTCAGAACTGATTTTTTTTCAATCAAATTAATTTACATAGAAAAAATGCTCCATGGGTTTCTAACATTCCTGTAACAATGTGCAAATTCAACGAGACTGCTGATTAGCTACTTAGTTTACTTTTTTTAATGACTGAGATAATATGGATGCAATTTTAAATTTGTCTAATTTTAATTAAACCAGCAGCAAACAAATTGGACTCTGTTTGTTTAGTTCAAGCTGTTATAAAGCTATAAATAAATTGGTGGTGAGCAGTCATCTGTGACTCAGAAATAATTAGATTGATAAATAAAGTAAAATGGTGGAGTTATGCCAGATCTGGCAACGAACGGAGAGAAGTGGCAAAACCCAAATTGATCCCTTTGCTCCGGCAGGTGGGCGGGTATTGAGTTTGGCTGTTTTGAACATGGTGGCCGGGTCACAAACTCTTAACCCTGTAAAAACCAGACATGGGAAATAATGAGCAAACATTACAGATGCTATTGTAGGAGGCAGAAATTAAAGTATTGCTTTTTTTATGTTGTAGATGTAGACATGATTGGCTTGATTAACACATAAAGCAAATACCCATAATGAGCTGCTATATAACATCAGTTCAAGGAGCTGTAATTAAATTCCAAAGTGTATTTCCATTTAAAAAGCCTTTAAAAAGTAAGCGGTTTAGCTATGTCTGCTTTCAAGATATAAGGAAGAGTCAAACAGACATTCTGAATGAACAAACAAGAAAGTCTTGAACAATGTAAATACCTGATCGCCATCCAATCTCCAAAAAAACGTGCAATTCTTTCAGAAATGTCCAAATGTCAAACGTTTAAGACACTAAATCACATCACCACTACTCTGTGGGGTTCCTTGCAGTCTTGGTGTCTTAATTTAGCACCAAATCTGTGTAATACATGGAATCAACCCAACAATTGCTGCAACAACTTCTGAGGATGGTCATCATATTCTATGAATTAATTAATGAATTCTGATTTATGACTAGACCAACTTCACACACTGCTGAGCTGCATCTCAAATTAATCAGCAGGTTCTCAGCTTTCAGATGAGGTCCACCAATGCTTTGTGCTAGTACTGTTGAGCATGTGCATGGCAAGTCCCCCTTCAATAAGACAAAAGCTGATCTATGTGGGTCTCTAGGGGTTCAATACAAATTATACATGAATCCACAACACATCCTCACCCCACCTGGTCATATCCCGTCATTTGCTCTTCAAACTATGATGCTCTAGCTTCCATTGAAGCATTGGTTTCAGATGTGTCAGGGACAGTTTCCGCTTGTCACATCCAACCACTGATTCTCGAGATTAGGGACAAAAGTACTTTTGAAAAGTGAAAAACAAAAAATCAATGCTACATTAATTTGAATTGGATATCTTCATAAACACAGGTCTCATCTATCTACCATGAAAAGGAACAGGCAATTTATTTAACCAATTTTTATAGAAATTGACATTTACTCAGTGAGTAATTTGACATTTGTCAACTCCGTCTGGCACATGAAAATATGTATTTTTTCAAATAAATAATTTATTGTTTTTTAAGACAAATTGCAACATTTTGATGTGGGACATGTTTGTCCCTTAGCCTATCTCAAGAATCAGTGCAACATCAAAACAAACTTCCAATGTAGGTATATTTAGTTGCTTGGGTTTTTGGAAAAAAATGTGGTTTGGGTTAAGCCTATTTGTTGTGTAAGACAGCTACGTAACTGGCATGAGTAATTATGTAACTAAACCATAAAATAAGACTGACTGGGTTCAAGTAACTGAACAATGATGCTAATTGTAGTTTAAAATCCACAATGCTGGCAATTAGCCCTCACTTATAATACCTAATATATGTGAGTTGATTAATGGCTGTAAGAATGGTCCAAGTTTTCCTCATATCCTTTTCACGTCGGCGCCCTGATGCTGATCCGTGTTCTACCTTCATGGTGTGCAGCTTATTTCCTTACAGATCCCTATCCGGCAGCCGACTTTTCACTTCAGGTGACTCAGTGTGAATCTTCCCTCATTAACAACCCTGCAACATTTTCCATTTCTGACTATCAAACCATGTCACAGCAGTGCTGCTGCTCCTCCTCCTCATCCATAAAGCTCTATCATTTCCTTCCTGTTCAGTTCAAACACAAAGTCAGCCCCGCTCTGGGCTCAGATAGCCCTCCGCGCCCTGAAGCAAAATATAGAAAGATATTACTTGCCACTGTATAGAGGTAAAAAAATAATAATAAATTGAATAATCCCTGGGGCTGCAGACTCAGAGATTATGAGGCAGCCAAATTATGCTGACAACTGTGTTGCAGTGAGTTCTCTGTGCGGTGTGTCTGACACTGATAAATGCCTCTCGGTGGCTGCTCAGGCAGCCTTATCCACCTTTCTGGAGCGGCGCAGAGGTGTTACGGCTGAGGGCGACACACTTCTATTACCGCCATGCTCAGGTTTCAGGCCGATGAGCAACAATAGGTTAATTGGCTGGGATGAAATTAAATCTGGGGGAGCGAAGATATATATTTTTTTCCTTTTCCGCATTGCTGCATCCGTAAACAATGAGGCACTTTCCAGATGGGCGGACTGTGACTGTGGCTGGTGGAGCGGCTGCAGAGCGGCAGCAGCAGAGTGGGTTGTTCACAGCTACTGCCCACCAGTGTGTCAGATGTTGTTAGATCACAGCCCGGCCATCATCGTTCCTGGCAGGGTTGTTTTTTCCCCCCAAAAGCTCAGAGGTGACCAGAGCTGTATGTGGAGGAATAGAAGGGGGAAAAAAGGAGGTAAAAATGTCCCCAAAGCCAGACGTTTCCTGCCGGTTTCCTGCAGGAAAGACGAATATGGACTTGGCTTATTGCATAAGCAGTCATGCAAAAAAAATGAAAGGATAAAATAAATCACGACCTTGTTTTAAGAACCACCATAATTTTTTAAACTGCCTCGGCTGCAAACATCTAAGGGAAGAGCACTGGTGAGTCATCGCTCCAGTAGGTGGTTAGGAAGCGCCGGGCCGCTGTTCACGGCTCATATTGCGTCAATGTGTCATGTCAGGTTCACGTGGAGGCGTCTGATTGTCCTTCCTTACTCACGCTTGTGTCTTTTGGGTGAGAGAGCTGGATTCTGAGATGCACCGAAGCCGAAAAGATGAAACAAAATGTCTGCAACGGTGGTGGTTTGTGTCCAACAGAGGTCACGTCACCGACCTTCAGGGTTCTCCTTCATGAGAGAATTTGTAAGAGGTCCTTCACTAGGATGTTGTCTCCCTTGTCAACCCTGTCTCCTCCAAAATTTAGTTTGCATTATTTTTCTTCCCTGAACCGAACTCATTAAAACAAAATGCTATAAAACAATATAGTAGCAAATATAGCAAATTAAAGGTTGAGTAGGCGATTCTATTCAGAAACGCTTTATGTTATATTACTTGAAACCCTCGTAACATAGTGATAGCAATTAAAAAATGAAATGCTCCAACGTAAATTATTTTTTTTTAAATGCTGTGGCACCACTGTCAATAACCCGTCCAATCAAAAAACTCGACAAATATATGTTTGTGTTGAAACATGTGTTGTGTGGGGAAATCATTTTTAGCAGATCAAACTGTCCTAGTTGAATACTCACCTGAGGACATTAAGGAGCAGATTGTCTCAGCGGCAGGTCGTTTACAGGTGACACATTTTTATCGGTTTGAATTGGAGGCAAATGTAATAATTGTTTACAATTCATGGCGAAAGTGAACATTATCCATGTCACAAATGATAAAATAGCAATAAAAGCAAGCGGACAAAATCTCTTATACCAGAGTGTCCGAGGCAGCAGCAGCAGCAGCACGGAGAAAAGAAACAATTAATTTAAATCAGAGCATTATTTTTACCAAAACACATAATACTCGTCATATCCTGGATCACATCGGGCATATAGCTCAGTCAAAGCATCTACAGCATGACGTCACTTCCTCCAAATCCTTCAATCTACTTTCAAAAACCTTCAAACCAGCTCCACTGGACTCAGATGAATCTGCAGCAAATTCCAAGCCGCAGGAGCAGCACAGCCTGAAAAGCTCTTTTTTTCCCATTTCAAGATGGACATCAGGGACCGATAGCAAGAGTGAGTCTTGTGAATTTGTTACGGAGCGTAGAGGGTCGCTTCCAGCATTTTTCAGATGTATAAATTCACATTGATATAGAATGGCCTCATAGATAAGGACATGCCAGTGGTGCAGAGTGAGTGTCTTCAATGTGCCATGGTGTACGTGTCTAAGGAGGGACGACATTGAGAGGACGCATATATAAAACATCACCGTAGTCAATCACAGCAGCCAACTTACTTCTGAAATATAAACCCAGATTCAGCTACACCCTCTTCACTGAACGTGGCTTCAAAGAGAGAATCATCAAGAAGCCTTGGTAATTATGAGAATGTACAGACTCACATCGCCCTGCAACTTAATAATAGATGAAAGTTTGAGTGGCTTTTTCTTGTGAGTTATTGTGAACCATGAGTCATGAGTTTTGTTTCGTCAGCATTCAAAATGAAACGATCTGATTCTTATTACCTGACATCTTCTGGAAATGAGTTCCATGTTTTAGCATAGAGGCTAAGAGGCGCCCTGCTCTATTTAATAGCCCTAGCATTACATATTGGAATGACACCAAATATTTGTCTTGACTAAAAGTGGTAGTTTGGTCAGTGTATGAATGTGTGTGTGAATGGTTGCATGTAGAAGGACACGTAGGATGCTTTAAGAAGACTAGCAAAGTGCAGTATGAATGCAGGTCCAATGAAGCGGGACAAAAGCTGAAACATGAACAGAAGGAGTATTTTTGTTTTAGGAAGGAGAGGATACTCACTGAGTCTGACAGATAAGTGAAACTGCCCCTCGTGGCTCTCTGCTTTAAGCCCTAATCAGCTGCTTGTTCATAATGTCATTCGTGGCTGCGCGCTTTGGAAAATGGCCGCGGTAATGCCAGCTAAAACGCACCAAACTGCTGGTGTCAAAACAGAGTTGACGGTCATTCTGGAGATTCTGCACTACCCACCAGACTGTCACAGTTCCCTTCCCCCCACAGTTGAACAGTCAAGCTGCAAGGTAATGACATCCACGTGTATTTAACGAGTCAGTCAGCCAAACCTCCCGTCACGGCTCGGACGCGTCAGTCAACAAGCAGATCAGACGGCGGGTTTTGACAGCGGAGCCACCAGGCAAGCAAGAGAGTCAAAGAGACAGTCAGCCAGCCGGTCGGCCGGGGATCAGCAGCGCGGGATGGAACTGGCACAAAGCCAGTCTGAGCTCCCCGTGGAGGTGCCGTGGTGATTCACCTCCCTGCCTCGCTGAACCCGACTGCCTCGCTTGGCCTGGAATTGATATTTCACACCACCGTTTCGCCGAGCCAAAAACATTTTGGCAAAACGTAGTGTGTTGTGTTAGGTTAAGTAGGACAAAATGAAAAGGATTCAGCGTGGGTCCATTGTATCCCAGAATGCACCCAGGAAGCCTGACAAGGTTGGTGCGAGCTCACATGGAAGCTCTCGTTCATTAAGCAGCGCAGGCAAGTCGGCTCTCTGGTCCTTCAGACTGGAGAACAGTCCGAGGCTTGGTATGAAACATTTCCCCGCAAACATGAACTTCAGCTGAATAACGGGCTGTGAATGAATCACATGGGTCTTGTAAAGACAACATCAACTTGTCAACCAAACTCTGACTTCCACAATCTCAGCTGGCAAGTGTGGACCCAAACGCAGGTAAAGTGGAGAGAAAGTTGAAAGATCAATACTTTATAATAAAACACCTGGAAGTCCAACTGGAGGCAGGTTATAGGAGATGAAACGTAAATTAAACTAAGCACAATGCCGAAGGCAGGAAGACACCGGGACCTAAAGGACACCGTGACAGGGTAAGACAGACCTCATAGGGGATAACAACAGACAAACAAAAACAAGAGTTGTGTTAAAATCACTCACCGATTCATTCACCCTACTCACTGGCTAGTTCTGTCTGGAGGACTATATAGAGGACTATGTACAGGACAACGTACGGGACTATATAGAGGACTATGTACAGGACTACGTACGGGACTATGCAGCGGACTATATATTGATACAGTAAAATGTAAAAACACTCTGGGACACTATTTAGGTCATTTTCTCTGGTCTGTTAATTACGTCACTGCTGTTACACAATTAAAATGTGTCAGATCAGCAGTGGCTGGTGGACCATTCATAATAAATACCAACATAGTTTTATGTAATAAATACATATTGGGAACTGTTTTGTTGAGGTGTCTCTTATTGAAATGCTGTGAGTGAATCTAAGTTCCCCTGGTAAGCAGTGATGTGGTTTATATGACTCTAGCCTTCATAGTGAAATGTAGGAATGGAATTCTATACAGCAGATGTCACTGAGGAAGCAATAAGCATATAAATGAAAAGTAATTTGTGGCCATTTATTTTGCGAAGCTTTCTTCACACTACATATATTATTTTGTGCCACAAATTATGGTTTTGATCATTTTTCCTTCAGCGTAATCTATGATGGTATATAACACTCAATTTACACTACTTTTCAAGATGAATTGTGGGATACTAATAATAGACAGAACCACACAATGGTGAACTCACTATACATCGTTCACTATATATAGTAGTGAGTGAATTTAGAAACAGCCAAGATCTTGGATTATTGAAATAATACTGTTTTTGTGTTTTCTGTTGTATTGCTGAAATCTTTGTATCTTCTCTTTATTCAGCAATGCACAGCAGTGTACAAAAACAACACGTATCCACACATGTTCTCCCTTTGTTGTGTTCTAAAAATAGCACAAGAACACAGAAGGTAGCTTTACCTTTAGTAGCTCGCTGACAAGGTTAGCTTTGAAGTGAAAAAAAAGCATATGTGATTTAAATGAGAATAATGGCTGTAAACGTAGTGTTGTAGTGTTGTTTGTGTCTGACTTACATACATACCTGTTCGGTGCCAAGGATAGAGCAGAATAGAAACAAGCTGACGCCAGATGCATGCTAATAATTAGAGTATGCCAACAGTCTCATGTGTGGGTTATATAACTCCCATAACATCTGATTGTACTGTCAATGTGATTGGCGCTGAAGGAAAGACTCCAAATGATGTGTGTAGTTCAGGTACCGGCTGTGAGGTCCACATACTGTGTGACGTGAAAGGGACAGCTACATGCAGGTGTTCTACAAGTTACTTCCAGTCGTTCAGCTCGCTCATCAACCCACTCGTTGGAGGAGCGACAGTGGCTATGACATAGTTCATCGAGGCAATTAAGGTACTTTAAAATCCTTCGTGCCAGATTACTGCAATTTGCATCCACAATTGTGCTCCTCCTCAGTGTCGTAACTCAGTCAAATCTGAACACATAGACGTTAAAGTATTTTGGATTCAGCATGACATACAGTGAATTAATGTCCATGAATAAAAGGCGCCTCGTGGATTCCTTCCACTGCAGATGCATTAGCACAATGTCTTGGTCTCTGAGGCAATGTGTCAAAACAGTCTCAATAAAGCACACAGCAAATAAAAAATAAAAAGGTTGAAAACAAAGCGGTTCAGTACTCAGGGAAATAAACTGCAGCAGGAAATGAACAACTACCTTGAGTGTAGGAGAGTGGGGACATCAGAAAGCAACAACAAAGCGGTCAGAGTGGCAGACTGAAAACCCCTTCCATAGTTCATTCATATTTGGTAATTAATATTAGCTTTGTACTCAAGAATTGTATTATTATTTTTTGCATTGTAAGTGTTTTGCATCCCAAGGAATATGTCTGAAATACAAATTAAATAATTAAATTGTATGAATTAAATTAATTTGTTTTATACTAATACTGCCTTCGCCCAATGACTGCTGGGATCAGCTCCAGCCTCCTGCGACCATGAATACAGGATGAGCGGTAGACGATGGATAGATAGATGGAGTTTCATATTAATGCTTGCAGAAATGCGCAACAAAACACCATAATATAACATAACATATCAACGTACCATAACAACATTACACAACAACATGACATAACATTACAACATAAAATAACCTGTGACTTATCAACGTAAGGAAACATAACACAACAACATAGCAGTACAACATAACATATCAACTTAGTAGGGTTGTAAACGATAAACCGATGCGACTGGATATTCGGTTCAACAAGTGAGAGATACGGCTGCATCGGTAGCAGCCTCCTCAATCGATACGAATTATCAATGAATTCCTAGATGAATCGTTACAGAGTCATGGATCGGGTATCGTGAGTGTCTCTAAAACAACGCGAGAGCTGAAGCTGCCCGCGAAACGCCGTAGCTGGCTAGCTTGTATGAGTTATAAACAAGGGACAACACGGAACATGGAGGAGGTGGAGGTGGAGAGGCGGGCGCAGCACAGGTAGGCGGTTGCGACGCTGTCGTGTGACCGCAGGCACTCCACGACCGCATGTGAGAGACGGACGGCTTTGAATGTCTCAACTTGCGGCACAAGAGGCGGCCGCAGCACGGGTAGCGTCCACGACACTGTCCTGTGACCGCCATCCAACGAGTCAGCCAGACTTTTTTTTGGTCCATGTCTAAAAATAAATACATTGACATGTGATTTTTTTGTTGTTTTTTTGCCAGTGCTATACAGTAGTGATGTCCAAATGAAGCTTCGTGAAGCATTTTCTTTATTTTCTGAGCCCAATAGATGGCGCTCTCTGTTCAACAAAGGGTTGAAAGCAATGGAATATATATTGGCCTTCAACCCTTTGTTGAACAGAGAGCGCCATCTATTGGGCTCAGAAAATAAAGAAAATGCTTCACGAAGCTTCATTTGGACATCACTACTATACAGCCACAATGTTTGGGGATATGTGGTATTTTACATATTTGAAAAGAAACTATTGTAATGTCACTTTCATATAAATGGCTTCTTTATTTTATAAAAAATCTACAACAAATATTAACCATAGAATCGAATTGTATAGTTCTTACACTGTTAGAAACGATTCAAATCGGTCTGTAATAAAAGGATATCGTTCTTGAATCGAATCGTAACCTGTGTATCTAGATGCATATCGAATCATTTATCACAAAGAGATGTGCAACCCTACAACTTAGCATAACAAAATAGCCACATAATACCAACATAACAACATAACATCAATGTAGCATAACAACGTAACATGACAGTGTAACATAATAATCCAAGGTAACAATCGAATGGAACAACCTAATGTAGCAAATTCATTGTGAATTTAAAAACCTCAGGTTTCTTAGGCAAAATATTTTCTTTGACTTCAATTATCACAACTCATTTGCAACCTGCGATGAAAGCTCCTGTTTAGGCATTTCTTGGCTCGAATGGGTAAAACCTAGTGATGTCCAAATGAAGCTTCGTGAAGCATTTTCTTTATTTTCTGAGTCCAATAGATGGCGCTCTCTGTTCAACAAAGGGTTGAAAGCAATGGAAATATATCGGCCTGCAACCCTTTGTTGAACAGAGAGCGCCATCTATTGGGCTCAGAAAATAAAGAAAATGCTTCACGAAGCTTCATTTGGACATCACTAGTAAAACCCCAAAAGATCGGGAATCAGTTGTAAAAAATATTATGGGACTACCATTGTGAAGATTTGAGGTCAACATTTGGACGTCACCATCTTTTTTTTTGTGGAACAGAAACAAACAAACACTGAATTACACATTTTTAGTGCAAGAAAATGTGACATTTCACTTTAATTTTCAGTTGTAAAAAAAAATAAAATAATTGACAACTCCCAGACTGGACAATGCTCTGGTAGTCAATCTGTCAACCACAAGGTAGCCCCGCCCTGAATCATGCCCTGCTTTATGGTCTAGTTTACTCTATATTGACCATAATTTACTTAATGGACATCATGCTGTATTGAAGAAGACTTGAAACCAGGTAGCAACTTCCTGTTCTGAAAAGTTAGCACCTCAGTGCCTTAAACCTACATTCTCTCTGCGGGCCATCAGGGGACAACTCTTATGGTTGCAAAAAGAAGTAAAATAACAAATAAATGACACTACTTCTCACTTGTTTACTAACAACTTCACACCAGGGGCCTGTACTACGAAGCAGGATTTGTGCTTAGCGAGGTAACTGAAGCGTTAACTCTGGGTTTACCGTCCTACGACGCTGGTTGACTTCTTACCGGAGTAGATCACCATGGTAACTTATGCTGTGGAGCTAACCTGCTCTGGAGCAGGTTATGTTCAGGATAAGAGATCAACGTGGAGAAAAACACAGCCGACTGACCAATCAGCTGTCTTGGTGCGCGGATAATTAAAAAAAAAAGAAGCTCGGTGGATCGTGAGAGGGTCTCGTAGGAGAACTATAGAGTGTACAGAGACCGGCAAAACCCCTTTTCTGTCCCTGATGATGTTTTATATGAGAGATACGGATTCTCATCGGATCATACTTAGCCTACCACTTTGAATTATGTTTTGATATTTATTTGATTTGCTGGTTACAAAAATTCCTATATGGTGACAGCTAAAATCAGGACACGCAACTCAAGGCTTCAAAACCATTGTCCACAAACCAATGGGTAATGTCACTGTGACTATGCCTACTTCTTATAAACAGTTGATGTTGATCTTGATTTTCAACATAGAAAATAATATTGATTTAAAATATCACAAAAGTCAAACAGTCTTGTTGTATCCTGCAATAACACTCTAGGGTTGACATTTTGAATTTCCAAGCATTTCAATGAGTGCCCGATAAAGGGTTAAACTAGATATTTAGAACATAAACTCATGTTTACAATGTTTACTGAGATAATAAATAAAATGAGAAATAGATGAATTTTCTCGTAGCATTCTATGCAATCAGACTTCTTTGTGCAACCAGAGGAGGCGCCCATTGCTGTCCAGTAAAGAGAATGCAAATCTAAGGCTCTTTCAGCTTTGGCTTTTCCCAAACCGTTGTCGCCTGCTTAGAAGCTGCTAAAAAAACTGTACGCACTCATTGATAAGTTTATACTTATTTATAAAGCTCCAACAACACATCGTCATATTGTTAGATAAGAACAACAGCTTTGTTGGTCTATTTCTTGTAAGTACATTGTCAAATTCTGTTGCACTTGAACGTGCAGATACTTGGCCAAATATAGCCATTTATTACAACAACAAACAGACCCTTTACCCACTTTGATCTAAAATGGAAAACGTGGCCCACTTCTGTTAAAAACATTTTACTATATCATCATATCTGATAGGAATAATGGCCAAACTATACACACACTGACTGCTACAACTACACTTTGTTCAGTTATTCTTTGCCTGATAAAAGCATACCTACAAGCAACTTCGTCTCTGTGGCTTCTCAGACAAACAATCTGAAAAAATGACTGTGAATACCAACGAAAGCAATAGAAACTACTCCAACAGCAAATCAACAATGTGTGAATAACAATGTGGTTTGATCACCAGATTCTAGATTCTCACAATTGGCAGAAATGACCTGGCACATCTATACAGTGTGGAGTCAACTGTCATGTTTTACTCAGCAGGACACAATAATAAAACAGCACTGGTAGCCCTGCCTCAATTTATTTAAACTGTATGTAGTTTCTTTAGTAAAAGACATGGTTGGATTGATTTTTGTTTCAAGAGATGACGACTCATTATCCAGGTGCAACAATATATATGGCTCAAGAATCAGGCTAGTGCTATTCTATGTCAACAAATCTCAAACAGATACAGCTACATATAATCCATTTATTTCAAAATTCAAAAGTTTTACATTTTAGCACCAAACACTGGATTTCCTGCATTCTGGTGAATTCACCAGCTCCAACAAACACTCTCAGTGACAAAGGCTCTCATAAACCATATAGGAATATGTTGCATATGTTACAGCAATAAATACAACATTACAGCATACAATATGATGTATAATATGATTTACTCCTCCATCCTCCTCCGTGTCTTTTATTTAGGGGATGTAAACTCTTTAAATGTGAATGTGGCAGTGGTTCACATCAATGAGGTCACCTTAAATCCTTTTCATTTGTTTATAAACCCCTGAACTTTAATAGCTCATATACAGTTTGTCAGAATATTTTTTGCTCGGTCGGAATGAAGTTATAATATTTTGTGGGAAAAGGTTGTTATGTTAGGAGAATAATAATAATAACTTAAAAAAAGACCTTCCCTCCAGTGTGCTGTGTATTGCGTTATTGCGCTACACTCTGCTGACATGTTCTTCTTCCCTTCAGACCGTCTGACTGTCAGAGAACCTCTACAGGACGACTTTTAGAGAAACAACTGTCGGAGGTGCAAAACTGGAAACACTTCTGATCAGACATAAATCTCACCATCACATTGTACATTCAAATGATAACTTCAGCACTTCCAATGAAGTGCAGGTCAAAGCAGCTTACCCAAGCTTTTCAGAAGCAGTTCCAGGTCAGAATCCAACTTTTCATAGAAAAGCTGCATGCAAGCAATTCAGAAAAAAGAAAATGTGCATTTGAACGACGTCCCCCTTTCCAGTGCCCCTGACATTCATTCATAGGCCGGTTAGAAATGCTATGTTAGAGAGAAGTGTTCAGTGCAATCTGTGTGTAAACCAGCAAATGTTCTCGTATTTTAGCAGAATTGATTCAGGGTTGTCAGTTGTGGTCGTGTGTCTCCAGAACCAGTTTATGTTTAAAACATTGAGAAAAACTGTAACAGCCTGGTCTCCTCAAAATTACATACCCATTCAGTAAAACTACATTATCAATTATGTCCGACGTATTTTCTCCCAAATGACGTTAGGTTGTTGGACATTCATCCAGGAAACTGTTGTTCATGTCCCATGTGAAACTAAATCAATGTTGATTTATTTAATTTATGTCATCTGAATGATACAACAAAAAATCTTATTTTAATCTTAACTATGATGTTTTATGAACCCTAAACAACGATTGTTGCTGCATTCTTGTTTTCTTTTAAATTAACAATGTTAATGGGAGAAAATGTGATCCCTGGAAAAATAATTGAGAATACAATTTAGTTGCATTGGAACGTCATTTTGTAGGAGTCAGGGCTGACATTAAATGTCAGTGTGATGCTCTGAACTGCTTAAATCGCATATCATCTTCAACAAAGAGAATATGAACTTATTACACCAGAAGAGAAAAACACAGAGAGAAAACATTTGCTCGTCTGCAGTTTCGCAAAGACATAATGTGATGAAATCCACTCTCATCCTCAAACACTGCAGTGTTTGAAACTATTTTTGCCTGCAGATCATCAGAAAGTTTCCCTGATGCAATGTACACATAGTGGCCCACAGAGTAACTGAATCATACCTAAAGTACAGTCAGTGTTAATTTATGTTATACAAATACTTTTATCAAAAACACATAGACTGAAGCAACTCAAAGTAGACCTGAAAGGGAAACTCACTGGTCAGATTGTATTCTATTTAAGAACATATGCTGACAAAAGTCAAATCATTTTCTTTGTATTTGTATACTTAAATAAATTACCTTACAAAATATGATGTGCTTACATCAGCTAATACCAACCAATTTCAACAAATGATATCATGCCATCCATCCATCAGTCAATCAGAGCTAGAGAAGATCATGAGCTAATATTTTTCAACCATCAAATCACTCCTTCCAACCTTATGTCCCGCCTCTTATCCTGTTTAATTGGGAAATGCATCACCATACAGAAGATAGATACTCCGTAAAATATGTTTCACCTCAACTTTAACCACCATTGTCTTGTGTGTTTGAGGCCTTAGATTTGAACCTCAACAATAATTAGACCGGTGGCACGTTACCAATGGGGTATAAGTGGCCATCTGTCCATTATCTGTTTATATTCAGATATTAACATGTAACACGCTAAATGTCCAACGCCCAAATTCAGGGGACTCGTCCTTTGGAGGAGGCATACTTTTGGAGGAGGCATCCTTCAGAGGGCACATACTTCGGAGGAGGCATCCTTTAGAGGACGCATCCTTCGGAGGGCACATACTTCGGAGGAGGCATCCTTTGGAGGACGCATACTTCGGAGGAGGCATCCTTCAGAGGAGGCATCCTTCGGAGGGCACATACTTCGGAGGAGGCATCCTTCGGAGGGCACATACTTTTGGAGGAGGCATCCTTCGGAGGGCGCATACTTCGGAGGAGGCATCCTTCGGAGGGCGTATCGTTCGCAGTCTACGTCAGCTGCATCCTTAGAAGACAGTCTGGTCAACAGATGATATCCTGTTTGCGTCCGTCCCCATCCCTTGGCACTCCTGTTTCCTAGCAACCAGTTGTGGATGACAAGAAAGAGCATAGAAAAGACAACTAACATTATATGACTAAAATGGAGCCTGAGATCATATTGTATTCCTTTTATTTTATACTATGATGGAGGATCTGCTTCATTATATAATTCAGACTGAGAGAGTAATTCTGCAGCATCTTCTGCTGCAGCTCCGGTCATAGACTCCATGTTGGTAAAAATCCAATCGCCAACAGCGCACAATGAATCTTGGAATGAATATGGCCTTGAATGATCCATCCTCTGAATCAGGAAAAGAAGGTTGAAATGCCTCGCCGAGACTGCGCTGAAAGCTCGCCGGCTCCAACCTGGTCTACTTTCGGCGCAAGGCGTAAATAAAGTCCATTCATTCAATGCGAATCACAGCTGGCGGAGTGGAAGTTTGGCTGACTGCGCGCAGTGCGCACACGTCACCGAGACCTCACAGGCAGGTGTCCACAGTTCCAGGCACATTTAAATGCAATAAATAATCACAACAAACACTATTTAATGCAACTAATTGAATCAACACGTGAATTTATATCTATATAGATTGTCCCGTCACATCTGACGTCAGATCAAAGGCGGATGGCACGCGTAACGGAAACTCAGCCTCTCGGACCAAAACATCTCCCTCTCTCTCTCCTGTTTTTTATAATATGGGCATTGTTATTATTATGATACGCGCGCACAACGCGTGATGCGCGTGGTGGGAGAGGCGGCGCTGCTTCTGTCATCGGGTTGTCAAGTGACGGATCTTGCACTGAACCTCCCCTAACGCATTAAAGGTGAGGAGAGGAGCTCATTTGATTGGTGAAGATCTGAATCGGCTGTATTAAGGTGCGTGTCCACAGGGGCGATTTTAAATGCGTGTGGACGCGCCGCTTCCCAGTATTGCACGCTTGGTGGGCTGCCACTAGAGGATGATTGACAGGCGCTCTCCTTTAAACAACAATTTTTTGCGAGTGTTCCCGAGGCGGCGAGTCGAGCCCGGCGCCTCTGGTTAGCATAAAGTAGATTCGACTTCAACTTTAGGCAAATGAGGAGCGGCCAACTCGCGCGCCGTCTCTCGACATTCGCCGCGACGCTACCAGAATGCATTGCACAGCTTTTCACATAGACAATGAATGGGACGCGGGGAAACACCGCTGCCTGTGGACACGCACCTTCAATCCCAGTCCACGCCTCGTCTCCTCCTCGTCTCCCACTCACGCCTTCTTCTCCTCCCTCTTTCCCACTTGCGCCGGTGGGCGAGACGGGAGGTGTATGGCAAGCCGTTTTAACATTTAATCGAACCACACTGCTATCTGTAATTATATTTTAGATATCCATAATAGCATTTCTCCTAGTCAAAATGTAAATTTGACTAGGAGAAATGGTAATTAAAGATATCCACAATACATTCTTACTAGTAAAAATGATATTTTAAGATATCTACAACTTTGATTGTACTAGTCAAAACTAAATTTAAGATATCTAAAAATCCTTAAAAAATATAAGTGGCCGTTTTATCATTTAATAGCTAAACTGGATATGTATTGCAGATATCTGTAATTCAATTCTTCCTAGTCAAAAAGAACATTTCAGATATCCACAATGACATTCTTCATAGGACAAATGACGTCACTTTTGCCATTCATGTGTATTGGGCTTTCAATTTCAGATATCCACAATTACATTCTGGATATCTAGAATGGACATTCTGGATATCTGCAATTGAATTCTTACTAGGAAAAACTCCCATTTAAGATATCTTCAATCCAATTGTTACTAGTCATAATTACATTTTTTTTTAATGGCGTCCTGTCTACCTGTCAACAGATATCAACAATACATTTTGTGGATATCTGCAATTGTATTGTTCCTAGTCACAATTCTAATTGTAGATATCTGAAATTACATTTCTACTAGTCATAATATGAATTGTGGATATCCATAACGACATTTCTACTAGTCACAATGTATTTTTGGATATTCAAAATTACATTCTGGATATCTGGAATAGTTTTTCATTTTGGATATCTGAAATGAAAATTATGACTAGTAACAATTGGATTGAAGATATCTGAAATGGGAGTTTCTCCTAGTAAGAATTCAATTGCAGATATCCAGAATGTTCATTCTAGATATCCAGAATGTAATTGTGGATATCTGAAATTGAAAGCCCAATACACATGAATGGCAAAAGTGACGTCACTTGTCCTAGGAAGAATGCCATTGTGGATATCTGAAATGACAATTGTGGATAGGAAGAATGTCATTGTGGATATCTGAAATGTTCTTTATGACTAGGAAGAATTGAATTACAGATATCTGCAATACATATTCAGTCTAGCTATTAAATGTTAAAATGGCAGATATCTGCAATACATATTCAGTCTAGCTATTAAATCTTAAAATGGCTTGCCATAGGAGGTGTGCCTGCGCGTGTCCAGGCGGACACACCCCGTCGGTGCGGCGCAGGTGCGCTGAAAGCTGAGTGCGCCTGGTCTACGAAACTAGGGCCCGTGGTCTTCAAATGCAGCATCAGAAGTATGGAGGCTAAATTGGGACACAGCGACAGATTCTCATGGACTTGTAGTTCCTTGAATCTTGTGTCCTGTCGTTGTGGTTTCCCCTCCTTTTTAACCCATTTTGTATTCGTTTTTTCAGCCTTACTCTATTTCCTTTGTTTCCACCAATCGGTTTCCAGCCAGCCCCTATGTCTGCCCTGCTGTGTCTTATTAATTTCTTGTGTATTGAGACCGTGTGTATTCCAGTGTCAGGTTGTCTGCCTTGCTGTTCACACCAAATAAAGCAAATTTCCTCCTAACATTCCTTGCCAGAGTTTAACCACAGGATCATTTGTGTTTATCCGTGGGTATGTGCTCTGTACATGTTGTGGAAGTCCCAGATACACCAGGTAATCAATCACTGTCTGAGTTAATATCATCATCCAGAGGTGCTCAGTAAATTTCACTGAGCTGTATTCACTGCAGGCACACTCTGCTACTTTACTACAGCAGTATGAACCCAAAATAAAGGTTTCTTGTGATTTAATAGCAATAAACGGATACAAAATGCCGAAATAACTACATAATACCAACAGTCGGAGACATGAAAGACATGGTTTGTTAGGTCTGTCCACAAGAAGATCAGCAAATTACTTAGCATAAATATGGCAGCAAACGTATTGTTTATACCATAGACAGTCTATAGTTTATGTAGGCAAGGCAAGGCAATTTTATTTGTATAGCACCTTTCAACAACAGGGCAATTCAAAGTGCTTTACATAAAACATTAAAGACATTGGAGAAAAAGCATTAAAACAAGCCAATAAAATTAAATTAAAAATTAAAAAAAATATCAAGGAATAGAAATTACAGTGCAGTATAAGAAGTTCATAGATAGTATTGTTTACTGAAAGGCAGCGGCAAACAGAAAAGTCTTCAGTCTTGATTGAAAAGAGCTGAGATTTGCAGAGATATATGTTCCAGATATGTGGTGCATAAAAACTGAAGGCTGCCTCTCCATTTTTGATTTTGACTTTTGGGACACAGAGCAGACCTGTCCCAGACCATCTGAGAGGTCTGGATGGTTCATAACTAACCAGAAGATCAGAAATGTATTTTGGCCCTAAACCATTCAGTGCTTTGTAAACCAGCAGTAGTAGTTTGAAATCAATTCTTTGACAGACAGGAAGCCAGTGTAAAGATCTGAGAACCGGAATAATATGATCCTATTTTGGTCTTAGTGAGGACTCGAGCAGCAGTGTGAATTTACTGCAGCTGTCTGATCAACACCAATACAGTAGTCGAACCTGCTGAAGATAAAAGCATGGACAAGTTTTTCCAAATCCTGCTGAGACATAACTCCTTTAATCCTTGATATATTATTGAGGTGATAGGAGGCTGACTTTGTAACTGATTTAATGTGGCTGTTGAAGTTCAGGTCTGAGTCCATGACTACACTTAAGTTTCTGGGTTTCTTGTTTGTGGTTTTTAGCATTCCCGCTTGAAGCTGGGTGCTAACTTTTGACTGTTCTTCCTAGGCTCCAAACACAATAAATCCAGTTTTGTCTTTGTTTAATTGCAGAAAATTCTGCTCCATCCAATTATTGATTTGCTCATTGCATCTAATCAGTACTGTGTATCGTCTGCGTAGTTATGGAAACATTTTGTTGTTTTTCATGATCTGAGCCAGTGGAAGCATGTAGATATTAAACAGAAGAGACCCCAGATTGGAGCCTTGGGGAACTCCACATGTAATTTTTGCCTGCTCAGATGTGTAATTATCTATAGAAACAAAGTAGTCCCTTCAAGTAGGATTCAAACTATTTTAATACTGTGCCAGAAAAAACTCCAACCCAGTCTTCCAGGTGGTCTATGAGTATGTTGTGATCGACTGTGTCTCAACACTGATAGGCTTCCGAATTACAGTGCCATGCATAGTTCATGCAAAATTGCTTGAATATGCATATATTCATGCAAATTACTATTGCATACTGGTTTGTTTTTTAGTTAAGTCCATTAAGTTTTTTTCCATTGTATTTCTCAGCCTGCTCCATCAGTTTTGGTTCCTGTTGGTGTAACCTTTCTGTTTCAGCTATGGTTAGTAATGTACCTTTTGTTAATTTCACCCACCTTCCTGCATTTGGGTCCTCGATTGTATTCTTAAAATGTGACACAGAAAATTAGATATTTATATATACACACACACACACACACATTCATTTTGTTGTTGTAGTCCCACCAAATGTGCATGATTAATAAACACTTGCTCTCTCTCGCTCTCTCTCTCTCTCTCTCTCTCTCTCTCTCTCTCTATATATATATATATATATATATATATATATATATATATATATATATATATATATATATGTCATCCTCAAGCTCGGGTCCTGGGAGTTTGAGGGTTCTGCGCAGTATCTACTATCTAGTATTTAACTATATATATATATATATATATATATATATATATATATATATATATATATGTACTTCTGCACTGTACCTGATTTGTCATTTGTAATATTGGTGTAAGAACCATTTATTAGTACTTTGTTTAGGTTATTGTTACATTTTTGATAATACGTAATTTGATGCTTTTCTATAATTTGGAGTTTTATTTTGGTAGTTGAGAGTAACTTCCTTGCAAGTCAAAGGATACAGGAAGAAGTGTATTAGATGGCGGAGTGTACGCAAACATGATGATGATGATTAAAAGAATAAGATAATTATAAAAACCGAAGATAGCCACTACAATGGGTGTTGAGGGTGATAACCCCCCCCACACACACACACACACACACACACACACACACACACACACACACACACACTTGAAAGCATGTTCCCACTGCTATATGAAATGGCAAAATGTTTAGCTTAGCAACTGCTCAGGGCCAACGCTCTTTAATGGCAACACTGAAACCTGCTCTCTGTAGCCCCCAAAAACAAACAACCATCCCTGCCGAAATAATAAAGAATATTTCTTTTTTTTTTTTTAAATCAAATTGTATGGCTCTCCTAAAAGGCTATTAGTGAATTAGTGCATGTTTTTCCGTGTGCTGTAGCTCTGTGTCGGTGTCTCGCTCCAACTCGTAGCTGGAGGCTGATTAATTATTCTCTGTGTGAAGGATGTTTTGGCCCAGAGTGATTTCTGCTCCTCTGTGGCACTCCTGTTCTCTAGATCACCTCAAGCCAAATGAGATGTGATGGGGAGGAATAAAGGGTCAAAGCCCTCCCTCCTGCCCAATCCCACAGCAGCCCAGACAATTCAGGGCTGGGCCGCAAGGTACAAAGTGTCCCTCTGGACGATTTCCTTCTTAGAACCGTCGCCCCGTCTGACCCCGGAATCGAGTCGATGTCAATATGATTTAGTGAATATTTATTTTTCTTCTTCCCCAAGTCCTACCTTGCTTTTACAAGGCTTTTACAAGACTTTTCTACTACTCCATCCTTACAAGCTTCTCAAATCCGTCCTTTCTCCATTTCTGCCAATGGAGAGTGAACAATTTTTTTTTCTTCTGTCCACACAATTCTGCTGCATAGGATTGTATAGCTGTCATCGGTTTACTTTGCTCTCATCAGTTCAGGTTCAATGTCCCCAAGACGCAGGCGGATCAAAGAGGCTGCTGAGGAGGCTGTGTTCTAGTTTGCAGTTGTTAGTCATGTCAGATGCTCAGTAAACAGTCGGAGCTGCCTGCAGTGGCGATAGCGGTTTGTCAGGGCCGAGGCAACAGTAGCTGCCCATGTAAATCCTTTTCATAACACTTCAAAGGCTGTTCACTACGAGGGGGGTATGTTTGTAGTTTTCTGTGGTTGTCTGGTAAAGGTAGTGCAATTTATGCAAGAATATTATGTTTAAGTCCAAATATCACAAGCTAATTTTATATTTCCACAATTTTTGTATGATTGATGTGCCAGATTCGATTGATTACAATTCAGCAATTACATTGCAGTGCACATGCTGTCTGCGTTTGAGGAGATGACTCTAAATTGAGACATGACAATCTTCACATTGAGATTCAAGCCATGCACACATTTGTTACAAAAGCGAAACTGTGACAGTTGAAATTAATAAAGTCAATAAAGTAACTTATTGTTGGTCTAATCATGTTTGGCACGTTTGGGTGTTTTCAAACTTGGTCCCTTTCAGTTGAACAAACTTGGGTCACCATTTTTTCCGCATATGTGCACACTGCAAAAGTACTCAGACATTCCCAGGAGGTGGTCACGGTACGGTTCGCTTCAAGTCCAAATTACAATTCATTGTGGACAAAATACGCTGTGGGTTCACTTTGTGCTCTACCGTCTGATTAACCACTTATCATTATCGACAAACGTGCATTAACTTTCTAGTCGCCAATCCACATTGTGAGCAGAAAAACCATGTTGAACTCGTCAGGAGTTGCTGGTGGTGAGCACTGAGTTACATTGCTGTTGCCTTGGGTTACATTATGATGCGTATGGCTCTTTTCACAAAATAAATAGTATTGTCATTCGTCATGATGTGTTCAAATGTAATCTTTTAAAATTACATTTTTGGTGATGAACTTGAATCAATCCAGTTGTTTGAAGTAGATGTTTTCATATAATCATGAAAGATATATTTTAGAGGAAATGATGACAAAAAGCTCAGTATTCAGTGTGGCAGAAAAGGGTACTGATACCGCGCCGAAGTGGACCAGAAACAAAAGAGAGTCCTCTTTCAAACGAACTGACCATGGGAACACAACTGAGTACTTTTTCTGTTGGTCCACTGTTTACTTTTAGAGGACTGCGTTTGTTTCATTTAAAGAGGACTATATGTGAAAACGCTAAAAGCATCACACAGAGAACTCATTTATATGTATTTTGCTGTGAATGTCCATGCTCTGCAGAAAAGCAATATGCACAGGCTTTACAGGTGACTGCAGCCATATGGTGCAACATTTGGGAAGCAGAAGAGGGTGAAACGCAAACAGGCAACCACATGTTAGATAACACACAAAAAACACAGAAATCTATTTTGTACCACTGCATAGAAATGTGCATTTTATAGTGGAATATGGAAGAACCTGGTCCCCTCAAAATGATGTTCCCATTCCCAATTAATTACAGCAGTGGGTTATCCAAAAAAACTGCAAATACACAGTGAATACACGTATCAACACAGGATATAGATTCAGAGAAAACACATCATGAATAATAAATAGGAATACACTTTAAACCAAAATGCAACAGCTACAGTATTATAAACAGAATAATAATCAGAAACTTACATGCCAAGATTTTAATATAATGACTAGGGATGCCATGGTTCTCAATTCAATATTGAACCATATGGTACGCCATCCTTTTATTTCTCTCTGAATTGACTATGTCAGAGCTTAAGAGGAGCACTTGAACGCAATATAATACACTGAAACAGAACCTTAACCCAAGAACAGAGGTACTTATTGAACCTTTGGCTAACTGTATTGTTGCATCCCTAATAATGACTGGGATTAGTAGTAAATGTGTTGCATGTACAGGTTCACACCAGAGCTCTAAATTAAATGACAAAATATGTTGTTTGTCCATGATCTCCAGAAGGACACATATTTGTGTTTTCTGATCTGATGCCTCTATCAATAGCCAACCCATCATCCATCCATTTTCTACCGCTTATCCTGTATTTAGGGTCACGGGGGGGCTGGAGCCAATCCCAGCTGTCATTGGGCGAAGGCGGGGTACACCCTGGACAGGACGCCAGTCTATCGCAGGGCTGACATGTAGAGACAGACAACCATTCACACTCACATTCACACCTATGGGCAATTTAGAGTCACCAATTAACCTATCCCCATCTTGCATGTCTTTGGACTGTGGGAGGAAGCCAGAGAACCCGGAGAGAACCCACGCTTACACGGGGAGAACATGCAAACTCCACACAGAAGGAACCCGGGCCAACCCGGGAATCGAACCCAGGACCCTCTTGCTGTGAGGCGAGAGTGCTACCCACTACACCACCGTGCAGCCCACCCAACCCATCATTTGTTTCCCAAAACTGTTACAAATGAATGTGGTTAGGTTAAGGCAGAACAATTACTTGGTTAGGTTTAGGAAAAGATCATAGTTTGAGTTTAAATTAATACTTTGTTACTGTTAGGGGATGTTCACACAGAGTTAGAGATATTACTTTATGTTTATGGAGAAAACAAGCTCATCCTTAGAAAGCGGAGCAACACAGCTGCAACTGTCTCTTGCAAAGGAGAGACAGTTGGTGTGGGAGACAATTGCTGCCCTAGTCAATGCTTAAGACTTTATGAAATAGTAAATTTATTTTAAAGTTAATAATACCTTTATTATAATACGCAGGTGACAGGGGTGCACGTCTGAAAGCAGTGAAATGTAATAAAGTTCTATTTGATTTAGGTGCAGTCCCACTGGCACAAAAAGAACGTGGCTGCAGCTGAAAATGAAGTATAAGGAAATTGTGTAAGCAGGTGAAAAAGCACATGGTTTAATCTTATTTCACATATTAAGCAAAGTAAATGTCTGTGGCTATTTCAACACACTTCTGCTCCTTAAACATTTCAGAAAACCTTAAAAAATGTAAAGAATTTGCTCTGGTTGCAGATTATGTCCGCGATATGAGATGTTGGAAAATGTAAGGCTGGAAAATATAATTGTCCAGGAATGAAATCTGTCTTTCTCAACATCCTCTCCCAACGTAAGGATAGTGGAATCACTTGGTTCCATATCGATGGTTGACAAGGAAAAGACAACTAATTTTTCCACAGCTGGTTCAGGTGCAGCAAAAGGGAGGAGGCAGAGAGGGAGAAACTCAGAGTTTGTTAAAGAAAACCTGCCTGTGTCTTCCATTTGACCTTCAAGCCCTTACTCAGCACAGGGTATCTGATGACCGGGACTGAATATGTCTTGATGGCTCTGATCTTGTTCTTTCCATTCAGCTGACTTTTCAGGACTTGACTTACTCTGTGTAGGTATTTGCTATGGCTGACTTCCTTGCAGCCTCTTTATGGTTTCCATTTGCTTGCAGGACTCCAAGTATTTGTAGTCGTCCTAAACATCTGCTATGTTGCCTTCTTGTAACCTTCAGTTGTGATCACATTGCCTCTCTTGGATAATATGTGACCAATTATTCTTGCCTGAATGCCATTCCGATGTCATTGCTGTAGATCCTGGCGATTTGGTTCAGTGAGTAGATGTCCCGCTCATTCCTGGTATACAGCTTGGTGTCATCCATGTAGTGGAGGTGGCTGATGGTTATTCCAATTGGAAACAGTATCTGTAGCCACTCTTACTGATGATCTGGCTGAGGGGGTTCGGGCCCGTGCAGAAAAACAGCAGGTACACTTGAATTGGCACCTAGAGTAGTCTTCACAGCCCCATTGAGTTATTTGATGATAAGCTCTTAGTTCCACTGTCATAGGTGTGGCATTGAAGGAATTGCTCCCTTCAGGGGTCCATGATCTGGACGGCCTTGGGTTAACCACTCAGAGCGGGTCCCAACCATCAGCAGCTGGTTAGTTTGTGCTGCGTTATGTGTTTCCTCCTTCTCCTATATGTCTTTCCAGGATTGTTCAGTCTCAGCCCAGGATCGGTCTGTCCTCACACTATTACCCTGCCTTTGGATAGTGTGTCCTGTTTATTCTCCTCACATCTACTTCTCTAGTGTACCTCTTCAGACAGGTAGCCAGGGATGTGAGTCGTTGTTTGGTAGTCTCCAGTGCCTCTGGTATGAGTGAGTTTGGTGTACTTTCTCTGTAGTTCTTTTCCATCACCTTACTCTGAGAGCTAACTAACTTCTCTCCATGTTACCTTGATCTTCACTTCCAGGCTTCATCAAAATGTAAGTTTGACATGGCAATATTAAAACTAATGGGACAAATGTAGGAAACAGGTGACAAAGAAAAATAAATATGGTATATTCCCCATTACTTCTCGGTCCACATCTTAAGGTTTTAACCACTTAATTGTTATGCATTTAATTGCTGCTGTTAACAGTAAAATAGAAGGTATTTTTGGCCCTCCCCTTTAAGCCCATTGCCACCATAATGCACCCTTTGAGGCTATTGTGACATTTTGCTGAAGTGCCTCAAAGACCTCTTTCTAAAATGTATTCAATTTGGAGCATGTCCAAAATATGTGGGTATGATTGCCAGTTTTCTCCAACTTATGTTTGATTATGATGGGCCCATTTTAGCCACTATTCTGGAGTTCGATTAATTCTCATCATTATTTTCTATTTGAATTCTCTCCATGTATTTCAGTTAGTTAATACATGGGCTTCATTATATATGTCTTCCCAATCGTTTTGCCATATATCTGTATTCATTTCCATTTCCCATCTTCTTTTCACCAAATGCTTATTTCCTGTTTAGACTTCTAAGATTACTTAATTGGGGCGGGCTCCCCAACCTTATTCAATTCTTCATATTTTGTTAATAATTTAGGTTGCCATCCTCACTGAGTTGGTGTAATCTAGTCAGTCCAATTTCTGCCCATTTTCTAAAGCCCACATCAATATGAGAGGGCAAGTCCATCATGTATCCGATGTGCATTAGTGATGAAATAACTTAACTAATACTGTTTTGATGTGACTGGTCCATTCGCCCACATGAGTTTCCCTCAGGGTGATGGCTAGGAAAGGCACACACATCACCTTTCTATGTTTAGCCAGCGTCTGCATGACAGATCCTGAAGACAGATTATTAAGGGTATTAATTATGCAGCCCAAAATATTTTTCTTATATTTGGAAGTTTAAGCCATCCTTTTAGAAAGCTGCAATATTTTAGCCCTTTTCTTGGTTGCCTCCCATGCTTTATACATTTTGCAATAAGACGCTCCAAGTTATCAAATGTAAATTCAGGGATATTTATCGGGAGCATCTGAAATGGATATAAGAGTTTGGGCAGTATGTTCATGCAAACACTTCCAATACAGTCGAACAGAGACAGGAGAAATGTTGACCAGTGGTTCAGGTCCTCGTGACATTTTGACATGAAATTATGGCTGACGAGTAGAATTTCAGATTTGAAAGCTCCTTTCCACACTAACTTTGGACCCACTCATTCCGCCAATGTTAAATGTGAGAAAAGCATTTTAAATAAGCTTCAACAAAAGTGTAATATCTTAAAGAGATGAAATGGGATTTAAATGTTGAACATCGTTTAGATCTCACCACACACCATTGAGAAACCATAGCACGAAGCTGAAGAACAACAGTTTATGTTGGAAATGTAAAAGTGTATTGGGAACTTTGCAACACTGTATGAGGATGTATTTTGGCAACAACACATTGGATTAAGCTTTTAGAAACTTTAAGCAGTCGGTTTTTGTTCAGAAATTCCTTTATCTCCAAACTGATATTTAATGGGAGACTGCCCCCAATACCAAACATAACACAGTATGCATTTTCTGTAATTATATTGGTATAGTTACTGCCTGTCAAGTTATTTTAGGACACTGGAAGGAAACAAAGGCCCTAGAAATGAAAGAATGTGTTTTTTTGCATATTACTAATAAAGAATTAGTTTGGATTGGGATAAAAGGGTGTTGCTTTGAAAAAAAAAATGGAATATAGGTCTGAATATATTTCGGTCTCCTCTACAGTTATGTGATCCTGTAGCAAGATCATGATATGTATGACATGTTTTCCTTTTGTTGTCTTGTTTTTGTTTTCTATTAATTAATTTATCTATTATTTACTAGATTCAGATACTGGAGTCTGACTCCACAATATAAAAAGTAGTGCCATGTACTCAACTTAAAACAAATAGCAATGTAAAATGATATATATATAGGTAGAGAGACACTTGCATTGGCTATATTAAAACATGTAATGCCTATTTTCCATCTTTTTAAGCTTTTGCTTCTTCTCTTTTCAGGTACAAGAATATCCTGCAACTGTGGACTGGCTGTCCTCCTTCTGGCGTGTGGTTTGTTGAGGGATGCCTTGTTATAATTTGAAGAACTGACATGGTTTTGCGTCCCCCCCCCACACACACACACACACACACACACACACACGCACACACACACAGTCACACGCAGGCACACACACTCCTCCTCCACCCCCTCACACAACGCGGACAGCACAGTCGGCCCTCATCTCCCTGCCACTACTGCTCTTGCACCCAGCGCATTGCTATTAGCCACTGTAAACACCAGTCACCTTTAAAACCAGTTGGATCACCTTTTGTACCGATGGCGACCCGACACTATCTGAGGTGCAACGCTCCGGTCTGAAAACGGACTCTCTAGCTTGTTGGATAACTCTCATGGAGGAATGACTTTCTTATGGATTCGCTGTTCCAGTTCATGTGTTTATTGCTCAAAAGTGAACAAGAAAAAAAAGGAGAATCTATATTTGTGTAATATAGCCTATATATGATTCTAGATATATATCTGTTTTCTTTGAAACACCTAGAATTACTGTATGTGCTGTAAACATAGTTGAAACTCATCATATTGGCCATGGAACTTCATTGTGAATAGGCCCTCTCGAAGAAACAAAAGAAATGAAAAAGTACATGTTAATTTAGACTGTTAACATTAACCACAAGGTTAAAAAGGGTTTAAATTCTCATTTTTCTACAGCTGTACCGGCCATCTTATGTGCATAATTTTACATCTTGTTAGTGATACATATACAAGTGTGCATGCTTATTGACCTGGCGCTTAAAAGGATGGGAACATAAGTTATTTGAGCTACACTTGGGAGTTCAGTGTTACAGTATGTCGAATTTAGCTTTATTTTAATGTGCTAGCTTTGTTGTGAAAATAAAATTGTCCCTTGTCATTTCAATTTGTATTGCATCCACAGTAGGAATAAAAAGGATGTCACAATTTATGCGTCATTTGAAAACCCTGATATGTGACCATTGGATGATTAATTTTAATTGAACTACACCATTTTAAAAATGGCAAGCTTCAGTTGCCGTGCACGTCACCGGTATGTTTCATTATTGCAGAGGATGGATAAGTATTGACTCACTTTGGATCAAGGGAATTGCTCACTTGTGTTGTTTTGACACAAACACGCTTGTTTTTGCAGGTTTGAGTGGCTGGATGAGATTAGATGCAGTGCAACATAGAGAGAAGGCTTGCATACAAACACTGTCAGCATCGTATATGAGCCGTGTTTGGAAAGGTAGTTTTGTTAATCTTCTCTCTTGTATCTTACAGTAATATATATTTAGCTTAATTTTCAGAGAATATGTCATAGATATTTTTATCCACGCAGAGCATTTATAAGCAAAACGCTTTGACAATCTGACAGACAAAAGGTGTTTTTTGTTGTTGTTTCATAGCACAACAACAGATACAGTATACCTGGAACTAAATGGGATTCTTCTGTTGTTAACTTTTGAGCTGAAAAGTAAAAATTGTGCAACGTCCATCAGAAATGCACACATTCCAATTCCAACTGAAATATTCATGAATAACATGATTAGTTTATGTCTCTAGCGTCATACTGTGAGTGAGGTAGATGTTGATCCCGAAGCACATGCTATTTTTTCTGCTAAGTTGATGCCCCAAATTTATACCAACTTAAAGTGCAGCATGATTATGTAGCTTCTCTCGTGGTGTATGCTGTAACCTGACGTCCCTACATGACAAACAGGTGTAATTGCCAATGATGACTGTGCTGTTTTTTTTTTTTTTCAAAAAGCAAAATACCCCCCCCCCCGTATAGTTGCACTGCATTCCCAAAGAACTGTGGAGGGAAACTTGTTGATCCTGTGCCGAGGTTTAAAAGGCTGGCAGTGCTTTGTCATGCTCTGGGATTAGACTCAAGACATCTACTGATCAGCAGCTTCCAGGCTGGCTACAAGATGTCAGGGTGATAGAGGGCAATGCTGGCTAACCCCCGCAGTCCCAAACATCGTCAGGGGGCATTTGGACGGCTAATCTAGCATCACTGTCATATAGTATGTGTCACTCTGCTATGACTGGAAGTCGATTGCTGAGTTTTGAAATGAGAAAATGTTATGTAATATGATACATTTGCATAAAGAGAGAGAGAAAAAAAAGCTTATTTTAATGTAGAACAGATTTGAATGCTGACTCTGTTGGAAATGTACCCGAGCAGTGTTGGAGAGGGTGCAAAGTTTGAGTGAACAGTCTGTCCAACCCCCATGTAAAAAGTTCCAGATCTGTAAAACTTGTAAATTAAATAATCAGCATGTTAACCTTTTTTTTTAATCCATTTAAAAAGGCAGAGGCCAGTGTTGTTCTGTACTTGTAACAATGGTGTCATGTACTCATTTCAAGTGTTAACAAGTCAAAAGTGGGTTTTCATCTCTTCAAAATGAACTTGGGTAAAATGTATATGACAAAAAATAAATATCTATAAATATTAGAAACATCTCCTTTATAAAGCTTTCATCCTAACCTAGGGGATTCGCTCAACGGTGGGTCCGAGCAACATATTGAATAACTAAGAAGGAGAGGTTGGAGATCCGATTTATTTGATAGCGATTGGAGTGACAATAAATGTAGAGGTTTTCCGATACCGATTTTTGCTTCATGATACCGATTCTGAATTCCCGAATTGGCTGATGATCGGATACCAGTGCACTAACAACTAAATATATTATCATTATTGTCTTACTTTTACATTTTTTTGTTATACTTTATTATTATTATTATTATTATTATTATTATTATTATTATTATTATTATTACATTATATATTTGTGATATGATTGCTGTCATTGGCCTGGCTCAGGTTAAACCCTTTGTGAAAATATATATTTTTTAAATAGTGACTGAATGCCACATAACTCCTTTTTAGTAGAATCTAGTTTGAATGATTTTCTGGTGTAAATTGTTGCTAAATCACAAAATGTTTACTTGTTCTTGCTAACCTAAGCCATCTCTGCCGGCACCTGAGTGATCGGTACTCAGCATGTGTGACTCTAAACAAAGATGAGCAAGGAGCAAGATGTCTCAACGTTGGGTTCTTCCATCATTTATTTCACACGTTTGCACTCCATTGTGTCAAAACAGAAATATCAAATAACAGCTCTGTCAGAGCTTCAAAGCTTCAAACAATGATGCTCTACGCTTGTTACATGCATAGTGTCTTTTTAAAGTAAACTTTACAGGAAGTTAGCTTTAGGAAAAGAGTGTGGTTGATGTTAACTTGACTGACGAACGACTCACCCGACTAGCTAGTTACAAACAAATATAAACATGTTTCTGCTACCGACGTGTCAACATTTGCTTTTATATACAGTTGTTTCCTGAACTAAAGTCCTGTGATTGTTTGACCCATCCACGACTGTGGCTCTACCCATAATGCAACAGGTGGATCTATCACATCCAAATGCTCCCACGCTAAATAAGTCGATGTCAGATGCCAGATGACCAAGCTACATTATTTGATGCCTTGGCAGTGAGAACAGGTTGTTTTGTGAGGCGCAGCTATCGTTTTATCCTGGAGCTTCTTTCTCATCTTTGTTAAGAGTTGCACATGTACAGTTCCAAGTTTAACACGTCCAGTAACGAGTGATACGTGTTGTTGTCATGATATCATGATAGCATGATAAGTCCGTGCGCGGACTCGCACATTCACTGATACCATTTTTGCATTTGCTTTACGGTTATCGGTATCGGAACAACTCTAAAAATAATCATGCTTTGTGAAGAACTGAGTCATAAGTGTGGGTTGCAATGGACGCTGAATTGCTAAGAAGCAACGTGGTCTCTGTTACCAAAGAGTTGAAGAGGTCACAATGACGGCTAGAAGAGCAGTTCCTTCATCTGGGATGGTATTTCTGAAACACAGCCATCCTTCTGTCCTGATCTGCCACGTCACTCATCCAATCTAGATGTGGATTGTTTCTTCTAATGTATTTCATTTCAATGCGGTCCTGTCTGTTTGTTGAGCTGTCAAAAGAAATTCTGATGAATTATAGTTCTCTTTTCGTTGGTATTATGTGAGGCTTCTGTACTGGAACATTGCAACAGTTTGTATTATAATGACGATATCAGAATAATATTTAAATAAACCATTTTCACAGATGAAATTCAAACACTGAGGGATTCCATCTGTTTGGTTGGTAACACACTGAGCTCCGTAGTCGGTGAAGTGGAGCGAGTGCTGACTCCACTAAAAAGTGGCCCAGTTTTCAACTTGGAAGAGACTTTCTCTTTTTGTTTGAGCTTAATCTTTTTCATTTGATATTACCACTAAATGTTAACCAAAATCAGTCTGCCTTTCATTTGTGCAGCTGTCCAGAGATAGAGAAATGAGAAGAAAAAAAACTGTATGGGATGACAGAAATATCAAACTACAGAAGAAGTTCTTGAAGAAAATGCGTGTGGATGTTGCATGTATAGATGCTGACTGGCATTATTTTTGAAAGAGTTGATAAAAAACGAATGTATTTGCTGTGGTATAGATGCTTTGTGAAGGAATGGAAGCTTTGATGCATCACAGTACATAACTTTGTTAAATACGTCAGTACACAAGAGTAATCACTTGCTTTGAATGGAGTTTCTAGTGCTAATACATGAGGATTGAAACAGGCCTCCATAGACTTTTAATGAATCTTCTAATCACTCAGATACCGATTGTAATGAGGGCTTTATGTACACTTCATCAGTGTGAAATACAACAGGGTGTGTTGTGTACACACATTGCAACACAGTCTCATGACAGTTCGAGGAATAGTCCCAAAATGCAAATTATTGGTTTCACATGCAAGAACACGAATTGTCTTTCTAACTATGCAAATGGTAACTCAATCACAATCCTATTTCCTCGCGGAGACATGAATTGAACGCATCCACATGACATAGTATTAGATATTGAGAAAGCCTACTTGGGGCCCGTTTCACAAAGCAGGTTCAACAAACTCTGAACCTAACCCTGAACTCTGAGTTGGTCAACTCTGAGATGGGCAACTCTGAGTTTTCGGTTTCAGAACAGCGGTTTTGAATTAGTTCAGTCAACTCTGAGTTTGTAAACTCTGAGTTACGCGCGTGCCTGCCGACTCTACAAAGCCATCATCAATGGAGCTCCGATACTACGATTCACCATGGCAACCGGGAGAGCGTCATTAGATATTACTGAGTGTTTATGTAGAAAACGAGCTCATCCTGAGAAAGAGGAGCAACGTAACTGCAGCAAAGTAGCGATAGTTAGCGTGGCAGACAATTACTGCCCGATCTAATGTGTATAACTGAATGAAACAGTCTATTGATCTAAAGGTAATAAGTGTTCATTTTCAGTTTTGCAGAGTGACACCTTATGTAACGGTTAGCAACGCTGCCTATGGTGCAGGTGACAGCGGTTCAATTCCCGTAGTTCACAAAGTAGAATGAATAAATTATCATTTTCATTGGGTGTAATCCCCCCAGGCACAGAAAGAAAGTGGTGTCAGTTGAAAATTAAGCATAAGTATATTGCGCAAATACGTTGACTAAGGCATATGATTTTAATCATATTTCACATATTAAACAGTAAATATAAGCAGGTATTTCAACACAGGAATGTACTTAAACATTTCATAAATCTCACGTTCGCAAAAAAGCTAGCTCCGCAAAGAATCTGGTTGCGGATTATGTCCGCGATATGAAATGTTGAAAATGTCGGAGAATATTGTTTAGATAATATCTAATGTGATTGAAAGGAAAAGTAATCAAAATCCTCTCTCGACGCAAAGCTGCTAGAATCACTTTTATTTCCATATGGATTAGGTTGACGATGAAAGGACGGCACATTTTTTTCAGAGTTGGTTCAGATTCCGGAAAAAGGCGGAGAAATGTAGGGAGAAACTCAGGGTTTGTTGAAGCAAACCTGCTAGCGAGCAGGTTAGGTTCACGGAGTATGTTACCCGGGTAACTGACTCAGATTTATGCTGAACTGGCTTTGTGAAACTGAAAAAACAGAGTTTCCCTCATCTTAGGGTTAACTAACTCAAGGTTTTTACTAAACCTGCTTTGTGAAACGGACCCTTGGTGTGGTGGGGAGATGAACGGGTGGTTAACACAGGACTTTCATCCAGTAGACCCGGTTCCACATTGTCCATCCCAAATCCTCAAAGTGTTTGAAACGGTTTTCCTAAACGTTCCTAAAGAGGTTTTTTGCCAAAACCTAACTATATGTAGTTATTTTAAGCTTAATCATGAGGTTTTCTTAAACTAAGTGGTTTTATTTCCTAACCCCGACTTTCATTTCGTAGCCTAATGTTTCCACAATTTTCGTGCAAACAATACTTTAAATTGAAAACTTTATTTTGAAAGTCATGCAGAGTGACACACACACACACACACAAAACAATTTGTGTCAATGTTCAAACTGCGGTGAGATTGTTGGGTATTGAGTTATAACTATAATAGGATTATATTGACCTCAGTAAACATTAGTGCATTACACAACTCATCATGACTGATAAACTGTTAAGTTCATGATAATATAGTTATCAGTGTTTGTCACGTTCACTGGTATTGACAGACTTGAACCCAATAAGATGACAATGGGACAAGAGCTGCAAGGGAATTTCTAATACTAAACAAATCCCAAAGAGGCAAGTAGACACTACAGTCTCAACCAGGAGAATGTGTGCTGGTATAAATAGTGAGGAACTAATGAGAGAATGAGTTGCAGGTGAGGAGACGGACAGAGAAGAAAAACCAGGAGATGCAGCTATGAAGTAGAGAAAAACAAACCAAGAGTTGGTGGAATTTGTGACAGTGTCCAAGAGTTACCTATTTAAAATCAAAACGCAATATTCTGGGGCAGAGTTATAAAACAGTGTATTATAACCTTTGATATATAATTATAATAATGAAATAATGTACAGATAATCAGCATTTTGAAATATCAACACTTTGATACACAATGAGTGTGTTATTAACATAATATAACATATCCAGTATTGACTGGCTATAAATCCCATGTATGACTATGAGGATCTTATCTAGATATATATCATTGATAAAGTATATATAAAAAAACTTAAATTTGACATATAAATGGTAAAATCATTGAAATGTATGAAAAGGTAACAACACTAAATGCGTCTTTCAGAAATTCCTGTTTAAATGTGAAAAGCTATTGTCACTGTTGGGCGAAGTATTAAAATGAGCTTGTGACTAAATCATGTAACTCCATTGGATACTCAAACCTCATATCTCCACTCTGCCTCCTTCTTGATTGAAGTGTTTTCACAGCAGAGTTTAAGGTAAACGGTGACCAGGTGATTTTGCATTTTTGGGTTACTAGAGTTTCATAATAACATAATCAACTGAACATGTTTTACATTCAACAGCAGTCTGCTGAGAGGATTCAACTCAATGTGGGACTACCCCCCTCATGAGAAATCTCACAATTCGTCTGCGAGACGTTGCAACTGATGACTCTAAGTCAGCTTGGGGCCCGGGTTGAATGTGGCTCCTACAGCAGCCCTTGACCGGAGCAGTGGAGGCAGTGAGGCAGCTCTGATGTTAACATTGTGATTATAGAAGATTATAGACGTTGTGGAAGTGATTGCTGAGGAGAACCAATTCTAATCAGTGAGGAACACAATCCCAACATTATCTGGTGTTTGCCACGCTAGCAACGGGAGACCATGCAACCTGCACACAGGAGGCTGCACAAATCCTGATTCCAACATGGGCCCGGCTTGCTGGGAAGTGACAGTGCTACTAACCACCTTGTTAAATATGAATAGTATAATGTCACATTCATGTATCTGACCATCGACAAAGAGACAATACCAAGAACAGACTCATACTCCCCACTCATCAAATACCAACACTGCAAAATTTTACGCTGTGAATTCACAATAAATTATTGGATACATTTTGCATGACTTTCACAGTAAGGATTACAGCAATATACTGTGAATTAAGTCACAGCAATTTACTGTAATTTCAGTATTGTGATATTACAATGCATTGTTGTAAAAGCACAACTGTATACTGTAACTTTCCAGCTTCTATGGCAACGCAATTACTGTGATATTACAGCACATTACTGGGGAATTACAACCTTTTGCTGTACATCATTACAACAAGGCCATGCACTTTTACAGTGTGTACTGTGAATTCACAATAAATTATTGAATAATTTTTGCATGACTTTCACAGTAAGGATTACAGCAATATACTGTGATTTCAGTATTGTGATATTACAATGCATTGTTGTAAAAGCACCCCCCCCCCCCCCCCCCCCCCCCCACAACAAACAACTCAGAGGTAAAGTCAATGTTAGCCCAATGGCATATTTATTAACAAATATTTTTCAACATACAGCAAATGTCAAGAAATTCAAGAATTCAAGAAATTCAACTTCCTAGTCAAACTTTCCAAAGCCATCTTAAAATGCAGAGAAATTGTGCAGAAACTTGCAAGTCAACTACCTGTCTCACTGAGGGTTCATTGTTGTCCGCTCCTTGGTCTTTGAGCCTCTTCCAGGATTGATGCCCAGGAAGCACCTGTTAATAAGCAAAGATTTCAGTTTTAAATAGATTAATGGATGAGTTCGCGAGATCAGGATGGTCTCACCAGGCTTGAGTTGGAAGCCTATACTATAATGTGAATTACAAGGTTAAATGAGATATTTATACAATACCTTTGAATGAACTCCAGCGTTGACAATCCAGCAGCAGGATACTCGAGGTTGAAGACTTAATAGCTGCTGAAGAAAGCAGCTACTCCGTGTAAAAACAAAGGGTGTGGGCCCATCATGACATGTCCCTCGATGGATATCAGCCATCCAGAGGGCTTCATCATGTCACCTGAAAATGAATAGATACAACATCATGTGTGATGAGCACTTTGAGATCTGCTTCAGATACAAAGGGCTATACAAATGTAATTTGTTATCATTATTATTATTTGTTGTGGTGATGTAGATTTCTAGAATCAAAACAAAATACTGAGTTAGAAATGTTGATACTAGATCCAAGTAACATTACCTTGAATGATCAAGCAGGAGGTGCTGGGGCGTTCTGGAGTACTAATGTCCACAGCAGTGGCACATGGCTGTAACATAGTAACACACAATAGCATGGATTTAACATTAAAGGATAAATATTGTTCATTGTCAGAGGTAGTAAATCATAAAAGGTAAGAAATGGCGTCTAATGTAATTACATTTTAAATATTTGAATAAAAAATCGTTACATTTCAAGGATGCATCAGGTGGTAGAGCTGATGGGTCAAGTGGCAGAGCTGATGGGTCAGGTGGTAGAGCTGATGGGTCAGGTGGTAGAGCTGATGGGTCAGGTGGTACAGGCCCAGCAGCCTGCAGGTAGGACCTATGCTGCCTAAACATGAATTTGCAGTCCCGTGTGTTTTCTGTAGCAGTCAGACACCCCACACTGGTAGTAATAATAGGGGGCATTAGTATGCTGTTTTGTGTGCTGAACAAAGTTATACACATTCTCATACACATGCTCACATCCAACCAATTTACAGTGGAACATTGTGGTGCATTTTAACTCGTCATCTACCTGATCTATTTCTCCTCACTCTTAGCCTGACACTGAACAGGATGGTTAGCCTGGCCATCTGATGACCTAGAAAAAAATAAAAAGGAGAAATTACACAAAGGCAACCAACAATATGAATTTCAGTTTGAATGCAGATTATGATCATGAGTATGTTGTAAAAAACATGATCTGTACATAAAACGTAATGGACATTTTTGGAGTTGCATCACCTGTGTACTGCAATATTATCCCTAGCTGAAACTTGACAGAGAGCAAAAGCGTTTTTGCAGAATAGTAGCCTATCCATGCATAGCGAGCAGCTGGTCTATGTGGAATATCTCTAACGATGCAGGGAGCCGCTATATTCCCCATAGACTAGCTAGTCATTAGCCTGCTTAGATCGGCTACCGTTCGGCAAAACCGCTTTTGCTCTGGAGTCAAAAACGAACGGGAAAGTAAGTGAAAAAGTTAGTGCTTAATGTCGCTACGTGTACTTTTCAGTGCGTTATGTTCGGCCATGTAGCCCCGGTTTGATATGAAGCTGAACTGGAGGATGCGGGTGTATTGTTAGCTTCGGCTAACACGGGTAACCCTCTGTCTCGGTGTGGAAAGACCACTCATGAGAGGAGAATAGTGACGCTAATATGCAGCAAACACTTCCATGTACCGCCGCACGCGCTCACCCAGAGCAGACCAGCCCCGCGAGCGAACATGACGACAACAGTACCAGTAACAGTCCGTAACTAAAAGACATCCGAGTGGAAACAACGGCCCGCTACTGACCAGTTCAGCTTCAAATCAAACCTGGGCTACATGGTCTAACCATAACACATTGAAATGTACACGTAGCGACATTAAACACGAACTTTTTCACTTCCTTTCCCGTTCGTTTTCCTTCTTATTTCTCGCCCAAGTTATGCTTCCGCGTCGACACAACGCAAGGGGGCTTGCGGACCCCTTACGTCCTTGCGGACCCCCCTTACGTCCAACGCAAGGGCCTGACGTGCACCTCCCAAAAATCCTAGACGCGCGTCGAGGCGACGCAACACCAACGCAACACCAACGCAGCGGCATTGGCTGTGATTGGTCCGCTAAGTACATCCACTGGAGACCGCTATCCGGTTTCCACTCATAAACACCGCCATTTAAACTTTTAATAGGCAACTTTTATTGTTTTCACCTTGTTTTATTGTTTGCATCTTGTCGCTTTTGCACAAAGAAATAAAACACCAAGTTCTGAAAAATTGTGGATGTTTAAAGCCGGAAGGTAAACAAATAGGCTATAACGAGGCTAACGACGATATACGTCAAGAGTCTCGGTCGTTCGGTCATTCTTTACAAAAACCATAGCGCCCTTTACCGGTGTGGCATTGAATTGCATTTCGACACGTAAACCCAACGCAGAACCATCACGGTCTCCCAGCAACTGCGTGGCCGTTGCGTGGCCGTTGCGTGATCACTACGCGGAAGCATAATCAGGGCTTTATTGTTCTTATCTCACGTAGCAAATCGTTGCTAATCGTGCTAGCAGCCGTTTGCTAGCTAGTATTATTACTACTGCTATTAGCAAATGCTGTGAGATAACGTTCAACAATTTAGGGCACTTGCTAACAAAATATGAACTGTGTCATGCGAATAAGTTTAATGTGAAAGTAAATATTATTATCATATTACAACAACATAGGTGTAAGTGCTGCAAACAGAGTTATCCATGCTGCTCACCTTCTCCATTCAGCCAGGATGAGAAGAGGGAAACCGCTGCGCCTTCAGTTCAAACCAAGTTCGGTTATGTCATGTGACTTCCCAGGGTATAGTTCAATACAGTATTTCACTGTAATAATACTGTTGAATGCTGTGAAATCCTTGCAATTTTTTTACTGTGTTGCTGTGATATTACAGACCTTGTTGTGATATAACTGGGTTTTTTCTTTGCAGGATTTTACTGTAAAATTAGAGTTAGATGCTGTAAAATTCCAAAGATACTGTAGTTTTTACAGGTATTCATTGGGATATTACAGGGGAACTTAATTACAACAAGTTACTGTAAAATAATACTGTTAATTATTGTGAAATGCTGGTAATTTCTAACAGTGAACGCTTGCTCGCATGGTCACTATGGAACCCTCCTCCAGGGTCAGTTTGCACAGGTCAGGAACAGTGTTTCAGGTTCCACTTAACATGGGGTCCTTTCAAATGTCTTGTCACAGCAATTTAGTTTTGGGCAAAACATTCATTTAGTTGTTTTTTGGGAAAAGAGTGTGGTTGACATTTATTCTACTGACTCAGAGTAATGACTGATTCCCCCAAAATGTCAACATTTACTTTCCATTATTTGCTTGATAAATGAATAGCAGTCTCCTGGCAGCAGTCCTGTGTTTGTATCCACCTTCATTACCAGTGATGGGAATAACGGCGTTGAAATAAACGGCGTTACTAACGCCGTTACTTTTTTCAGTAACGAGTAATCTAACTAATTACTTTGACTGTCACTATAACGCCGTTATCATTGCCGACACCCCGTTACTGCACGTTACTCAAGTCGCACAATGAACTTTTTTTTAACTTCATGATAGGACTCGTGCGCGTGTTGTCATGAGAGAAGGGAGGATGAGATAACCTCTCAGCAATTATTGGCTGATGTATAGTAAGATTACGTCTTCAGGTCGTGCCTGGTCTCGGCAGCCTGTTGTCCGTGGAGAAACGTGCAAACTTGCCGCGAGCTGAAGCCGGAGTTTGGGCTGCTGCTGGTCTGAGCGGCGCGCGAGGGCCACGCGGGCCCCGGTGTGCCGCCGTTCTGGTGTTGGACGGGAATCCGGTATAGCTGTGGAGCGCGGATGGTGAAGACGGTGGTGATGATGATGATGATGAACGGCGCAGCGGCTCGAGGCACCGGGGTCATTATGTCTACTGCTGTGCGCTCTGACCCTGTTTTGTGATATATGACAGACACAGCGTCTCCCACTGTATAATTTCTCCTCAAGTTTTAATTATTCCCGCATGCGAGGTGCGGAGAATGCGATCTCAATTATTATACACAAGACAACACGCTACGCGACTATAGGAGTAGACTACAAGACTACAGTTTGCCATCTCATTACAAGAAAAATCAAAATTCTTTGACATAAAGCAACTTTTTTTTTTACAGTAACGCAAATAGTTACTTTCCCTGGTAACTAGTTACTTTTATTATAAAGTAATTCAGTTACTAACTCAGTTACTTTTTGGAACAAGTAGTGAGTAACTATAACTAATTACTTTTTTAAAGTAACGTTCCCAACACTGTTCATTACCAACTCTGACAATGCAGTGTTAAATGGTTTTGAAAATGCAGTTTAAACAAAATCAGGCATTTATTGAATTAATATATGTTGATAAATATATATTTGTTGAATAAATGTTTTCTGAGTTATTCAAGACACAATGTGATATATGCTGCACTTTTCAGCAATACATTTTGACTTAGATAATTTCCAAAACACAAACTAATCCAGAGCCATGATTCCTGTGATACTGGAAGAGGGAAAAGAGTAGCATTTTGCAGGGTGATATTACAAATTGGCCTTCTGCAGGTCTCTTGGTTTTGGCAGTCAGCCTTGATCAGTGAAAACCTTGGAAACAGGAAACTACCCCTCTGTTGGTAAAAATGGGCCTGTCAAATCTCATCACCTATTCATCTATCGGAAAGACAAGATAGAGGAAGGGAAAATGAGGAGAGGAAAAAAAGATCCTCTTTGGAATTGAGGAGTGAAGTTGGCAGCGGCGGCTCAGCTATCAGTGAATTCAGAATGCAAATCAGCAAGAGAGAGTTGGGGAACAATGCAAAAATTAAACCTCACCCCATGATTGTTAACTCGGCAAGCAATGACACAATAATTTACGTGGTGGCAAAGAGAGTGCAAACCCCCGGCCTGCCTCGGGCCCTCTAATCGGGGCCACTGGTCCTAATGCAGCACAAAGAAGGAAGGTGGAGATTACTGTAGGGCTTAGTGTGACTCAATTTTGCATATTTAAATGTGTTGCGCAAATGCCAATGAATCACAGATGGCACTGATCTGTTTCGTCTTTCAACATGCTTCCACCGCAGCATAAAATAACAGTGCGATACGTGCAATTTACATTTTCATGTGCTCATGAAATATACATGTATACATTGTATACAGAATCCATGCTGAGCAAGAGAGCCTCTGTGATTCCAGGCTTAATGTGAAGCCCTCCCATTGTAGGCAATGTGTTTCCCCCACATCTTGAGGATGACATTGTGCATCAGATAAAATGGGGAAGATTTAACCTACAACACGATGGGGACCTAGTGGCCTTTGACTGGAAGTATTTTGGCAATACAAATAATAGTCTAAAGCCTATACAGGGTATCATTATGCACTTTAACAAGCATGCTCACGTTTGGTTCATTGTTAATAATGACTTCAATATATACTATACACTACATCACTAGTAATGACTAATTTCCAATACGAGTCACATCAAGGACTTACATTTGACAGCAAAGGCTCCACCTGTTTGAGGGAACTATCAAAGAATCTGAAGAGCAATTGTGTTTGCAGGGAGAACTAATCTCCACTTAACACATACATGAACACATAACCATAAATGCACAACACCAACGCTTTGCACATACGAAGGAGGTGAGGATGGTGGAGGGAGCAAACGGAGTAGGCTTTAAGGTATCAGGAGAGCATAGTGTCAGGTTGAAACAGTCACATTGTAAACCTACATGAACATTAGCCATCAACCAGCTGGTGGCCAAACAGGTGATGAATGAGCCAGTGATTGTTAATCATGCCTTCAGTGCTCTGCCTGAACTAATGTGAATTCATGCAAAGCCTAATCAGCCCTGAGCTGTTTTTAGTTACCAATTATGACACTGACTGAAAGGTCGGGGAATGACAACCAAAATCATCCAATAAGGACCATGGATATCTATAGCAATATATGTCATTGTTGAGTTATCGTGCTCTTGTTCCAAATGTGGAGTAGGTGAATATGACATACAGACATCAACCACTAATTGTATTTGAAGGGCCTGGGTGCTTGAAGGGCAAAAAACAAACTTATTTTATTCACAGTGGTCTCATTCACAGTGCCTCAAATACTGAGGTTTCGTTAAGGCACTTGGCATCTGAAACTGACGTAATGGCACCCTTTAGCATCTGTATGAGATGCTGTAATTTCAAGGAAGCCTAACTCTGATGTAAACCAACTCTATGGCTATACTATAACGAGTGACAAAGTCCATGGAGGGAGGAGGATGGGGTGTATGTTTGTGTCAAAGAAACACTGGACCTTCACCAAGGAGACACAAGTAAATGACATGCATGGTGAATTAAGTTAAGTACACAAGTACTTCACTGAATTAACACACACACACACACAGGCTACCTAATTGAAGTAACATCAAAATTGCACTTACTGTAAAAAGTAATTAAGTTATGTGAGGGGTTAGCCAGTGCATTAAACAAAGACAAGCGCAGGACTTTCACCCAGGAACCCACAGTTCCTGTCCTGTGTGAAACCAAAAGTGTGTGTGTTTGTCTTTTTTTATTATGTAGCATTTTCACTGAAGAAACAAACAAGAACAAACCTAGTCTGCAAACCTTACCCTGCCCTGGGTCAAACTAAATCTATGATCTGCAATGTCTGAAACATGTCTTGCTACTCTAGCTAATTTGGATTTCCCAGAAATGAACACAAATCTCCCACATGCTTTCACAAATGCTGACCAGTGCCTCTGACTTAATAGGACGAAGGGTCCTCTGACGGCGTCTTATTGGTGTGATTGGGATCTGGTGGCTGGCAGATGCTAACAAGCAATTCTACTCAAAGACATGATAACAAAGGCAAAGCAATTGAAGGGCATTCAACTTTACTCAAGTTTCCGTTGCTTGCCAGTGTGTGTATGTGTGTGTTTGTGTGTGTGTGAACAGTCCTGCATTATTTATTTGCACTCATTAAAAGTAATCAATTGAAACTGACATTGATGTAAGGGTCTTTATTGGGCTTTCAAGAATCCGTCACTGTAATGTACCGTGTGACTTTCTAACCCTGCTTGATTGTTTTGTTCCACAAAACACCCAGAGGAATGAAAATGTGTTTGTGCCGAGCCATCAAAGCTAAGCATCTCTAGCTGTAGGATTTACGAACCCAAAAGGATTTGGAAGAAAATCATCTTGGCAAATCGGCCAAACGTATTCTGTAGTGGGGCTTAGGGTGTCTGTCAATGACTGAATATGACAAAAACGACCACCTCACATTGTGCAAATAGAACAGTGTGCTCTGGGTTTAAGTGAGAGACAGATGAAGCAGTGTGAAGGCCGTTATGGCAATGTGCTGCACTGCTTTATGTGAGTGGGTACGTTGTTTAAAAAAAAAGAAAGCCCAAGAGGATTGAGCACTGAAAGTGTGTTGACAGGATGTGAAGTCTGCCTCATTAAACTATAGGACTGGGGAAAGACATGTACGGTTCTCCTGAGCTCTTTCCTTACATGCAAACAAACAAATTATTTCCCAACACAATTAATCAGAGATGTTGATAGACATCTCTCTCTCTCTCTCTGTGTGTGTGTGTGTGTGTGCATATTGCAGTGTCTATGTATTCAGCATGCAAAAGTGCTGAATCTGAGTGCCCTCCAATATGGAAGATCCCTCCAGTAAAATCCTCCTTTTCTCCTTCAAATCATCACAGGATGCGACAGGGGCACGGGTGAAGAGAGTGAACCGCATACAATGGAGGACATGAGATAGACCCCCTGCTACCAAATCAATTGAAGGTTGTAGTTGGGGTGGAATCTCGGGCATTGAATCATAAATCAGTGACAGACAGTCCCCTTACCTTCTTCACTGTGTGGTTGCCTGGTGAGCCACAAGACACTTTTAAAAGTTATACTTAAATGACTACTTTTATTTTTATCTTATTTTAGATTTTACTGTATTTTATTGTTTGTAATTGTTTTTAATTGCTTTTATTTTATTCTTCTCTTTATTTTTTGGCTGTAAAGCACTTTGGTGAACCGAAAGGTTGTTGTAAAGGGCTGTATAAATAAATAAAATTTACAATGACTTTGAGATGCTAACATACGTCTTTGTCAATCGAGATGTCCCAATGAAAATAATAATTTAACACAATTAGAAAATACTTTATTTGCTGGGGGTCATTAGTAGTGATGTCCAAATGAAGCTTCGTGAAGCATTTTCTTTATTTTCTGAGTCCAATAGATGGCGCTTTCTGTTCAACAAAGGGTTGATAGCAATGGAAATATATCGGCCTGCAACCCTTTGTTGAACAGAGAGCGCCATCTATTGGGCTCAGAAAATAAAGAAAATGCTTCACGAAGCTTCATTTGGACATCACTAGTCATTAGGCGGCAACGTCCAGTTCTTAAAATTGAAGCAAAGCTGAAGTGTTAGTGAAACTAAATTTACACAAGGCGGAAAAAAGGAGTGCAAGGAAACAGGCAGGATGACGAGCTGAAAAAACACAGGAGCATAAGGCACCAAATCACACAGGACGCACTTACAATAAAGTGATAAAACACAGACTTAATACAGTGGGACTCATTGGGAACAAGGCACAGGTGCGCAAACATGAGGACAGGCTAAAGGGTGATTGGAGGGAGACAAGAGGCAAGGCTGACCAGACAATCAGATACACAGAGAAAAGGAGAAAAACTGAAGCAACAGGAAGTAAAGCACCACCGGCACAATAGACAGAAACTACAAAATAAAAGAAGGAAAGCAACAAGACAAACTACAAAATAACAGGAAATATACTTACAAAAAAATCATGACACAATCGCAAGTTTCAAGTCTTATACATTCAGCATGATGTTCATTTAGTAAATTATGGTCAATTTAGTGTCAAAAAGACTATAGAACAGGGTATGCTTCAGGGTGTGACTATCTTGCTATTGACAGGTCGCTACCATAGCTTCGCTACTGTTCTCTGTAATGTGAAAGGATTGTTTTCAAACCATTAACACCACGTATGCCCCTTTGTCACTCAGTAAGACTCTTTTCTTGGGACCTTAATCCCTTAAGATGTTTCTTCTGAAGCGTCACCTTCCAAACACAACACAGCTGGATCATCTTCCAATGGACCTTCTCTGCCTCCAAAACTGTATCTACACTGATACTTTGGTATACTCTCCAAATGGGTCGGGTGACATAATTGAAATATAAGTTCCTGATTAATTCTATTTGTAAGTATATTTTCCACTCTGTCTCCTACAAAATGATGTTCCCATACAACTAAACTGCATTATTAATTGCCTTTCCTGGGAAAATTGATTTTTGCAGGACCAAGCTGTTTGACACATGAATGAACAAAATGACTTGGTTTATGTTAAGGCAACAAAAGTACTTGTTTCCAATGCAGCAGTCTCCTTGTGGAAGCCCTGTGATTTTGGACCTGTCCACCATCCGATCTCCTATACACGGATTTGTTTAAGCCTAATTTGTCAAGAGCAAACATAAATGCATCTCCCTTGAAACGTAATTCACAATGCAGTTTCGTTGAGTGGGAACAGAATTTTTAGGAGACCAGGGTGATATTTCACATGTTCGCATTATAGTTATATGCAACAGTGTTGACTATGTCAACAACGCACAGAGAAACTTGGTACTACTATTACACTATTTCTTTAAATTCAAAATGACTGTTTGCTGCTGTGTTAATGCTCTGAATTAACCACCTTTAAATCTATTGCTGTTTCACTTCAGACACCAGACATTCATCAACATACTTCCAATTTGAGCACATTAAATTGTTGATGAATAACATGCAATTATGTTGGTCGCATTTATTTATGAAGCTTGTAAATCTATCATTTCAAATTGAGAGTATGATTCCCTGATGTGTACTAATATTTTAATGACCATTTTTCAAAAAAGTGGCAATTATAGACTACATCACAGCTGTTAAAGCCATAGCAGTGTGATTAAGTAATTCACATCTGCCTATAAAAAAATTACAGAGAAATCAAATGTTTTTATTACCAGAAAGGCCAGACAGGACTGAGCAATGAAGAGAGATAATATTCTAAATAAAGTCTGCAGGCTAATTAGTTTTTATACAGGTGAGCTACAATTATGATAAAGAGTCAAAACATAAATAGCCTTAAATAGACATTAAACTTCAGCCCAGGGCTAAATGTGATTTATCACAGATTCTACCTCTGCATGTGAGTGCTAGCCAGGATGCATGATGAAGGGGAGATAGGAGATAAAATAATGGAAAGAAACAGTGAAAGGCTTAATGGCTGCAAAATTCAGGCCTGTATTTAGCACAAATCCGATCATTTTTATTAGGTGAAGAAGACAACAAATAATACACATTTAAATGACAACACCTGAGTGGGTGCTATATCCTGTCCCCTTCCAGGCTGGTTTTGTTATATTTATTTGTATGCAACTTGTGAATGTGAAATACAAATATTTTATGCAGCCTTGCAAGAAAATAAAATTAAAGGGAAAAAACTTTGGAAAGTAAACTTAACAAATCCATTCCCTGATTTTTTATTTTTTTTATTGAACTAATCTTATCTGTTACTTAAAAAGGTAAAACAAAAAAAGACGTTTTTAAACAAATCTAATATTTTACTTAAAACTAAATGGTTACCAATGCTTGACCTAAATACATAATGATTTATTTGGCACAACAAAATTAACGCCTTTATTAACAGAAAATGAAAATACAGCAAAGGAGCCAATTTAAATGTGTAGGGGAGACAATGGTGAAATACAACTTTACAGATCCCATTTATTTTTTTTAACTGTAATACAGCAGCAGTATACAGTCAGCTCATCACTTATTGAACTCCATCCTGAATTCCTCATTTGTGCAGTTAATTGCATCAAGGCTACAAAGACACAACATATTTCAAACACTGTGCCCCAGAATGTGTATTTAGGTATCTATTAATTTGTGTCAGACATGCAATGTTGTTGCACAGAGATTTTCAGGAACCATAAGGAAGGTAGAGGTGGGTAAAATAAGTGTGACTGGGCCTGAACCATATCAGTATCCAGGCTGATCTCATTGTAGCTGTAAGTACAAAAATTGATGCACAGTAATCATATATCCCATAATATCAATTTGTATGTAATCCACTTACTTGTGAAACCAGGAAGTATGAGTGACAAACTCTGCGTAGGAAGGTGCTAGGAGTGGATGGTGGGTCCAAAAACATTGCACTTAACTACTTTATCTCCATGCCATTCATGTCCCATGTGAATCCAGAAGTCAACCTGGACTTCCATAGTTATTTTAAACCAAGAAAATAAGTAACTGCACTTCTGTAGTGATTTGAACCCAGAGGTTGACTTATTTGTTGCGTTGCTAACGTACTCAAGTTACGATACTTCTCTAGTTATTTAACCCAAACATTCACAAATTGCTTAACTTCTGTACTCAAGTAATTGTACTTTTGTAGTTTTAAATCAAGCATTGACATATTTGTCACTCAACTTCCGTAGAAGTAACTGCACTTCTGCAGTTATTTTGACCCAGACCATGATACTCCCCTCCCCCCAAACTTAAGCAAGTAGTTTTGTTGCCTAACCTGTTTCCTGTGAAGACAAAACCTTATTTTGAAAAGACTGTATGCATGTAATTAAGCAGAAATCAGAATGCATGAAAAATAAGGTTATTTCCTAGATATCATGCAAATCGAAGATATATTGCAGTGTCATATAGAAAGAAGAGTTACATTTCAGTATTTATTGCATGTAAATCAGTATTCTAGTGAAACATCTGCTATGTCAGCTCAACCTTCCCCTGCTCCACTCTGAGCTGCTGGACCTGCCCACTCACAGAAGTTGCAGTCCCGTGGCTGGCTGTGTGATGCCTTGTTAAATCAGGAGCTAAATACATGCACACAGCTGGTTTCTTTTAGTAAATCAGACCCTTAATTCTCGGGGAAGGATTGAAAGGCAGTGGGAAACAAAAGGAATGGGAATTTGAAGGCAGGCTTAGAGTTACAGTACCCTTTAAAGGTTGAGTAGGTGATTCTTTTCAGAAACACTTTCTGTTATAGTACTTGAAATCCTCGTAACATACTGATAGCAATGAATACATTAAATGCTCTGACATAAAACAATTATCTGTAGTTGACATAAAAATGTCATCTGTGGCCATGACAGAACTGTAAAAATCCTGTCCAATCAAAGAAGTCTGGCAGGAGAAAATAATTGGAAGGCCTGCCTGTGTATCAATGCTTAATGCTCAATATAAATAACTTTAACCCTAACTCTATTCACTCAAACAGTGACTAAATCCTGACAATAGTACACTAGACCGTTAATCAATGAAAAAGGTAGGTTCCTCTGCATCCTTGTATTGCTACTAATGCCACCGCGTTAAAGAAAACCAACAGATCAGAACTGAGGGGTCTGAAATTCAGTTGTCAATCACTGCTCATAAAGCTTGTAAACTGATCAAAATGGGCAGTATCGGGGCGGCCTATGTAGAGAGGCTCAACGTCCTCGACGCGGTGGTCCCGGTTCGACTCCAGTTTCCCACATGTCTTCTCCCTCTCTCTCTCCCTGTTTCCACACTGTCTGAATAAAATAATAAAAGAGGCTTGGACGGCGCTCTAGCCAAAAAAATAATCTTTCAAAAATGGGCAGTATCAAACATGAATCAACCATGTGTTACTGAATTGCATATTTCTCACCTCAAATGTTTTCCAAAACATTTTAGTGACCTGTTTAGCTGTAAAATTAGAAAGTTTGCTCTGGTCCATGGGCAGTGCGTTGTCTGGGCTCTCAAAAGTTCTCAATTTTGACAAATTATCATCTATTGTATGTACTTCTGTCAGGATATCATGGCACTACATGTCATTAAAAAAATATATTTATTAAATAACGTAAAACCAACTGTTAATGTCTTGGGTGTTGTACAGTTCATTTCCTGTTGTATTTTGAAGTTTCCTGCCTTTTGTGTCCTGTGTGTGTCCGTCTTCCTGTCTTTGTGGTTTTCCCTCCTTTATTCTGTGTATCATCTGTGTTGTATTAGTCTTGTCAACCTTGCTCGGCTCCCTTTGTTTCCACTGATCAGTTTCCAGCCTGCCCTCATGCCTGCTAACCTGTGTGTTGTTCTCATACGTTTCTGGTGTATTTAGTCCATTTACAAAATTGTACAAAAACTGCTCCATTTGAGGCATACTGGGGACTTCACATTTGCATTTTGAAGCATTTACAAGATGATCACACTGTAAATAGAGTGGATTGAAAAAGACAAAAAAAGTGGAACAGATTCAAGTGGAAATTAGGGTTGTGTCATTATTATAAAGTGATCACAGATGTGAACCAGCATTTGCAGATGGATCTAGTAATGCATGCGAGAACAACTCAAGATCTCCTACTTTGTTTGTAATACTTAATTACAAGAGTGTGAGTAGGGCTCATTTTTTCCCCTGCTTTGCTCAGATGCCTCTGCATGCACACGGCTGAGAAATAATTGGGGCCGTCATTTTGTGGCCAAGCGGCTACTTGAAAAACTCTCCAGCTGCCTGTCACCTCCAATACGGCCTATTGCTCCCCGTCTTTACTCCTTTTAATCATTGACTTCATTTTTAAGATAGGAGAGCTGACATTGAGAGAATCCCCCCATTGCCATTCTGTGAATCTCATTGACTAGTATTGTAATAGATGTCATATGGCAGGATGGAGAACAGGCTGAACGGCTCTGGCTGAAAAGGATGTTAATATGTGTCTGTCCCTGTGCAGAGGCTGAGCCATGCTGTGTATTATTAAGCCATTTAGCCTGACACCTGTCACAGTTAACTCTTTGAAATACTGCACATAATATCATCTGTGAGTGTAGGGCTATCGACTAAAATAAACCAGTACCATGTAGTATCGAATTTCTTCAATCAAATGATAGCTGCTATCCATCCTTTTTTGCCCATATGTAGAAAAAAATAGTTCAAATATTTGTATTGAAGCATTTGTGGTGTAAAGCCTGGTATCTGTACAAAATAGGGAACTGCTTCATTTGTTTACATTATTTACAAAATATAAAAGAAGTCTGCATCTCACTGCTCAGTCCATGCTGTAGTGCTGTCTTAATGTATAGTGAGAATTATTATACACTATATGTATCCCACAATTCCTCTTGATAAGTAGCGTATACCCGATGGTCACTAACCGAGCATTATATGCCATTATGCATTGCACTGAAGGACAGACAGATAAGAATAGAGAGAGCAAAGTGATTAAGACAAATCTATGGAAATACATATATTGTCCCCACATTAACAACAGCATATACCGCTCCTTTTGTTTGAACCTTTCACAACAAAGGTCCTAGAAATCTCTAGATACTGTATATACCAGAGATATTAGAAATTAAATTCACTCACAGGATTTTCAACAAATTTGCTTCCAATGTGTCATTATTACATAAAATGATGTGTGCATTTATTATGGATGATCCACCAGTCTCTGTTGGTTTGACACATTGTAATTGTGTAACAGCAGTGATGTAATTAATGTGAATGACTTGAATAGAGTCCCAAAGTGTTTTTTGGTAGATGAGCTCCCTATATAGTCCACTACAGTCCTCTACATAGTATTCTAAGTCCTCTACATGATCTCATATGTAGTCTTGTATGTAGTTGTCTACATAGACCTCCATACTGAGAATGGATGAGTGAATGCGGGGGTGGGCAGAAAGGACACATAAAACAGAAAAGATGCAATAAACCTGTCACCCATATCTGGCTCTAGTAGGCTTTTAGTACATTGGAGAAGATGCTGAATATCCTCCTCCCCTTTAAGGCAGAGTACAGAACTGTGGATCAAAGTAGCTTCTTGGAACTGACATTTGTTGCAGAGAGGGGAAACATTGGGGAATATTTTATTCAGTTTCGATTTTTAATGGCATAACCTGTGCAAGCCTTTAAACTGCATCAGGCAAAGTCTGGCATTTATGGAACAACTATGAATATATTGTAAGTTTTTGTCCAATATATCACACATTTGTTGACTCAGCTCATCCTCCCATCCTTGCTTGCAGACCTCAGATGAGGGAGCGGTAATGCTTTGTACATGTCGGTTATCAACTTTCCTGTACCTGCAAGTCTATTCAGACATTCACAGAGTGTATCTGGACTTGCCCTGCTGTAGTCGTGCATGTTTTAACATAGCCCCTAACCTGAAGCTATCTGAATAATTCTTCATGTTCAAATTGTATTTGCTCATGGAAGGAGGACATTTCCTTAAAATATAGATCTTGATCTCACAAATTGAATTAATTGGTTCTTACATTGGGCCACAAGAGGCTGAAGTGCATCACTAACTCATGTACTCCAAACACTTTTATTTTTAACATTTTACATCACAAAAACGATCTAAATCTAAGTGAAGCAACCCCAATGCACATGTTTACGTGATTACTTGCCTCATTGGATACGTTTTTGTTGGAGATAACTGGGCTGTTTTTTGATCGGTCTTGGTTGGTCTTTGTAATAGCATTCACGGGGAAATTGTATCACAGTGGGACCTACAGTGGTGCTAAGTGGTACCTAACACAGTGGTGCTAATAAAGTGGTGCTAACGCAGCAGTGCTAATCAGAATCAGAATTCCTTTATTGTCCCTTAACGGGGAAATTTGTTTGCCACAGCAGCCAAAGGACAGTATGTTACAAAAAACACAATAGTAATAATAACAATAGCAAAAATTAACAATATAAATAAAAATAAAAAAAATATATAGAATAGAAATAGAGTAGATTTGTTATATACATATAAACATGATATTGTACAAAAAATTACCAGCAGTGAATTTTGTTTTTATATACAATTTACAATAAAGTATAGAGTGCAGAATGCGGTCTATTGGGAGCAGTGCTTATTGTAGAGTCTGACAGCAGCAGGAAGGAAGGACCTGCCATACCTCTCCTTCACACACTTAGGGTGTTAACGCAGCAGTGCTAATGCAGCAGTGCTAATGCAGTGGTACCTAACACAGTGGTGCTAACTAGGGCTGAACGATATATCGTTATCGTATCTATATCTAGATATGAACATTCAAGATATTAATATCGAAAAAGCAACGATATAAACGATATAGATTTCCCCCGCGCTAGCCCTGCATGTACAGCTCTGGCAGTCACTATAAACTTCATTTTTACGATTGACCTTGAATGCACCGCTATGGCCAGCCAACCACAAACCTTATTTCATGCTTGCTGTGGATCGACAGCTGAAGAAAACCAATGACGAACATACGAGGGCGGGACTCCCGCCGCGGGAGTGAGGGAGACGAGACGCAGACACGACATACGCAGCGGGGAAATCAAAAAGAAAGAAAGAAAAGTGCTCAAAGACGCCGATTTTCGGTCCGGTGTGGACTCGCCTTTACAGATGTTGGGGTTGTAGCAGGGGCAGATTTGGTTATCAACAGTTAACTATCAATATCAATGTGATTATCGGTATTAATAATTATATTTAATCTATCATCATGATATAATCATGAATAAACGGGGCACCACCCTGGGATCAGGGAAAAGATAACCCAAACTGTATTCAGTCTCAATATGGAGGTTTTATACTCACATGCCAATCATCGTGATCATTGGCATAGGAGTACAAAACCAATCGAACAATTAAAAAGGCGTGAAATTCAAGCACTAGCCTTCACAACCTGCTGTTATCCAGTGACATATACACAACAAGCACAAGAGACCGCTAGTTATAATATAATAAGATTTATTAAAATCAGTAATAATGATCACAATCAATAACACTGCAATTAACAAAGCCTTATTACCTAACTACCTAACACACAAAGGGAGAGACACACGTGGAGTGTGTGTGTGCGTATGTGTGTGCGTGCGTGCGTGTGCGTGCATGTGCGTGTGCGTGTGTGTGCGTGCGTGCGTGTCGCGAGAGAGAGAGAGAGAGAGAGAGAGAGAGAGGGAGAGGTGGCTATGGGCGGCCACCAGATGGAGCTATTCCTCGCAGCGTTCAGGGGCGGAGCCACTGAGGTTCGATGGGGTAGCGAGAGAGAGAGAGAGAGGTGGAGCTATTCCTCGCAGCGTTCAGGGGCGGAGCCACTGAGGTCTGACGGAGTAGCGAGAGAGAGAGAGAGAGAGAGAGAGAGAGATAGCCGTATGTAGCCACCAGATGTAGCTATGTACCTAGCGGCCGCCGGGAACAGCTGGCTTAGGACACGTGTGTGTGTGTGTGTGTGTGTGTGTGTGTGTGTGTGTGTGTTAGCGGGTCACAAACAAAGAGAGAGAAAATGCGCGAGCGATATCCGGAGGGACAGAAAGCCGTGCTGCTATCACACGGGCTCGCGTGAATGAACTGGAATTTATTCCGCGAGACCGGTCTTTTAACTGATAGCAGAGGCTTTCTGAGCTCGCGAATATGGCGGAGGTTAGTCGAAAACACTGTTACAGAAATCAACCCAGCTGTGTGGGTACCCAATCAACATTCACATACAGCAGCACATAAACAAACGGACTCGGCGATCCGCGATCAGAACTTAAAACACATTAACAAGAATTACAAGCATGTCCTACACTATCAAATCTCTGCTTCTGCCCAGACAAATAGCCTCTTACTTTTGTCGATGTGAGATGCGTCGATGTGAGGTTTCCGTCCCGTGCGTTGATGGCGTTTCTTTACGCCGGCAGCGGACGGTAGTTTGTGGGGCGCTGGTTCAGCGCCGGATCCAATTAGTTGAAGAAAACAGTTAGTATTTCTTCCTTCTGCAGGAACAATCGCGTGGCTCGGCGATTTAGTCAGCTGATTTCAGACAAAGACGGGTCGAGTTATCCGTTCTGCTGGCAGCTGGGATGAAGAAAGTTTCTTCTTACCGCGGGGAACGGGAGTGTCGCGCTGTCGCGGTGGTCTCCTCGGGATCCAAAATGATAAACAAAAGAAAAATAAAACGAGTAGAGAAAAAGAGGGATAAACAGTCTGTTGCTCGTCCAGCGAGTTTTGGGAAAAGACTGCGGCCTAGGACAAAGGAAAAACGCTGCAGACGTTATATTCACCTCCTGGTGTAACGTGAGTTACTTTGGAGAGAGAACGTTTTTCTGATGGCCGCGGGATTTATAGCTTACGGCTGGACCGGGGGACCCCCTGGAGTCCCATGCAGTTCGCAGCCAATGGCGCGCCAGCGGTGTGACGTCAGATCCCGTGACCAGGTGGAGGTGACACTAAAATGGTGGTTGTAGTTTTTTTATCTCCTTTGTCCCATTGTCCTGGCCGCATGTGTAGGCTTCTGTAGGCCGCATGGTGTAGTCCTTCTAGTGAGGTCCCAACAGTCCCCCTTTTGGTCTGAAGGTTGAGGTGTGGGACGCAACCTTCGGAGCAACATAAGGGCCGAACCGTCCATGTATTCCTTGAAACACGTGGAAGTCCAAACAGTCTGTATATTCCATGGAAAAGAGGTTAAACAGTTCATTCAGGTTAAAGTCCATGACTTTGATGGAGGCATTGTCTGGGCAGAGATTGAGGCAAAGTCTGGGCAGAGATTGAGGCAAAGTCTGGGCAGAGATTGAGGCAAAGTCTGGGCAGAGACTTCTAACTATCTAACCTATATTAAACATCACTAAGGCACAATTTATACAAACATCAGCATTATCATTTCATTCAGGAAATTTCAAACAGGACCCATTCCTATTATGAAAAACAGAACGAAGACGGAAGGAAAGCGAGGAAAAAGGAAAGGGGTTAGTGGTCGCTAGGCTTACTCCCGGAGGAGGTTGGAGTTAGCCTGTGGGAGGTGTGTGAAGCGTGGTGACACGAACAGGAGAGAGTCCAGTGTAGCTTGCAGCTTCTGCAGGTGTTTGTACATAATGTAGGCTATGATCGCGGTAATGATCCAGCCACTAAGCAGGAGCCCGAGGGCGGTTGCGCTGACCGGGTTTCCTTGGTGGAGTATCGGTCTACTTATGTGATTAAAGGGTGTGGTAGTGAGTCCCGTCGGTTTGAGGGTGAACAGCACTAGTTTTGTTCCTTCAACCAAAAGTGATTGTTGGAGGGTTTTATCAATCGTTAGATTGTGGCCAATAAATGCATCCATGATCTCAATCTCCGCGTTGTACCTGTCCGGGTTGAGATGATGGAGTATTAAGTCATCAATGTTGTAGTAGCTCCTTGGGGAACCGTTACAAATATCGTCTGATTTGGCAAGGCTAGCTTGGTGGCAGTATCATGGCGATCGTGGGACAGTAGGACTTCAGTGGCTGGTGTGTTGACAAGCCACTTATTTCCTGCTCGCTGTACTCTTGTCTCCGCCCTTTCATCCTTGGCAGACATGCTTCCCTGGCACCTTTGTTCTGGTGATTCAGTCCTCAGACCGCAGAGGTAGGTAGTCACATCCCGGATGAAAGGATTGCTCGGACATATCCAATGGATATCTTTGGTTTTGGTACACATGTCAAGGTTGGGAATAAGGTAAAGCGATGGGTTGTCGTCGTGGTATGCAACGGTTGGTGGTGTTTTGAGGTGAATGTGTGTAGCATCTCTCCAAAACCCAACATTTAACACAGCTTTTAGCTTATATATATTCTGTTTCTCTATGATAGGCAGATTGAGGATGAATCCGATGCCCAGGTTCTTAGGGTCTACAGAGATCGGGATTGCACTGCCAAGACTATAAGCCAAATGTACTTGTGAAGGTTGCACCCTTGTGGTCGTAGCGGATTGGAGTACCTTCTCGACAAGGTCTAACGGGACCAGATAGGCTGGGATTTTCCCAGCGCCCAGGCTAGTAACGGATGAGCTTACCTCCCTGATGAGGTCCTGCATAAGATCTCTGACTACGCGTGCATATGTTATGTCTTCTCTGACGATTTCTGATAAGGTTTCTACGGCATGCACAGTGTTATTGAGCAGGATGGAGTGTAAGTTGACCGTGACTATGGTCCCCTGCAGGGTCTTTCCTAAGTCCTGCAATTGTTGTTGTTGAAGGAGGATTCTCTGTTGAATTTCTGGCATCTCCTCATCGAGTTCACCCATGTGCCTTTGGAGTGTGCCTAAGCTTACTGAGTTGGCCGCGGAGAGGCCAATGGAGAAAAGAGACCCGACGGCTGATGCCGCCATGAGTAGTCCACCTAGGAACCGTTTCGGTCTTTCCTTGGCACTGAGGTCCTCCTCGGTGACCAAGAACTTCTGCAGCTGTTCAAGGATGTGAACGGTTGTCTGCCTAGTATGTTCCATGGTGTCGTGAGTTTGAGTCCCGCTTAGCCTTCCCTCCGTTAGGCGTGGGGGAAGGCGGATGTGCTTGCGGAAGACATCCCAAGGGTCTAGTTTGACGTAAACCCTCTGGGTGAAGAGGTCACAATGGGTGATTAGTAGTCCGGGTGTCCCCTGCAGGACGATGCCGGTTGGTGGTCCTGGCTCGACCACCTCCGTGGACCGGGTGACTCGCAGGCCGAGGAGAATGCCAACGATCCAAGGGAGATGCATCCTGCAACACACCAGAGTTTGTGTATCATGAAAAGGTTGATGTTTAGGTGTTAGTGCATGCGGTTACATCCTACTGTGACTATGAAGAGTCTTCCCCCTTGTGGGGGGGAGACTGCCTTCCCCGTTCGGGTGTGGCAACTGTGATCTCTCTAAGGGGTGTGAAAGGTTTGTAGGGCTTGATCTGATTCGCATGAACCCACTTGTATGCGGCTGGGTGCCTTGGTTGTGAGACCCTGATGCGGTAAGCCACTGGTGATAGCTTACTGACGATCTCGAAGGGCCCTGACCAGCTTGGGAGGAACTTCTTAGAGATCCCGGCCGGCTTGGCGAATCTGAAATAGAATACCCTGTCGCCTACTTCATATTCTGTGTGAGATGTTTTCCTATCGTAGTAGGCCTTGGCCCCCTTAGAGCTAGTCTCAAGGTTTGCCTGGGCCCATGAGAATGTGGCCCTGAGATGGTTGCGTAAGTCGGTCACGTACTGGTGGGCTGTGTAGGCGGTTGCCACGCTGACGTCCTCGGGGTGGTAGAAAAGATGCAGTGGGAGAGTCATCACTCTCCCAGTCATCATCTCAAACGGTGTGACCCCCGTGGAGCGGTGTGGGGTGGCCCTGATGGCCATCAACACCAGGGGCAATTTCGTGTCCCAATCTTTACCATTGCTACTGACATATTTCTTCAACATGTTAACAATGGTGCGGTTAGCCCGCTCGACTTGACCTGACGATTGGGGATGATATGGAATATGGAATTTTACCTCCACTCCCAGCATGTCGTACATGGTAGTCATGACGCTTGAGGTGAAATGGGTGCCCCGATCCGAATCAACTGAGAGGGGTAGCCCCCAGCGGCTGAACACGTGATTTAGCAACAGGGTTGCCGTCGTGATCGCTGTGTCATTGGGCGCTGGCAGACATTCAACCCATTTTGTGAAGGCACATGTCACCGTTAAGAGGTATTTGTTACCTCGGGACGACCTAGGAACCGGTCCAATCCAGTCGACTTGGAGGTGGGACCATGGGAATGTGATCCCCCTCGGCTGGAGTGGGGCTCGGCTCAGTGGGTGAGCTGGCTGGAATTGGCAGCACACCAGACATCCTTGGACATAAGATTTTGCATCGTGGTCCATTGCTGGCCAGTAGGCAACCTGTTGGAGAGTCTTGAGTGTGGCTTTACCACCCCTATGGCCTCCGACAGGTGAGTCATGAGCGTGAGCAAGCATGACCCCCCGGTGGTCAGATGGGACGACCCAGCGGGCTGGTCCGTGACCACCGTGGGTATAAACCAACAACCCCTTTTCCAGTGTCAGGTTTCTGAGCTGGGACTGGAGAGTTTGCAACTCTTTGGTCTCCGTTGGCGGGAGTTGTGCATTAACGGGTGGCAGGGTGTTCGTCATTTGCTGACGGATGGTTTGGAGCACCGGGTCGTTTTCCTGCATTGCCACCAAGTCGGTGTCTCCAAGTTCGCGACCTAGATATTGATAGTTATATTTAATCTATCATCATGATATAATCATGAATAAACGGGGCACCACCCTGGGATCAGGGAAAAGATAACCTAAAACTGTATTCAGTCTCAATATGGAGGTTTTATACTCACATGCCAATCATCGTGATCATTGGCATAGGAGTACAAAACCAATCGAACAATTAAAAAGGCGTGAAATTCAAGCACTAGCCTTCACAACCTGCTGTTATCCAGTGACATATACACAACAAGCACAAGAGACCGCTAGTTATAATATAATAAGATTTATTAAAATCAGTAATAATGATCACAATCAATAACACTGCAATTAACAAAGCCTTATTACCTAACTACCTAACACACAAAGGGAGAGACACACGTGGAGTGTGTGTGTGCGTATGTGTGTGCGTGCGTGCGTGTGCGTGCATGTGCGTGTGCGTGTGTGTGCGTGCGTGCGTGTCGCGAGAGAGAGAGAGAGAGAGGGAGAGGTGGCTATGGGCGGCCACCAGATGGAGCTATTCCTCGCAGCGTTCAGGGGCGGAGCCACTGAGGTTCGATGGGGTAGCGAGAGAGAGAGAGAGAGGTGGAGCTATTCCTCGCAGCGTTCAGGGGCGGAGCCCCAGAGGTCTGACGGAGTAGCGAGAGAGAGAGAGAGAGAGAGAGAGAGAGAGAGATAGCCGTATGTAGCCACCAGATGTAGCTATGTACCTAGCGGCCGCCGGGAACAGCTGGCTTAGGACACGTGTGTGTGTGTGTGTGTGTGTGTGTGTGTGTTAGCGGGTCACAAACAAAGAGAGAGAAAATGCGCGAGCGATATCCGGAGGGACAGAAAGCGTGCTGCTATCACACGGGCTCGCGTGAATGAACTGGAATTTATTCCGCGAGACCGGTCTTTGATAGCAGAGGCTTTCTGAGCTCGCGAATATGGCGGAGGTTAGTCGAAAACACTGTTACAGAAATCAACCCAGCTGTGTGGGTACCCAATCAACATTCACATACAGCAGCACATAAACAAACGGACTCGGCGATCCACGATCAGAACTTAAAACACATTAACAAGAATTACAAGCATGTCCTACACTATCGAATCTCTGCTTCTGCCCAGACAAATAGCCTCTTACTTTTGTCGATGTGAGATGCGTCGATGTGAGGTTTCCGTCCCGTGCGTTGATGGCGTTTCTTTACGCCGGCAGCGGACGGTAGTTTGTGGGGCGCTGGTTCAGCGCCGGATCCAATTAGTTGAAGAAAACAGTTAGTATTTCTTCCTTCTGCAGGAACAATCGCGTGGCTCGGCGATTTAGTCAGCTGATTTCAGACAAAGACGGGTCGAGTTATCCGTTCTGCTGGCAGCTGGGACGAAGAAAGTTTCTTCTTACCGCGGGGAACGGGAGTGTCGCGCTGTCGCGGTGGTCTCCTCGGGATCCAAAATAATAAACAAAAGAAAAATAAAACGAGTAGAGAAAAAGAGGGATAAACAGTCTGTTGCTCGTCCAGCGAGTTTTGGGAAAAGACTGCGGCCTAGGACAAAGGAAAAACGCTGCAGACGTTATATTCACCTCCTGGTGTAACGTGAGTTACTTTGGAGAGAGAACGTTTTTCTGATGGCCGCGGGATTTATAGCTTACGGCTGGACCGGGGGACCCCCTGGAGTCCCATGCAGTTCGCAGCCAATGGCGCGCCAGCGGTGTGACGTCAGATCCCGTGACCAGGTGGAGGTGACACTAAAATGGTGGTTGTAGTTTTTTTATCTCCTTTGTCCCATTGTCCTGGCCGCATGTGTAGGCTTCTGTAGGCCGCATGGTGTAGTCCTTCTAGTGAGGTCCCAACACAGACGCTATAACATACCACACTGCAAAAGACATAGTACCCGTGTAGACAGTCTAAAATGTTTGATTTTGTATTTATTGATTGGTGACTTTATGTTAATGTTGATGACTGGCAGTAAGTTATCATCAATAAAACTGCCGTTTCCACATTCTTTTGTATTTTTCTGAAAAATATTTGGTTTTCACCAAACCGTCATATTCATATCACATCGATATCGAGATATCTGGCATGAATATCGAGATATGAAATTTTGTCCATATCGTTCAGCCCTAGTGCTAACACAGCGTTGCTAACACAGCGAACACAGCAGTGCTGCTAACGCCGTAATAACAAAGAAAGGAAGGAAATTGCTTCTTCTGTGTCATCATCAACAGTGTTGCCATGGTGACTGACTGACAGGCTGCAGGAGATGGTTTAAGTCGAGAGAGAGATGGATTTTTTTTGTCTGGTGTTTAACAAAATAATCGTTGAGGTTGAGAAGTTTATCTCATCAGCAATTAGGCACATTGACCAGATCCAGCCAGATAAGAGGTTTCACCTAGTCTTGTTTTGGTTGTTGCTGTGTGCATTTCTCCTGATGGAAGTTTTAAAAATGTACTACAGGGATGCACTTGAATGTTTTTATTTAGTTTTTTGTCTTGTATTTATTTAGCATCCCTGCATATTGGCAATAAATGACGCTTGAATCCTTGCGAGTGTACAACAAGAATATTCTGGTTCAGATTAACTAACTTTGAACGTTTTGCAGGCAGCCAATCATTCTTCTACTGAAAAGGTATCACTACAAGGTTACTGGTTTTGGTACTAGCATACCCAGCCCTATGTGTAACATAAAAGCAATCTGCACATGACTGCCATGAAATGGTTTCAGTGATAAAAGTAACAGTTTCATCCAATCCAGTAAATTAATGAGTATTTGTATTTATCTCTATGGAAGTGTGAGCTGCTGTGTTGACTGTGATTGTATAGCATGATGATATTGTCAGGCTGGTAATATAACAAAACAGAAGGTTGATACCATGGGAACATAATTGAGGATCACTCCAGCTGGTTTGAGTTTGGCAATTTAAAAAAAAAATGTTGACACCCGTTCAGTTTCCTGCATGTGCTTTTTCTCTTCATAGATCAGATCTCTACAGCCTGTAATATGTGCAAAACGTGAACTTCACCTACTCTACATTTTAATTAGTGACTCTTTTCACAACCTTTTATATGTAGAAATGTGAATCTGTAATATGGCTTTAAAGGATGGTTTTGCAATGTTCAAGTCTGTTTAAAAACAACAGACTCTTGTCCAAGTGAACAATCCAACAGATGTTGCTTGATTTAAACATTCCTCTTGTGTATATTGGTTATTAAGAGATCCCGTCCCACTGTGGAGTCAGGGGAAGTGGGGAACACAATGAACAGTTATTGTTCTTGTGCAAAAATGTACTCATTAGAATGGGAGTTGAATGGACATTGAACTTGAAGCAGTGGTGACAACAAAACATCTACAGTAGATGCAAAAAATGGAATTAAAAAGGCTCTACTAAATGTTTTTGATGTCTGTCAAGTTTTATTTTTAGACTCTTGCGAAGACCCACAGTAGATATTTAAGTTTAGTTTATATTTCTTGATGGTCTAAACAAAAGAGATACTGATAAAGGATGATGATTATCTGTTAGAGTATTGTTAGTAACTTAGTAAGTCAAGGGTCAATAGGAAAAGTGAGTGCGAGAATTGTTGTGTTTTGTTTGTGGACCCGCTGAGAGACCAGAGACTGAGCGGCAGGTAAAGTATTTATTTATAACTGGTAATTGTGCAGAGAGCTGGGCCCTCATTTATAAAGCTGTACGCACAAAACGGGGCTGGAAACGTGCGTACGCCACTTTCCACGCAAATGTTGTGATCTATAAAAACCAAACTTGATGGGAAAGTGTGCGTACCCGTAAGCAAACTCTGAGGCATGCGTACCGGTACGCACATTCTGGAGACTGGAAGGGAATCAGCAGTAAACGTGAGAAGAACTATATATTTTTGATGACTCGCACACATTTAATTACACTCCATATCATACGTTAGATCTGCGTTATCATGAGGAACTCCAGCAATATTTTTGACGCTATTAATGAGTGATATTATTTTTCATATTAACACCTTCTTTTAAAATCTGACTTGTATCTTAAATCAAAATCATTTTGAAATATTGAATCAGCGCTGTCACCGCAGGAGGAGGAGACGGCCCAAATGCATGTAATACAGTATAGCCTACAATAAATACCCTCCATTAGATCACTGTAGAACACAGCGGGAATAACTAAATATTCTCCTTATTTATGTGTATGTATCAACGCACATACATACAGCCATTAAGCCATCGTATACTTGTTACACTTTATCCTCGTTTTTAAACCACCAGAGTGCAGAGGAAATGCGCTATAATGAGTGGCACGCTAGTGGGCGCTCAGTCGTGGAGCGTGGAGAGCGCAACTTTACCGAACTTCAGGAGGCTCTACCGCCCGGCAAAGGTGGTAGAGTTCCCAGCATGATGAGCCTCGGCCCCCTGCCCGACTGGAGGGATATCAACCTGGCGCACGAATCCGTGAGGATGTTATGCGTTTGTAATATAAGGAAGACAACAATCAATGTTCATTGTAAACGTATTATTTTATTAATCACAGTGCGCGTTTGCCGTAGCTCATCTGCAACGTTGTTGATGGCGGCAATTGTGTCTCGCTGAAGTTGCAGGACGGCATCAGTGAGCACCCGACCGCTTGATGTGCCATGTGTCCGGGGTGCGCTGCTGCTTTGCGCCGGACCCGGACGCTGTGCCGAGGGCCCGTCACCCTCCTCACCATCACCCTCCTCTACGCCACACGCTGGAAGGACAACAACTATTGAACGTTTTGTTTTATATACAATAAAAGTTTAAAATCTGTTCACCCTTATACCTTTGGTCTCAGTCGCGTCTGTGTCTCCCTCCTTTTCAGACACAATCCCCGTCAAAGTCACATCAAAATCAAACCTCCTCAAATACTCAAGCAATATATCAAATACATGTTGGTAAAGGAGCGGAAAGATGTCATTTACCTTCAGATCACCGTCCGCTCCGTCCCACTGACGCCGTTGACTGCAGCAGCAATGTGTTGCCACTCGCACTGCGTCTTTTTCTTCGTGATCCCGCTGCTGTGGCCACTAAATACAATTATTGTCCGGGCCTCCACCTCCCCAACAAGTGTCTCTTTCTCCGTTTCTGAAAAGTTACGTTTCTTCGGTTTTTTTCTGACCTGTCGCCGTGATTCAGCACACGGAAACGATTGCATGCCGGCTCATTAACATAGTAAAATGTGGGCGTGTACAGGGCGGGATTCAGGTACGCACACTTGTAGGTGATCCTTAGTCTGGTTTTCACCATACTAAGGTCAATCTTTTAAGATTGAACATTAGTCTGGGGAAGCTGCGCTTTGTTTCTACTGCTCAAGAGGCGGGATCAATGGGCATCGTTCAAATGACTCCGTACGCAATTGGATAGTCCTACAACCAATCAGAGTGTGCCAGGAGAGAATGGCCGTTTCTGATTGGAGCCAAAGCCTGAGGGTGTCCAGCCGTGCTTTGTTTCTACTGCTCAAGAGGCGGGATCAATGGGCATCGTTCAAATGACTCCGTACGCAATTGGATAGTCCTACAACCAATCAGAGCGTGCCAGGAGAGAATGGCCGTTTCTGATTGGAGCCAAAGATTCTGGCAATGTAACAGCGAAAGTAAACCTGAGGGTGTCCAGCCTAAACTGCCGAGCGAAATCCAAATTTCCCGGAAGTTCAGGCAGGGTTCACCCAGCCTAGGTGATCCTGTGATTTATAAAGGGAACATTGCGTACAGCTTGCATGCGCACAGTTTTATAAATCAGATTTTTTTTTGGCGCACGCAAACTTTGGCTTTTTGGCGTACGTACACTTTTAGTAAGGATCCTATGCACAGTTTTATAAATGAGGGCCCTGGTGCGGATGACGTGGCCGTGCGGGCAGGTCGGCAGTTGGCAGCCGAGGTGATGAGCAGGCAGGCAGGCAGGCAGGAGTCCAGACGGAGAGGCGCTGGGGGTTTCCTGGAAAGCGAAGCCAAAACACAGGCGTTAGCGGAGAAGGCAGTCCCGGCGGCATGGGTGGGCATGGGCGGGCATTGGCGGGCCGTGCCCGCTCACAGAGTCAGCCGTGCCCGCCCTGGGCTGGAAGCTGTTTAAATTATTTGGGTTTTGTTTTTTACCTCGGAGTGGCCAACACTCTACTATTCCTATCTCGGTTTGTCGATCATACAATTCAACCAATCCAACCAACGAACCAAGGCAACTAGCTGGCCAATTACAGGTGTTGGGGGGGGTGGGTCACTGAGTTAAAAACAAGTTATTTAGCTGTGGTGTTCGGCATGGATGTCCGTATTTTTCCCCAAAAAATATGCGGACAAGAAGTGAGGACGCGAACGGAAGCAAGCAGGAAGCAGCGATATTCACTTCTACTGGAAACGTCAGCACCGAAGTCAACCGTAACACTGGAATAAACATTCATGCTAGGAGAGGTAGCTCCCTAGCTGCTGTAGCTACCACTCCTAGTATGAGTTCAGTGTTCAGGTTGACATCAGTGCTTCTGTTTCCAGTAGAAGTGAAGCTGTGTGGTTCTATCTACATGCCACAAGCCTTGTTGTCGGTCTTCTTGAATAAATGCTTGAGTTGCATAAATGGACACAGCACTACACTATTTTGTTTGTTTTTTAGATTTTGGGATGAACTGCCCCTTTTTAGTAAGAGGAAAATTACTTCTCCGCACTGTAGCAGTGGTCATGAAGCCATTGTTCTGCCTGAAGCAAATAAAATGTAGGTTGAAAAACTTTGCCCCCCTGAAAAAATGTAATGCCCCACCTTTTCTGCAGCCGGGTCTGGGAGAAGGCTAAGGAACTCAGAAGCACATCTAGGCTAGCGAAGGTTAGCGATACGGAGCGTAACAACATCACCGTAGGGACGGAATCATCTGGCGTCGAAGTGGTGGAGAGACCAGGGCTGTGTCCGAAATCATTCCCTACTCCCTACTCCCTATATAGGGTAGTTCTATGGAGGGCACTATATAGTGGACTCAAAGGCAAAATGAAAAAACACTTTCGGACACCACTCGGGGGATTTCTTCCGGCGCCGTTGATGACGTTGTCCTGACGCATAATTAATACGTGTCAGATTCCGCCAACGGCTCTTAAGTCTCACGCAGAGAAATTGCGTGAGAAAGTCACCAGGTTGCAGGTTGCAGCACTACCGGCACCCCACATCTCCGCGATCCACCAGACCTGAACAGGCTGCAGTCTGTCCCCGATCCCAAACTCCTCGGCGATCGCTCGCCACTATCTGTCCCTCATCTCCGCATCTTTATAGTTTTCAGACTGTCGTACGGCGCTTTGGTTTGAGTGACGGTTTTTGACGGACGAAGACCCCGCCGCCGCCTCTCGTCGGCCGGCCAGCAACCGCAGCCGGTCGCCGGCCACTGCAGCTTATCGCCGGCCGGCCGGCCGCCACAGCCACCGCCATCGGTCGCTGCCAACCGCCGCCTATCACCGGCCGCCGCGGCCACCACCGCCGCCGGCCACCGCCAACTGTCGCCGGCCCCTGCCGCCTGTCGCCGGGCACTGGCCGGCCGCCGCTCGCCCAAAGTCTCATAAATAATTAATATATATATATCGCGTTTTTTTTTAAGTAAATAAAGGAAAACATCACACTTTGGCCGTTTGTGTCGTCTTGTTCTGCTCTGCAATATATATTAAATATTAACATTTATTATTGTACGATTATTCATATTTCCTCCACTTTTTCCTGCTCTCTCTGCTCTCGTCCCTTCGCGATTTGTCTTTCAGCGCAATGCATGATGGTAAAATTTGCTCGGCTAGTGACCATTGGCTGTACACTACTTTTCACGATGCATTGTGGGAAACTTTGAGTGCACTATATAGGGAATAGTAATGCTCACTACACATTTGGACACCCCTACAAAATGGCGAACTCCCTATATAGTGCACTATATAGAGAGTAGGGAGTGATTTCGGACACAGCCCAGGGTTATGTAGGCTGGAAGCTGATGAGCTGAATGGAGAACAGGTGCGCGACTCCACCTCGACCGCCGGCACGCCCACCGGACACACCCCGAGGAGCAGCCAGTGAGGGAGAGGAAAGGAGGGGGGAAAACAGACAGGGAAAAAACACACAACACTAACAAGAATTTTGCTAGCCAGGGTTTCAAACTGGCTTATTGTTGCCGCCTAGTGGCTGATTTTGGGTACAGGCAGTATCATTTTTATTCTAATTTTGTTTGGTATCTAATAACATCTGTTAAAATCACAGATGCCCCTTGGTTTGTATTGTTACGGTGTAATTATTTTACGGCCAATTGTTGTTATATTCAACTCAAAAATTATTTTTTTCTAGTTTTTGATGGGAAATATGGTTTAATATGACATTAAAATTTTTGACATATGTGGCAGGGAGGTAGAGAGGAGTCGGGCACTAGGACCCAGGCAGAGGGCCAAAGTCTATAAAAGGGGGCGGATAGCTCACCTGGGCCCTTCACTTTAATTGATTCACCTGAGTGAGAGCAGCTGAGGTGCCTGTGGTATGTTCCTTTTGTTTAGAATGTTTCAAAGCATGATTTTAATTATTACAATGTCTAATTAAATGATACTGAAATTAATTATTAAAGGCATTTGTGTTTTAGATTGTGCATGTTCGGTGGGAATTCAAATTGTTTGAAGTGGTTGTTTATATCAGCAAATAAGCCAGGTAGGCTACATACAAAAACAATGTTTTTAAGTAGGTTCTTAAGTCCTTTCATGAAATTACTTTTTTATGTTCTATTCCAGCCACCTGAAGTTGCAAACCACTGTTTTTCCCATGTTTTCAGATTGTTAGTTTACTTCTTAGCTGGGGCCATTCATTATTTTCATTGTGGGGTTTTCGGCCATGCCGAGGAGGGCAGTGCAGATAGAGTAGCCATCTTGTGTGGGTGTTTTGTTGTAGTTGTAGTGGTTAAGGCCCATTAGCATGCTGGGAATGAGTAAATTGGGGTAGCTCTGGACTAGTTGATTTGGTGTGCAGTGGTGACAACGTCCCTTATTTAGGCAGCACTCTATACTAACCCCCCTCGGCGTGCAGTTTACCCCACCTTGGTTACTTTTTGTTTGCTTTATTTTTTTGATTTGTTTTCATTTATAAGTATACTCAGTTTGTTAGTCTATGGTCTTGTTGTTTACAGAGTCTATGCAGACAAAATAAAATATATATTTTCCTATACTCAGTCTCTGGTTCCAGTTTATTCTGGGTTTTACACCGAAAAGTACCTGGTCACACAAATACTATGATTGTTTTGCCACCGCTGCCTCCCCATTCCCGCCCCATGTAGAGGGGGCTAATCAGGAACAAATTCCCGGGCCGCTTTTTTTGATAATTCAAATACTTTGCACGTATTATGTCAAGATTTGGACCCGAATTAAACATTAACTCAACAAAATACCCAGATAGTTTTTCAGCTTAAAACATAGTTTTGAGGGTTTAGTTACATTTTAACTGCTGCTTCTCCATTCTTTTAGATATTAAAAGTCTTCAGGGCTGCTTCCCTACTGTTTCATGGCATTTGTAGTGTCCAAGGGAGAAGACATGTAGTGACCTGAGTAAAAGGAGCACTTCTACTCCAGGTTTGGCTGCAGGGATAGTCTAATTAACATTTTAATTAACAGAAAATATTGCTAACTGGAGGCCATCCTCAGAGCCATGTCTAGGACAGACTCATTACATTCGGTGTGTTTGCCTCTCTGCTGCTCCCCTCAGACGTGCAACCTGAGAAAATGTCATCCTCCAGAAGAATGAACAGATTGTGATAGATTCAATGATTTGGCGTATTGCTACTTTGAACTCAATTTTTTTTTGTAAGCTTTCCATACGCATGTATATTTAAGTCACGTACAGTAAACACTGAGAATGTCAAGCGCAGTCATGTAGAATATGAGCATTCATATGAAAAGATGTTTAACAGTATGACATGTAGATTGATGTGGGATGACAGCAGGCCAGCAGGAGGACAGGCTTCACTAACAGGTTTTGGTCGCCAGAAAGGAAATAAAAAGAAAAACTGCATTGCTTCAAGATTGCAGCAGAGAAACATAGTGAAGAAATGTGGCAGTGTAGATGGAGTCGGTGCACTGCTTGGTGCTCATATATCACCGTTTAATATGGCGCTTAATCCTTAAATCCTTAAGATTTGCTGTAATTATCATTAAAGGCACAGTTCACCCATAAACACAATCAAGCTAATTTCCTCTAGAAATAGTGATGCTGTGGATTACATAGGCTTTGAGACATTAGCTCAGCTTGGTAAAATGCAATCAGTGCATGAACATTGGGTGTAAAAATTAAATTACAGAAGAGCATTGTATTTTACACAAAGGCAGACAGACAATCCGTTGACGACAGTTATCACTAATGACCATCAATGGTTTATAAATATTGCAGCATAACAGATGGATTGTCTTTCTGTCCACACCTGCTAATCCTGCTGCTGACCCTGGACAGGGCAGCACGTTTAGACATACAACCGTTCACACTCTCAGGAAAGCCTCAGGATAGTTTCCAATACACCAGTATGTCTTTGGGCTAAGACCCAGAAACAAGCAGGACATCACATCAGATTGGACACAGTTGTTGTAGCAGCACAAGGACAATCAATACGATGTCGTTATATATTTATGCATATGTCAAGTGCAAAGAAATGAATTCATGTATTTGTATTATTAATATGTCGTGGGATTTAAGAAAGATAGCAAATTTGTTTTTAAAGTCGAGATTAAATGAAAAATCGCCTTTTGAATCTTTAATATCACACTGTGTTCCTTTAACATTAAACATATGCAGAAATAAACAAACAAATAAACAAACTCAATGTACTATCTTTATATCAAAGGTTTAAGTTTTAGTTTTTTCTTCCTGGAAAACAAAATATGTTTATATCAGCTAGTACCAACTATTTTCAACCAATAATAATAATAATAATATGACATCAATCAATTTATACTGTTGAAGTATGTTTCCATTTGAATTAAAAGTTGATATGAAATTAAAACATGTCAACCCTTTCAGATCACACCAACAGTCATATTCAATATTGTCATAAAACAATGATCTTACATTAACGAGTACTAACCAATTTCAACAAATAATATCATGACGTATCTCAGTCTGCAGGTTTAAGCCACAAGTTAAATGTGTGTGGAACAGGTTGCAACTTCCGGTTCTGACAAATGAAGTCAAAGCCTTCAATTATGAACTTTGTTATCAGCTTCACACCAGAATCCTGATGGATCCGGATCCAGAAAGGTTGCTGCTCTGGGTGCTGCTCTGCACAGTAAAGATGCAGATTTTAATTATTTTCTAATTCATTTCAGCCGCCTTATTAATTCCTGCCATACACGCCAGATATACACATTATTTCCTTCAAATCACAGGATGAAAAATGTCTATGCTCTTCACCCTGGACACCTGATTATGTTTTAACATGGGGGAGGAAATCTAGAGGATACTGAAAAAATATTGTAATTTCCTGCCGTTCTACACCACGTAAACTTTTGGATGAAGCCAAGAAACAGCCTCTTGTGACCTCCAGTCACTCACCGTCTCCAGTCCACTAGTTCAGGACTCAGTCACTCACCGTCTCCAGTCCACTAGTTCTGGACTCAGTCACTCACCGTCTCCAGTCCACTAGTTCTGGACTCAGTCACTCACCGTCTGCAGTCCACTAGTTCTGGACTCAGTCACTCACCGTCTCCAGTCCACTAGTTCAGGACTCAGTCACTCACCGTCTCCAGTCCACTAGTTCAGCACTCAGTCACTCACCGTCTCCAGTCCACTAGTTCTGGACTCAGTCACTCACCGTCTCCAGTCCACTAGTTCTGGACTCAGTCACTCACCGTCTGCAGTCCACTAGTTCTGGACTCAGTCACTCACCGTCTCCAGTCCACTAGTTCAGGACTCAGTCACTCACCGTCTCCAGTCCACTAGTTCAGCACTCAGTCACTCACCGTCTCCAGTCCACTAGTTCTGGACTCAGTCACTCACCGTCTCCAGTCCACTAGTTCAGGACTCAGTCACTCACCGTCTCCAGTCCACTAGTTCTGGACTCAGTCACTCACCGTCTCCAGTCCACTAGTTCTGGACTCAGTCACTCACCGTCTGCAGTCCACTAGTTCTGGACTCAGTCACTCACCGTCTCCAGTCCACTAGTTCAGGACTCAGTCACTCACCGTCTCCAGTCCACTAGTTCAGCACTCAGTCACTCACCGTCTCCAGTCCACTAGTTCTGGACTCAGTCACTCACCGTCTCCAGTCCACTAGTTCAGGACTCAGTCATTCACCGTCTGCAGTCCACTAGTTCTGGACTCAGTCACTCACCGTCTCCAGTCCACTAGTTCAGGACTCAGTCACTCACCGTCTCCAGTCCACTAGTTCTGGACTCAGTCACTCACCGTCTCCAGTCCACTAGTTCTGGACTCAGTCACTCACCGTCTGCAGTCCACTAGTTCTGGACTCAGTCACTCACCGTCTCCAGTCCACTAGTTCAGGACTCAGTCATTCACCGTCTGCAGTCCACTAGTTCTGGACTCAGTCACTCACCGTCTCCAGTCCACTAGTTCAGGACTCAGTCACTCACCGTCTCCAGTCCACTAGTTCAGGACTCAGTCACTCACCGTCTCCAGTCCACTAGTTCAGGACTCAGTCACTCACCGTCTCCAGTCCACTAGTTCAGGACTCAGTCACTCACCGTCTCCAGTCCACTAGTTCTGGACTCAGTCACTTACCGTCTCCAGTCTACTAGTTCAGGACTCAGTCACTCACCGTCTCCAGTCTACTAGTTCCGGACTCAGTTACTCACTGGTCTCCAGTCCACTAGTTCTGGACTCAGTTAATCACTGGTCTCCAGTCCACTGGTTCTGGACTCAGTTACTCACTGGTCTCCAGTCCACTAGTTCTGGACTCACCCAGTCACCTCAGTGCTTCATCACCTCTTCCTGCTTTACTGACCGCCTGTTTCTGCATTTGGATCTCCCTGTTGTGTTAAATCACAACACTTGTGTGTAAATGTAATCTGCCCTCTCCTCCTCATCGTCTGCTTGCACTGTTTAATTGCAACATCGTTGCCGGAGGCCAACTTTCGGGTGCAATCTGGGCCATGGATACATGATCCAAAGAGAAACACGCCTCCACAATCCCCGTTTCTACCAGGGAGGATGTTGTCGTGTGAAGTGATAGTTCGGGTCACTAATCCACTGTCGGTGAGTTTGCAGTAACAGACCAAAGCATCAGTATGAGAGCACATTCATGTAGTGCTGTAGATGGGACAGCAGAAAAATGAATTTTACCCACCGGAAAAATCTATATCAGTTCACGCTTTATTTAGATATTTTCATTGCTTTATCTTCATGCCATCACACGTCCCTGCCCAAATGGGAACTGAAGCGTTTTTATCTTTCTATGCTCTCTTCATAGCCACCAAACTCCATTTGTAACAGTAGTATAGATATATTTCAGTTCTGCATTGGTACATTTCTTTTAGCTGTCTGAAATATGTCCACAGCGGTACATGGGTTTTCTCCTGTCTGTCTCTACAAAATCCATCTCCTCTAGGTAATACACTGACTGACCTCATCAAGGGCCACTTCAAAACACCCAAACATCCATCCATCCATCCTTCGTCTACCGCTTATCCTGTATTCAGGGTCGTGGGGCTGGAGCCGATCATAGGACTGACATGTAGAGACAGACAGGTAACCAGTCTATCACAGGGCTGACATGTAGAGACAGACAGGTAACCAGTCTATCACAGGGCTGACATGTAGAGACAGACAGGTAACCAGTCTATCACAGGGCTGACATGTAGAGACAGACAGGTAACCAGTCTATCACAGGGCTGACATGTAGAGACAGACAGGTAACCAGTCTATCACAGGGCTGACATGTAGAGACAGACAGGTAACCAGTCTATCACAGGCCCGACATGTAGAGACAAACAACCATTCACACTCACATTTACACCTTACATTTAGAGTCATCAATTAACCTATCCCCAAACTTCTATCCCTTTAAAATTACAGTTCAGTTGCAAAGTTGTAGGTGGTGAGCCTGTGCCTTCAGGTAAATGAATGCTGGACAACACAGGCTTGTGTATTTATTTCATATATTCATAGCTGGTGGCATCACGGCCAGCTGATATCATCTTCCAGCATCTAGTTATTTCTTACTGGGAGAACTTTTGGAATCTCAGTGCCTTTCTCTGCAACATATTCTAAATATGTTATTATAGATGAGAAGCACTGTACACTACATGTTAACATTCACACACATACACACACACGGACATTCATAAGCTGATGGCTGAGGCACAGCCTTTGGGCGCAATTTAGGGGTCGATATCTTGCTCAAGGACTCTTCAACATGCAGACTGGATGAGCTGGGGATTGGACCTGCTGGGCTACAGCAGTAAAGTGTTTAATTGTGAATCATCACCGCCCCTGCCAGTGGATAGATTAACCATTGCAACTGGTTTTTACACATGTTGCTGAGGGGCGCTGCCAGTCTGCCCCACGTTTACGACGTCTTCGAGGTGGATCTCATTTCAGCAAAGGACTCGGAAGGATCCCAGCAGGAATCTGCAAGGACCTTCGCAGACATTCGAGATGGCTGTGTAGATGGAAATAATACGTGAAAGTGTAACGGACAAGAATATTAATCAATGGTTAGTCAATATTGTTATAGTTTCAGCACATGCAATCTCAATGTGGTTCCAGATGTGTATTTGTAATGGTCACTGTTATTATAATCACCACTAAATTGTTCGTGGCTCTGTTGGTAATGCCTCGGGGATCCAGTAGGGGGATCGCGCTTCTCTCCCTCACTCAATACAGAGACGAGTGAATGCGAGAGCAGCGTTTGTGCATTTCTTCACATCTCTCTCACTATTCCCCTTTTTAAGGTAATTACTGTACACAAAGCACTATAAGTTTAGGAGCACATGTTACGTAGTGGGTTTGTCATGTGGCCGTTGTTTTTTTGTGAAAGTAAAATATGTGTCCTGTTGATATATTGTTGATAAAGTGGAGCTAATTCGGTCGGAGTTTAAGCTAGCTGCTGGAGGCCTCGTGGTTCCGTCGAGTCGGCGTGTTCCTTTTGTTGTTGCCGTATATTGTATTCGTACTCCTATATATGTACTTGTAACTGGAAAACTGTTATATTGTCTGTAAGAGCCCAGTTCATGCGGCAGCTAAAGTAGATAAGCCAACATGTTGAAAATACATTTCATAATCCAGACTTCATGCAACTTAGGTAAAAAGATAATTTAAATTATTTAGATACAGTTAAAACGACCCTCTAGTTATGGTAACTGTGGTCCTGAAATTGATTGTGTGCATACTGGAAACATGTATAAGTGTAATATGTTTTGTTTTTATAATAAGTTTGACTCAATACAGAGACGAGTGAATGCGAGAGCAGCGTTTGTGCATTTCTTCACATCTCTCTCACTATTCCCCTTTTTAAGGGCACAACAAAAGCAGCACATCAGCACCTTTAACTGGTTTACTCAGCTTGTCACTACATAATATATAACTAAAGTACCGGTATGTGACTAGAATTTAAACTTGCTCAAGATGGTTCTCCATGAACCAATTTTATAAATTGTTCCAATTGCAATTTGAGTCCAACAACACGGAAAGGGTATATTAAGTACATTTAAAATACAAGGAATATTCCTTTGTGTACAGTGTGCACAATATTTACAAAATAAACAATAAATCAAAGTGCTGCAGTGAAGCACATAAATTAAATTAAATAACCATAAATTAAAAACAACATAATCACCATATATATAACACATATGACACATTTGTGATGGTTTTGTTGCCTTAATGTAACTTTTTACTTGAAATACAAAAGTCATGTTAAGCCACACAAAAAATATGGGAAAGTAGCGTTCATGTACACTAATCACTAGATTTCAATTTTACAACGGCTGTGATATTGTGTTGGGAGTAGACAGTAAACCAAAATGAACAAACGTCAATAAAAGCAGCTAGTGTTTAAACACATAAGAAGTGCAATAAAAAGCAGAGCAGAAATGACTGTGGGTCACTGCTGGAGAAAGAACACCATCTGTGGGGAAATACAGCACTGCCGTGTGGAAACACCGTCACCACCGGTGGAAATGTCCTTTCTGTGAATCTGGTGGAAATGTCACTGCCATGTTTAGAAACATCATCACGGCCCATCACCGGCACTGTTTATTCAGATCAGTTGGAACACTTGAGTGGAAAGGATTACCCCTCCCAGCCGCAGCAGCAGGCAGCACAGTGACGGTCTGTGAGAGCATCAAGGACGACTGCAGGATGAATAATTCCTGATCTCGGCTTTGGTTCAAACGACGGTCACTCAGACTTGTTCAGACGGCACAGCACTGATAGACATAGAACGAATCATTAACATACAGTCAGAGACCAGGGTAACAATTCAAGGCAGTACAAAAGAAGAAGAGTGAATTTGATTTAAAGCAGGTTTCATGGAACGCAAGGACACTTTAGATTCAGAAAAATGTATGTTAAAAGGTATAGAAAGTCCCACCCCTTCCGGTGTTCCCACGTTATTTCAAAATGTTTGAAAAATTATCTTTTTAAATTGACAATCATCATATGTGTAATTCCTAGAAAAATTCAAATGGGATCAAAATAATATTTGTCTCTCACCGTTACACTACAGAACATATTCCTTCCCAAATAAGGTCCAGGAGCTCCCTCTCTATGTTATGAGGAAGAGAGGGAGCTGTTGGTCGAGTGAGTTACGGAGTGAATGAAGAGAGGGAATTTGTGAGAACAGAGCAGTGAATCATGGGAATAAAATAATTACAAAAGAGAAAATGTGTATTGGGTATTTTGGATATATGTTTTGTAATATTTTGATTCCTGAATATTCTTCCTTTGATGAAAACGCTTGGCTAAAAGCAGAAATAAAGTGAGCAGTGTGGATGGAGTCTGCTGATGGATCCGTCCCCTGAAGCCTGGTGTTAGGACTGACAAGGTGTCGATTGTCTTCAGTTAGCGGCTGTAACAACTCAGACCCTCAACCGCGGAGCGGCAACAACACAGTTGTGTTTCCCAGCTGCTAACAGAAGGTTTGTTACACAACAGCGTTGCTCATTTGCTCTCTTCTTCTTCTATCTTCGGTTTTGACCCAAAGTATGCATCATTTTGTGAAAGACAGCCACATTTTCTCTGGAGAACATGAACATTTTGCTAGAGAACTCAACATTTTCTCTGGAGAACCTAAAAGTTTTGCGAGAGATGTTTAAAACTTTTGCTTTCTATTATTTTTCTCCCCCATTTCCCCTTAGGGACACAATAACACACTGATTTGAAATTAAACAAAATTCATTTTAACTTCAAACAGACTGACAGACTTGTGTTTAATTCTGCAGTCACGAGTTGTGTTACTCACAAAGATTTCCAGATTTTTATTAGAAAGCACTTTGGAAGCCGCTGGAGAGAAATAAATGAAATTAATTGCATGCCCACGCTCATCTCTAAAAGGAAAGCTGAAATCAAAAGCAATGCAGAGCAAATGACACCGTTGGAAGTCTCAGTTTTCTTTTTTGTGGTTTGAAAATAAAATACAATCACGACAGCACTTGTTGTGGAAAGGATTTCAAGACATAATTGTTTAAGTTGTATTTAGTCATTTGTTTCCCTTCGCTCTCATGCTGTTTGAGATGTCACCTGCAGAGAAGCGACGATGACACGGCTCCTAAACAAACCCCGACTCCAGCCGCCTCCCGACACGGACAATGAGCGGATCGCCTCCCCGCACCAAGGAAGAGGAAGTAATCCGCCCAATGAAGATGTGTTTACAATGGCGGAGTGAGACAACAGCCTATTTTCCCTCCTTCATGTGCCTCTTATTCATTCTGTCCTACATTCTTAAACTGGGATGAGGAAACTCTGAAAACAAGCCGGTGTCATTTACCGCCCGGGGCACTTTGCATAACCATTGTTATGTGTAACACATGCATATTGTAACTGCTTATTTTCTGTATTCACATAAGGGTTATTTTTCTGTTATAATTAGACAAAATTGGGCTGATAACTAATCAACAAAAACTGGTGCATTTTATGTATATATATATATATATATATATATATACATAAAAATATATTTTTTATATATATATATATATATATATATATATATATATATATATATATATATATATAAAAAGAAATTTCTTACGCAGTTCTATTTTTCTCTGCAGCACGGTTGGGCCGGTTTTCTCTCTCAACCGAATGCATTTAATTATATAAAAAAGAAGACTGAGGTCTCCGAGGAAATAAAGAAGAGGGTCATGAACAAACTCAGGACCACATTAAAAATCCTTGGCAAGGCCTCCATCTGTACATACGTTGGTCCCGGGGGGGGCAGCTGCAGCCACGTCACAGGGGAAGTGTCCTGTACTCTGCTCCGCTTATGAAAGGAAGAAAGCACTCAGTGCCACGGCCGCTCACTGGATTTATTTTTATTTCTCTTAGAATAATGTGAATAAAACGGGGAAAAAATTATTAAAGAATAATATGGTGAGTATTCATTTTCACCCCCCCCCAAAAAACCCAAAAAGCCATCTCGAACAGAAAAGGCACGGCTGCCTAAAGGCTGCTGAAGCGTTTTGCTGTTAATTTACAGTCATTGTGTTTGTTCTCATTTCAGATGTGTTGAGGCTTGTGAAGAATTATCATGCCTGCTGCCCACCCACCATGTGTGCTCATGTCTGCACACACACACACACACACACACACACACACACACACACACACACACACACACACACACACTATGTAGACCCATCTAACAATTTGTTGATAGGCAGAAATGAACAAGCAAATCAATCCTTATGCCAGTTCTTTTTAATCAAGATCTATACTCTTCAAAAGTCTTTTAAGATTGTCTTCTGTGGCATTCCCCTTTAAAGGAACACTTCACCCATTTGCATTAAGCTTTGTATCGTTAGAAACCCAGTAGTATATTTGAATGGTCGTGCATCATTCCCTCATTTTGCCCAGAGACGGGAGATCAATATAGTGGGAGTGGTCTGTGGAGCTGTGCATTGTGGGACTTGTTGTCTTCCATCCACACGAACCAATAAGTCACTGTCTGCCTTTTCTCGGTCAAGAAGGCACCAAATTCAAAATGTATTTTACATTTTAAAAACATATATGATCCACTTTCAATACAGATTCATGTGTTCACCGGTGAAGTATGCCTTTAATATAGTAGCTACATGAGTGAAACTGCATATATATATTTCACTTGTGTAATGTTGTCTTCCTATGTGATGATCTGTCTTCTTCAGGAAATAACCTATTCCATCAGTCAGCACAATCCATATTTACTGCTACATATCCAAACTAGGTCTGCCAGACACTGAAGTCATGGCTTCAATTCACAGTCATCCTCACAGATAGGTGACTGGCAGGCTCAGACTGGAATTTTGAAGTTCTCTGGAGAGCTAACTTAAAAATTGCTTTCTGCTTCTGACATCCTTCATCTCGACCTTTTTTTTATCGTTACCTGTGAAGACGAATCAGAGAGACAGATGAGGTAAATTACGGGGAGAACTTTTTGTGATTTTCCCAGATCTTTCGTATATATCTGGTGTCAAAACACATTCTTGAGTGATTTATATACCCTTTGGGTTTTCGCTCTCAGAGTGTACCATTGCTAATAATCCGGTGCTGTGTGCGGATGACTGAGAGGACGCAGCAGCTCCTCTGTAGATATTTGATCATCATTCAGGCAGTGGTGTTTACCGCTTTTTCACAGGATGATGAAATAATGAAATGTGGCACGGCTTCACGACAAACGACGGAAAATCAAATGTTCACATGAACAAGAGGAGAACTGATTGGATCTGCGAGTAGATGGAAGCAAAGCAAGACAAGCCCCTCACTTCTACTGCTGTCAGAAACAACAAGGGCAATTAATGTTGCAGAGAATACCTAATTATGAGTCTATTCAGGAGCAACTCATTCCATAGTTCCTTTGAAAAACAAAGGTCTCTTATGTCTTAAAATAATCTGAACCTGAGAACTCATCTCTCTGCTTCTAATTTGGACTCCAGCTGTGTTACTGAAAGGATTAGCAGTGTGTTCATATAATGCTCAGTTACTGGCTCTGTGTGTGTGTGTGTGTGTGTGTGTGTGTGTGTGTGTGTGTGTGTGTGTGTGTGTGTGTGTTTGTGTGTGTGTGTGTCAGTGCTCCTACACTCGCCTCCACTCCGTTTCAAATCAAAGCTTTGTTTAACATTTATGCTGAGGTGTTAGAATCACCTCTACTTCTGTGTTGTACCGGAACCAAAAGGTAACTGACATTAATGAGGAAGAACATGAAAGGTAGTTTGGGGTATGTTTGATCTGTTTACCATCATCACATTTATTTATTTTTCATTATTGATTATACTGGTAGAACCATAGAATGTATATGAGAAGTGGGCGTAGTCATGGCGACGTCACCCGCTGGTTTCTTGACTATGGTTTTGAAGCCTAAAGGTCGCCGTTTTGGCCGTCGCTGTAATGGAATGTTGGCTATCGCCAAGTGAACATAAGTGACCTTATTTGGACCGCGGAGGAGCAACGGGTGGAACCAACAAACACTGGCTCCATCTGGCTTCTGGTGTGAAGATGTTAACAATGTTAGCTGTAGTTAAATTAAAACTGTTAACTTTAAATGTATGTACATTTAGGACATTTAGCAGACGCTTTTGTCCAAAGTGACTTACAATATGTAAAATATAAAGCTAGGCGTTAAAGTCATCTAAGTAGTTAACTGCATATGGTACATGTCAATCTGTTGTTTGATCTATTTGACTCTAAATGAACCATAATTGACTAAATGAACATCATGTTGGACTTGAAACTAGAGATTGAGAACATAAACTCATGTTACAACCACTACAGTTTTGAAGTGAAAACCTACAATAGTGCACTTCTCCCAACAAGTACAGTTGTTTCAGCAGATACCCCGAAACAGCATCCGTCCCTTGTGGCGGACCGCAGCAGAAGAGGAGATCAGGTGGCGCTCTAGAGTGATGGTCCACGTGGGGAGCAGGTCAGGGTGGAGAACGGGTCAACTATCACGCTTCAACACGGGCAGCCACTGTAACCAACAGACAGCACTTTAATTTAAGCATTAGAAAAGTATTTCAAGAGTCCCTCGATTCCATGTCTGTGATCTATGTCCGAGTGAAACCAGGCATAACATTGTGAGGAATCTGATGTGCAGTTATAAATTGCAGATTCATTTATGGATGGATGGTGTCAAATTGTGTTTCCCAGAAAGAAAAAGGTATTGGATATTAACATGCAAACAAATGTATTTTTCCTACATATATTGTTAAATAAGTGACAATTTTGACTGTCAATGTGATCTAAAAGGGTGAAAAAGGCATTTTCCATTTTGGCTCGACTTCAACAAAGTAATCATCTCAAAGCAGACCACAATGCTTACCTTAACTAAGTTGTGTGTTGTGTACACACTGTAACAGTGATGTTACCACATCATAAAACAAGTGATTTGTTCCACAGACAAACCATGTCGCCCTGGCGTCCAATCAGAAGCTGCTTCTACGAGTCAATCAGGCGGGCTTGTATACGACAAACAATATATTTGCAGTATAATTTGGGTTTTGTTTTTGTTCTAGGTTCAGGCTTCCTGCTCTCGTCCTCCTGCAGGTGTGTGGCGGCTTTTCCTGCTGCAGCAGACGAGACACACCTGCCTCCACTCAGCTCACCAACCCGACTATAAAACCTGGTCTACACGCCACCTCTCTGAGAGAAAGCACACATATGACAACACAACGAGGAGGAATTAGCCCTCAACGGTTCGTCAGTGGTTTTGGACTGACTTATTTCGTAAAGGTCTGGGGCCTGTACTACGAAGCAGGATTTGTGCTTAGCGAGGTAACTTAAGCGTTAACTCTGGGTTTTCCGTCCTACGACGCTGGTTCACTTCTTACCGGGGTAGATCGCCATGGTAACTTACGCTGTGGAGCTAACCTGCTCCGGAGCAGGTTATGTTCCTGATAAGAGATCAACGTGGAGAAACACACCGCCGACTGACCAATCAGCTTTCTTGGTGCGCGGATAAGAAAAAAAAAGAAGCTCGGTGGATCGTGAGAGGGTCTCGTAGGAGAACTATAGAGTGTACAGAGACCGGCAAAACCCTTTTTCTGTCCCTGAAGATGTTTTATATGAGAGATACAGATTCTCATCGGAGGGAAAGACTTTTCTGTGTCAGCGTACAGCCTACTTACCACTATGAATTATGTTTTTATATTTATTTGATTTGATCCCAAGTCCGTTTTACACCGCTGGGATTGCAGCTGAAAGAATGAGGCTGATATTGTCATAAACCACGTTATAAGAATACATGCCAGCAACAAATTCATTATTTTAAAGTTATGTGTTCGGTCTTTTATTGCTGAAGGACATCATAAGAGTTAAAGGGACTAAAGAAAGAGTGACGACATGATTTAAAAGAGGACCACAGGGCAGATTCGAACCCAGGTCCGCTGCAGGAAGCCTCGGTACATGGGGCGTCAACACTACCACTAAGCTATCAGCAAAGTTACTGTTGTTTTCAAATCAGTCAGATCTACTAGTGCCCTTATGATGGGGTAGTCATATTATACTACTATTAATACTATTAATACGACTTCCGCATTCACACAGTCGGCGAGTTTTTGCCAGCTGTCCTTCCTGCATTTGGCAGATGAAACTGTTGCCTTTTGCCTGCATTATATGTTTCACTTTTTCGTATTTCTTAGTGATGTCCAAATGAAACTTCGTGAAGCATTTTCTTTATTTTCTGAGCGCAATAGATGGCGCTCTCTGTTCAACAAAGGGTTGAAGGCCGATATATTTCCATTGCTGTCAACCCTTTGTAGAAAGAAAAGAAAAAGAAAGAAAATGCTTCACGAAGCTTCATTTGGACATCACTAGTATTTCCGCTGCCGTAGACTGATCCATGTTTGTGATTGGTCAAATGCTGCAAACGCCGCCTCTTTCATGTGCACGCGCTCATAGCTGGACAGGTAAACCCTGGGTTGAGTTAACGAGTTGATAACCAGCTTCGTGTGACCACTTATCACCAATTGCCTTTGTTAGGGTTACTTAAGCTGGATCTCTGAAAGATACCCTGGGTATGTTGAACTTGCTTCCTAGTACAGGCCCCTGGTCTACGATTTGAAAGATTTGTCAATTGAGCCAAAATTTGTGCAACATGTGTGTTTTCATACTTACCTGTGTTTTTTCAGGGATCCTGTGTGTCTCGCGGCTTCGCTGGTCTCTTTGCTTAGCCCTCGTGTCATCTCCGGGAACCCATTCTCTCAGCACTGATGATTACTTCTATGAGCCAGCCAACTTCCTGTCTTCACTATCTGCTCTTTTGTTTAATAAAGTCCTTTTTATATACCTTCCTACCTCAGTCTCTGCTTTGGGGTCCAAGCAAACCAAACCTTAACTTATGACTTGTGCAGTGAAGTGTTTCACAGTTCCACACCTTTTGGGTAGAAACAATGTTGCAAATCGGGGTGAACAGATTTGCTGGCGGCTGTTTTAACTTTATAACAAAGTTACATTTAGATAATATATATGTGTGTGTGTGTGTATGTATATAGAAATTTTGCAGTGTCATCATTCCATATGGACATGAGGATTTCCCAGTTCCACTGTTTCCCAGCCGGAACAGAGACTCACATTGTGCCAGCCTCCTCACCTGGAACCTCCAAACACCACGCTGGCATTTAGCCGACAGTAAACAAGGTGAATCACAGGAAAACGGCAGCTTAATTACATCTCACAGATACAATGAGCCTATTCATGTTGAAAGCCATATTCACAAGGTCTGAGTATCGTCTCGAATGTATCTTTCTATCTTTTTCTTTCAAATAGGTGGAGGACGGGAGGAAATTGGTGCAAACAAGCGTGACCCCGACAACAATTGGGACTTTGTTGAGTAACTGCCATTTCATGACAAAAGTGGGTAATTTGCAAATGATGACTTTTGGTAACTAACAGTTATTTGTACGAAATGAATGGAATTTGATCAATCTGAACCTAATAAGGGAAAGACTGGAGGCATGCACGCCTTCTCCCTCCTATTTTCACATTCTCGTGGGGGGGGGGGGCTTTATTGCAGAGTCTTGTCAAGCTCGGGACTGAGGAATATCCATCGCACGCTTTGTTTTGGCAAGACCCGTCTGAGGTAATAGTCGCATGTGTTCCGTCTTCTCCTCCGCACGCATCTGTCTGAGGAGGTGCGTCGCTGTGATGAATGTAGCTGTTTGCAGAGGCTGAGCTAAGAAGAATGGAGCTCTGCATCACTTAGCATCCCATTGCCAGATGCAGCCCCGCCATTACAACCTCCCAGAAGTATCAGGCACACCCACTCGCTTGAGTAATTTTGCCATCTGTTGACAATGTTTACACGGCGGGCAATTTGTCATCACAAACGGCGGGGGCAAAAAAAAATTAACAAGCTTATTTATGATCCGAGTTGCATTGGCACAATGAAACTGCCACTGGTGGTGTAAAACAGTCAGGAAGCCATTAGAGGGTCTGGGTGAGGCAGCGGCATTGTATCGCTCAAAATGGAATATTGTGTAGGTGACTATCTAAATAATAGCTGTATTTCCAAGGCATCAAAAATATGACACTCGAGGTGGAAAATATGATTTTCAAGAATTGTGATTGACTTTTTTCCTCGCGCGAAGCTCAGTGGCCAGAATTAAAATCCTGAGAGCACAATGCTATTTGCACTTTCCCAAAGAATGTAGCTGAGAAAAGGTCAGACAACAAATTGAAATCTTGGCCCAATATTAGATGTAGAGTGAGAGCTGAAGTGTGGAATGAAAAAACGAAACGCAAGGCAGAATAATGGCGAGGGGGGGGGGGTTGGTTGGCGAGGAAAGAAATCATTCACAGTACGTCTCAATGGGCATTTTGAAAATCCTTGCAGCGCCGGAAAGTGTCTTCTAAGTTATGGGATCGCTCTCGAATGGTACATTCCTGAAGGGGGAAGAATCTCATTTTGTATGTATAACTTTGAAAAGGTCACAAGAAGAGCAGACAGGCATGAGAGAACTCGTGAACCATCAAGAGACAGCAGGTCTGGAGAGAAGATCAGAAAGAGAAGAAGCAGAGCGAGCAATTCTGAAGCCCTGGTATTCTCTTAACACATAAAGCGCCTGGAGACTTTGTGCTATTGTGTGCATATGGATTGCTCGTGTATGTACACACACACACACACACCTGTGTATTCCATATATTCACCTGTCATGCATGAGAAAGAAAGGCACAAATGGCATCTCAATGAAACAGTGAGAAATGGATTTGCTGTTGTGTCTGATTTAAAAAAAAAATACAATCTAGAACGCCCACAAATGTATTGGGTGCAAAATGTAAATGTATTATTATTTTAGATTTATCTATGCTATGCTTTGATTTGCATATCATTGTTGAAATGTGAAATCCTTCTCAAATAAGGGATACAAATGATAACATTTATGGATTTACATGCAATTTGCACTCATTAATATCCAAAGGACTATGAGTAATGTTAGGGCGGCTGTGGCTCAGACGTCCTCCAATCAGAAGATCGGCCTTTCAATCCAAGCTGGGAAAGATACTGAACCAAATGTGCGTGAATGTGTTTAGTTCAGCCTCAGCCATCAGTATCGTATGAAGATGAATGTTTGGGTGAATGCTGACGTGTACTGTAAAGCCCTTGGGGTGGTCAGGAAACAATGTCACTAACTGATGAACCCACAGAAAAATAATCATCAACTGTGACAAGCAATTCTTTTCTACTGGCCATCAGGGGGCGACTCCTCTGGTTACAAAAACAAGTGAGAAAATGACTCAACTTCCCACTTGATTTATTATCTCAGTAAACATTGTAAACATGAGTTTATGGTCTCAATCTCTAGTGACAAGTCTTCTTCAGTCCAGCATGATGTTCATTTAGTCCATTATGGTTCATTTCAAGTCAAGTAGACCATAAAGCAGGGGATGCTTTAGGGCGGGGCTACCTTGTCAGGTCTGGGAGTTATATATCACAAGGGCGAAGTCCACATCTCATACACATTCGATGCTTTCAGCCCAAAGTTTTTATTATTATGGATTTTTATTATACATTCCTTATAACAACTTCATAAGAAAATAAATGATGTGTCAATGTTGTGTTTACAGCTTCCCCAAGTGATAAAAAAATATAAATGAATAGCATTTTAAAAAGTAAGTTTAAACAATAAACCATCCACCATCGCGCACAGATTAAAGCCATTCCTGCTGGTTAACATTCCAGCAAGAGCAGCACGACACAACTCTAGATCTGAAAGCATGGTTTCAGCTATACACGATAGTGAGCCATTCAATTTAATTCAATATATTTATTTTGTCAAAGATCAAAGCAGTAGAAACAGAAATGACAAAAATAATTGTAAAAATGATTACTGCGAACTAACAATAATAATTGAAATATATAATAGTAAGAGTAAAAATTGGAATTGTAAAATATGTCAAGAGAGGTAAGTTCTGATCTTTTGTGACCAGAGAAGCTGCTTTCTGAAAAGAAACCTTGGGTAGAATAAGTTGGGACTGTGCTCCACATATAAACAGAAGTCATTTTCACATATAGAGCACATATATATATATATATATATACTAAAGGCAGAGAAGGTTATTTGGAAAAACTGCAGAGACTTTGAGCACATCACTGAACCGAAAAAGTCCCACCACCTTTGTTCAGACCTCTATCAAAGCCCTCCGCCAGAACGCCAAACGAGTGCTCAAGATCAGCGTGCAATCAGGAAGTAGACATTACAGACAGGCAGGATGTCCAATTATTGTTGCCGGCCCGACTTTTTTGATTGGACGGGGTTTTTACAGTCCTGCCACGGCCACAGATGACATTTTTATGTGTCAGAGCATTTATTTTTTCATTGTTATCCGTATGTTACAAGGATTTCAAGTAACATAACAGAAAGTGTTTCTGAACAGAATCACCTACTGAACCTTTAATGGTTAAATTAACATTGAATGTGGCATGTGTCCAAATTGCACCAACATTGACCCTGCACATGGTTTGGTACCCAGCAGTTCTCAGGCCAAGTGTAAGGCCGAGTGGATGAACCGTTGTTGAGATGTGTGAAGGAGACACAGACACTTCAGACAGACAGACGGGTGTGGTCGCACTTGTCTTTTCAATGGGGCTTTTGTGATCAAATGAAGTAGGTCAGAACTCAGCCATGTCCTTGACACTTCACTTAGATCGTACATCACGTAGTGATTGTATTTTTTTATATATATATATATTTTGTAGTCAAAGAGGCTGTTAAATGGTGGATAAAAAAAACATTTAATTTGCTAAAAATTCTTCACAATAAATGTCCCGTTATTTTTGCTGAAAAGCTGCTTTCAAACATCCACTCATTCACAACACATTATGTTGTAAATTCTTCAAATGTATCATATTATTAAAAACGTTTATTTCAAAGCAGCAAAATCCGTTTTTTGGTTTTTCATCGGCAGTAACTTAACAGGACTCATTCAGCAGGTCTCAGCTGGGCTCCAGCCCTGGAAGGGGATGGAGACCTGCATTTGATAAATTGTCCAGATTGTGTCCACATGCTGTCCTCACGTCAATGAGATCCAAACTGAATGGGACCACTCCGGCAGGTGGTCTGACTGATCAGATCCTAGGCAAGATCCGATCTCAGAGTGTACGGACTCGACAGTAAGTGACATACGTTGGTGTGCACACAGTTTGGTAGCAGAAGTCCAGTCGAGCTCAACAGCTTATCAAGCTGTTGAAGAAGGCTGCTTTTCCACCAGGTCGTCCTCACACCCCTCAGGCCGGACATCGTCATTTGGTCTCATATGGCAAAGAGGATCATCCTGATTGAACTGACGGTTCCGTGGGAAGAGGGATGTGGGAAGGCCTCAGAGAGGAAGAACCTTAAGTACCAGGATCTGGTCCAACAGTGCAGGGACAAAGGGTGGCAGGCCTTATGCCCAGTGGAGGTTGGCTGCAGGGGATTCCCAGCCCAGTCAGTGTGGAAGACCCTCACGGCTCTGGGAATGGCAACAAGGGAGAGTTTGCAGGTTGGGGGAGGCAACGAGGAGAGCCTCTTGCTGGATCTGTAACAGGCAGGAGGAGTTGAGCTGGAAGCCAGGGGAAGATGGGCACTGCCGACTGGAGGATGTTGTAGTTCAGGGTCAAAACATCCGGTGAAGGTCGGACACTACCTGATGACATATTCTCCTGGCCAAAGGCTCCAGTCAAGAAGATGACTGAAGGCAGTGGCATCTAGACACATCTAGTTGTACTCCAAACACTTGTCCAAAGCAAAAATGTGAGGCCATAAAAACAAATGACCCGGCTTAAAAAATATCCATATTATGATTCAAAATCCTTCTATATCACGGCGGATAAATCACAGCATACAGAATTGTGTCATAGACTGTAGCCAACAGTTTTTGCAGCTCAGTGGACGCAGGAACGCATGTTGCCAGTTGTTAAGTTATTTTACTATTACGCGCGCACACACACACACACACACACACACACACACACAAACAGTTGCCAGGTTGGATTGTCCATGCTTAACGATGCACCTGGCTACACTGCTGGGATAAAACCACACGTCCTTTAGTTCCCGTCTCATTCCACCGGGGGTCTATGGTGCTCTGAGTCTCCCCTCACCAGCCGCCTACTGTGGATGATAAAAAGGCTCGTCAATTATCCAGATCACCTGCAGATGGTTCGATCAGCTGATGCTGCCCCCGTGAGCCGCCTCCACACACACCTCTCTCTCTCTCTTTCCTGCAACCAGATGCTGCACCACCTCCACAAAAACGTATGTTTCCGTGGCCCTGACCGTCACTGTTTCTAAAGGGCAGAATAAATATTTTCGCCATTAACATGCAATAGAAGACGGTATATTGCAGCCGTATCCATGGCGCTCTGATTGCACAGACATCGATTTTGTACGGCTCGACAAGCAGAATGAGTTTCTAGCACAGTAAGCTTACAGACATTAGTTACAGCTCGGGTGTCATCTGGTCTGCGATGCAAGATGAACCACATTATGGTCCTGAATCCTCATCAAAAGTAAGGTACAAACCGATCAATCGAAAGCTTGATGGGTCAGGAGAATGCTTTTTAAATTCCAGATGCCTTCTGCCAGCATGAACAGTGGCAGGGTTCTTGTTTTCACGTCATAATGCAGCCAAGGCTCAGTGTTATCACACTCTGACTAATATGCAACTTTGCAGTCTGCACAGCATCTACAAAGGACTGCTGAATGTTGCTCCCATTACAGGATTTGGTCTGCTCGTCATTACAGTTGTAATATGCATTTCTGTCACATCGTGGATATCGGCTGGCAGATAGACCCAAGCAAATAGGAGTCAGTTTAATGAAAGCAAAGCTCATCTGCCAGCGAGGTTCTGCCTTTCATAATTTGGAATCTTACTGAAAAGATAAGTCTTGTTTTGTTTTCTTTTTGTAGCCGGGATTAGCTGTGAAGTGGGGTTTTCAACACTCTAAAAAAATGAAATAAAATCCAGAAAAGAGCAGCAACCAGGCCCGGCATCCCAAAAGCCAAAGTTTGTCAAAAGGACTGCAGCATGTGTCACTGTGTGTGCGCATGTGTGTGTGTGTGTGTGGTGCTTCTCAGGGGAGATACTGCTTCCAATTCAGTGCTATTACAAGAAGTGAAAACCTTCTTTACACAGAACAATATTACCTTCAGACAGCTGGCGAGGTTTAATAACTGCAAAGAACATTGGTGATTGTAATCCTGCATGAATGTCATTTGTAATTTTAAAATGTCATTTTGTTCTTGACAGATGTATCTATTTTACTGTGGGGAACTGGTTGTTTCACTCACTTTCACTGTCCTGCCTGAAGGCACACAACACAGAGGCTGCGAGAAATGATCCATAAATGACTTGGTAGCCTGCAGTAGGATTTTGAAGTTGCATTAATCACAGGCTTGCATTGACAACTGATAACCAGTTATGGGCAAGAAGAGGCAGACTTAAGTGTATCAGTTTAAAATCATGTTTGAACCACAACCTGCTTGTTTGTTTGTTTTTTTGCACAAGCAGCATTTTATTATTTAACTATTGCATTGTCTTTTCTCCGATGTGGGATAGCTCAGACACCATAGGTCCTCTGTTAAATATTATTGTCCAGATTCCCCTGTCGTGTCAGTATGGGTATCAAGAACTGCATTTCAGCATGTTATATACCTTCCCTGTTCACAGGAAATGTGCAGTTTCTGCTCATTACATGCATTCAGTGGGTCTCATTCATGAAATGTTATCGAATATGTGAGTAGATTTGCACATAAATCACCTGGTACTAAAAACCTCCTCGGATTCATGAACGGCGCATAAACCTCTGATTTGATCATAGCACGTTTGCATGTTCATGAATGCCAATCAATCGTAAACTGATGCCGCGTTTCCTGCTGTTCAACAATTAGCAAAACCCCGCCCATGAAGCACCATATAAGGAGGTGATGATTGCCATGGAGAGATGCATCCTGTCAACCTGTGGATATGGGGCAAGCAAAAGAGAGAGACGAAGAAACACTTTTCCCATGGCGAGATTTAAGTTATTTCTGTAAAGTACTGTGGTTTAATGAACCAGACAATGTTATATTGTTAGTGTAGCGCTTTACTCTGGCACTCAAATACTATATGAAACAACTTTGACAGGTACGGTGACTGAAGAGGAACATACTGGTGAACTCGAACTTTAGAATAGCGTTCCAGTGCAATATCAATACATTATAACGTGGAGCTGAGGACAAATATGGTCAATCAAAGGCCTGTAGGGAGGTGACTGATGGTGTCAACACCGTGCCATCTGTCCAAAGATCTATCCAAGAAGTCACAAGAAAATTATTTAAAATATAAGGATTTATTATTATTCAAAATGCAGACTAGAAAACACGTAGGATATAAAGCCGATTTAATTACACATTCACATTTTTAAGAAACCTAATCTGAAATTTAAATCCACATATTGCCCACTAATTAATCTTAACGTGTTATATATTTCTGATCTTTTGTCATGTTTAAAATAAGCTTTTTTAAAGGCAACTGCATATTGTGAAAATAAAAGAGCATAGAACAGATTAATGTTGTATTTTCTGATGATGACAAGAGATACTTATTCAATAAACTTACGTTTTCATAGGAAAGTTTGCATGCATATGTTGTTGTCTGACAATAAACTTCCAACATAGACTCTTTTAACCGGAATTAGATACGTTTGCAAGTTGCATAACAAAAGTAAGATAAGGCTTTGTTGACTTGGTTTCACATGTGACATGAACAGTGGTCTCCTGGGTGAAAATGATGTGTTTTTGACCCCACCTGCTTGCACTCCCAGCCACCCTCAAAGTTAGTTGAAAGCTCTGATGCGTCTCACACAGAGTCTAAAGGGCACCTTGTTGTATTGGTATCAAAAGCCCAGAAAGGTGGGTTTAAAGAAGATGTCAAGCTAAAAGTGTGGTGGTGTTGGGTGGTCTACAACTTTCGTCTACAAGGAAACAGCTCAAATACAAGATGGAGTGAAATGCAATTTCAAACAGACATTGATGACATTGTTAGAGCCTGTAATCAGGTCAAAATTCCAGATTGTTCAATGGCTTGCTTTGTGCTGAATCACTTTTTAAATGAATGACATTCCCATCAACTCCAGCTGTAGTGCTAATTAGCAAATGTTAGCATGCTCACACTCTAAATGAAGGTCATTAGCACACGATCATTATCTTCTAAAGATCAGCATACCATTGTCATTCTGCGCGAGTGAATGCTGATTTTTTTATTTTTTCTAATTACTGCCATTGAAAATAGAAGAATGTGTTGGTTCTCTTTATCATCTGATTATTAAACTGAGCATTTTGTGTTTTTGTTGGTCATATTAAAACAGTCAGGCTTGGACAAGGAGGAGGACTCAGATGCAGGGCAGAGGCAGGTTAAACAGGCTTTTATTTAAAATAAAGTGTAAAAAAAAACAGCTTGGCTACAAACTTGAACTACGCTACTTAAAAAAGGTACAAACAAAAGATCGCTACACAGGGAGGAAAAACAAGGCTAACGGCTACAAACTTAAACTACAAACAAAAGAACACAAAAATACAAACTTGATGGAGCTTGGCAAGGCTATGGATCATGGCTGGAGGATCTTCACATGACAAAGTGACGAGACGCACTGACACAAGACAAGGGGAGACGCAGACTTAAATACACAGAGGGATAATGGGTTGGAGTTGGAGACAATCAGGAATGACATCAGACCGGGAACACATGAGGCAAGTGACCTGAAACGAGAGGAGAGTTACTCTTCAAAATAAAAGGAAATTTCACAAGTCAAAAAACCAAGACGAGACAAACCTCAAAGCGACGTGACAACAACGAGGGATTTTAATGTATCACCTTGCCTTGGTATGATTTGACAGTCCTATTCTTCCAAACAAGAAAGCTGTTAAAACATTCAAGTCAAATTCATCGTTTGAAATCGCAGCAAAGGAATATCCACATTGAAAAGTTCCAACTCCATAAACATCATGCATCTCTGACATCTTATGGAAAATAACAAATAATACACTCATGAATAAAAATAACACTGAGACGAATGATCAAAAGTGTTGCTGACGGGCTGTATGCACAGTAATAAAAATAACAGTTTTATTTCACAAGTTAGTTTTTTTTTTTTATTTCCATTCCATCATTAATTACCCAGGCAGAACACTTAATTACTTGTTATTTCTTAATGATGACCGGGGATATGTCTCATGAGGACGAGCAGAAAGTAAGAACAATAAACAAATGAATCAATTTCAAATAATTAACAGACAGACATAAAACATGGTGAGATGAAAAGGAAGATCAAAACACATACAGAATACAGCTGACAAAAAGTATACCTCTACCTATATGTATACGTGTATGTGTGTGTGTGTGTGTGTGTGTGTGTGTGTGTGAGAGAGAGAGAGAGAGAGAGAGAGAGAGAGAGAGAGAGAGAGAGAGAGTATGCTTATATAACTGCTAGCTTTGGTAGAAACATTGCCAGAGATTTATTTCTGTGTCAAAATGTGCAGTGAATAACATCGGAACATATACAGACATTTCCGAGATGAAATATGTTGGTTTTGAGGGTTGATCTGATGGATTTAGGGTCCTGGAGGGCTAACTTTCTTCACAGTAGCAGTAGTTTATTTTCCTCTCTCCTCTGGAAGAACATTTCACTGAGATCAGTCGTTAAACTTAAACACCAAAAAGAATATACAAGGCTGAGATTTCAATTCGAGTCGTGTCAAAAATCAAAACGCACAGCGGCAGTGGGGGGACATTTGTATGTGTGACATGTATCCTCGTGTCACACTCGCCTCTTTTTACAATTCAAGTGTAACCTTTTCATGTGTGGTGCTGGAATGTAACGAAGCACATACTGTGTTGTTCAATACATTTGTATGATTTTTTATTACTGGATGATATTTACAAAGCTACAGTGTGGATACATCGCTTTTCCTCTTTATCAAAATCCTGTATCGGTTAATGTGCTTTATATGACAATGGGAGCGTTGCTTGCATCTCACAGCTGAGCCGGTGACTAGAAGCTAACGGTGCTAACATCGTTAGCAGTGCAAACTATGGTGAAAGTGCCTGAAAACAGTGCCAATGTAAAGTCACTTGGGATCCTTTTTGGTGGACACAATATTAAACACATTCACATGCCTGAAGTCCAAACTGCTGGTCTTTCGGGTGTATTTCAATGTGTTTATTGTACATGGTTAGAATAAAGGTGACCTGTAGAGTTTTCCTATAACAAACCAAGACCATTTAGTGTTACTCATCAAAACTCATTGTGTGTATCATTGACCATTTTCCAGCAGCCTGGCCAGCCGATTGGCTCAGTTATCAGGCTCCCGATGAAACTGTTAAATGAAAAGACCTTGTGGCTGCTACAGTCACTCTGAAATCCTCATTGGGACAAGATTGGCCATCATTCATGCTGAGCAGTGTGGAGAGAAAATGGACAGCAAAGATGAAAGCAAGAACAAGAGAAAGATCAAATGTGGAGCTGAAAGGGAGCACATTAAAAAGGAGGAAAAGGCCTGCAGGTTTAGTGCAGCAAAATGACAGATATGCTGTGTGTTAGCAGGGCCACCATCAGCTCATCATCATATCATCACCACCCTTCCTGAGTTGAATCCATGATTTAAAAAAGAATAAATGGTATCAACACGTAAGGTTTCTAGTTCAATGCTACAGGGACAATGTATAACGAGGCTAAGTCACATCCCATCTGGTGTTCCACTTATTTCAGAAGAAATATGTCCTTGTAACTGGTGTGGTACGCCGGATGGTGGTGATTCTGCGCTGTGTTCTGGTGTATTAAGGAGGCAGCACTGGGTCTCTGGACTTTTTACGTCCGGCTCCAATTCAAATAGAGGATTTTCAATTGTGTCCCAAAAATGTAAATAAAATTAAACTGGAAGGAGATTTCACTTTTTTCATTGAACTAACGGCCACTAAGATTTCTACTTATGTAACGGGTTGTTCTCATTCCAGTTTAAAGTGTTCAGATATAGTTGATGTGATTTTTTTAACTGACTCAATAAATCTATCACAATCACTGACCTGAATAATTGACATATATACTGCTGTAAAATGAACCGACATATCTTGAAATGTCTAAAGGATTAAAGGTGATTTTATCATTCATTTTAATGGTAGTTAAATTATTTCTTTTGCAATGTTGCTCCTCTAAAGCAAAGACAGCTTGAGTTTATTTCCCCTTGTTCCTGTCATGTTCTTGGTTTTTCCTAGTTTTCCTTCCTGTTTTATTTTGTAGATTTTGTCTTCTGTGTTGGTTTCCTGTCGTGTCCTTCCGGGCCCTTGTTGTTTCTGGTGTCTTGACTCCCTCACCCTCTCATGTTGATTACCTAATGTATTTCACCGGTTCCTCGTCAGCTCCCTGCCTCCTTGAGTTTATGTGTTTCTCATCTCCTGGTCGGTCCATTGTGTTTGTTACCCCCCTTGTTAAACCTTTTAGCATTTACCTTTTTGTCTCCACCTGCTTCTGGGTCCAACCATTTTTTAGGTGAGCCTCCCCAATGTGACTTGCAGACTGCCAGCCCGTTCCTGTTCCAACGGAGGTCACTGGTTCCGATGGAGGTCCTTCCGTTACCAGCACTATGCGGCCTGATCGAGGTTCCATCCGGCACCTGTTCCTGTCCCGACGGGGGACTGTTCCATGCTTGCTTCACGCATCCTGCCAGGGTCCCACTCGTTGCCTGTTCCTGTCCTGACAGGGCACCATCCAACTTCCATCCAGTTCCTGCAGGTCGCTTGGTCCCGAATTAAGTCCACGGGCAGCCGGAGGTTCGTTTTCGACATCAGCTTTGAGAGAACATCTCCATACATGAATCTGGACGCGCGCATGGTGGACTGTATGATGATGGGATGTGTGACCGACCCTGTGCACAGTGTCCACCATGAATCCAAGCTTGTTCTGTTCCTCTGGGATGATTTTCGGTAATGATCTCCAGCACCTCCTTCCTCACGATACACCTCGTTGCTGCTTTCTTAGGGATTCAGGAAATGGAGACACCAACTCCTGCTGTACCGCTCTGACTCTTCTTGTTTCCCTCTCAGTTATCATCTGGTCACTCATCTTCTTCTTCATTCATTCCCTTCCACTGCATTTCCAGCCCTTTCAAATTTTTTCACTCTAGAAATCGCAGCTGTATCATTATTTACCATGTCTTCAAACGTTGTCATTCAAACCTTTGATGGCTTTTAAGATGTCAGCATTGGAGACCGTCTCGTCGTCTTTGGCGCAGACCTTTGTGGGAGTGTCGTGTAGCGATGCACATATACCGGAGAATGAATTGGCAACATCTATATCCATTATCAGGCATTTTTTCTCATTTAGCAGAACTTTGGCTAACAGCACACAGTTTGTAGGCTATCATTACTCTACTCACCTCAGCCAACTTAAGTCCTCGTTCCAAATTTTGTTCTGACATATACATTTACTAGAGCAGACTGGCTTTCTATTCACTTCCGCATAAAGTACAAAATCCTCCTCCATCCATCCTCCTCACCTATAAATCCCTCCATTCTCTCACCCCTTTCCGAACTCCTTGTTCCCTACTCCCAGTCTCGCAACCTCCGGTCCTCAAAAACTGGCCTGCTCTCCATCCTCCACACCAGACTATTTACCTTCGGAGACAGAGCATCCAGTACCACAGTCCCCACCCACTGGAACGCTCTCATCCTTAGACAAATTCAAAAATATATTCACCACGGCCTCCAACCTACCCTAACCCTGTCAGCTGTCTCAGTTTGTTTGTTGTCTGTTTTATTTATTTTTTCTACTTGTGTAAAGCATCCTTGGGTTCCATGAAAGGTGCTATATGCATTCAAGCTATAATTATTATTATTAACTGACCTACCCCATCCTGCTAGGAATTGATCTAATTCATAAGAGCCTTCTTTACAGACTGATTGTGTGTTAAGTGATTGTGACAGACAGCTATTCCTCCCCGAGTCCACTAGAGAAGAAGTACTGAAAATAGGTCACACAGTTCCTTGGGCAGGTCACCTTGGTTGTCCAGAATGTCAGTTGACTGAAGGGAAAGAAAATGCCCCGCTAAATCTTGTTCGGCTTCCTTTTATCGGTACACCATTCAAAGGCATAAGTGTCGATGTAGTGGGCTCACTGGAAAGGAGTCAGGCAGACAACAAGTTTATTCCAGTCATTAGTGACTATGCCACCAGATACTCCGAGGCTTTCCCTTTGAGAGAGGTGACAGCTAAGCAGGTAGCAGCGGCTTTGCTCAAGTTTTTTTCTCGGGTATGGAACCCCATTGAGGTGTTGACAGACCAGGGAACCAATTTCATGAGCCGTACACTCTAACAGGCCTATCAGCTGTTAGAAATCTAAAACAGCTGCCCAGGGCAGTTTGAAATCAAGAAAAATACAATATCAAAAGTTACGTTAAAAAGATGTTTTATTAATTAAGAAATGCCGACATACTATTTTATTCATCAAAGACCATCGGCAGTAAAAGCGGAGAGCCAGTTTGATCATGTAACTATTACTGATGTCGAAGCAGTGCGTGCAATTATTGCACATGGATGGTATCACTCCGGAACAAGTGGCACTTCCCTCTCATGTGGAAGACGAGCGTCTCCTCCTTCATGAAAATTTCACCAGCATTTGATAGAGCGATTCAAAGAGTGAGAGCTCTGTGCCTCATTGATTCTGTCAGAAGTGTCTGTATGCAAATTACTCGTCAGATAATCTCCAAAGTCAACTCCTGATCTTTAAGCCGCCTGACAGAAGCTCACCCTTTATCTTAGACACGTTTAATACCTTCTGTTTTACTATGTACATGGTGCTGCATTGCTTTGCTCATCGTATTTGTGAGAAATTCTGAGGTTTGTGTAAAAATACTTGACAGATGTGGGTGTCTGCACCTCTTTGTAGGGACACTGTCAAAGGTCAAAATGGTGCCAAATACATGTCCCAGCAAGGTAGTTACTCCCTCCCTTCACACCCTTGTCACAGTCTTTGTTCAGCTCCACCTAATCAATCATTTGGTTGGTGACCGCTGCCGGAGCAGAGATATAAGGACCCGGTGAGGTTTACATTCGTTTGCACTTGCATACCGCTCTCTCCCGAGCAGTGTTGTCATAGGTTCTTGTTTCAAGCCAGTCACGTTGCTTTTTAACTAAATCACACCATGGATGCACCTGATGATGCTTTTTTATTTTATGTGGGGTGTTTTTGTAATTATGATTAATGCCTTACAGGCCTAACTGCGACGTTTATGGTGAAGGGCTGGACTCCCTGCAGGCGCTGCTGTTTTGTGTTAGATTATTTTGAATAGTTGTGGTTTAATGATTTTTTTTTTTCTCTGTCTGGCTCAGTTTGTCCTTTCGTTGCTTATTGTCTTTGTTTGTTTGTTGGTTTGGTTGTTTGATTCAGCTCAACTTTATTTATTATTATCTCTCTTAGTCCAGCTGCATTTTGCTGCTGTCTAAGTCCACTCAGCATACAGTGTATACCTTTTTTCAACACCGTATCCAGTGAAGAGGATAGGATTCATGACCATTATTGTTAGTTAATGTTTGTTTGTGGCCTGCTGCTGGTGTTGACTCAAACTTTATTACATGGCAGGCATTAGGCTGTCCTGTATGGGGGGGGCTAATCACATGATGGTAGTTTCCCTCCATGTGTGCCACTACACTCTTAGAAATAAGGGTTCCAATAGGGTTCTTTCACAAGGGCTGAGGTTCTACCTGGAACCATTTGCTTCTGAAAAACCCTTTCCCGAAGAAAGGGTTTTTCAAGGGTTCTTGGTAACACTAATGGTTCCCGTAAGAACCATTTTGATCGAGAGAACCCTTTAAAACCCCTTTCCTGAATAAAAGGTTTTAAAAGGGTTCTTGGTAACGCTAAGGGTTCCAGTAAGAACTATTTTGATCCAGAGAACCGTTTTTGGAAGAAAGAGTTCTTCAGGGATTGTTGAAAGCATGGGTATAAGATCCTGTGTCACCAGGGACATAGGCTACTTCCTAATAACACTTACCAATAATGGTGCAAAATACAATTCCTTGTGACTACTGATACAAATACTTTTCATATCCATTTTTTTGTTTATTTGTTCTTCTCCAGATCCTGTTGATCAAACTGCAACATAATTGCCCATCTTGGGATTTGAACACCTGCCAGCCAGTCTAAAGTCACTGGCAGTAGTGACTGAGCTAACCTGCTAGCTGGGTGGAGTCATCAGGTCCACCATACTAGTCTATTACCTTACACCTTCTGATCAGACATACAAATAATGAAACTGAAATGTTCTGTTACCAATTTATTTTCACAACCATTAATTATAAGAAAGCAAGACCTTCATCAGCCAATCTTGTTGACCCAGGCAAAGATTAGCTGTGACTGGGATTTTAAACCCCACCCTCCAAATCTAAAGTCTGTACCATTAGCCACCGAGCTATCCTGCAGAACATGTAGAGCAGGGACTCCTCTGACTCGCCACACTCACTCGCACAGCCAGGTTGTCCTTCATGTCAGTGGTCAGACAGAGGGAGCTGATCATGTGTCTGTTTATATCTGTCTGTACAATGTGAGACTGCTGCTTTTAGGTCGCAGGTTCAATTCCCATGTTGACAGATATCATACCTTACTGATTGCACTTCCAGACAATTAGCTCAGTTGGCTAGGAGCTGGTTCTTGGTGCCAGATGATGTGGGTTCAAGCCCCAACAAGGGTGATAATGGTAATACATTAAAATACCTGGTACAAAATTTTAGAGTCATGGTAGATAATGTTTGACAAAAACATATCAGAATTTTTATCCCAAAAACTGATATTTTTTTTTACAGTGGTTTCAAATCTGCCTGCGCGACAGTGAATGGCTTGAGTTGCAATTTGCCAATTAGCCAATTTGCCAATTAGCTCTGGGGCATCTAAATGAACTGTGTGCGTAAGGTTCCACCCAGAACCCCCCATGAGAGGTTCTACAAACAACCCACGCAGGGAGTTCCACTAAGAACCCTTTCATATTTCAAGGGTTTCATCTAGAACCTGCACAGGGAGTTCCACTAAGAACTCTTTCATTTTTCAAGGGTTACGACTAGAACCCACACAGGGAGTTCCACTAAGAGCCCTTTCATTTTTCAAGGGTTTTATCTAGAACCCACACAGGGAGTTCCACTACGAACCCTTTCATATTTTAAGGGTTTCATCTAGAACCCACACAGGGAGTTCCACTAAGAACCCTTTCGATTTTAAGGGTTTCATCTAGAACCTACAAAAGGAGTTCCACCAAGAACCCTTTCATATTTCAAGGGTTTCATCTAGACCTCACACAGGGGGTTCTAAAAACATCCCTTTTCAAAGGTTTTCACAAATAACTGTCTTGTCCTCTGAGGGTTCTATAAAGAGCCATATTGTATTATACAGATCAGTTTAGTTCATATTATATTGTGGTCATTTATCATGTTGACATTGAACAAACATTCAAAACATTTTAATGAGAAAAACATTTATTTAAAGATAGTCCAACAGAACAGGCTGTGTAGGTCCCAGGGGAGAACAGGTCAAAAGTCAGCATAGGTCCAGTGGAATCAGCAACATGACAGGCCAGACACATCATGCTGTCCTCAGTCGTGGATTTGTGTAATCTCCAGCAACGGTGACATGGCAGAAAGTGGAGACAAAAAATAGTTTTAGTTCCATCAATCCAAGGTGCATTTACATTGCCTTATTGTAAGGGTCATTCCATGTAATTTCATCAAATTTCTGAAAATCTTCCCACCTGACCATCTCAGAATGTCCTGAAAAATTTCAAGTACAAAGACACACTTGTTAATAGGACAAATCCAAAATATTAGGTCTCTACTGTCAATAGTTTTCTCATGAAACATCATTGAATGAAGAGTAGTTTAGATGGTTCAAAATTTTTACAGAGTAACGGTTACTAACAGCCTCCATACATGGAATATCGGGGGTGTAGCTTTATGATAACCTAGTATGGTAGGTACTTAAAATGTGGCTTGTTGAAATAAAGTAGTATATTTGAAGAGTGGCTGAGCTCCCATTTTTGCAGATAAAAGACTTCTATCACTTCTGCCTCTATCTCTGGTGCTAGCTTAAACATTCTACAAAATATGGTCTCTCTTAGATTATTAGTTTCACAGATATTAAGGCTCAAATATGGAAGTAAACACATCTTTGCCCAACTTCAGAGTCATATTCCAAAAAACTGACAACACATATCAGGTCCAAACTTACTTTTTTTGAAAGATCATATTCTTGTTAAAATCATATTAAAAAATTGGGAGGGTGTTTTGCCTCATTTTGTCGCAGTGATTTTTTAAAATCCTGATATTGGTGGGGTTTTTGTGGCCGTTTTTGGTACTGCATGTCCTAACAGCCTACTTGTAAACATCACAGCAGGGCAATTCAATTGTGTTTTTTTTTACCATTTACCAAAGACTTACATGTGACTAAATGCTACTGATAAATTTAGCCTTACGAAAACATTAAAATGTAGCACAGTTGTAGTTACAGAGGCAGAGTCCTTGAATGTGAGTTAAACATGCTGAAAACAGCTTTTAATGTCTTGAACCATGAACAAACATAGCATAATATTGAAGAGTGTACATTTTGTCATACTTTAAGTACATACATTACACAACCAAATCAAATAATCTTAATTTGAGCATAAAGATTTTACATTACAATAGAAAAGTCTCCAAAGTTTGATATTGAATAACGGTTTGTCTCTATGCTCACTATGAGACAATATGCGAGTTGTGTGTATGATCAGAAATGGTGGATAGGAAGTATCAGAGATGTTTCAGATGAAGATGTACTGGTTCAGTTCATGCACCCACATGGCCCTGCCAAGAGTTTCTACTGGCCAAGAAGAGAAGACGTGCAATGTCCCACTGCAGCATAGAATTGCAAGATTTGACGTTCCCTCTACAGAAACTGGGTGCATGTATGCCATCAAAAAAGATGAGCACAACAGAGCAGAGATGTACATTAGACAATTTGTAAAATGACTGCCAAATTAATGAATGTGACGAAGGAATTGGATCTAAAAGATGAAAGATGTGTGATCCCTCATAGTGAGCATAGAGACAAACTGTTATTCAATATCAAACTTTGGAGACTTTTCTATTGTAATGTAAAATCTTTATGCTCAAATTAAGATTATTTGATTTGGTGGTGTAATGTATGTACTTAAAGTATGACAAAATGTACACTCTTCAATATTATGCTATGTTTGTTCATGGTTCAAGACATTAAAAGCTGCTTTCAGCATGTTTAACTCACATTCAAGGACTTATTGCCTCTGTAACTACAACTGTGCTACATTTTAATGTTTTCGTAAGGCTAAATTTATCAGTAGCATTTAGTCACATGTAAGTCTTTGGTAAATGGTAAAAAACACACTTGAATTGCCCTGCTGTGATGTTTACTAGTAGACTGTTAGGACATGCAGTACCAAAAAACGGCCACAAAAACCCCACCAATATCAGGATTTTAAAAAATCACTGCGACAAAATGAGGCAAAACACCCTCCCAATTTTTTAATATGATTTTAACAAGAATATGATCTTTCAAAAATTAAGTTTGGACCTGATATGTGTTGTCAGCTTTTTGGAATATGACTCTGAAGTTGGGCAAAGATGTGTTTACTTCCATTTTTGAGCCTTAATATCTGTGAAACTAATAATCTAAGAGAAACCATATTTTGTAGAATGTTTAAGCTATCCCCGGAGATAGAGGCAGAAGTGATAGAAGTCTTTTATCTGCAAAAATGGGAGCTCAGCCACTCTTCAAATGTACTACTTTATTTCAACAAGCCACATTTTAAGTACCTACCACACTAGGTTATGATTTAGCTACACCCCTGATATTTCATGGCTGGAGGCTATTAGTAACAGATATACACTGTAGAAATTTTGAAGGCCACAGGTGAGATAATTTTCCAGATATTGCTGTTTAAAAATGGCTTTTCAGAGCATGATGCCAAAAACTGTCTAAACTACCCTTCATTCAATGATGTTTCATGAGAAAACTATTGACAGTAGAGACCTAATATTTTGGATTTGTCCTATTAACAAGTGTGTCTTTTTACTTGATTTTTTTCAGGACATTCTGAGATGGTCAGGTGGGAGGCATTTGATGAAATGACACGGAATGACCCGTAAGCTATCTACAAACAATAAAATAATGCATGGTCCAATGAAAGGAATCAGAGTACATACTGTAGTTATCGTGACAGTGGAACAGAATCATGAGAACGTGAGGGAACCCCACAAAGTTTTCACATTGATTTAAATAATGTTAAAATACTTTTCAGTGTTATGTAACAAGTACTCAAAATGTTACGTATTACAACAATAATGGAAATCTCAGCAAAACCCTCTTTTTCAAGCCAATGGCCAATGGCACACTTCGGCTTTCGTCCAAGCTGTGTAAGTAATTTCTACAAGAAAACAAACAAGCAAGCAAACGAACAAAACATAACAAGAAACAAATGCTTAGTCCACCTTTCACCATAAAAGTCCTCAGCTAGGGTCAAGCATGCTGAAATAAGATATTATATTTAGCTCACCTTGATTCTCTGAAGTTTCTTCTGTTCTCTCTCTCTTCTGTTCTTCTTTGTTCTGTTCTGTTCACAGTAATCACTATTGGTATGTCACACCTGGTTTGTAGAGGGTGAAGACCAGACTATATGGTGCAATCCATGGGGCAACCAGCTCTTAACTCACACATGACAGCCACCATGGGGCCAGCTCCCAGGCCCAACACACCAAACCTCGCCCTTTCCCCTGGGAGATCAAGGTTCAATTCCTGGCATCGACAAACCCTGAAGCATCAGCCCCAAAGTCAGCATTACAATATGATTTTTTTTTAAAGGCTTGGCCTCTGACATCAAAGACCTTTCTTTATCACTGAACTTATGTGCAGCTTCACAACTTGACTAAACCAGTCAGCAGGGTACAGCAGCCATGGGATTAGGCCAATCATGGAAAAGTATGAGGAGGAGACAAATACATGAGTAAAATTGTCTGTAAAATAAGTGTTTAATATTTTTCAAATTATCTGTCACTAATCCACACATCACCTCAGTAGGCATTAACATGGTCACTCTGCATCAACCAGGCCTTGAACTCACAACTTCAAACTGTATCTCTAGATCACCTGACTTGTAACAAACTTTCAAAAGCCTTTGTCCAGTGAATAGTATAGCTCACTTAAATGCCCCAGAAAGAGGGGTTATATCCTTGCTGTAGGGACCCAGGGTTCAATTCCCCTTGCTGCTTCTTTGCTGTGTGTCATTTCCTCCTGAAGAAGGGAGTAGTGTAACTAAACTTAAAAAATAAAACACAATTATAGCTGCGTCAGGTCCAGACTATTTTTGGCAACTTTAGGCAATTCTGAGCAACAAACAGGAGAATAGGAAGGCAAGACAGTTGACATTGTAATGTTGCACATTTTGCACCAGTTGAGGCTGAAATCCACAATGTCTGGAACCAAAGACCATTGTCTATCGCACTGAGCTAGTGGCAACTCAACTGTGGCTTCACAAATTGACTAAGCCATTCACAGTCAAAAATCAGTGTTTGAGGTAAAATTCTGATATGTTTTTGTCAAAAATCATCTACCATGACTTTTGTACATTTGTTTCACAAAGACTACAAGGTATTTTGATGTATTAACATTATCACCCTTGCTGGGGCTTGAACCCACATCGTCTGGCACCAAGAACCAGCTCCTAGCCAACTGAGCTAATTGTCTGGAAGTGCAATGAGCAAGGTATGATATCTGTCAACATGGTAATTGATACTGTGACCTAAAGAGTGAGTGTGGCGAGTCAGAGGAGTCCCTGATCTACACATTCTGCTGGATAGCTCAGTGGGTAATTGATATGGAAATTTTGTACTTCTTGATGAGAGATATCTGAACTGAAGACTTACACATGAGAAGGTTTGGTGAGAATGTAAATGTGTCCTGTGACCTGTGGCCTGTGGCCATTTGTGTGTGTTTTGCAACCCATGTGTGCCTTGCGACATAGTTGTGGTTTATGACCCAGGTGGGGTTTGTGATCCATGCAAGGTTTAGTTAAACATTTGAGTTTACGACTTCCATCCCTGTGAACTGAGTGAAAACACACCCACTGTTCTCACTATACACCAGATCACTAGGTTCTGTTATCACATCGCATGGATTCTCCTACCATTGCTACGCAGATGACACCCAGCTGTTCCTCTCTTTTCCCCCGTCCTCTGACACCCACATTGCAACTCGCATCTCGGACTGTCTGGCTGACATCTCTGTCTGGACAACTGCACATCACCTCAAGCTTAACCTGAATAAAACCGAACTCCTCTTCATCCCAGGGAAAGACTGCCCTCGCATGGACCTGTCGGTCACTGTCGAGGGCATCACAGTATTGCCGTCGTCAACTGCGAGGAACCTGGGTGTAATCCTCGATGACCAACTATCCTGCACCCCCAACATCACTGCTGTGGCCCGATCCTGCAGATTTGCCCTCTACAACATCCGCAGGATTCGGACCCTCCTCACAAAGGACGCAACGCAACTCTTGGTCCAAGCACTGGTCATCTCCCGCCTTGACTACTGCAACTCTCTCCTGGCCGGACTCCCGGCCTCTGCGATTAAACCATTGCAGCGTATCCAGAACGCTGCAGCACGTCTTATCTTCAATCTACCCAAATTCTCCCATGTGACCCCCCTCCTCCGTGACCTCCACTGGCTCCCTGTTGCAGCACGCATCCAATTTAAGACGATGACACTGGCCTTCAGGGCCATCAATGGAACGGCACCCATCTACCTTCAAACACTGGTAAAACCTCATGCCCCGAAGCGAGCACTTCGCTCCTCTACTTCAGCTGGCCGGCTGGTACCACCATCGCTGAAATCAAACAAATGTCGCTCAGCAAAGTCCAGACTCTTCTCTGTTCTGGCGCCTCAGTGGTGGAACGAACTCCCGACTAATGTCAGGACAGCTGAGTCATTTGCCATTTTCCGAAAAAGGCTCAAGACTCACCTGTTCAGACTTCACCTCGACTAGCATGACCTCCCCCCGCCCCCCCCCCCCCCCCCCCCCAAAAAAAAAAAAAAAAAAAAAAAACCTTACCTATAGCACTCTGATCGTAGCACTGTTGCTCTTGAACTACTAGTTTACTCAGATGAGGACCTAACACTTGTTCTACTTTTAGCTCTTACTTTATCGGCAATGATTCGTTGTGGTTTCCTTGTTTCCTTCTTTTGACAAATGTACTTATTGTAAGTCGCTTTGGACAAAAGCGTCTGCTAAATGACCTAAATGTAAATGTAAGAAGATGGATAAATGTCATGTTTGTCTCACAATACGTTGAGTCTACACTTTGCAACAGACCAGCATGTTGCTCTGTGAATTCTCCTCTTGATCAAGATTAAATCCCTGTTTGGACCTTGAGCTGACTCCGATCTCCTTCCTCCAGTTCTATACCAACAGGTAATTATTTTAACAGTAATGGTACAGACTTTAGATTTGGAGGGTGGGGGTTAAAATCCCAGTCACAGCTAATCTTTGCCTGGGTCAACAAGATTTGCTGATGAAGGTCTTGCTTTCTTATAATTAATGGTTGTGAAAATAAATTGGTAACAGAACATTTCAGTTTCATTATTTGTATGTCTGATCAGAATGTGTAAGGTAATAGACTAGTATGGTGGACCTGATGACTCAATGCAGCTAGCTGGTTAGCTCAGTCACTACTGCCAGTGACCTTAGACTGGGTGGCAGGGTGTTCAAATCCCAAGATGGGCAGTTATGTTACAGTTTGATTAACAGGATCTGGAGAAGAAGAAACAAATGGGTATGAAAAGTATTTGTATCAGTAGTCACAAGGAATTGCATTTTGCACCATTATTGGTAAGTGTTATCAGGAAGTATTCCCTGGTGACACAGGATCTTATACCCATGCTTTCAACAATCCCTGAAGACCTCTTTCTTCCAAAAACGGTTCTCTGGATCAAAATAGTTCTTACTGGAACCCTTAGCGTTACCAAGAACCCTTGAAAAACCCTTTCTTCGGGAAAGGGTTTTTCAGAAGCAAATGGTTCCAGGTAGAACCTCAGGCCTTGTAGAAGAACCTTATTGGAACCCTTATTTCTAAGAGTGTAGTCTGGCAATATAGGTACAATTATAATCCACCTTACTGCTCATGCCACTACAGGATGTGTAACAAGTTCCTATTTTATTTATTACTTATTTTAAAAGTATGAATTTACATATTACTGTCAGTCTACAATTTATTAACCAACTTACAACTTGTTTATATTTTTGAAGGTAAAATAGTTTAGCTTTCAAAAACTACAGCATCTAAACAATCTAACTTCATGCCTAATAGACAGCAAAACTCTAAGTGAAGTATTGGTAACTTCATCAACAATCCCAACTAAATCACTTCCTGGCTTCAACTGGCTGCCACAACAACTTCCAGTCAGGATTTCGACCTTTTCATAGCACCGAGAAGGCCCTTATTAAAGTTGTAAATGACATCCGTCTTAACACAGACTCTGGCAAAACTTCAATATTAATGCTATTAGACCTCAGTGCTGCATTTGACACTGTCGACCACTCAATACTCTTGGACAGGTTGGAAAACTGGGTGGGGCTCTTAGGCACAGTCTTAAGCTGGTTCAAGTCATATCTACAAGATAGGAACTATTTTGTTTCCATTGGCGACTTTGTATCAGAACCTACCAATGTAACGTGTGGAGTCCCCCAAGGTTCAATCTTGGGGCCGACTTTATTCAACATCTACATGCTCCCCAGGGTACAAATCACGCAAAATAATAACATTGACCACCATTGCTATGCCGATGACTAAAATCTATGTAGCACTATCACCAAACGACTATCGCCCCATAGATCTTCTGTGCCAGTGCATTGAGCAAGTCAAAGACTGGATGTGCCAAAACTTCCTACAACTAAATGAGGACAAAACTGAGATAATTGGTTTTGGTGCTAAAAAAGAAAGGTTTAAAGTAATTCAAATCAAATCAAATCAAACTTTATTTATAGAGCACATTTTTCACGACCAATGGTTGACCAAAGTGCTGTACAGTTCAGTAAAACAAATACAATACAATACAATGAGAATAATAAAAATAAATAAAAATATACACAAAATACAGTAGACGGGTGTCATGCTCAGCCTGAATTAAAAGCCATGGAGAACAGGTGGGTCTTCAATAGGGACTTAAAAACCTCTAGGGTCTGGGCTGATTTAATATGCCAAGGCAAGCTATTTCAGAGCCTCGGGGCAGCTGCCGCAAAGGCTCGGTCCCCTCTGGTTTTAAGTCTGGTCCTGGGGACTTTCAGGAGCAGTTGATCTGCCGACCTCAGTGCTCTGGCTGGATTGTGACTGTGTAAAAGTTCAGATAGGTATAGTGGAGCCAGTCCATTTAAAGCTTTAAAAACAAATAGCAAAAGTTTAAAATCAATCCTGAAGCGGACAGGGAGCCAGTGTAGTGAGGCCAAGACTGGTGTAATGTGGTCGCGCTTTCTTTTTCCAGTCAGAAGACGAGCGGCAGCATTTTGCACGAGCTGCAGGCGACGGAGCAACGACTGGTCGACACCAACATACAAAGAATTACAGTAATCCAGCCGTGAAGAAATAAAGGCATGGATCACTCTCTCTAGGTCTTTGGGAGGAAGATCTTAATCTTGGCTAAGAGTCGAAGCTGGAAGAAACTTGTTTTGACAACAGAGCTGACCTGCCTGTCAAATTTAAAAGCACTGTCTAGTGTTACTCCAAGGTTCTTGACATGAGTGCAGGAGTTTGGAGTAAGTGGGTCCAGAAAACCAGCAGAAAAATCCTGAATATTTTGCCCAAACATAATAATCTCAGTTTTGTTTTCATTAAGGTTGAGAAAATGTATGTCCATCCAAGTTTTTATATCAGATAAGCAATCAAGCAATGGCTGCAATGTATCCTTACTCTTGGATTTTAAAGGGATATAGATTTGTACATCGTCAGCAAAACAGTGGAAAGAAATGTTGTGTTTCGCTAAGATGGATCCCAGGGGCAACAAATACAGTAAAAACAGGATAGGGCCCAAAATAGAGCCTTGAGGGACTCCACAGGTGAGAGGGGCAGCGGTAGAGGAAAACTCCCCCAGGTGAACTGCGAAACTCCTATCAGAAAGATAAGACTCGAACCATTTGAGGGCAGTACCTGTGATGCCTACGCACTGTTCTAAACGTAACAGAAGGGTCCTGTGGTCCACAGTGTCGAAGGCAGCTGACAGGTCTAGGAGCACAAGGACAGCAGAGTTACCTGCATCAACAGTTAAAATAAGATCATTAAAAACTCTTAAAAGGTCCGTTTCCGTACTGTGGCGTGGTTTAAAGCCAGACTGGAATTTTTCATTGATGCCATGGAGAGTTAAAAATGATTGCAGCTGAACATAGACTACCTTCTCCAGAACCTTTGACAGAAACGGTAGCTTAAAGATAGGTCTAAAATTAGAAAGAACAGAAGGGTCTAGATTTTTCTTTTTGATTAGAGGCTGTACTACAGCATGTTTGAAGGAAGCTGGGACACAGCCTGAACTGAGACAAGTGTTTATAAGAACAAGAACACTTGAGCCAACAGTATCAAAAACTTCTTTGAGAAAGCGAGAGGGAATGCTATCAGAGGGGCAGTTCGTAGGCCGCAGACCCTTCACTATATCTGAAAGTGATGACAGCGACACAGGCTCAAACTGGTCGAAAACAGCAGGGCACATCGGTGTAACAACAAAATCGGGGGCAGCCAGTGTATGTAACTTAGACCTGAGAGCAGAGATTTTTCCGATAAAAAATTTAACAAAGTCTTCACAAAGGGAAGCTGACGGCAGGATGGAAGGAACCTCACAGGGATTTACAAGAGAGTTTATAATGTTAAAGAGAACTTGAGGCTTGTGACTGTTTGTGAGGACAAGATTAGATAGATACTTTGTTTTAGCCTCTTTTACAGCTGTCTGATAGATGGATAAAGCAACCTTTAAGGCCTCTAAGGAGACATGTAGTTTGTCCTTCTTCCACTTTCTCTCAGCACGCCGACATGAGCGTTTGAGAGAGCGGGTGGAGTCATTCAACCAAGGCTCAGAAAGTGCTTTAGTGCGTCTGGATCTAAGAGGAGCAACAGAATCCAATATACTTTTACATGTGGAGTTAAAACTGCTAAGACACTCCTCAGCGCTAAAATCACAGTTTTCCTCTGAGATCATACATTTTTTAAAAATAACTGAGAACTGGGATGCAGTTGAAGGGTTAAATGTACGTGAGCGGCGTACAGGAGCACACACCTTAGGCCTCAAACAGGGTATTGAAACAGTAAATAAAACAGGCAAATGGTCCGAAATACACGACGCACAGATCTCGTTTACACAAACTGATAGACCAAATGATAAAACCAGATCCAAAGTGTGGCCCTTTTCATGTGTTGGTTCAGTCACAGACTGAACAAGATTAAAAGAATCAATGAGATATAAGAAATCCTTGACCAGAGGGTTTGATTCACAGCACACATGGACATTAAAATCACCAGAAATTAAGAGATGGTCATATTTCACCATAACCTTTGACAGAAGGTCAGCAAAGTCGTGTATAAAGTCCTTATTGAATTTTGGAGGACGATACACAACCGCAAACAACACGGGAGTGGACAGATTCAATTCAAATACCTGCAGCTCAAAGCTGGAGTAAGTGTCTAAATTGATCTGTCTACACTGAAAGCTTGATTTGTAAACAGAGGCCAGACCTCCACCTTTACCGTAGGTACGAGGGGAGCTGAAGAAAGTACAGTCAGGAGGAAGAAGTTCGGAGAATGGGGTGTACTCACCAGCATGAAGCCAGGTCTCCGTCACAAACATAAAATCCAGTTCACGAAAGGTGAAGAAGTCATTTAGCAGAAAAGTATTGTTTGCTATTGATCTAGCATTTAGCAGGGCCATGCTAAGCTTGACCTCCACGCTAGTTGACGGTGCAGCGCGTTTCAACGGGCGAAGAAATGCGTGGCTAACACCGCCTTTGCGGGCCTGCGACTGCCAGCCTCGAAAAGCACGGGAGGGGGGTTCACTGACTGTCCACCCAAAAAGCCAGAGGCTTGGATGTTGAGTAGGGCTTGGCGGTCGTAAACAATTAAAGCAGAGACATCCCGGCAACAAAAACAGAAAAAAAGAGCAGTAGCAAATAAAGTACTGAGCAGACGAAGCAGGCGAGGCAGACGGCTAGCCGACACAGGCGCCATCTTGGAATTATGGGACACACCAGACTTCACGTCACTAGACAACGTTTCAATGTTTGTAGCTCACCTTCATTCAACACCTTCACTCTCTGTCCCTGAAAACCTCAAACAAAGCCAGAAATCTTGGGGTTATTATGGATTTTGATTTACATTTCGACAGTCACGTTAAATCAGGAACAAAATCAGCCTACTATCACCTAAAAAATGTAGCAAGACTTAGAGGGCTCATGTCAGCTCAAGACTTAGAAAAACTTGTACATGCCTGTATTACTAGTAGGCTAGACTACTGTAATGGTCTCCTTGCAGGTCTTCCGAAAAAAACTACTGTCAGGCAGCTACAGCTTGTTCAGAACGCTGCTGCTAGAGGTCTTACAAAGACCAAAAAATGTGAGCACATTACACCAATTCTTAAATCCTTACATTGGCTCCCTGTATGTCAGATAGTGGGGTCGTATAAGGCTCAGTCATTTCAAATTCGTGTTAAAGTTTGGTTTTCACTTCCAAGTTGAAGTTTAGGGTCTACAGAAAAATTTGAGTCCGAGTGTCAAACACACAGATGAAAAATGGCCTCTAGGGGGCGCCGCAAAATATGTAAACTGCTACAACTTTTGATTAGATTATCCAATTTTAACATATGAGGTATGTATGGATTCAGAATTAAAAGGAGAAACAGGTATACCAAGCATTTGGTGACCAGATAAAAATAAATACACTTTTATCCCAAAATATTACATGGACACAAGCGAAATTATGCTTTTTTTGGAGATAAAGTCTGGAAATGTCCTCAAAGTTGCTATGAAACATGATTTTTAAAGTTATTGTAAATAAAGGCTGTGTAATGACTCGACTGGATTTAAGATTGGTGTTCAGAATATCCCTATAGCACAAACATAGCTAGGATACCCGTACACAAATATGGCTGCATATAGCCTACGTGATATGAAGCACCCAACTTGCAGGCCTTTTGTTATTGTTGCACTTTTTAATTATTTTGCTGCTTTCATCCATGAAAAATAAGGTTATAGTAGAGTTATGCCATCTACTGCCACAAGAGGGCAGACTAGCAGACACATTTCCCTTCATTTGACAATCAAGCATCTGTGCTAATTTCTCTCTGGCAATATTGGTATGTTGAAGGTAAGAAAACAACAATGAACATGTTTGGATGCTAAGTTATGTTTTTAATGAACTTGTACGACAAATAATGTGTGATAAATTGTGAAATATCAACCACAGCTAGTAGCTAATAAATCCAAACAGTAGCTAGCATTAACATTAGTCATTTTGCTAGCACCAGTTAAAGCTAACTTTAATGCTGGCAGCAGGATGGAATTAATAGGTCTACTGGGTCTTGCACTTGTGTAAATTTTAGGTTTTTAGCTGTTTATTTTACATAACATACTTAAGTTTGATTTGGTTACAAAAAGGTAAATACAAAAATATTATATTTTATCTTTCCTGTTGACAAAATACAGGAGTTCAACAAGCAGGGTATGGGCTGCTTGAATTCTGTTTTTATGAGATGGCTGAGGCAAGAAAATGGGAATTGTGCATTCTGTGCCAAAAAGAAACTGAGGAACAACTTGTTTGCCCTCTTGCGAATCCAGTTGCCAGTCGTAGAGTGGGAGCCTACAAAGAAATCATCAACCTTGTGAGTCAGTTTAGAGCTATTGGTGCGGCTCCCCACCCAGATGTAGATCTTCCAGATGAAGAATTGATGCAGCAGAATCGTGCATCCTGGCACAAATCATGTCGTCAGCTTTACAGATCCTCAGCATTTGAACACGCAAAAAAACGCACTGCCCGTGAGGGATTGCCTGGTGTAAATAGAAGATCTTGTCGGACTGGAGAACCTGTTAACCGCAATCTATGTCTCTTCTGTGCTAAAGAAACAGATGCAGTAGACCATTCTTTCCAGAAATTATCACTTACCCAAGAGATACATGACAAGGCAGTTAAACTAGGAGAAGATCGTATTCTGGCACTCCTTGCAGAAGGAGATCTGGTTGCTATTGAAGCAAAGTATCATCTGAAATGCTACACAATGTTTAACCGCCGTTACAATGTGATTTGTAAACAAACCACAGTGAGTGAAAACCTTGAAATCACAGCAGAAAATGAATTGCTACAATTCATAAAAGAAGAAATTAGCGGGGGTAGTAGAGTCTTTGCTTTGCAAGATCTAACAGAGATGATGACTGAGAGACTGGAACAATATGGTATCCAGAAAATCGTGAACCGGACACGCCTAAAGGAAACAGTCCTCAAGAACTTCCCTGATTTGACAGAGGAGAAAGGTATCAGGGACAGAGTTTTCATTATGTGTTCGAAAACTGCTAGGAAGATCATATCAGACACATCACAAACACCAGATGAAGAAGCGCACACATTACTAATGGCAGCTTCAATCCTCAGAAAAGCAGTTTTTAATCATGAAACTCGATTTAAATTTGATGGCTCATTTCCCAGTGGTTGTGAAGAGACGTCTGTTCCCCAGAAAATGAAGTATTTCTTCCGCCATCTCCTCACAGGACCCAAATCCTCAACAGATCAAGATAATTCCAGACAGACTCTGTCTGTGAGTCAGGTGGCCATGCTAAATATGACCTCTCTTTCAACAAACTTGAAATGTGAGCCTCCACTTGCAGTGTTCCTTGCCCTTGATTTGCATTCGGAAACAAGAAGCAAGAAGTTAGTCAATCTGCTACACAAATATAAACTCACAGTATCATATGAGAAGGTCCTCAGCATGGAAGTTTGCTTTGCACAGGCCATTGCACAACAGACCAGGAAGAATGCAGATATAGTCTGTCCTACAAATTTGCGTCGGCAAATTTTCACAGTTGCAGCCCTTGATAACTTGGATCATAATCCCACATCACGCACTGCAAGCTCATCCTTCCATGGAACTGGGATTTCACTATTTCAGTTTCCTACATCAGAGAAGCCTGGGTTGCACCGAGAATGTCTGAAAATCAACTCAAAGAAATCAGGAGAAAGCAGCATAGTAGGACCCATCCTGCCTCATTCGTATACATCTGTACCACCTGTGGGCCGGAATCTTGTTACCCAACCTCCAGTTAAAGTTGTGCAGCCAGTGGTGAGAGGTTCATTTGATGCAGAGAGACAGCATGAGGAGGCATGGATGAAGGCAGTAAATGACATCCTCTATGTCAATTCTGATTTAGAAAGTGGCACTCCAACAATGTGGTCTTCATTCCATGCTGCTCGATCTGATGTTGTTGGACAGCCGGAAAAAAGCATTGAGGCCCTCCTGCCACTTTTTCATGACAAAGCAGCAACCCCAGAAATGATTCACCATGGAATGAACCTGGTGAAGAAAAACACTGAGCACCTCAACCCACAACAAGTCCCTGTGATGGTAGTGGACCAACCCCTGTATGACCTTGCAAAAAAAATGCAGTGGACCTTCCCTGACATCTTCGGAGAAGACAAGTTTGTGGTGATGTTAGGTGGGCTCCACATTGAAATGGCTTTGTGGAGTACCATGGGAGATCTTCTGCGTGGATCAGGATGGCCTGAAGCCCTGAAAGAAGCTGGGCTAGTGAATTCAGTGGCAGCAGCCACATCATTTCTGAAGGCATCCAATGTAATGAGAACAAGATATGCCCATCAAGTTACTGTTGTGGTACTCCACAGCCTTCTACAGCGAGCCTATGAGGACAGTGGAACTGAGATGGTCCTTGAGGACTGGGTTGAGAGAGTTGCCCATGAGAGCCCAACATTCTCCTTCTGGCTGCTTGTGTACAAGTACCAACAGAGTATCTTCATGTTCATACGAGCACATCGCGAACGGAAGATCGAACTCATGGTCACAACCCTGCAGAAGCTTGTTCCTCTGTTCTTTGCTCTCGACAGAGTTCGAAAAGGGACATTGGACGGTAACTCGCAGCAATCGACGCTTTTCAGCTATGCCGATTGACCAAGCACACGAGCAAGCCAACAAAAGGGTGAAAGGAGTGGGTGGCATAATTGGCCTCACAGAGAACCCGGACATGTTGGAACGCTGGATTGTGACAGGCCCGGAAATCAGCCGTGTCCTGGAAGAGTTTACCACTGTAAATGACAGTGATGACTCCGAATGGCGTCCTCATCACGAGGAAGGATCAGCATCACAGCAGCGTTTTCAACGTCACACCAAAGACCTGATGGAGCTGTTGCTCAGCAATGGGAATCCCTTTGAGGAGAGCAGTAAAGACCTGGTTACTTTAGATAACAAGGTGTGCGAGTCTGCAGCCGCTGCAGCATCGGCCCTTAAAGTTGAGTCAATGGGACAAGAGCAGTACAACAACTTCAAAAAGAATGTGCTGGACTCACATGACACACCACTGACAGCTCCGATCAAGCGAAACAACTTGATGTTGTTCCATGAGAAGAAAACACGCAAGAAGACAGCAGCTAAACTGAGGATGCAGCACTTCAAACGTCATGCAGAGCTTTATGGGAAAGCTTTCATTGTGCTGGAAAGCCGGAGTGGGAATTTGGAAGATTTTTTCTGCCACGAGTCTTCTCCATACCCACCTGCATTGTCATGCGAAGGATCCCTCAACTCCTGTACGAAATCAGATTTGTTGTTTTACATCCTGGGGAATCCTAAGAGTGGAGGAGAAGACAAGTTTGTGGTGATGTTAGGTGGGCTCCACATTGAAATGGCTTTGTGGAGTACCATGGGAGATCTTCTGCGTGGATCAGGATGGCCTGAAGCCCTGAAAGAAGCTGGGCTAGTGAATTCAGTGGCAGCAGCCACATCATTTCTGAAGGCATCCAATGTAATGAGAACAAGATATGCCCATCAAGTTACTGTTGTGGTACTCCACAGCCTTCTACAGCGAGCCTATGAGGACAGTGGAACTGAGATGGTCCTTGAGGACTGGGTTGAGAGAGTTGCCCATGAGAGCCCAACATTCTCCTTCTGGCTGCTTGTGTACAAGTACCAACAGAGTATCTTCATGTTCATACGAGCACATCGCGAACGGAAGATCGAACTCATGGTCACAACCCTGCAGAAGCTTGTTCCTCTGTTCTTTGCTCTCGACAGAGTTCGAAAAGGGACATTGGACGGTAACTCGCAGCAATCGACGCTTTTCAGCTATGCCGATTGACCAAGCACACGAGCAAGCCAACAAAAGGGTGAAAGGAGTGGGTGGCATAATTGGCCTCACAGAGAACCCGGACATGTTGGAACGCTGGATTGTGACAGGCCCGGAAATCAGCCGTGTCCTGGAAGAGTTTACCACTGTAAATGACAGTGATGACTCCGAATGGCGTCCTCATCACGAGGAAGGATCAGCATCACAGCAGCGTTTTCAACGTCACACCAAAGACCTGATGGAGCTGTTGCTCAGCAATGGGAATCCCTTTGAGGAGAGCAGTAAAGACCTGGTTACTTTAGATAACAAGGTGTGCGAGTCTGCAGCCGCTGCAGCATCGGTCCTTAAAGTTGAGTCAATGGGACAAGAGCAGTACAACAACTTCAAAAAGAATGTGCTGGACTCACATGACACACCACTGACAGCTCCGATCAAGCGAAACAACTTGATGTTGTTCCATGAGAAGAAAACACGCAAGAAGACAGCAGCTAAACTGAGGATGCAGCACTTCAAACGTCATGCAGAGCTTTATGGGAAAGCTTTCATTGTGCTGGAAAGCCGGAGTGGGAATTTGGAAGATTTTTTCTGCCACGAGTCTTCTCCATACCCACCTGCATTGTCATGCGAAGGATCCCTCAACTCCTGTACGAAATCAGATTTGTTGTTTCACATCCTGGGGAATCCTAAGAGTGGAGGAATATCTGACAGTGAGGAGATAGTTGCACCAGATCTTTATGATTTCATTGTCATTGATGGTGGAGCACTTATCCATTCACTGCCTGGCACGACTGTCCAAGGGAAGACCTTTGAGTCCTACTTCGACAAGGTGTTCTGCCCAAGAGTTCAACGTGACCTGAAAAGATCAACACGAGTGGACATCGTCTGGGACCAGTATCGTGCTTTGACAATCAAAGGAGGAACAAGAGAAAAGCGAGGATCAGGCACCCGACAACGCATCTCTGGCACTGCCAAAGTCCCAAGAGATTGGCAGGCATTTCTGGCAAATGAGGATAATAAGACAGAACTGTTTTCATTCCTGTCAACTGCGCTTGTAACAAATGGACAGTTCCCAGATGACAAAGATGTCTACATAACAGCAGATGATTGCGTCCATCATGTTGGAAACAGTCCTCCAATGGATCGCTGCAACCACGAGGAAGCTGACACTCGTGTCCTAGTGCATCTTCTCCATGCCCTCCAAACAGCATCAGTGGGATGGTCTATACTGGAGACACAGATGTTGTCGTAATCCTGCTGAGTAATTTCCATCATATCAAGGCTTTGAATGCAACTGCAGAAATCTGGATCTGCTTCAAAACTGGAAAGACATCAAGAATGATCTCCCTGAACACTCTCGCCACAAAACTGGGCACAGAAACATGTAAAGCCATGGCTCTCTTCCACGCATTCACGGGATCAGACAGCACATCTTCTTTCAAGTTCAGGGGTAAGTGATCCTGCTGCAAATTGATGCACGAAGTTCCACACTTGACAGAGGAGTTCGCAACCATCATTGAGACTCCATTCCAAACCTCTCCAAGGCTGAAAGAAGTTGCAGTAAACTTTGTCTGTAGGCTGTACTCCAGTGAATCAAATGAGGAAAATGATGTTGATCTTCTTCGAATGAGGCTATTCTCACAGAAGACGAGGGATGTTGAAAGAATCCCCCCAACAATGGATGCTTTGGATCTACATCTCAAAAGAAGTGTCATCCAAGCAAGCATCTGGACAACAGCCCACATGTAAGTATGCACCTGTATGGATTTGAGTACTATATAATCACAAAAAAACCATGCATTTATGTATTCATTCATTTAGGTCTATAATGCCTGACAACAACCCCACTGACCATGGGTGGAAAGAAGAGGACAGCAAACTTCTTCCCATTTGGACTACGCTACCACTTGCCAAAGACGTATTCCAACTAGATGTGAAGTGTGGTTGTACAAGTACTTGTACAAGTCGACCTGCCAGTTCTCGGTGCAAGTGCATGAAGGCGAAGTTAAAGTGCACACGTCTGTGCAAGTGCACATGTCAGAACTTCTAAGACTGACATAGAATAAATCAAAGAAGTAAATTATAGTTATCATTGTAGAGTGAAGTTCTCAGAATAAATGTTAGCCCTATGGTCCTCTGTTCATTTTTTGAATGCCAGAAAAACTATTGTTTATCTTCTTATTGTTATTGATTTACTTTCTTACAGATATAAAGTTCTTTTGTGAACATTTCTTGTGAATAAAATGATGGCTTGTTGGCTTGTTGGCTTGATTGATTGATTGATTGATTGATTGATTGATTGATTGATTGATTGATTGATTGACTGACTGAAAAAAGTTGAGACACCTGATCCTAAATCAATACATAGAAAGTTCATGGCTGTTACTACATTTTGCGGCGCCTCCTAGGGCATAGAATAGAAGAGTGAGGAGCATTTCAATTTCAGTTTAATCACCACACAGTCTTGACTTGTGAAATAACATTAAAAAGTAAAATTCCTTAGCAACTGTGAGGATATTTTCAGACTTTATCTTTAAAAAAGCATAATTTCGCTTGTGTCCATGTAATATTTTGGGCTAAAAGTGTATTTATTTTTATCTGGTCACCAAATGCTTAGCATACCAGTTTCTCCTTTTAATTCTGAATCCATACATACCTCATTTGTTAAATTTGGTTAATCTAATCAAAAGTTGTAGCAGTTTACATATTTTGCGGCGCCCCCTAGAGGCCATTTTTTATCTGTGTGTTTGACACTCGGACTCAAATTTTTCTATGGATCCTAAACTTCAACTTAGAAGTGAAAACCAAACTTTAACACCAATTTGAAATGACTGAGAAAAATTACACATGCATCCGACCCCACTAAGAGGATTGATTTCAAAATCCTCCTGCTCACATATAAATCACTACATGGTCTAGGACCGAAGTATATCACTGATATGCTCCCACTACATAAGCCTTCTAGACCAGTAAGATCTTCTGAGACCAATCTGTTAGTGATTCCCAGAGTAAACAACAATCACGGGAGAGCATCATTTAGTCACTATGCAACAAATGGCTGGAATAAACTTCCTGAAGATGTAAGACTTGCCCCAACTCTGACCACTTTTAAAACTAGACTGAAAACTTTTATGTTCACCATAGCTTTCTGCTAAATCTTTTAATGTCTGCACTGTTTTTAATTATTGCAAATGTTTTTTTTCTCCTTTTCTTTCTGTAATGCATTTTTAAATTTGCCTTTATTTTCTTTTAATTCTTCTATTTTTTTTTCACTTTGTTGTATGATGTGAAGCACTTTGAGTCTGCCTTGTGTATGAAATGTGCTATACAAATAAAGTTGCCTTGCCTTGCCTTACATGATTAATTGGCTTGTTGGGTAAGTTGCTGTTGGAGATGGCTGGGCTGTTTACTGTGATACCTGTCTTGGTTGGCTTAGCATTGTTACTAGCATTAGCCACTCTGCCACTGGCTGCACCTGGAATTCCTCAGTATTCGTGAATTCATGTGAACACAGAACTAGAGAAGAAAAGTTGAAAAAGTAAAGAATGTCAAAACTCCATAAGTCCTGACTTGACGCCCCATGCAAACAGGACTGTCTGCTCCAAGTTGAACTATAGTGTTTTTCACCTATCCACACTAAGGTGAAGGCAGCACTTCCACGTTCCCCGATCGAACACTCCACTTGCTAAGCTACAGACCAAGTCTGATATATTGGTATTGTTATGGACTCAGATCTGAATTTCAACAGCCATAAAGACTATTCCTAAATAAGCCTATTACCACCTTAAAAGCATAGCAATAATTAAGGGATTTCTGTTGAAACAAGATGCAGGAAAACTTGTTCATCCCTTTATTTTCAGTAGGTTAGATTAGTGTCTCTACAGGTCTCTGTAAAAAGAAGCTGCGGCTCACCAACACCAGGAAAATCGTCCATCTCCCAACTGTCTTCAAATCACTGCAATAGCTTCCCGTGTGTAAAAGGATAGATTTCCTGTTACTGGTCTACAAGGCACTGAATTGTCTCTGGGCCTTAATACATCTCAGAGTTACTTTGTTCGGTATGAAGCATCCAGACCCCTCAGGTCATCTGGGACAGGTTTACTCAGGGTTCCCAGGATCAGGACCAAGCAGGATGAGGCACTTTTCTATGTTTTTGGGAGAAACAACATGTTAGGGCATCGACCTATCAAACACAGCAGAAAATGGTGTTGACATGGGATTCACCACCCCCGGAGATGAGGATGTGGTGGCAAGCAAAACTTTCACAATAAAATATTTTAAAATAAAATACATTTGTATCTTTATAGCTGCATGTTTTTAAAATAGTTATTACACCGTAGCCTTTGTAACCTTTCATGAAATACATTTCTAACCATTGTAACCATCTTTTTTTATCACTGCATGGTATTTTTTAACCTGGTTTTATTATTGTAACATTCATTTAAATCAGCAGTTTAGTAGGAATATTGACTTCTTAAAAATATGGGCAACAAACGGAATACGTGGTGCATGTAAATGTAATCGGTGTTTAAAGAAAAGTAATACAACAAAATCCTTATCCACAGAATGAACAGGAAGTCTGACTGATATAACACCATAATGCTGTTTTTCCCCCGAGCGACTGCCAGCAATGATCTCTTTCACCAAACAAGATATATTTTTATTTGCTGCTTTCAGATTTGTTCTACCAGCATGCGGTTTTAGCCCTGAAGCCTTCATGAACGTCAAACAGTGGGGACAATAAACATATGAAATCCCCCAGAAACAAAAAATAATATGTAGGGAACACAGTATAAAAAAAACAGCAGTAGAATAACGTGGCGGTCCACCTAGGCATGAATGACTGTTGCGATCAATAAGTAGAAAATGCATGTGGGCCTATGCCCTGAGCATAAAAAAACACAATGACACAGAAAAAGAGAGAGCCGGTAAGCTCATCCCACAACTAAAATAAATGGAATTAAGGTCTACACAGATCAGTAATGACAGTGAACGCAGCACTAGCAACATTCTGGAGCTCAAACTGAAAGAGCATCTCTGAAATATATGACAACGACACATTTCCAGTTCACTGAGCTAAAGCATCAACAGTCCTGGCAAGTCGTGGGCTCAAACCCTCGGGGATTCTGTTTTCATGAGTCAGTGCTGAACCATGGCGAGTAGAGTAGGAGACACACAGTAAAAGGTGAAGGGTCTGGGGTGTCTTTCATTGCAAGTGGGGCACTGAGTGGAAACTGAGTAAAAGGAAGAGGTAGCACAGCAGCGCATAAAATAGTCATGACATTTCAATTCATGGATTTGTGTACACTGACACAAATTTTCCCTTTTTTTAAGTGTCGCTCAGCACAAATTTCAAATTGTATGTATTTCAAGTCGGCACCACATTCATTTCTGTCAGTTAGGACAACAAAACTCTACAAAAAATTTTAAAAATGTATTTATTTATTTTTCCCCCATCAGGCTTTCCTGCAGCAGCTCTTCTCAGCAATCCAAGATTTTTCTAGAGAACATACTAAAATGAAAGGGAACAGACCGAAAAGCGTGATAGGTTTATCAGCAACAGTTTGGGACACGTGGTCTGGGACACGTGGTCTGGGACACGTGGTCTGGGACACGTGGTCTGGAACACCGGTCTTGTTCAAAGTCCTGTGTTGTTGGACCCATCCACCTCCTCACCATAAGTAGGCTTTCTCAATATTTCAAACCAGCTCTGACCATTGCAAAGTCACATGGATTTGTTTACTCTGCATTGGCATTTTTGTTTTCATGCTGAGCGAAACAAAAAAAGAAAATGATTGTCCCTGAACAAGAATCACTCTTTTTCAATTTTTATTTTTCAAGCACTGATGGTTACTATAACAGCAACCTGTTGTTTTTCCAATGCTACTTTTGTGATTGCATGTACCAGATCAGTAAAAGCTTGGTGTTTACTCTTCCTCCCTGTATTAGTAGACTTGTTTTAGTGAAGAATAGCTGATACTAAAGCACTGCTTATTCGCTGATAAATACATTTCACTATACATTCTTCACAATTTAAGTCCCCTGTCATGTTATTATTTAAAAAGCTTTTATTGTGAAGCAGCAAAATCAAGCAATATTGGGATTTCATCAGCAGTAACTCAGACAGCAGATAGTTCTCCCTTTCCTCCTTTGCTCTTTCCTTCCTTGTGGGGGGGTGGGGGGGGGGGGGGGGATGATGATTGAGACCTACCTTGGATAATTTGGCCCGACTGTATCCACATATTGTCCACAAATCACTCAGTTCTGAAGTTATTACGAGCCAGGCCACCTCTTAATGTGGTCTGACAGATCTCATTGTAGAGACTAGTGGACACACCACAGGAGCTCAACTCATATCAAATCAGCTCAGCACTCATTTGGATGCCATGCGACATAAATGTAGAGTAAGTATAGAGTTGATATTTGGCGTCTGACCTCGTCAGACGGTCTAAGGCCCAGATCACACTGAGACACGTCACAGCAGGCTCAGCCACTTCAACAATTACCCTTGGCAAAGTGCATCAGGCCTAACAGCTTGTGGAACGCAACCAGGCAATTTAAATGTGTTCAGAAGAAGCCAAACTCCTGCTGTTGTGCTGCCTTGAGGGGGAGGTTTTGGGTCCACACCATACTCCAAAAATGTTTATTTCATTTTCAAAACTTAAAAAAATGAATATCAACCTTTTCTCTTCATCTGCTGTTCATACCACATCGAACCACTGTCTGGGCCAAGTGTGACATTGAAGAGAGCTGGAAAGTTGAGAATATTTGAACTTTTATCCCAAATCCAGGAGAAAACGCAGCGCAAGAGAAGAACACTGCAGGCTAACCAAAGCTCACAGATGGTTTTGCGGGTGACGTGTTTCATGCAGCATGTTTTCCGTGATCTACCCCGAACGAAATATCAGGACTCCGTTGCCATAAGAGTTAGAGTTATTGTTTTGTGTGTCCACCAGCTTATTAATGTCGAAAAAAAGTGATCAGATCAGTGATCAGATCAAACAACAAGGAAGATCTGGGAATAGCCTGGCAGCGAAGTTGTCATTTAAACAAATAAATGACTCTGACTCTAGAGATGTGGATAGAATTATGCTTCACACAGACATAAAAAGGAGCTGCAGATGTTGGTTCCACCATACAGTATATGTATGTATGTGAGTGTGTCCTGCAGCAATCAAATCTATAAGATGGGGAAGGTCGGCTGCTTTGGGAAACCAATCTGCCAACCAGTCTTTTCTACACTGTAGTTTAATCCAGTTTGATCCAGTGTTTGCCCACCCGATACACTTTTTAAACGTTTTATAGTGATGTACTGGGTTCTTAATTATACAGTAAGTTTTTTTTTTTTAAATTTATGACAATTGCATAATTTGTATTGTGTCTACTACATTAAAAAAATATCGCGAGATAAAGCCCTCAGATTCAAAGAGCTTTGTTCTCGATCCACACTAATGTAATGTAAATGTAATTTTTTTCACTACACTTTTACTTTTTCTTGACTATTTTTTAGCACATACATGTCTAGGGGGTGCCACGTAAATAAAAGCCACACATAATGAGAGGTTTGGTGTTTAAGTTTAACGACATTCATTCACACAAAACTCTCTCATCCATGTCTTTATGGACCTTGCTTTGTGAACTGTCATGTTGGAACAGGAAGGGGCCATCCCCAAACTGTTCCCACAAAGTTGGGAGCATGGAATTGTCCAACATCTCTTGGTATGCTGAAGCATTCAGAATTCCTTTCACTGGAACTAAGGGGCCAAGCCCAGCTCCTGAAAAACACCCCACACCATAATCCCCCTCCACTGACCCCGCTCCATCATTTTACGTGGTCTACCACTTCTTGGCTGAGTTGTTGTCGTTCCCAATCGCTTCCACTTTGTTCTAATCCCACTGACAGTTGACTGTGGAATATTTAGGAGCGAGGAAATTTCACGACCGGACTTGTTGCACAGGTGGCATCCTATCACAGTACCACGCTGGAATTCACTGAGCTCCTGAGAGCGACCCATTCTTCCACAGATGTTTGTAGAAACAGTCTGCATGCCTAGGTGCTTGCTTTTATACATGGAAGTGATTGGAACACCTGAAATCAATTATTTGGATGGGTGAGTGAATACTTTTGGCAATATAGTGTATATACACTATATTCAGTATATTTGCCCAAGATCCTCTTGGTTGGGTGATTATGTGAACAATGAAATGTTTATCTGTGACATGCTACAAATGTGTAGCAGCAGACACATTAAGATTGAAGCAGCAAAACCTCAGTTTCTGGGATGAAACAAAGGTGTGTTTTAGGGTGAATTAGGGAGGACAATGATTAAATATTAATCTTTTAACCACTGTCACAACCCTCTGGCCCTATTTTCTACTGAGTATTAATGCCCGTTTCTGTTTGTGTCTTTTAAACGTGTGTGACGGTTCGCTGGTAATTAGGCTGATTGGGCGCCGGTGCACAGGCGCCGGTCACCTTAAATACATCCTTCGCTCCGCCCATCGGGGGGCGAGCAGCAGAGCCACACACCGGCACACTGGCAGCTGCCTTCGGTGGAAGGTCGACGACCTGGCGGCGCTCCATTTGTCCGTTTGTTTGTTCCTTTGGCTAATTTGTTATTCAGAATTGCGCATATGTTTTGTACTGATTGGACTATTTTGCACATGTTGATCGTGGTTAATAAAAACCTACATTCGTACTGGTAAAAACTTTGTCCGCCTCTCCCTTCATATGTTGCCCTCTTTGAGAGTGTGACAACCACAGAGGACATTTTTGACTGACTTATGCATGTCTTTTAGGTTAATTTGCGTCAATCTAGAAACACAGCCAATTGCAAACTCAAATGCTCTGCTAAGCTGGGCGCACTATGACGAGCCTTGTGACACCAAACCATGTGTGCGCAACTTTTTTGGGGCCTTTTTATTACTTTCTTGACACACTATTTGACACACTGTATTATTACTTTTTTGGGGCTTAAAAATGAGTCGGTTAGTTGCCGGGTAATATGGGTGTCGGGATAGCGAATACAATTGATAGGAGGATCTTTAATGTTTGCAATCAGGAGCAAAAAGATTGCCTGCAGCATTTGATCATGGAGACAACCTGCTTGAAATTAAGCGTGATTCTAATGTGAGAGGTAACTGATATGCTTTACATAGAGCAGCGACATCAGACAGTAAACGCCCACAAACAGTTTTTAGGGGGCAATTATTCACACCGTCCTCCAGTGCCGTAACAAGGCTTTAGAAATTAATGAGATCCCCAATAATTTACTTCTGCATAGCTTATTATTGCAGTCACACTGTTGAATTTGAAGATATTAGTGTGCGAGGTTCGCACATTTAAAATCACTTCATATCACACGCTACCAATAATTCTATTTTATCATAAACTTGGGTACATTTTTTTGTGGTCAGTGTGGATGAAATGCTAGGATGGCAGGTGCCAGGATTCCCTGGCTTCTCTTTCACAATGAGTCCTGATGCATCCCAGACAAGACGTAACAGAAAAACATGTCATTCACGCTGCCGCTCTCCTTCTGTTCCTTCTGTTTGTCATCCCAAGTTGGTTCTCAAGTCGCATAAGCTGGCTTTGTCCACGACATCTGTACATTTCAAAAGCCGACAGAGCTATATTAGGAGTGCGTCAAACTGATTGCGCAATTTGGTTTGCCAGGAACACGCCAAGGGATTCACCCAATCCATACGGGTTTGATTTCTTCTTCTTCTAATTTTCAGCAGATGTGTTGGGAGTGCATTGCTGCCTCCTGCCGGTTAAGCAGAACACCACATTCTTGCTTTGAAAACTAAAATGATGTACGCATTTATTTGCATATAGAGTGATATTCACTTCAGATGCATTCTAATGTCAGGTGTGAACTAACATACTTAAAGCTGTCTACTTGTGAACAGTGAACACTGTTGGTCAGCCTGGTCTCCTAAAAAGTATATTCCTACACAACAAACTACAACAGGAATTATGTTTTAAGGAATTCGTTTGCTGTTCATGTATCACAAATTAATTTCAAATGAGTCCGTGGATGTCCACGTAGGAATGGGGTCTGGCTTCCACCACCGTGTAGTAGTGATGTCCAAATGAAGCTTCGTGAAGCATTTTCTTTATTTTCTGAGCCCAATAGATGGCGCTCTCTGTTCAACAAAGGGTTGAAGGCCGATATATTTCCATTGCTTTCAACCCTTTGTTGAATAGAGAGCGCCATCTATTGGGCTCAGAAAATAAAGAAAATGCTTCACGAAGCTTCATTTGGACATCACTACCGTGTAGGTAGTTGGCTTTGTTGCATTTTTTGTTTTTTTTTTGTTTTCAATTTTGTTGTCATTTTAATCCAAACCATTTTCTTCTTTACTTAACCTAAAAGAGTATTTTTGTAGTTTTATCCATCAACTTCATGTTTCAAACTGTTTCTAACTGCGACCAGTTGGTCCAGAAAAAAAACATCTTTCCTTGGAAACATACATTAGAGTGCACTGTAGTTGTATGGGAACAGAATGTTGTATGTGCATAGACTGATTGATATCTGACAGTTTTAAGTTGATGATTTCATGTCAGTTGCAGAGAGCAAACAGAGACGGTCTGGTCCACGCCACGGCGCCTACAGCAACGCCACTATCCAGTATTTAATAATGATGGGATGAGAGAGTCAGCTCAGCATGTGATTGATTGACTGTAAATATATTTTTTCATGATGGATGGACAAGAAGTATCTGCTTGACTATGCGAGCTTCTGATGTTGTTGGGTTCTGGTTCTGTTTGGACCCCCAAAGAAGAGAAGAACGCAGGTAAGAATGTACAAACAGAGTTTATTGTGTAGAGGAGCAGCCAGTGGAGACAAGAAGCTGGCTGACTCTGAAAGTAATCACCAGAGGCCACACGAGGGCTAAGCATGTTGAAGACCTGTGGAACTGGCGATGCAACGAGGAACACTGGAGGTCTGAGCACACGGAGAAAAATAACTGCCAGTACAAAAGGTCGACAGAATACACTGAAAAAACCCCCCACTGAAAGAGCACAGAATGATCTACATCAGGGGTGTCCAATCTTATCCAAGGGCCGGTGCGAGTCCAGGTTTTTGTTTTAGTCCAGCACTATCACACCTGATCCAACTCATCAAGGTCTTGATTGAGGTAATTAGTTGAAACAGGTGTCTGAGTGCTGTGCTGAAACAAAAGCCTGCAACCACACCTGCCCTTCTTGGATAAGATGAACACCCCTGATCTACAGAGTAGTAGAGTGAAGAGCAGGCTTTTATTGTCAGGTTCATGAGGCGAGGAGGCAGATGTAGCTCATCTGCTGCAGCAGGAGAAGCCACGCCTCCTCCTACCACACACGTCCTGCAGGAGAACGAGACCAGCAGAGCTGCCAAGTCTCGCCTGATTACACGCCAAAAATCACCAAATAATAAAATACATTTTGTCATTGCACTTCCTTATTGCTTATTCTTCTTCCATGTTGTGAGACACAGCACTCCGGCATGTTATTTCATTTAATTAAGACCACACGCAGAATAAGGCACTTGTTCAAATGTCTCACGGAGGATGTCTCGCTGTTAATAATTTCATGTTTCAGTTATGTTTTTATGCCCAGGCAAAGGTTGCACCCTAAACACTGTATTTGTCTTTTTCAAAGATGTCAGGGAAGAGATCTATTGATCAGAGGCAGTGGAGGAAACAGACACACACAAATGAAACCATTGATTTATTTAAGTTGACTGAATTTGTCCAGTTTCATTTTTACTTGTGCTTCTCAAAAATGAACCATTCCAGTAGACTGATTTGTGTACATGGACACATGTACACAAATCAGTAGATCTACATGTTGTGACTGTCATAAGACTGTGTTGTACCGACAGTAATGAGTGACTGTAAAGTGAGTTGACGTAAAATCACAACTTTGCTCATTCAAATCCTATTGTTGGATTCATCAGCACTCAAAGTTTGTCCTCTTTTTTTAGGAGCTCTCATCACTGCTGAAATGCTCTCCGATAAGTGAACACTTCAGCACTTAAATACATTCAGTGGCGAATTCACTAATTAATGGATGGCGGCTGCTGAATGATTGTGCAACCATTATCTGCCCTCGATGTGTCATTTACTAAAGATACTATGCTGATGATGTAACAGCACAAACATGTCCATGCATTTTGCAGCTGAGTGCAATTTGCCCGTTTCATTGCAGAGGGAAGAAACAACTTTCTTTGTTAATCTGCTTTATTAATTAGTTTTTCATGACACAACTGTTATTGCATGCTGCCATTGCCTTCCAAGACCATGTGAATGCACTTCAGTTACCACCAACTGCTGCTAATAGTTTCACTATAACTGTGTGTGGCTGACCTTTGTGGGTAGTACGTTTTTGTGCTAACGAGAGTCATTTGCATGGAAAGGGGGCAATTTTGCAGCAAATCTCTGTTTTCAATACGTGCAAACAGCACAAGAGCACAGAGACATATTTGCTGAGCAGCACAGGGGAAATATAGCAGAAGGATTATAGGCAAATTGAGCTGTTGTAAATAGTGAGTGATTAATGTGGGCAACAGGTGAGCAGGAGAACAAATCTCTATCAAAGCTGAAACTGCAGTAAGTCTGGGCAACCTATTAGCACAATAAATGTCAAATCATTATTTCTTTCAGATTTACAGGCTGATTTTTGCTTCCCACACACAGTTGGCACTGCGGCTAATTGGCAAAGCACAAGTTTTGATTGAAGATTTCGATTGGATTAGTAGTTTAATTTATATCAGGAACTCTCAGGTGGAGGATTTCATTTGAGAGAAATCTATCAGAAACACATCAGCTCCTTTGTTTCTACATTAGAGCACTTTGTCACGTTGCAGAGAGCCTCCTGTCTCAATCCTGCCTGTGATTTTTATCTCCATGCTGCAGAGAACAACTTGAAGAGACTTGAGATAACCTCTGCGATACATCGTTCCTTTGTATTTCCAGAGATGGGTAAATTCTTTCAATTCAATTCAGGGTAAACTTTACAGTGTTAAAGTCATCTTAGTAGCTAATTGCATTGGTAGCATGGTAGCGATGCCATGGCAGTAATGCCATGGTATGTGTCAATCACAAGGTAGCCCCGCCCTAAAGCATTCCCAGCTTAATGCTCTATTTGACTCTATTTGGCACCATAATATACTAAATGAACATCATGTTCAAGAAGACTTAAAAATAGAGATTGAGACTAAATATTTTCTCATAGACTTCCATGGAATCAGATATATTTTTGCAACGAGAGGAGTCGCCCCCTGATGGCCAACAGAGAGAATGCCAGTTAAAAGCACTTCAACACTGGCTTCACTTTTCAGAACCGCCTGGTTTCTACAGTAGCCCAGAAGGGACAAACACCTGAAGGCCGCAGTAGTTCTTTAGTTGGTTTCAGACGGCAATCACACCGCCAGATGCTGCCGAATCCTACAAACTGTCATTTTAACTCTAAATACAACAGGAGAGGTGTTCTCCAAACACTAAAACACATTTGGTGTCAACTTGTCCAACCTTTCACTATGCATGTTGTTGGTATTTTTGTGTATGAATGTGTGTGAATGGGTGACCTGTAGTGTCCAGTGTTTTGAATGGTGGGAAGACTAGAACGGCACTATAGAAATTCAGGACAATTTACTATTTGACAACCTTTTATCTCCAGGTTTAGAAGCTGATTTGTTCCAAACGGAACTGTTTCTGAGGCATGAGTCAAGGCTTTAGTCCAGAGGAGCGGTTTAGTTATCACACTTTGAGTTAATGACATCTCTCACAAAATGATAATTGATGAGACCAAAGATCATTTTCCTGACTCGGCTGGAGAAGAAAATGTAGGCTAAGTATACTTTCAATGCACAAGACTTTAATGACATATTCAAGGTGTATAGGACCTGCCTAGCATTGCCTTTTCATGGGTGTTTACCAGGTAAAACCATAATATATATTATATTATTATTATTATTATTATTATTATATAACATTATTATTATTAATATCATCCACTATATATATATATATATATATATATATATAAGGGGTGTGACGAGATCTCGTGCCACAAGATCTCGCGAGATTAAAGTCGACGATATTTCTCGTCGCGTTAAAAATCTGTCTCGCGAGTTTTGTGAGCAATACATAGCTGAGGTTTTACAGACAGCTGTTAGTGACTGGGAGCTTAAAAAACCTCTCTACTAGAGAGGGTAGAAGAGGAGGAGGGACGGCATCGATTACAGACAACTCATTGACCTCAAATGGAGTGTTTTTTAACAGTTACTCATCATTTGAGCACCATGCCTTTACTTTTAGCAGTCCTCCAATTCTTTGCCTTACTATATACAGACCACCCCATCACTCTAGCTCTTTTATCAGTGAATTTTCTGAACTTTTATCAATTATCCACACCTCTTTTAGCAGGATTTTAATAACTGGTGATTTTAATCTACATGTTGACGATATGTCGGATCTGTGATGGGAATTTTTCATTTAGTAGTTCATTATAGTATAATTAGTAGTTTGAGTAGTTTTAACTCATACTATTCCATGTGTGTCATGAGGTAACCTGTATTCTGCACTTATGTCATGTCATGTGTTACATGAGTTGTGAAATGCATCTTGTGACACCAGCACAGCTGGCAAGTCAATATGGATCTATGGACACTGATGAGTGGTTAAAAAACCACATTCTGGACAAAGTTCTCCGTCTACACAAACAACGGAACAATGCTTCTCTGATGACACATCACAAACAACTGTATAAAAAGCCCTTCTCAAGACTTAAGACTTGGTCAGACTCTTAAGGAGTCTGCCCCTATCTGGCCAGATAGTTTGCTCTGAAACTGTATGTCGGTGATGCGGTCCGCTTGGACACCCTGTTTGCGAGGGCTTTGACTTATTAGACTTTGTCTGTTTACAGTCTGTCTGTAGCGACTGCTAGCCTGTTTTGGACTCTTTATAGAATAAATTACTAAAAGCGCTGTTAGGAGTTGTATTCTTATTTCTCATCAGGTGATCATAAACTGATTTCCACCACAGGATCCGATATCCAGAGAGTTTTTAAATCTTTTAAGTTGTCTTGATTTTAAGCAGCACGTCGCTCAGCCAACTCACAACAGAGGACACACCCTGGACCTGGTCATAACCCATGGCCTGTCCATCAGTGTGTCCTCTGTTGTCGACCTGGCTGTGTCTGACCACTACTATGTATTTTTTAACATCACCAGTTTTAACCAAGAGGAGGCCCCGGGGAGAACGGTGAGGAGGCGCTACCTTACTTCTGAAGTGGCTGCAAATTTTATGGAGATTTTACAGAGGACTTTTAATAGCAGGCTGAAGTCAACTTTGGACTCAGTAGCTCCACTTTTAACTAAAACAATAAAAAGAAAACCTATACTCCCGTGGAGAAAAAACATTGAAATCAATGAACTGAAAAGAAAATACAGGAGTGCAGAGAGAAGATGGAGGAAAAGTAAACTGACAATTTATTACAAGATTTTACGTCAACAACTCAAAACCTACAATAATACAGTCAAAAAGGCACGAATTTCTCATTTCTCACAACTCATCACCATCAATAAAAACAACCCCCGGTTCCTCTTCTCCACTTTTGATATTTAACAGGCACTAATTCTAATAAAGTTTTTAAGACACCCACAGATGATCTTTGCGAGAACTTTGCAGACCACTTCAGAACCAAAATCAAGGACATCAGATCCTGTCTTTTATCCCATCAAGTTTTATCTGTTAACACTGAACTGATGTCCTTACCTGAGGTAACACTGGAGAGTTTTGCCCTGGTTGATGCAAGGACACTTGGTCGAGTTTTCTCCCAAGTAAAACCAACAACCTGCCTTTTAGATCCCATTCCAACATCACTTTTAAAATCGTTTTATGGATTCTTCGAGGAACAGTTTTTAAACATCATGAATTGCTCTCTTCAGACGGGTGTCTTCCCCACCGCCTTTAAAACGGCGGTGGTGAAGCCCCTTCTGAAAAAGAGCAATTTAGATCCAAGTGTTTTAAATGAATATTTTAGAAAAACTGGTTTTTAACCAAGTTAACGACTTTTTAAACTTTTTAACATTTTAGAGAAGCATCGGTCTGGTTTTAGGAAAAACCACAATACCGAGTCAGCACTTTTAAAGATTTTAAACGACATCAGGTGAAATTTTGATAATAAAAAGCTCACAGTGTTGGTTCTACTGGATCTAAGCGCAGCTTTTGATACAGTAGACCATCACATTTTATTAAATAGGCTCAGACACCTGGTGGGCATCTCTGGTACTGTTATTAACTGGTTTTGTTCTTATCTCACAGACCGATGCTTTTATGTAAGTATGGATACATGTTCCTCAGGAACCCATGAAATTGGATGTGGGGTTCCCCAAGGGTCAATTTTAGGTCCACTTCTTTTTAATCTTTACATGCTGCCCCTTGGGGACGTCATCAGGAGGCACGGCATCAGCTTCCATAGTTATGCTGACGATACGCATACATCGCCGTGTCTCCTGATGACACAGGGCCAATTGACGCCCTTTTTAACTGTATTTTAGACATTAAGTCATGGATGGCAGAGAACTTCCTACAGCTCAACCAGGACAAGACTGAGGTTATAGTTATAGGTCCTGAAGGCCAGAGAGAGAAACTTTTACCAAAACTACAAGATCTTAAACCAGCACAGTCAGTAAAAAATCTGGGCGTGATTTTTGACTCTGAGCTGAATTTTATTCCACATGTCAAAAATATGACGAAAATAGGTTTTAACATCTTAAGAACATAGCCAGAGTCCGCCCGTTTCTCTCTCAGGCCAGTACGGAGGTGCTGATGCATGCTTTTATCTCCTGTCGTTTAGATTATTGTAATGCCCGGCTCTCTGGTCTTCCCAAAAATAGTATTTTAAATCTCCAATTATTACAGAACTCAGCCGCACGCGTGCTGACGAGGACCAGAGGGCGGGAGCATATTACACCAGTTTTAGCGTCGCTGCATTGGCTCCCCGTACGCTTCAGGATCGATTTTAAGGTTCTTTTACTAGTTTTTAAATGTCTTAACGGCCTTGCGTCCTCTTATTCAGCTGACCTGCTTTTACCATATCAACCCTCGCGGACCCTGAGGTCCTCCGGCACCGGCCTTTTATCCATAACAAAACCCAGAACTAAAACCCATGGTGAGGCGGCATTTAGCTACTATGGCCCCCACCTGTGGAACAGCCTGCCAGAGAGCCTCAGGACCGCAGAGACAGTTGATATTTTTTTTTTAAGGAAGGTTAAAGACACATCTTTTTAATCAGGCTTTTAACTAGTATTTTAAATTCTTCTTACGTTCTTATGTGATTCTATCTTATTTTATATTTTTGCTTCTATCTTGTTTTTAAGATGATATTGATCTTAAATAATTTAAGTTGTTTTACTTATCATTGGTATTGTTTTATTTTATTATCTTATATATTTTTATTCTTTTAAGCTGGTCACTCTATTTACTTATTTTTTCATGTTTTTTTTTATCCTATTTTATGCTTTTAGTTTTTAGCTTTAACTCCAGTGTTTCCTCAGGGGGGTCTTCCACACTGGGAGCTTGTCTGGGCTGCTGCTGGGGGCGCTGTCCCTGGGTCCCTTCGGCTCGGCTGACTGTTGTCTATCGGGGTCGGGGGGCCTGGGTACTGGTGCCCCCTGTGGCACAGCGTACGCCTCCTCCCAGTGTGGATGGCCCCAAAGATAGCGTTTCCTCAATCCTCAGTGTCATGCCATGTCTCCCTATTGTCATTAGTGAGAGTGTGCAGGTGTGTGTGTATGTTTGTGTTTGTGTGCGTGTGCACGTGTGTAGTATGGAGGGTGGGAGGGAGGGGTTTTATTTGTAGTTGTTTTTTCTATTTTCTTTTTTTTACTTTGTGTTACATGTTCATGTATGAAAAGTGCTCTATAAATAAAGCTGCCTGTTGTACAGTGTATATGTGCATCATTTAAACCTCAAATTCACAAACATGCAACTGTGTCACCAAGACGTCATCTACGGCTGATTAACTCCTTGACGTGTGAACACTGAGTTTAAGTGCTTCATTCAGGGAGGTCTGAACCACATCTGATCACTTCTCCACCTCCATCTGTGCATTTTTGTATGCATGCATCCTAACAGACATCTGGCCTGGCAGATTGCCTTTTGCTATGTGTGGGGATCCGTATGTATACATGACCATGATCTACTGGGAACTACTCGCACCATCTTGTCATGAATGTGTGTATATTATTCCTCATTCTGTAATGAAATGTCGATTAAACAACTGCCTCTCCATTATTGTTTGTTGTATTGTCTCTCCTACATATTAAGGTTCCCATTTCTCTGAATGAAAAACATGTTCTTCATCTCATGTGAACATTTACTGGTTATTGTTACATTTACTGGGCTCATTCCATCCCTCAGAATCCATCTCCTCAGATGAGACCTGATGCTATTAGTAGCCAAAATGCTACTAATAGCATGACGAGTGACTATCAAAGTCACTTGCCTCTGAATCTGTCGACATCAATCTCCATCAGTAGGAACTTGGACACACCGCTGTGCTGCATGTCTTTGAAGTCTGTAATTAATTAGCTTCACTGTATTCCTGTTTACTGCTGCCAATACACAACAGGTTGCATGACTAGTAGACTGCAAACTTCACTCTGGATTCAAGGATAATTTATTGTCAATATGCAACACAGGGAAAAAAACAAAAACAGTAGTGCAGATAACATGGCCGTCAATAACATGTTCCCATGGTCCTTTGTTCCTATGATCCTATGTCCCTAGGTTCCTATGTTAGCAGGGTCCTATGTTCCTAGGGTCCTATGTCCCTAGGGTCCTATGTTCCTCGTGTTCTATGTCCCTAGGGTCCTATGTTCTCGTGGTCTATGTCCCTAGGGTCCTATGTTCCTCGTGTTCTATGTCCCTAGGGTCCTATGTTCCTCGTGTTCTATGTCCCTAGGGTCCTATGTTCCTAGGGTCCTATGTTCCTGGGGTCCTAGATTCCTATGTCCGCAGCTCTTCATATGTGCTCTCCCAGGGTCCTGCATTTTCCTGGGGTTCCGTGTTGCCCAACTTTATATAGGACATTATATAGGAAAATGTTCCCTAGCTCTTTGTCTACTTCATATAACATGGACTTGGAACTTGTCAAAGATGGAAACCATTATTCACAATTACAATTATATATATTATTGACTTATTCTACTCCTAATTCCTGGGGAAATTACTCCTTGACAACATAAAACCTTTTGAAAAGTTTAGTTCATCTCTGTTAACTGAATGTCGAAGTGAGGAACTGGGGACACTGGGAACATAGACAGGCATTCACGAGACATGAATCCAAAAATCAAATGACACTGCTGAAATTACAAACTAACCAGAGCACAATGTGCTGCAAAGTAAAAAGTCAGATTTTAAGACAAAACAAAACATTTTATGTAAATAACACTGGTGGTAATGGCATCCAGCTGTGGAAATAACAGGATGTACAGGAAGAACCACTCATTGAAATTCATAATAGCTCCAGAAGAGAAAATTATCTATAATTTGTGAACAATTAGCCAAATGGACATTTGGAACTTCATAATGTGGAAAGCACAATACTCGAATGAAAATGACCTCCAACTGTGTAAATGACTTTCCTCCCCGTCAGCGAAGGTTTTGGAGGTGTAGGGACCTCGTCTCCACGAGGCTGGCTGCTGCATCACTGTGAGTAAAGCTCAGTTGTTCGAGCAGAGGTCTGCCACAGCAGCAGGGGCCTGGATTACATGGAGGGGGGTTATTCTGGGGGATAGACTACTGTCTGTTCAGATACACTGCTGCAAACCTGTTGTTTCTTCTTAAATCCTACAACCACTTCTGCTGACACTGGACTGACACCTGAAGAGTGTATGTGGACATAAATCCATCACTCTCACAAATCCATCCCTGCTAGTCCAGCAGTGTTATATTGGTGTTTAATATTTAATACTGAGCGGATAGTGACATACAGATTTTAAATCGTTCGCTATCAAGTAAAATAAGAAGCCTACAAACATCAGAGTTCTCAGTTGAAGGTACAATATAAAGTACGATTATGATTAAAAAAAAAGAACGAGTCAAAAAAAACTCTGAGTCAGGAATACAAGGCCAAAAGGAATGAAGAACATCTAGGTGTATATAAATTAGGCATGGCCAAACTAGGGGCCAACTGTGGCAATGTTTTAAGTGGCCCGGTGTGAATTAGAATCCGTCTAGACTCTCCAGCACTTGCAGATACGTGGACTTATTATCCAATTACTTCAGACCGCAAGCAGACTTCCAGAGATTCTGCTTGGGATACAGACTTTACCAGACTTGGCTTGAAAGACTATCCATAATTCATACTAATATAGACGCGATGAAAATAATTATAATTACAATGGCGGCACAACCAATCCATCATCCAAATGTACCCTCTTTTATTCATTGTTACGTCTAACTTTATCACTGTAGCGAGGTTTAATAATTCACACATGCACTACATGCACAGGCCACAGATTTTAATATATTTATAATTTGCAAAGGTAAACAGTCAAACCTGCTTTTTATCCAACTAAGAAAACAATCAGACTGCCAATACTGTGAGGATCCTCCGTTTGGTTGTGACATGAATATATTATTATCTGTAACCCCACATATCTGCTGCAGGCTACATTAGTTGTTACGAGCATAACACCCCGATGCACCAACGGTGGTTGCATTGCATTGAGAGTAATGTGAGTTCCAGTTTTTCACATGGAAGAAGAATGTATTGAATTAAAAAAAGGGACTTCCATGGGAAGTTAACAGCTTGGTAAAAAAAAACCAGCCTCAAGGCCTATCAAAGCCTCAAAGGCAGTAGGAGATTCTATTCAGAAACACTTTCTGTTATATTACTTGAAATTCTCATAGCATACCGATAGCAATGAATACATTAAATTAGGGATGTCCCGCCGATATTAGCAAAAAAATGCATATCAATATCGGATCGGCCTGCACGGCAAAATCCCGATCCGGACTCCCGATCCAGTTTTGCCACCGATGTAGGTAATCCATTCCAGTTTTTTTCAGGTTTTTCCCCAAAATCCGGTCCACGTTTTCCAGCACACCTAGCGCACACCTAGCAACCTGTCCAGCATCCCCTAAACAACAACAGGACAGACTTGTCTGTGCATGTCCCACTAAGAATTTAAAGTTATCGATAAAGATGTCAGCTGTGTGGGATTATTGCCACAATATAGTCAAGCGTGGTGGTGTTGACTATTTTCCACTCAGGTTTTGTGTGTGTTGCTTTTACATATCATTTTATATAGTTTACAATATTGTTTACACTGATGGCTTTTTTAAGCCTTGGTTTACACTCTTGTTGTTCAAGAGCAGAGCACTGATGCCAATTCAGTTTGTGTGGTTAATTGACTATTTATTATTTTGTCTATTTTGTGTTTATTTAACCCTGTTAAGAATAAAGGTCAGGTCAGCTTCTCATTACGGTCAGCTTCTCATTACCAACCATTGTGGATTATTCAAACTAACCTAATTAAGTTGGCTAGTTGTTCTTAATAGTAAAACCCTTTTCAACATGAGTCTGACAACAAAATAAGTAAATATCTTTAATCTTTAATACATGCTTGGATCGGCCGATACTAAAAGCTCCAATATCGGTATTGGATCGGAAGTGCAAAAAGCTGGATCGGGACATCCCTACATTAAATGCTCTGACATAAAACATTTTTAAAAATGTCATCTGTGGCTGTGGCAGGACTGTAAATACTCCGTCCAATCAAAAAAGTCGGGCTGGAGAAAAAAAGTTGGGCTTTGAAAAGAGGTCTGTACGAAGGGGGCGGGGCTTTATCAGTTCGGTGATGCATTCAAAGTCAAAATCTCTGTGGTTTTTCCAAATGACCTATTCTGCCCCGTGACAACATCTGACTGCAAGAGAAAAGCTACATGTCATATTGTCTTCTACAGTGGAAACCTCTTTTAGTGGTCACATCTGGTCAGGTCAAATTGATCACTGTAAGTGGAGGATTAGTATAACCATATTTATTTAATTTTATCTTATTTCTCATTCAGATAACAATGAGAATACAATGTAATGAGGGAACCAGCTTTGCTATTTGCGGAATTGTATTGACTGTTTTAAAATACATTACAGCTGTTTCATGGCCAGCTTCAACCACAGGTGCTTTCTGTCTCCAGCACTAGCAGTCATGAGGTTCATCATTGTTTGAGCCCAAAGAACACCAAGTTTCATTACATCCCGTTGGCTTTTTGCCAGATTATAGGCTGGTCTCCTAAAAACTACGTTACCACATAATTAAACTACATTGCGATTTAAGTTTAGTAATGTATCTTAAGGGGGATTACATTTGCTTTTGATGTATCACAAAATGGTTGAAAAACAAGAAGCCCTAATAGGGAGGAGGTCAGGTTCAAAACAACAGGGCTTCCGCCAGGAGACTGCTGTCTGTGTCCCAGTCAAACCAACTACTCAATTGCAACTCACAATATTATTCCTATAATCATCGAAATGTGCTTAACATTCTTAAAAAAGGCAATTAAACATACGAGAATTGCTCTAGGTTTTCTCTTAAAGGAGAAATCCGGTCATTTTTGACCCCATTTCCGTTGTCCTCAGGGTCATCCCGACTTATTAGAAGCAAAAAACCCGACAAAAATTGACGTTGCCTAGCCCGAGATCTGTACCTGCCTGGCAGCCTTCCAGACTCGCTCCAATGCTAACCCATTGGGGCACGTTATATCTGCTTTCCTGGGCCTCAGAAAACAATTCCAAGACCTATGCAACACAGGTTGGGTCCGTACGAGACACCACGGCGCTCGTTTAGCTCAAATAGTGTTGCAAAACGACATAAATATGTGTTTTAGCATGAAGTTACTCACCTCAAATCACCCCGTAGACATTAGCAGTGGATAGCCGAGCGCCTGTCGTCCCTCCCAGTCACCGCAGAAACGAAAACGTTTTCCTCGTAGTTTTGATTTTGTATCCATAAAGAAACGACCGAGCAGTGCAGTCGTCCTGTCCGTAATAAATCCAGGAAGCTGTTATGTCCATATGTATGACTATGTTACAACATAGTAACGATAGCTTACAGCTAGTAACGTGCCGGGCGCTCGTCCGTCCCAGTCACCGCAGAAACAAAAACGTTTTCCTCGTAGTTTTGATTTTGTATCCATAAAGAATTGATCACGCAGTGCAGTCGTCATGTCCGTAATAAATCCATGAAGCTGTTATGTCCATATGTATGACTGTTACAACATAGCAACGATAGCTTCAGCTAGTAACGTGCCGGGCGCTCGTCCGTCCCACTCACCGCAGAAACGAAAACGTTTTCCTCGTAGATTTTGATTTTGTATCCATAAAGAAACGGCCGAGCAGTGCAGTCGTCCTGTCCGTAATAAATCCAGGAAGCTGTTATGTCCATATGTATGACTATGTTACAACATAGCAACGATAGCTTGGAAATGGGGTCAAAAATGACCGGATTTCTCCTTTAAGAAACAAATAATTGTATTGTGCCAGAGATAAGATGCGCATATTTTTTTATCATTTGAATTGAAAAACAACCAAATAATCTTAAATAAGATCATTATGACTCATAAGGTCTTTCTTCATAAATAAATGATTAATAAAATGTGTTGTTGTATCCTGTATTAATTAAATCGGGATCTATTTTTGTATACCATGATAATGAGCTAATAATCTTTTTCAAATCACTCGTAACAATATTTACTATTATCTTGATAATGGAAACTTATTGTGAGTGTCATTTCTTATACTGTCCCATCCCTAAAGAGAACATCATTTGTGGCTCACAAGGAGACATATTTAATTGAGAGAAAATTACTTCCTTTTTCCTTTCATGATTTCAGTGTGGACACAGCACCAGACTCAGGCAGTCAGCCAACCAGAAGCATAGCAAAGCAAAGAATCATGGGAGAAAGATTCAAATAAAGAAAATGAATACCAAACTGGAAGAATCCCGCCTAGTTTGGCAGGACTGTCTTAAAATATATAAGAAGGCTCTCCGTAATGCCAGAGCAGCCTACTACTCATCTTTAATAGAGGAAAATAAAAGTACTGTAGCCAGGCTGACAAAGAGTCACAGCTCTACTGAGCCATGCATTCCTAGAGATCTTAGTAGTAACGACTTTATGAACTTTTTTAATGATAAAATTCTAGCAATCCGCGACAAAATTACTTGCATCTTGCCTTCAATTGGAACCGCATTACCCTCAAACTCAGGAGTTTTAGAAATAGCATTAAGACCTGATATATATTTAGACTGCTTTTCTCCAATCAACCTAAACCAACTAACGTCAATGATCTCTTCTTCTAAACCTTCAACCTGTCTCCTAGACCCGATACCAACCGGGCTACTGAAAGAAGTCTTACTCTTAGTTAGCGCGTCGCTATTAGATATGATCAATGTGTCTTTATTAACAGGCTATGTGCCACAGTCATTTAAAGTAGCTGTAATTAAACCTCTTCTTAAGAAGCCTACTCTAGATCCAGGGGTTTTATCAAACTACAGACCAATATCAAATCTTCCTTTTCTCTCTAAGATCCTTGAGAAAGTAGTCGCCAATCAGCTGTGTGACTTTCTCAACAATAACAGTCTACTTGAGGACTTCCAGTCAGGATTTAGAGTACATCATAGTACAGAGACAGCTCTGGTGAAAATTACAAATGACCTTCTTATTGCTTCTGACAAAGGACTGGTTTCTGTACTTGTTCTGCTGGATCTAAGTGCTGCATTTGACACCATTAACCATGAGATTCTAATATGTAGACTGGAAAAATTAATTGGCATCAAAGGAACCGCATTAAGCTGGTTGAAGTCCTATTTATCCAATCGATCTCAGTTTGTGCATGTCAATGAAAAATCCTCCAGGCACACTGAAGTTAAGTACGGTGTTCCTCAAGGTTCTGTGCTCGGACCAATTCTTTTCAACTTATATATGCTTCCTTTAGGCAACATTATTAGAGGACACTCTATAAACTTCCATTGTTATGCTGATGATACTCAGTTATATCCATCGATCAAGCCTGAAGAAACCAATCAGTTAGTTAAACTCCAGGCATGTGTTGATGACATAAAATCCTGGATGACCTGCAATTTCCTGATGTTAAACTCCGATAAAACGGAAGTTATTGTACTTGGGCCTAAACTCCTCCGAAGCTCGCTGTCTAAAGATATAGCGACTATTGATGGGATTGCCATCGCCTCAAATGCTACTGTAAGAAACCTTGGAGTTATCTTTGATCAGGACCTGTCCTTTGACTCGCATATTAAACAAACCACGAGGACAGCCTACTTTCACCTGCGTAACATTACTAAAATTAGGCCAATGCTGTCTCAAAAAGATGCAGAAAAACTCGTCCATGCATTTGTTACCTCAAGGCTGGACTATTGTAATTCTTTATTATCAGGCTGCTCAAATAAATCTCTTAAATCTCTCCAGCTGGTCCAGAATGCTGCAGCTCGTGTTCTGACTAAAACCAGAAGAAGGGATCACATTAGCTTCTCTGCACTGGCTCCCAGTAAAATCCAGAATAGAATTTAAAATCCTTCTCCTCACTTACAAGGCTCTTAATGGACAGGCACCATCATATCTTAAAGAGCTCATTAAACCCTACTGTCCTCCTAGAGCACTATGCTCTCAGAATAAAGGGTTACTTGTAGTTCCTAAAGTCTCCAAAATTAGAACAGGGGCCAGAGCTTTCAGCCATCAAGCTCCTCTTCTGTGGAACCGTCTTCCGGTTCTGGTTCGTGAGGCAGACACTGTTCCCACATTTAAGAGTAGGCTTAAAACCTTTCTCTTTGACACCGCTTATAGCTAGGGCTGGCTCAGGTTTGCCCTGAGCCAGCTCTTGGTTAAGCTGCTATAGGCCTAGACTGCTGGGGGATTATAGTGACACACTGAGCCTCTCTCTCTCTCTGTGTATGTTCCCCCGGAGTCCCTGTGCTCTCTTGCCTAGCAGGTCTCCCTGGACCGTGGTGGAACCTGATCCAGACTGCACCAATGTTGTGGTCTTGTTTGCCTCTTACTGCCAGTATTTTTAATTCAAGTAATTGACTAAAATCGGCATCTCTACTGTCACTAACTTGACCCCGGGAGTCTGGCTATGCTTTCTGGTCCAGCAGAGTCCACTGAGGTCGATGCAGACTGCTAACTGGCCTGATGCTACATCAACTACTCCTGCTTTCTGGTCTACGGCGACGTGGTTGGGATGGATCATATCTCGGCGTGGCTGTGCCTGCTGCCATGGACTACTACTGCTGATACTATTGCTTCTGTAAATACCACCACTACTGTTAATGCTACTACTACTATACCACCAAAACCAAATGCAGTTGGAACCCAAGGGCCTGGGCTGCACGAGATTTCTGCCTAAAAGCCTATTAAGGCAGTTTTTTCTCGCCACTGTCTCTGTAACGCTTGCCCCTGGGTGATGTTGGGAATTTGAAATTGTGTTGACTCTTGAAATTTTGAGCGTATTCTAGTCCTGCTCAATGTGTTAAGTGTCCTGCGATGACTTCTGTTGTGATTTGACACTATAAATAAAATTGAATTGAATTGAATTGAATACTATAAGTGGACTGCTTGATTTCAGGCAAATTATTTAAACATTGTTTGTATAGGAGTGATTATTTCACAAGATTTTGGATATGTGGCTGATCACTATAAGCAGTCTACACTGTCGTTCCATATATGTTTAATATTCTCACATAAGCAAGGGGGAATTACAGCATATTTCTAAACTCAGCCTCATTGTTCAGTTCAATGATGAAATGTCATTTTGTATTTGTATCCATATGCATATCAAAGGAAACATTCAATATCTCAAACAATTATGAGGACACCTTCATGACTGATAATCAATTAATTGTCAAAATAATACATTGTGCGTCCTGCATAGGACCCTGTAGCCATAGCCTACCTGTGTGCATCCTTGAGAATTAAAATCCTAACAGCTTTCAGGGTTGAAAAGGTTTCCCATTTGAGAGATTAATGTTCGTCACAGTCAAAACAAGAAACTTGAATAAACAAACACTGAATGAAATACATTAATACAAAATCCTGTGGTGCTAAGCCGGGGACACACTATTAGCCTGCAGCCATTCCACTGCATTGACACATTACTGTACACCAGCGGCCCTAAAGGCCACATTTCATTAGCAGTATTCCCCCTCTGAACACTTTATCTGTGTCGTAATTGTTGTGGGATTTGGTAAGGCATGGGGCAAAGGAGCTCTGAAAATGAAATTGATGTTCAAACAAGGGAGCAGCTGTCAGGAGCAGCTACCTGGGGGGTATTTCACTGAGGCGGCTCAGGGCGGGGGGGAGCAGGACTTCTACTGATGAAAGTCTCACTTCATTAAGCTTGACTTGGTCCTTTGCTTTCAATTTCACTAAACTAACTAGTGACTCCTCCAGTTAGGGTTAATGAAGTCATGACAGGCTTGCTGGATGCTGTTCATGCTACGGTAAAGTTGTCCGAGCAGAGGAATGCAGCAGTCACACTTCAAAAGACTGTTTTTTGCATACTTCAGGGCCACATGTGGTCTGATAATTACAAGCGTCTAATGACCAAAGAAAGGCAACAGCACTGCAGCCTGATTAAGTAAGTCAGGGGATGCAGTCTGGCAGTGGAACACTGATCACATCAATTGGTCTAATCACAGTACATTTACGTTCATTAAAAAGACACCAACCACTCCACGGCTTTATTTACGCTGCACTTCTCAAACTGTGAAGTGGGCAAATTTGATTCCAAGTATTTGCTGCAATATTTTGTCATGATTAACTAAATGATGAGGTATAAAAACATGTAATCATGAGCATGTATGTGGGTACAGTACAAGGGAAGACATAACTGGCTATGGAAAAGTCTCAGTGCAAAACTGATGTTTCTGTGTGAGTAAGTCAACAAGACCATCAGCATGATGATTTGCTTTTGGCTCCTCGTCAGACCAGGAGTAGATCTTCGCCTCCCTGCTCCACCGGTCCCTGCTGGGAGCCAAGACTAACACCACACAGCTGGAGGTCCAAGCTGTATTGCTGGGACCGCTGGAAGGGAGGGAGGCACGGACTGAGAATGGACCAGAACTAGTGATGTCCAAATGAAGCTTCGTGAAGCATTTTCTTTATTTTCTAAGCCCAATAGATGGCGCTCTCTGTTCAACAAAGGGTTGAAAGCAATGGAAATATATCGGCCTTAATTTGGACATCACTAACCAGAACCAAGACTGAACAGCTCTGTCAGACCCTGTAGCAGTACAACGAGAGGTTTTCGTAAAGGGAGTCTGGTGTTGGAAGAGGGACCGCCAAAATCAACACCAAATGAAAGTACCTCGTATAAATGGGATTTAAAGATTATTTTTAATTATTAAGTATCTCTTTAATAATTGCAATATACCATTAAGTGGGTAACGACACTGTTTTTTATGTCTTGCCATATCGACAGATCAGAAACAATAAAGGAGTTGAATACTTTCAACTACATTTTGGGCAATAACTCAGTAATTTTATTCTAATTATAACAATGTCACACAAGTCGAATGATGACGTTTTGGACACACATGGATGTAAAGTGCAACATGGCCGTTTGGCGGGGGCATTAAACCGTGATGTGGTTTTGTTTAATATATTTATTTCATCCATGCTAAATGATTCAGCAGTGAGACACACCAAAGCAAACAATGTGTAAAATGTCTGTGTATAAACTACAGACTGTCTGTGATACAAACAACAAAGGAGCTGCCGTATTTATGCCTAGATTACCTTATTTGGATTGTTGGTGGAGCAGCTACACCGTTAGCATATCCTAGCACCCATCAATCCAGACTCCATTCAGACAACAAGTATTTTAAAAGTTGCAGACAGACCTAACAAAGCATGACTTCAGAATGTTTACTAATCACCATCATTATTTATATCTATTTAATCTCAGCTACTAATTCAGCTCTGGTAAACCAGCTGATGTGTCTTGCTAAATCCAGTGTTAAATCCAAATTCACCGAGCACGTCTGGATGATGTCACAAGCCCAGACAGAACAGTGTTTGGTTTCCCGGTGTATCTGGGACTTCACAACATGTACAAAGCCGCAAAAGTGGTTATTTCAGCCATGATGGAGGAAGCCTGGCTGGTGGAAGTAAGCCCCCCAATCTCACCAGAGTAACACGAGGCGATAACTCACTTTGTGCTTGTGTGAACGTGGCATAAGAGGTAAAGTCATAATGGAAGCGGAGTTTACTATAAGTCTGTCTGCTTCATCTCACTTTGTGAAAGACCCTCCGGTGTAAAACACGGCCCTCATCTTTTCATTTCCTCCCTCCCTGTCTGCCCCCGTCCTCAACGACTGGTTGTCCGATAGGATTGACTTATGACTCCAGCTTAACTCTTGGCCACAGTAAATGTGCTGCTGATAGTTTTGCCGTAATATTGCAATTTGTCTTGCCGGTCACGGTGGGCACTTTCGGAAGACAAGCGCCTGTGAAGAAGGCCCAGAGGAGCACAGTGCCAGGCAGGTGAAATATGACAGGCAGCATGTCTCTCTCATTCAGCTGAGCAGCTCAGCTTGCTGTGCTGAGCCCGAACAGCAGGTACAGACACGGTGGCACTTCACCTAAATTAATAGTTGACCTGCTCGCCACGTTGCCGAGCGAAGAGTTATGGCCGGAGCGCTGCAGCAGGACAGGCAGCAAACATGGCTAACAATAGGGTGGTGGGATGTTTGATGAGGGGAATCAAAGCAGGGGCCAGAAGGCTAAGATGGATGGATTAGCTTTGTTATCAGGAAGGCCACTGAGGCGCTGCACAGGCCATCCTCGCTGGCTTATCATCACATCCAACTGGCTAATCCAATTTCTGGCCTCCTCTGTCTCTCTCCTTAATGTTTCTAAATTTGTAGGAGCTGACTCGAGAGTCAGGTGTAAGGGTACTACAGCATACCGATAACAGATTCTTTCACGGTCCCGATACTGACACTTCATTAAACCACTTTATCTAATTCCTCACAAGAACCATTGACAACCTTTAATATTAATTTGTAATTCACTCAAAAAAGGTAGGAAGAATAGAAAGAAACCTCATCACTGTTTCCTCATTAAACTTTCTAACAGCCATAGAAGAGATGTAAAGAACTAGGAAACCAAGCAAATGTTTCCAATTACATTGTATCAATATATGCATGTACAGAACAACAATTCAGAGTAAATGTAGGCTACTCTAGTCTGTCTTTGCAAATGTGATCTCATTTTAAGCAGATTCATATTTATTTCACCAGCAGAGCTCAATCTCTCCAAACTTTGGCTTATTTCATTCCTCTCAGCATCTAAGAGGATCAGCACACATTTATTATTTGATTTGACTTTCATAGGAGCTCTTAAAAGCGTATTTGGGATTTCCCATAGACATGCAAAGAACAATGTAGAACGTTTCAAATCCCTGAGAGGATAATTAATTGAAGGTTTTTTTTAAGTGAGGGTTTTTTTTTTATTGAGCCAGGTTCGTCATGGGAGCATGAAATCGATATGACGTGTAAATCAAAAATAAATTAGGTTTTCTTTTGTTCTGTATGAACAATCATTTCAAATTAATTGCGGAGTAGATTTCATGCTTTAAAGTAATGGTTCAGCTCAGATTCAGGACTGCTTTACATAATGCATATATCGCAGGGTGGATTTAAAACAATTTACTTCTGAGGTTAACCAGGCTAATGACTATTCATTTTCTGCAAGGGGAAGCTACACGTTGCCTTGAGTAAATGAGCTTTCCATTGTCCACTGGCACTCACAGACCATTCTGTGAGCCTCGTCTATGTACAACAAAGGCTGCCAGGGTTGAGATTTAAATGATAAAGGGATTGATCCCTCATCTTTGAAACTAAGGTGCGAAGCTCTAATTAATAGCTTTTGCCATCTGGTCGATGCTTTTTGAAGGGCATGAAGTAAAAAAAAAACATATTCAGGTAGAATAGTCAGCATTGAACAACTGAATGTCTGTTCCGCTCTGACTTCAGATTTGATATTCTATTGATTCTCTCTTCTCTTTCCTTCTCATTGAGGAGGCCAAGCCAGCGGCAGGGTCATCCACAGAGCAGACGCCCTTGAGCTGGTCTAGGTTCAGTGCATCGCATATAGAACAACAACCTAGTGATGTCAGTCATGAGTTTCTGAAGGCATGTTGTTAAGCTCGGATGGCTAGCTACCATCTTTGATGGTTACTGGAAGCAGGAAATGCAAATGTAAGGTCTCTGTGCACTTCAGGTTGCTTTCGATCTAAATTAAACTCAGGTCAGTTTGCTCAGTTATACCGTTTATGGGCTGCTGTGAAAGCCGTCGATCATTACCTGGTGCAGATCAAACAACCAAACTGAGACCCACTCATGAATGGGTGTCAGTCCACTTCCAAGTGGAATCTGGTGCAGTTTGTTTATGGTCGGAAAGCAACCACAGGAGTTTACGATAGCAGATATGTGATTGATTTGAATAGCTAATTCTGTAAATCCATCTACATTTCATGAAACCTGTTCAGTAAGGGATCTGATAATTGATCTGTACATGTCCATCTATATAACCTATTTATGCAAATAAACATGTTCAACATATTCAACTGTGTGTACTTTGTCAGTTAATTTAAAACAATAAAGGCTGTGTGACACAAGAGTAGAATATTAACGAGATAATAAACTACAAATACTTCCTTTGTGTGCTCATGATCCCGGCTTGAAAGCACTTGAGAATTTAAATAACATGTCAGTCTTCCTGCTTCAGGTATCCCTGGGACTTGTGGGTCAAAAAGATGATGGCATCCTCATCCCTGATGCTTGGTTGGTATGCAGTAGCAGTGGTAAGTGTGAGTGGGGGTTGTAATGAAAGTAGATGTTGAGTCAGGGAGAAGTGGATGGTGAGGGGGGTTGAATGAATTATGGGTTTACTGAGAGGGGGAGGTATTCATATTTTTGATAGCTTCCATTGAGCAAAGGAGGGCAGAATTCACAGCAGAGATAAGAATGGGTGCAGGGGATGGTTAGCAATATAGACAATTTGTCAGAGTCGACAGGGTTTGTGTCAAACCTATTGCAAAATAGGTTCAGATCATGAGCAAAGTCTGTACTCCGGAGGCAGGATTCCATCTTGGACACCATCTTCTCCCTGTAGCTGCTATCGGCTTCTCTCAGTTTCCTGTTGAGCTAATTTTGGAAAAAAGTTATTTTTGTCTTCTTCCTGTTGAAAAACAATTCAATGGTTCTTATTGAACCATGGTTTATTGTAAGGTAAGCAGAAGATCTATGGGATGAATATCATATCCACAGTCCCCCTGGAACAGGTCCGAATATGTGAACATCCTCGAAAGACTCCTGTGTGTCCTCAGACCAAACATTCACAGTTCTTGTGCTGGCAACCTGTTTCTTCACTGGTGACTATCAGGTAGCTTCAAGGTGTATGAGGCCATGGTCTAATTCTTGAAGACAGGAGAAAAGACATGTCGACATCTAAGAGGTCTAGGAATGTATTTTCTCTTGTTACACAGTATACATATTGTTTGAAGGTAGTAGAATGGCACATAGTTGGACTCAACTAATGAGGGCACTGCAGTGTTGGGTTTGAAGTCTCATGACGATTGTCATATCACTCCTGCTCGCCAACGCAGCAGCTGATAGTACAGAATGAATCCTACCGCCATGATTACAGTATAGAGTGCAATCATTCAAAATCACACGTCAAGAAGTACACAAAGTTAGAGTTAAGAAAGACATCAAGACTCCTTGCTCTTCTCTTATCCAGAAGGCACTTTATGTCTTAAACTTGCAATCTGTTTTGGCAAATACTTATCACTTGATTCAGTAAATGTAATCATTAGTTTAAGGTCTCAATTGCTAGGTTAAAGTGTTCTCCAATACAGCTTGATGTTCTGTTCGTAAATTGTGGTCCATTCTGCTGCCAATACAATTAGCTACTAAGTTTACTTTAAAGTGTAGCTATAAAGTTGAACTTGAATTAATGCCAGATGCAGTAAGTTGCTGCATGGGGTGCCACTTTGCCACTTATGTTTGTCAGATCCACCCGTTGCTCCTCCTGAACTTGAGGTTTAAAGCGAACCATTAGGTGACATCACAATGACTTTGTCCACTTCTACTATGTACCACTGCTCCCCTTGTTCACCCACATTACTGTGCAGTCAGCTAGCTAGAGCAGACTGTAGAGTATATTCCCATTCAGCCATACCTTCATAATAAAAAGCAAACTTCATTCATGTAGATACATTGGCTTCCAAAAGCGGGAAGTGTGTCAGCCTTGTTTGAACCGACCTCATGTTTCCCAAGAGAACATTTGCAACAGTGGCCATTGCTGTCACACAATCTGATGTGTCACAGAATTTGGTGTTACACCAACTCTCCTGCTGTGGAAAACTTGAGCTCCACACTGGGGATGCTGTTTGATTGTCTTACATACCTCTCTTCTTATTTTTTATTTCCACTTCCTGCGCTTATATGTTTCCCACCAGTTGCCTTTTTCTGCCCTATCCCCGATGTATTTCACCTGTGTCCAATGAAACCCTCCTCCAATGTGTATATTCAGGCTGCTCTCACTCAGCTTTCGTACTAAAAAGTATGAAAAGTAAAGCACGATATTTTCGTATGATTTCCTACGTATTACACAGAGCCGTGGTCACGTAAACGATGCGTGTTATGCTGGTAGTTAGAGACCATCAGACCTAAACCTTCCCATAACCTTCGGTGGGTTTAGCTCAGGAGGTAGAGAGGGTTAGCCGGCGACTGCAAGATTGCTGATTCGATCCCAGGCTCCTCCAACTCTAACCTTAACTTTTACCCTAACCCTAACCAACAAACGAAAGATCATATACATTCATTGAAGGATTAATATGAGAAGAAAATCCATATTTTTTGCTAGGAATGTTATCAAAACGTACTTTAATGCCGAAGCAGCTTATGAATGAAAAGGAATGGAAGCTGTTTTTCACTGCAGGGAATCGCGCATGTGCACTGGTGTAATTTCGAAATTCATAGGATAATACACGAAAAAATTGTACATAACTTTTCGTACGTTTCCATACGAAAATTCATGAGAATACGTTAGTATATTACCCTGTTTATTCTGTCCCTCATTGTCAGTTCGTCTTCGTACCTCTATGTCTAGCATTCTAGCAGTCTTCCTCGTCTCAGTTTGCCAGTATTTTGAACCTGTTTTTATTGGACTGTCTTACCTGTCTGCCTCATTTGCTTTACTAACCGATCTCCGGCAAACCAAGCCTCTACAAGTAAGGACTGTTTTACCTGACCTGTTCTTGTGTCCCGAGCTTATTCACTCATTTTGGTCGTTGCCATTCTGTATTCTGGCCATCTCCATCAGTGAATGGAAGTGACTTTATAGGGTCTGCGAAGGAGCGATGGGTGGATCTAACGAACACAAGCACCAGAGGGGCACCCTGAGCGGCAACCTTACGGCATCTGACTCCATCTGGCTTCTGGTGTGAAGCTACTAACAAAGTTAGCTTCCAAAGCCTACACCAATTTTATCATGTATTTTACTCTAATTGGGACCATAATTTATAAAATTTACATCTTGCTGTATGGTCGAAGACTTGAAACTAGCGATTGAGACCATAAACTCTGATGTCCACCCAAGAGGATGCAAGTTTCAGGCACATCAGCACTGGGCTTCATTTTTCAGAACTGGATGTTTGCTCTAGCAGGGCTTTGTTTGCCCCCACAAATCGTTGATGGTGTACCTTTGCTTTATCTTGAGTATGCCCACTCAGTCCAGCAGTCTGTTGCCCTGCAGAGGTCCAAACTCCACATTTGTTTTACTGATTCCTACTAATGAGGGCCACAGGCATGGAAGATGGAAGGATGAAAGAAGTGCGTGAGCAGGGAGTTAAGACTGAGACAGATTAGAAATGCCTCTGATGAAAAAGCATCAAGCCCTTGCCTTTTTTCCTCCAACCTTGTATTCAAAGTTCAAAGATGTTTGGGATTTCACCACTGAGTTCACAACAAAAAGCGTCAGTGTCGAGATGTCTAAATGCCACCAGCATGCATCAGAGACAGAATGCAGCTAACTCTGTGTGCGTGACAGTGTTATTTTCAGGAAAGTTTATCCGTCCACTCCCATGGCGCCCCTCTGATTCTTGTTGCCACATTCAATTTAGACTCTGTCTAAGAAAACTGCAGGGGTGGCATAATCACTCCCAGCACCACGGTATGCAATCTGACACAGGAGCTGCCCAACACATTTACCTTCACTGGTGTGCCCCCCCTCCTCTCCCACTCCCAAACACAAACGCACACACACATGCACACACACACACACAAAACACCACAGCTTTCAAATGGGCTTGAGTTTAACGGGTTCAAGAAAGAAGTCAATATGAATGATTTTGCTATTGATGACTTAATCAGTGGGAAAATGCTGACAGCTAATAGTTGCAACATTCATTGACTCATTTATATGATAGAGCATGTTGGTTTTTAGAGCATGTTGGTTTTTAGAGTTGAGGGACAGATCACTACAAAATGTGGTGGAAATGTAAGTGTTGGGTAATGGCTAGGAAGCTAAGTGCTAGTAACCAATTGGCTAGGTAGCTTACAATTTTCCATTAACTAAAATAATAACAATTGAGTCACATGGAACCACTGCAATCAAAACAAAAATATAGCTTGAAACACACGTCATAGCTTTTTTCCTCAAGCTTTCAACTGCAATGCATGTCCTTCTTCAGTGCATGTAACTTTAGTGCTTCAGGGGGAGATGTTGACTGCTCTTTCAACATCCAATGTTGTGGATGGATGAAGACAATGGGAAATAAACGAGTAAGTAAAGCTTGAATTTAAAATGTTTTTTTTGCATATATGAGTTTTTATCTTCACAAGGTCTCATTCACACAGCTCTTTCACCCATATACGATACATAACTGCTCTTTTACCCACCCATTTGGTTGCACTGGTCAGGGAGTTTAAACTGTTAACACACCAACCTTGTTAATCAACAGACACTGTAACAAAGAAGGCAATGAGTAGCCAATCAAAGGCAGAGTAGGGCCCAGGTTGTGCATGCAGATGAGAGGGCATTTTAACATGTTGTAGAATCATAAGGTCAACATTGAATTTGTTCACAAAAGAAAATCTTCACCATTTTCCAAAGGGTGGACATCTATGTACGTTTAAAACCAGACTAGACGTTTGTATGTTTGGAAACAGGGGTTTTAACGTATGGCTTAATTTTAATCATTGATAGACCAATAAGTAATGCTCTCTGTTGGTGTTAGTGTTTAGAGGATCTATCTTCTGTCTGTCACAACCCAATGAAGCCAACTTGTGCTTCTACCAGATACAGTTCATGCAAGGGAAAACTACTCAGAGACTATACAGAATGATGGAATATATAGTTGATTGATACTAAAAACAGAAAAATACAAATTGCACATTGCAATTATAATAATTTTAAAACATCCATGAAATCTACAAAACCAGGTTGCCATTTATACTTCATGCTCTGGGACCTCTCATCGTTATGATGACTGACTTTCTCAAAAGACTTTTTATTGCCTTTGACTGAGTGCTGACTCCCCACTTACTCGATTCCCGGCCAGCAGAGGCCCCTATTGATAAGACAGCTGAGTTCATCTCTGACCCCTCATCTGCTACTCGCCCACAGTAGGACGAGAACAGTTTGCTGTGTGTTTGGCTAACAGCAAATGGTAATGAACGATATGTTTGGCTTTTTCTGCGGCTCAATTTAGTGTTTTGGACACACCTGGCGGAGATCTGGTTTCTGTTTTCATTCAGACATGACCTTTGTCTGAAATCGACCAATCGGCTGTAAGCTTACCCAGGTTCAGCTCTGTGGCCCCCTGGCTGGGCCTCCAGTCCAGCTGCCAGTCACAGCAGCAGCTCATTACCAGTGAAGCCGCCGATGTGAAACAACACCCAACACAGACGTCTCATTGGTAGGAGGGAGAAACAAAGAGCGAAGTGAGTCACCAAACCTAAAGCTTGAGGATTTTTAGACCAGCAAATGATGACGAAAAACGTGAGCTTGTTTAAAAATAAGTCAGGTTCAAGCTTCTCTGAAACCATTTTGCGAAGGTTTAAAATCCTGGCAGGCCGTTTCTCTCGCTGAATGGGAGAAATATAAGAGAGACTTTATTGAAGCCCCCAAATGCCGTTGTGTCACTGGAGGAACAGCTGCTTTTTATTTTCATATTTATATTTGTTTAAAGCAGAATTGTTTTACTGTTATGGATGTGGTTGCTCTTGAACACATTCAATCTAGTTGTTAGCATATTAATGACTGAATGTCTGTGTCAACAGAGAACCAGACATGATGTAATCTCTAAGTACTTTTCAAAAAGTATTTGTTTTAAACAATCTGTTTTAGACTGTAACCACTCACTTTACTTTAACATTATTTTTTTATTTACACTCAATTAATTCCTCTTGAAGTTTCACCATTCACACAATAATTACTTGAAGCCATTAATCATGATAGCAGTTCTGTTATTTTCCACATTTTTCATCTAATTATAATTCTATTCCTTCATTACCATGAGCACATACACTGCAGTTTATTTTGACTCAATCTCTCTCTCTCTCTCTCACACACACACACACACACACACACACACACGCACCATCTGCCAGAAACACTCACTAGTGCACTGAATGTGCATCAATCCATTGCAGAAAATGCACTATTCCCTCATCTTTGAGTTTTGTTTGCTCAAAACGGCAGTGACCAGCTGTTTTAGGAAATTAATTAGCATTTAAAAAATTGTTAACATGCAGAGCATTTGTGACAAGCATTATTTAAGCAATTAACTAAGACATGTTGATGTTATTGGGGTTTTAAAGTCAAGTTTAAATGAAAAAATGCCTTAAGATTAAACCTTTATTAGTCCCACGGTGGAAAGAAGACATAACAAATATAATTAGCGAGTAACAGTATTGATAAAATATTTTTTACATAATAAAAGATAGAGAAAGATAGATTATATATAAATATATATATGACACGTTTACATCAGCTAGTGCCAACATAGGCAAATCTTTTCAATCATCAAATCAAATTCCTATCAGCTTAATGTTTCGCCTGTCTATTCTGTTTCACTGGGAAATATGTCACCACACTGAATACTCAAGACCAACCAGACAACGGTTTGTAAAACTGGAGTAGAGATGCATGGCCAATGAAAAGATGGGGAAACCCACCTACTTTTAAGCTTCATGAAGGATTTAGATATCACCAGGTTTTTGGATGTGAATAAATATCACAATGCCAACCTCTTCAAGAAGGTAGTTAAAGGAATGAAAGAGGGGCATTGTGTTCACACAGTCCAACAAGTCCACCACTCAACAACTTGACATTGATGTCTTAACATTGACATGATAAACAACATGTTATTGCATTGTGGAAGCAAACTCTACAGGTCCAATTCATTGGCTGGTTCAGATGTGGTTTAATCACTGACAGTGGAAAAAAGAAGTTACAGCGTTGCGATAAAGTCCTTTCTGACAAGAGTGGGGCTAGTCATAGAGTTTTATACAGAATTATCTGGAGAACAAAGAAGAAGGTGTGATTAGTGGATTTGCATTGATTCTATATATTTCTCTTCCAAGAGGAAGAGACATCCTGAGACGACAAAAGGTGTGACTGCTCTTGGAGCAGTTGGGTCACTACAGGGGCCATTCATCAGGCCTTGATCAATCAATGTGAGATAAGGATGTTTCGGAGACGGTTCAGGAAGGAAGAAAGACCAAAAGGTCTTCTTCATCAAAATAACAACAGTTAAAGTGTAAAGGCGAGTCCACACCGGAAGAACTGCCCGATTCGCGTCGGTAAATGAAGTCGGGCTACTTACAGTTTTTTACGATTGTTTACACACTAAAATAAAAATGTCCACAGAATTTGCGAAATTCTACTCCAAGGAGCAAAACACCTCCACAGATTTGCACAACATTACACACAATGTCTGCTTCACCCTTTTTGCAAAACATTACACACAGTAATTAGTAAAACGCTACACACATTTTCACACCTTAGACACAGATATGGATTGTGAGGTTACTTCCTTGTCATTACAAAGCCCCGGATTGCCAATGACCACACTAATGAACAAATTGGATAATCACATCCACCAGGTGTGGAAGCACACATGTGCTTATTTGAAAACGCAGCACTCAGGTGTGCTATAAAAGGCAGCAGGTGAGTTCACCTGTCTTCAACAAAAATGGAAGGAGCTAGAAAAAGAAGAAGAGTGAGAATGAGAGGGGGAGCTCAAAGAGGAGATGAAGGCGGTAGAGGAAGAGGAGAAGGAGGTAGAGGAGGAGGTAATTAAAATAAATACTTGAAATATTCAGTCTGCGGCATCAGTGTTGTGCAGTGCTTTGTAAGTTTATAGTAGGCCTATTTGTGTACATTCTCCCTATATCTCAAACTAATCATGAAGAATGTTGTGGGTTTTCACTATTTTTTTGACATCTAAATTATCCCTTACATAACAATGTCTGGCCAAAAATCTAGCACATGCTATATCCTAAAATCAGTTTTTTTACAAATGTGTTTTTTATTTATCACAGCAGTGTGAAACTGGCTGCAATAGTGTCTGATCATTGAGGACTGTGTTGGTTTAAATGAAAACTAATAGCATTTTCACGAATATGTGTATATGTTTTGACTGAAGTGTGTATGTTTTGACTGAAGTGTGTCATTTTGCAAACAGTCTAGGAATTATGCAAATTGAGTGTGGTGTTTGGATAATTGTGATTATATTTAGAAAAAAAGAACCCGGTTTTCAAAATTGCATGTAAACAATTAAAAAAAACTGTAATATGGCCGACTCGAACAACGACATGGGCGGTTCACACCTACGGAATTACAGCCGACGCCATACGTTCCGCGCTTGCGCGAGATGTAATGTCTCCAAAACAACAGGCGGCGCTAATCTGCATTGTGGGCCAAAAAACACGAAAACCGGAAGAAGCCGGTCCTCTCTAGACCATAAACACAGAGCACGCTGTCCTCACCAGTCACTGTTGTCAGCAGAGTGAGGTTGTAACTGTAGTTGTGATTACTCTCTGAACGGAAAATCTAAAATGTAAAATGTAACCCGATTCCACTGTTTATCTGGTATGTTTACCATCGTCACTTCCGGGCTTCACTGATTCGCTAGTCAAGCTGCTAGCCTCCACCAATCAGAATGGTAAAAGAATGACCGACTCGAATGGCGGATTATACATTTGAATCGGCTGAAATGAACGCCGACGTGGGCCGATTCGAGCATCCACACCAAGTAGACTCATGTCACGGACGCCGACTCTCTCAAAGATGCCGATTTTCGGTCCGGTATGGACTCGCCTTAAGACCAGCGAAAATGGACCCCATGAAAAAACATCAAATAAGCCATCCAGACATTTTTTTTCAGTGATCACCCATGTATCGAGAACGCCTCAAAAGACGCTAACAGCCCCATAGCGCTAACACTGATTAGATTGGGGCGATGCGCCTAACGCATCCACAACGGCATATTTTAACCACTAATATTGCTCAAAATAGCACCAAACCTCTTCAGTAGCATGATAAGGGTCCTTACACATAAAACCAACACCAACAACGTAGTTAGCGAACCCGGAGATTATTAAAAAGGACTGTTTTGAAAGACTTACTCACTGCCCAACTTCTAGGTACTCTCGTAGTATAGTCTGTACAAGTCGATTATCGAATGCAATGCAACAGGAGATGATTTGTTCCAGCAAAACACGTAAACGTTGTGGTTTCATTTACTTTCATTTCCGTGTCAACACTCGATAGACATCATCACAAATAGCCAAGTAATGCATTTTCCATGGAATTATAAATGCCAAGATTTTCCTCATTGAACTGAACTCCAGTGCATTCGGTAATTGACTTGTATGGACTACCTGTCAACATGGACCTACTGGTAAGGCACAGACTTGTAAACTAGTCTTTTTTAATAAACTCCGGGTTCGCTAACTACGTTGTTGGTGTTGGTTTTATGTGTAAGGACCCTTATCATGCTACCGAAGAGGTTTGGTGCTATTTTGAGCAATTTTAGTGGTTAAAATATGCCGTTGTGGATGCGTTAGGCGCATCGCCCCAATCTAATCAGTGTTAGCGCTATGGGGCTGTATGGGGCTTTCGAGGCTTTCTCGATACATGGGTGATCACTGAAAAAAAATGTCTGGATGGCTTATTTGATGTTTTTTCATGGTCTTACACTTTAACACACAATCAAATAGGAGCAGCAGGACATTTGATGAGTACAAGAGAAAGGAATATTAGTATGAGATAAAAATTGCATGGGCTTCATTGCACGGTGATGAGGATGTGGCAGTGAACTCCTCATATCGACCAGATGATGCTGGTAAGAACAGAGAAAATTCAAACTGACCTTATATGAATCGAAATATGAAAGTTGGAAGTGAACAGTATTGGAATATTCATTTTCGTCATCCATGTAAACAGACAAGTGCATTACATTTGTTTATTTTTTAGGAATAAAAGCATACAAAATGGTGCATGTAAATGTAGTCACTGCCTGTTTCTCATCTGTATTGTATGGAAATATGTCATTTCCTTTAAAATTAGCGACAGCATATCAGTCTTTTTATGCTGTAATTGTAATGTATGAGCTACCTCATGTAACATAGATTGGGAAGGAAGCACATTGCCGTCATTTATATTAATCCTCACACAAACAATTTGTTCTAAAAAAGTAATACTTTTGTTTGCTTTATTTATTATAATGCTGATTGATGAATGACCTCGACACAAAACACAAACTAAGCCTGCTATTATTCATGGAAAACTCTGACCAATTTGTTGCAAGCAAGACCTTTCCGATGTCTGATCAACTTCCAACTTGCTTTTACTGCTCTTATTTGCATAAATGCGGAAATAGTTTAAGTTTAAGTATAAGTTTAGATTTGTGGTTGTATCTTATTGGGGAAAAAACTATCAAGATATAGTTGTGCACTAAAATAGTTTATGGAGAATATAATATAATATTAAAAAAAATTGAGACTAATGAATGTCGACAGCCCTTTTTCCTTATGTTTCTTTTTTTGCACAAGCTGTAGCTGCAATTGTGTCTGTCCTGTCAGCTCTGATTCAATGCATGCATATACTGGATACAGTTGTCTATTTATTAGTGATGTCCAAATTAAGCTTCGTGAATTTCTTTATTTTCTGAGCCCAATAGATGGTGCTCTCTGTTCAACAAAGGGTTGAAGGCCGATATATTTCCATTGCTTTCAACCCTTTGTTGAACAGAGAGCGCCATCTATTGGGCTCAGAAAATAAAGAAAATGCTTCACGAAGCTTCATTTGGACATCACTACTATTTATTCAGTTTCCTGTTTGAAATCACCAACTGAAATGAAACAATGAAATACAGAAGATGTTTAAAAAAAAAGATGCATTCTGTTTGATGAAAAGCTCACAAATACAGTGGAGTTTCTTGTTCAGGTGCATCCACCTACGTTTCTGATGGACATGTATGTTTCCTCAATGTGACATCGTTGCTGGGGAGGCACAATGCCTGACACAGTGGACAGTGGCAGCACACAACAACAAAAGAGGACATTTCAGCAAAAGCAGCAGTGCTCGCTGTCGAGTGACAGCAGGAGATCACTGTTTGAACTTCTGAAAGTTGAAAAGACGTCTTTCCCAGTGGTCATGCATGCTTGCTGTGGGTAATCAACATAATGACCAGCCACAACAGTGATACCAGTATTGTTGTCACCTTGTGAGACTGTGTGAGTTATCATGGTAAAATGTGGTCCTGGAGAGACCGACATAACAGGAACTACCAGTGAGGAGGAGTTTGAGGATGGATGGAATACACCTTTGGATGATGTTAGAAACTCAGACAGGACAGCGTTTGATTACCTGGTGTATCCGGAACTTCCACAACCAAGTACAAAGCCAATAGTTGATATTTCGGCCATGATTGATGGAACATGGAAGCTGGCCGCTGCTCCTCCCCCACACCCTCCTCTTTCGTGTGAGTGAAGCGAATAAATAAAATGATGCTGCAAATAAACACAACTGATCATGAGATCAAACCTGCTAATAATGCAAATTCACTTTGTGTTTGGTGTGAACACACCTTCAACATTTCAAATACCATACCGTAGAGCTACATTTGGACAGTCTGTTTTCTCCATTAAGGGCTGTCAACTCTGGAACACACTTCCAACTGAGATGAAATTAATAACTGACATTAAACTGTTTACAACAAGGGTTAAGTGTTGGCTAAAGGAGAAACAAAGCTGTGCCCATTAAGTCCTCAGGTTCTGATAGTGAATTTTGGAGGTGGTGTATTCAAGAATGTACAGGAATGGTTTTATGGTATGTGTATTAGTGTACAGTGTAAATGTAGGCTTTTTATCCCATTGTGCTGATATGTATTTTATTGATGTGTAATATAGTTTTAGCATGTTGATCATTTATATCATTTTATGCTGATTATTTTATTGCTCATGTACAAGCCCAACTAGGGAGAAGAGTCGGAAATGAGCAATAGCTATAAACTCTCTGTAGGCCTACAGCACATCAGTTGTATTCTTTGTATTGGAACTATTTCAACTCTATCGTCTCTATTTAAATAAAATTCTATTCTATTCTATTCTACTACAGTGATGATCCTGATCTTGGATTTTACTTACAGTCGCACTCTTTTTGGTAATCTTAGTTAGTAATTTAGTTTGTGAAGAGTCTGTATTTTATCGTCAAAATGTTCCACTAAGTAAGAACATCAGAAGTCGGTGGTATAGTTCTCAATTTGAAAGAGCCTAAAAGCAGAAGTCCCCATTTGAGTTGTGTACCTGTATAAAATGGGTCACCTTTTGTTGTGGGATGATGGGTTTGGAGGTGGCATCTGCCCTTAGGTGATGGGCTCTCTCTTATTACGCCACTAATGGGAGAGAACTCTGGGAAAAGGCATCAATCGTTACCCCTGCAACCACCAAGGTCACCAAGGTCACAAATTAACTCCCTTTTTGTCTTTGCTTTTCACTTTTCCTTTTTCTAGGTTTTGTTTCATCCCTGTTGATCATCTATGATGCCTCCAGATACCATTATCACTACACTATATATTAAAATTCTAAATGTATGGAAAGATTTTACTCTGTCAGCACTATATATATATATATAAAATCCTATATTGTATATTACAGTATAAACATATATATATACATATTATATATATTATTATACACTGTATTTTTTTCTTCTTTGAACGAGAAGCAAAAAGTTCCTTTACTATATTCACCCAACAGTGAAGAGAATAGATTGAGATCTTTTTTTTTTCCTTCAGTATGTCTGCTGTTCAAAACACTTTTAATTTACAATTTACTGGATGCTAATCGTCACGTAGGAACAGTAAAAATGATTAGTTCTTCCCCTTGGTCTCTGTTGAGTGCCGCTATCAAACTGAGCTGTTTTGCAGACCATTCCTTTCTTTGAACACAAAGACAACCAAAGAAGGCTGATGCCATTTTATTGGCACTCGGTATCCAGACTTTTTTACTTTGCCTTTCCTTTCAATTAGTTTATTACACCTTAGTGTCATCCTCCACCTCTTCATGATTCTTCGCTTCACTTTTCTGCATCACAATCAAAATCACCTCTTTATGCCCAGTATGTCCACATACAAGGAATACAGCTGTTTTTTTTTTGTTTTTTTTTCATCTCACAGAAATACTTTATAATGATACCATCTGTCTCATTCACATGTCTTTCCTTTGTGTAAGTCAATTACCATCATTAATAACTTCAGATTAATTTATGCATCACAGAAATCTCCTTGTTATGCCCTCTGACTCTGCCCCCTGCTGATTTGTAGCTTAATTGCAAACTTATTTTTTGTATTCCTCATCCCCTTCTTAACACTTATTGCTTTTGCTTCCTTCATTTTCTGTCCTTCAATCTCTCACATCTTCTAGACACCACATCCATGTAGAAGCACCCATCTGCATTGCCTTACCCCTATTTTACTATTCATATGCTCAATGTTCCATGTTTTGTTCGATTGATTGATTCTTGCATTGACTTTGAACCCCTCCTCAACGTTCTATACTGCATTTATTTCATGTCTGTATTTAATTTTGAACAGTTTGTTGCAGTATCACAAAAAATTTGCTTAAACGTGCAAACTAATAGATTTCATTAGTTGTCGTTGTTGTATTTCACAAAATGTGTTCTTTAAAACCCATAATTAAATAGTACTTATATGCACTAAATGGGTTTAGTTTTGACAATTTGTATGCAATTTAAACAATGAAAATATAGATTTTTTTCGACAAAACAAATTTTAAGAGACTGGCCTTATTTTCTCTTTTGTATTAATGTACCATTATTCATTAATAACATATTTTTAAGGATTCAAATGGTTATTTACATTTATAAGAGAGAGAGAGAGAGAGAGAGAGAGAGAGATTCAAAATATTTTTTTTGGCTTATTACTCAATTGATGAATGAAATCACTAATGTGAGACACAATATTTGGATGTTTGCATTCCGGTCTTATAAACATGCAGGCTGAAAGTAATTAGTTATGTTTAGAAAAACTGTGGGATGCTGTTGATGCACCTGTCAGCATACAAGAGGAGCTGGCAGAGGAAGTGATGAAGATTTAACTGCAGAACCAAGATGGCTGAGTAACCAATGATGTAGGGGATGGTCATCAAGGTTTTCACTGTCCCCACCAGTCTTCGGGATCTTAGCAGAGTAACCTATGACTTGGATCTGAGATACCCCAGAATTTCAAATAAAGTCCTGCTGGAGCTGGATCGTGGTAAGGGTCCAAACAAGGTTAAGAGACTGAAAAAAGACCTGCCTACGTTGTTGCCAACTCCTGTTCAGCAAGATGCTCTCATACTGTTTTTCTTTCATGGCTTTTTTTAATTTTTTTTATTATCTGTCTGAAAGTTTAGCAAATGTAGTGCTTACAGACTTGTTAAGGTTTCCATTTATAACAAAAAAGCACATTTGCGTCTCCTAATGTGCTGGGTACACAGGACACAACGCATGTGAGGTTTGCAAATGCGTTAAAAACATAGTGAAGTGAGTAAGTGAAGGCAATGGGTGTATTGCAGCATCTGGCTATACGAGAGAGAGGTGTGGGGGAGAGGTGAGGCTAACGGGAGCAGTGTCATCTGATTAACGCAGCTGCAGGTGGTCTGGGTGAGGTGGAACTGGATATAGGCTCCACAGGAGGAGGCGGTGGGGGAAAGGATGGACAGCAACACGAGGAGAACCCGAGTGTTGTGTGAATGCATGGATGTCTCTGTAGCGCTTTAAATAAACTAACCTAAGAACGGTCAAACTGTGTCCCGCGTCTCTCGAGCTTTATGAACCTAGGGTGGCAATGGTCTATGCCACAATGTGTTGTTTTGTTAAATCATCTTGTCTTCATCTCGTTTTCGGTTACATCTACCTTGCATTTCTATTACCTGTAAAATGGCATGGTGGTATTGACTCAGGGTTACTATTGTTTAGAATTTGAATAACAACTTGTCAGTTTCTAAATGTAGTTATTTAGATCTACTCCAATCCTTCTTTACATTATTCAGTGTAAAAATGTTTCACCCAAAATATGAAGTACATCATAGTATGTTTTGTGTTTTTCAATCATTGGTGCTTTTAAGGGCAGTTGGGAAATGTGATACATTTAGACTGTAATGTTTTTCCCTTGGAGCAGTGAAGTGGTTGGGGACAATGAGTTCCTTGAATATCCAACTAATTTGTACTACCAATCATTCTTTTCTTTACAATCTTAAGAACAATTATTACTTTAATAAGGTAAAACAATCTAACTGTAGATTATGTTGATAGTTTTCAACAAAACCTACTTGGATTATATCATGTTGAGGGGGCTTCACCTTTGCTAATAAACATCAGCCACATGCTTACAATATGATAAAGTGGCCATAATTCTACACACAGAGCACATTCAACTGGTCAAGAAAGTTTGCATCTGGAGTTGACACCTTATTCTTTTTCTTAAGAGACATATAAAGACATTTAAGAGAATGTTGCCGCCTGAGTACACTCATACACATTTAATTGAATCCTCAATTGTTCAAACATTTGAGTGATCTCAGTGTACCCAGGGATGGTTTGCAGTCAATTGTAAAGCAGTTGGGATGAAAATAATTAACTCCAATTCACGCCATGGAACTCTACCATAAATCTGCTAACTTGAGGGCAAGCGAGAGGAAGATTGAGTATGAGATTCACCGTTGTATTGGTGCAGTGTCAACAGACTCAGTTATGCTTTTAGCAGTCCATATGTTTCTTATAATGAGATTCTGGATTGTTCACTGAAATAATTTATCATCTTTGCGTGAAAATGCGATTGTTAAAGTTATTGTTTTGTGCAATTTCAGCATGAATTTGAAAGCTAAACTATAAAGTGAATCAACTGAAAATGGGAAATGTCAAGGACCACCAGCTGAATTAATATACCAGTGTAGCCCTATGGAAAATTAGGCCTATATTAAAAGTTCATTAATTAATACATAGAATAAATAGGAATTAATACATCGAATAACAAGGATTTAAAGGCTAAAAACTATGCAGTGGTTTGATATTGCATATTGTTCCATTGGATTTCATGGTTAAGTCCATGTATTGAAATAAAGATTGCTTATGGACTGTGGGTGTGCCAACCCGGAGAGCTCGACGCGGCTGCATAAACCGTAGGAGACAGCAACTCAAGTGATTCCTACACTTCCTGGAGAGGAGCTACGCGTGTGCTGCCTGTTCGAGGAACTGTGAGTTGTCTAGGAGCTGTCATTTTGTTGTGCTACAATGCCCACCAGCTACACGTCAGGCCTGCAATAACAACTGGACTTGTTTAGTTATACTGCCGCTATTATTAAGTTATTCCATTTCATTGAGGCTTAGAGCCCAGTATTTGAGTGTTGATGTAAATGTGCAATGGAATTGGTGTTGTAAGTTTATCCATGCAAACGATTGTGTTAAGCAATGAAAGGAAACTGACTTGAATGAATAATTTACAAAGGGAATGATTTAAATGTGTACAAAATTTTGTTGAATTAAGTTAATTTAATTCCTAAAAATGTCAGTGCCTGTCAATGGTTATTTGCATTTAATTGTGAGAACATCTACTATCGCTATTCTTTGGAGAGTGAGCATTGTAGTAGCTTACATTATAAGGTAAAATACAAATTAAGTTGCAAGGTAATCATTTAAAAGTAAGTAAATACGTACGGCGCTACACCATTTCAAAAGTGACCTTGGGAACAGGGCAAGGTCTCTCATCTTCAAGAAGCTCAGAGTAAAACTGCTGCTCCTTCATGTTGAAAGGATCCAATTGGGGTGGTAAGGATGCCTCCCTCTGGAGACTTACTTGGCACATTCAACTGGGAGGCCCAGAACATGCTGAGGAGATGACATATCCTCTCTAGCTAGGAATGGCCTGAGGGTCTCCCAGTGGAGTTGGAGGATGTAGTTAGAGGGTTGTTAATATGGATTACTTACCTCTAGGTCCTTCTGAAAAGTGAAGCCCATGCTGAAGTGCCATACACCAGTATTCTCCCTACAGGCTATCAAGGGGACTCCTCTGGTTGCAAAAAGAAGTCAGATTATAGAAGAATCATATAAATCTATGATAAAATGGACCTATTTCTCACTTGATTTATTATCTCAGTAAACATTGTAAATATGAGTCTGAATCACTACTTTCAGCTGTTTCCCCTGCGACCCAACCCTGGATTAAGTGGTTGACAATGAGATGGTATGGCCCATTGTGAGGTTGGTCCAGTATCTTCCCCATCTTTTGTTCTGTTTGGCCGGGATCTCCAACACATTTGTGTTTTGTAGGGTGTTGCTAGATAGACTACAGATCTGTTGTTCAATAATAATCATAATAATAATAACTGGTATTTACATAGGGCCTTTCAAGGAACCCAAGGACGCTTTACAAAGTGACAGGTGGGACATAAAACCAGACAGTCATAAACAAAAAGAACACAAAAATTATAGGGGCCAAAGGCCTTGGTGAACATAAAAGTTTTGAGAGATTATTTGAATGTGACCAAGGTGGGGACGTTGCAGATATCTATGGGGAGAGAGTTCCAGAGGGTGGGGGCTGCCACGCTGAAGGCTCTGTCGCCAAAGTTTTGCAGTTTGGTGCGGGGGATGGAGAGCAGATTCCGGGATGGGTTATGTTGGTGAAGGAGGGATTCAAAGATTCAAAGGGAATCTTTAAAGTCTACTCTAAAATCTCTCAAACCGAGAGGCAATAACTTCATCATAGGCATCCCCTCCTTGTTGTACACACTATCAGTATTCATTTCCTCTCAGTAATGCGGGCGTAAGATAAAAGCTGTCCTTTGGCTCTTTGAAGTCTTGATTGATTCTATGACATTCCCAGTATAATTAGAAATGGCTGTACGAGAATATCAATGCCAAGGATCTCTGAGGTGGCGCGGGAACATCAGTGCTCCAGTCTTTTAACTTTGAACAAAGGACAACGGTGCTATATGTTAACATTATTCCTTCCACAGCTTGACATTTGTTGGATAGTGATACATCAGGGACAAGCTTATTTAACTTTGCCTTTATGTAATAAAGTGATAAAGTCTACATTTAAAAAGAAAGATTGTATCTTCAATTCACTGAGCAAGTAGGGTATTCTCAAGTGTGTCCACCCACATGTAGTTTGGAGAGTTTTTCCCCCCTGCTACTCACTTTTCACACAGTCTAGAGGAGGTGGTGATACAAAATAGACCAGTGATACCCCAATGGAATGCAACCACTTTTATCATTGTAAAACTAATGTAGCTGATATTCACTGGATTGATTCAGGTTCAAAGTAAGTATAAAGTATTTGAATCCTACATATTAAAGGGGCCCTATTATGAAAAATCAACTTTTCCATGTTTTTCAACCCTAAAATGAAATCAGAAAAGACCACCATCTCCCTGTTTCACTTTCTCAGTTTGACACAAATCCTCCCGATAAACGAACGGTTTGCAGAATGTCCACTAAATGACGTCAGCACCGAATTTTCCTGTGCCTTATATGGGTCATCTCGGCTCATTAGAATCGCTCCACCTGTGTGGTCCCGCCCACATAATACCCATACCTGTTGGCTGTCAGTGTGATGTACATACAAACCAGTAAACCAAAATGCCAAAATCAATGGAAAGCGAGTTGGCAGTCCAATTACTGATATTTACTGGCATCGTCGGAGCATCTACGATGGAAATGTGCGCACACGTGTCCGTAAATGTGTGTTTGTGTGTGCGACGCACTTCACCGACAGGAGCTTTGACAACATGGGTTGCTACAGCTCAGGACATGCCTCTAACCTGGGGCTAAAGTTTGGATCAGTACCGACAGTCCGAGAGCCAACCACAGACACTGAAGCGGTAAGTTACTAAATATTATGTAATATGCCGTGTTACAGTTTACCGTTTCTTTCTTAGCATTGGTGTGTTAGCATTGGCGTGTTGCCCAAACCTGTAAAATAACGCTAGACATCAGTTTGCTTGGGAAAGTTTTGTAGCTTGAATGCGGCAGCAAGGGCAGCTGATCTGTGTTTGTTTATACACACCGATGCAAAGACGACGTCACCAAACGTTTGTTTTTGCACCGCTAACGAAGGGATTTTACGAGCTATTGGTGCATCACAACATCAGTTATAGTGAAATAGTAACGTGTTCCACATTTCAGATGTAGTTGTAAACTCTGACTGTCTGTCTGACTGTCTGTCTGCTTACAGAGCAGCAGCTCACATCAGCGTCCCACAGCGACCCACCACAGCAGCTACTGTTGGCAGTCACCTGTCTAGGAGGACTACAGGCTCCTTACCCAAGTAAAGGTGTGTAGCTTCACATGTAGCCTACTTGAGATCAGGTTTAACAGCAACTACTAGTAGTTGTGCAGATGTGTGTTTCTATTATGTGATATCATGGGTTCCATTCCTCCATATAACTCTGTTACAGCTACCCAGGCTACTGTGTCCTGCAAGGACTTTGGTGTTGGCACAGCCATGGTTCCAGACCCGTTTCACAACCACTCCAATAAGGAGACCATCAAAGAGAGCTCGCCTGGACCCGGTAGAGGAGGAGGATACTTTGGAGGGCAGCTCTTCCTTGACTTCAGAAGAGCTTGATATGACCCTGCAGAGTCGGCCACAAACAGTTTGCGTTTGTGTTCTGAGATAACTGTGAACTTCAACTGCTGATTAATTTGACAATAAAGTCTTTACAGTAATTGTAAAATGTGTCATGGTTAATATAACTGAAGTAATGGTCAGGAGGACTGCATAATATGTTGCATAGAGGGATTTATTTTTATAAAACACAATTGATAAACAACTGACTGCTGTATTCCTCTTACGTGTAAAGCACCATAACCAGCTGTATATTTCATGCGTTTTGGAGAGAGAACATTCAGACAGACAGTTCCAACCAGGATGTCCCACCATGCAAACCTCTTCCTCCTCCAGCTGCTGCATCCGTCTTCTTACCTAGTGTGAATCATGATAATCGTCATGTTATGTGAATAATAATCTCAACAGACAACTTGGTGTCTGTTGAGATTATTATTCACATAACATCTCAACAGACAACTTGGTGTAACAAAGTAACATTACCCGTGGTGTCTCCATGCAGCAGACATGTTCGTTGTCTGAAGGCCCACTTAGTCACCTAGATGAATATAGTACAGAATTTGAGCATTTCAACAACAAAACTTGTTAATATGGTAACCTGACGGACTTTGCTGACAAGCTGAGGCGTAAACCTCATGTTTGAATTTTGTAACAGTAAGTTTAGCACGTAATGTTGAGATGGAGCACAATCACGTTTATAAAACACAGCACACAGCCTATAATTCACAATTCAGCACATAATTCTGGAGGACGACATGATACTGACCAAATCCCATTCCTTGTATATCTTTATGTGTAGAGGATCAAGTTTTTAATCCCGTTAATGTGATGTAAACAAACTGCCCGCATACAGGACGCTGTTTTAATCGTGTTTTCATCCGTTTAATGTTCCCCATTTGGAAAACATGCAACTGTGAACTGTCAACAACACGGCACTACTAACGATATTAATTGTTGCCAAAATAGCTCACAGATATGTTACTTATAGAGCGAAGAAAGCAGCATTAGCGTCATCGTGCTTAGCGCTAGCTACGCTAACACACATCGAGTTACCGTCCAAAACGTTACACAGACATGTTAACTAACCATTCAGAAACGTCCTGCTGCATCCGCGGCGTAGAACTTCTACAGGAGCTGGTCCTGGTTCTGGGCCGGAGTCCGGTTCGAAGCGGTACGGCTGGACCGCTGTTAGTTTGTAGCGTAGAACCATAACCATGGCAACAAGCTGGACGCGGACAGCACGGGGCGGAGAGACACAACCACTTCCTCAGTAGGAGCGGGGTCGGGGGTCAACTCGTTAGCATAAGGCTACACCCCGAGGCTACACGTCCAGCTGGTTGGAGAGCCTATCAAACAGCCCACCCAACGCCCCTGCCAAACTGGCCCACAATCCCTGCTAAGCCCAGCCCGCCGCTGCGTCCAAGCCCAGCCCTGCATCCAAGTACTGTGCCCAAAGTTCTTACCAAAGCCCAAAATGGCCGACTCGAAGTCTCTGCAGCAGTTGAAGAGAGAGAGAACGACTGCCAAACAGCGGTTTACCCGATAGGCAAACTCATGGCGAATGAGGAAGTGGAAGCCTTGACTGAGGAGGTGGAGCTCGAAACTACTGCTTAAGAGGACATCAATGCAGATGTGAGAAAAACGGCAGAGGACGTTGGTGTTGTCCAGCAAGTCCTATGGCAAAACTTTGGCTGCTCCGAACTCTCCCTTGCATTGGAGGCAGCTGAGAAAGAGTGCAGGTGGTTGGCAGCAAGCAGACCTAGCCTGAAGTTGAAGGTATACAAACTCAGGCTCAGCAACCTTGAGAGGCTGGTGAAAATGGCAAAAGAGACCATGCGCCAATGGACTCGGTGGGTCCCAGAAGAAGAGCGGCATGATTTCCGGCAGCGGGTCAGGAATGTGGAGAGTTTGTTGCAAGAGTTAACTTCAGACAAAGCTACCCTACTGCAAGTAAAGTTGGAAAACACAGCGGAAAACATACTGATAGACTTGGCGTCCGACACAAACTATATCACTCATGAGGCTGCAATTGAGCTGAACTTGAGGAGTGAGGATGTGACGCTCATAGTCCATGGAGTCGGCGGGATGACAGTGGAGACCAAGCGTTACCTCCTGAAGATCCGGGTCACAACTGCAAAGGGAACCCTGAGGTCTCACCAGCTAGTGTGTTACGGACTTGACAGCATCGCAGAGGTCAATCGCCACGTGCCACCCAAAACACTGCAAAAAATATTTCCTGACGTCCCTCTTCATGAACTGGTCCGTCCCACTAAAATCAAGCTCCTCATCAGCCACAAGGAAGGCCAACTCGTCCCTCAGAAGGTGCGCTCTGTTGGTGACCTTGTCCTGTGGGATGGTCCCCTTTGGAAAACAGTGGGTGGCTCTCATCCAGATCTCATTGAAGATATCAAAGTCACAGCCCATGGCTCTAGAACCCACTTTGCTCACTCCATGCGCACAGCAGCTGTTGAGTATGAAGAGATCACCAGCAAGATCCCAGTTCATCCACCTCAACTCACCCAGGCAGTCACGTCTGCTGCCAACCGCGACTTCATGGACTGGTGGAGGTGAGACAGCATTGGGGCTGCGTGTGAGCCCAGGTGTGGCGGCTGCAGATGTGGAAATGGCCAACCTGGGGGAAAGGAAATGACCATTTCTGAGGAGCGGGAGCTGGAGAAAATAAAGTGTGGACTGACATACATCGATGGAGATCACCACAGCGAGAAACCATACTGGCACCGGCAACATTGCCAGAACAACAGGAGAGCTGTTGCAGCAACATTCCTGAGGACTGAGAAGCAGTTGGCAAAGGAGCCGAAATGGAAGGCGGCCTACAAAGAGCAAGTCTATGAGATGGTCGAGCGGAACGCTGCTGTCAAGCTGTCCAAAGAGGAGTTGGCAAACTGGTCTGGACCCGTGTGGTATATCAGCCACCTGATTGCTCCAAACCCCCACTCTATGACTACACCAGTCCGCCTCGTCTGGAATAGTAGTCAGAAATTCAGAGGCCAGAGCCTGAATGACCTTCTCATCAAGGGTCCAGACGTCCTCAACGACATCCGTGCTGTCCTCATCCGGTTTCGCCAAGGTGTCTTCGCTGCTCTTGGGGACATAAAAAAAATGTATAATTCTGTATGGCTTGAGGACCAGGAAGTACATCTTCATCGCTTCCTGTGGAGAGACTCTGAGGAAGAGGACATCCAGGAATATGCCATCACCAGGGTTAACATAGGCGATAAACCAGCCGGCTGTATCGCCCAAGTCGCCATGCGGGAGACGGCCAATCTGCCAATGTTCTACCATCTTGCAGAGGAGCGTCGAGTGCTGGAGCAAGACGCCTATGTGGACGACATCTTGACCTCGCATGATGACCTGTGCCAGCTCAAGAAAATAACAACCAATGTTGAGGACATTCTGGAGGCCGGAGGATTCTACATGAAGCCATGGGTCTACTCAGGCCAAAGTGGGAGGTCAGAATCAAACCACCTAAAGAAGGAAGAACCCCCAGTGATGGTCCTCCCAAACCAACTCTCTGATGAGAACAATAAAGCCCTGGGCCTTGGGTATGATCCCGAGAGCGACAAGCTTCACTTGATGGTGGCTGTAAACTTCTCCATGAAGAAAAAGAAAATGAGACTCGGAGAAAACTTGTCAAGAGAGGAAGTCAGAGCACAGGCGCCAAACCCACTCACTCGAAGAGAGCTCCTCAGTCAAGTCTCTGGATTGTATGATCCCCTCGGCCTTGCGACACCCGTTAAACGGAAGGGAGCTATCCTGGTGAGGAGGGCTTTCCAGGAAGCAAAGGTCAACTACAGTTCATCAGTGGACACATGGGATGTACCTTTGACTGAGGGCCTCCGTGAAGACGCCATCTGTCTCTTGGAAGACTACGTTGAGCTCAGCCAATTGAAATTCATCAGAGCCCTGACACCACCTGACCCGTGTGCCAAGCCCTGTGGGATCACCTTCTCTGACGGTAGCGAGCGCTCTTATGGTGCCATACTGTACCTCCGGTGGGAGTCACCAGAGGGTGTGACTATACGACTGGTCGAAGCCAAAGCCAGGCTGACACCATTAGACCACAAGGGGGACGCTGTCAAGGCTGAGGTCTGCGGAGCCGTCTATGCTGCTCGTCTGAAGAAGCACTTCCAGAAGCACTGCAGCATACGTGTGGAGAAGTGGTACCACCTGGTTGACAGCCAGACAGTCTTGGGAGCCGTCCAACGCGAAAGCTACGGCTACCAAACATTCTTTGCCAATAGAATTGGGGAAATCCAAGGGAGTACGAATGTCCAGGACTGGTGGTGGATCCCTGGGCCCCTCAACATCGCAGACATTATCTCTAGAGGAGCGAGCCCCAAGGAGCTGGACGAAGGCACAGAGTGGCAACTGGGTCCTAATTTCCTAAGTCTCCAAGAGAGTGAGTGGCCAGTGAAATCCGCTAAAGATATTGCTGTCGAAGCCAGAGAGAACCTCATGCGCATCCAGAAAAAGGCATTCGTTGCTGCCCTGACCCGAGCTGGAGGAAAGCCGGAGCCAAAGTTGGAATCAATCTCAAGCCCCCACAATCTGCGCAGGCCTCCTGCCAGGGCTGCAGTCACAAGCCTGATGGATATCCAGCGGTTCAGCAGCCTAACCAGACTGGAGAAGTCACTCGCACTGGTCTGGAGGGCAGCAAAGAAATTCCTTCATGGCAGAGGCAGGGGAAGACCAAAGTGGGAGGCAGTCCCGTTTGATGGCACCATCACCGTGGCTGAGAGAGGGGACGCCTTCCGAGACCTCTGTCTGACGGCACAAGAAGGAGCTACTTTCCCCAGCACCACAACAGACCGGCTGGTCGTGTACAAGGACGAGGCCAGTGGACTATTGGTATGCGGAGGCAGAATCCAGCACTTCAAGGAAGATGGTTTGGCTGTTCCACTGATTCCCTTTGACACCTGGCTGGGGACTCTGCTTGCACGCCAGAGTCACCAAGAAGGGCATGAAGGAGTTGCTGGGACTCTGCTCAAGATGCGGAAGAAGGCTTGGGTTGTGCAAGGCAGAAGGCTGGCTCAGAAAGTCGTCAACCAGTGCGTCCACTGCAGGAAGGCCAGAGCTCAAGTCTGCCGGGAGGTGATGGGAGACCTGCCAGTGGAGCGATCAGCACCCGCTGCGCCTTTCCAGTTCATGTCAGTTGATCTGTTTGGACCTTACCTGGTGAAGGACGATGTCAAGAGGAGAGTATCCATGAAGGTCTGGGGGGTCATCTTCTGCTGCATGGTAAGCCGGGCCCTGCACGTAGACCTGGTGAACAGTAAGTCCACAGAGAGCTTCCTAATGGCCTACCAGAGATTCACTGCCATCAGGGGCCACCCCGTCAAGGTTTGGTCAGATCCTGGGACCAATTTCATTGGTGCAAAGTCCTTGCTGGAGGATTTGTATAACTTCCTGAAAAGCCAAGACACAGCAAGCCTGGAGGAGTATGCTGCCAAGAATGGGACAAACTGGACATGGAAAGTGCTCCCTGCTGATTCACCGCATCGGAATGGAGCTGCTGAAGCTGCCGTAAAGGTCGCCAAGAGAGCTCTTCAAAGTTTGAGCAAGACGACACATCTTACCTTCAGCGAGTTCCTCACAGCCCTCCAAATGGCAGCTATCCTGGCAAACGAGCGGCCTATTGATGCAAGAGTCCAGAGTCGGGAGGACCGCGTTCAGTACGTGTCACTAAACTCGCTCCTCCTAGGCCAGGCATCTCACAGTGGTGACTTCAAGTCCTTTGATTTCCAGAACTACCCATACAAGCGGCTCAGAGAAATCCAAGGCCAAGTCAACGAGTTTTGGAAAGCATGGTGCCAGCTTGCTGGCCCAAATCTTTTTGTTATATCAAAGTGGCATGCTGCAGAAAGAAATGTCTCTGTTGGTGATGTGTGGCTCTGTGATCAAAATGCTTTGCGTGGGCAGTTTAGACTTGGCCGAGTTGTCACTGTAGCTCCTGACCCAAAGGGTGTTGTTAGAGATGTTAAGGTTCTTGTCATCCTAGGCAACTGTGCCTCAGTCCACCATCAGCAGCCAGTGATCCACTCAGTTTCTAACGACCGGAAAGAGAGGTCTAATGGTGTGGTATTGCGCAGAGATGTCAGATGTCAGACAGGTGCCCCTAGTGGTAAAGATGTTCGTGAAGTTGTTCGCCTTTTCAGTTTTTCAACCTTTCTTACTAATTCAGAAAGCTTGAGTGGGAGGTGTCGCGGCGAACAGCTGTTTGTTAGCTGATATGCGAGGCGCATCCTCGGCTTCCCCGTGACGCGCATAACAACAAGCCAGACTCCGTCTAGGAATATTATATCTTGTATGCACTCACCAGAGCAAGTAGGCACCCGTATCCACCTAGGAACGATCCCAGAGGGTTTTTTTATAATTCGGCATGAGTTCGGCTATAGTTTGGTGCAGTAGTTTCCACTGTTAGAATTAGTTTATGTTTATGCTCGACTGGTGCGCGAGCACGTTAATTGCACACCTGTGTCAAATTAAGCAGGACAGGAGGAGACGCCAAGGGAGAGCACATCAGGTCAGTTCGGGTTTCTCATCGAGCTATCGACAGAGCTGTGCGTGTACCAAAAATCCAAGAGCTGAACGGACAGCCGGTAAGATCATGCTTATTTCTTTTTATAGATACGGCGAGGCACTTGTTGCGCTGGTGAGGCGGTGAGAAATGTGGGAGAAATGTTTGTGATTGTGCTGGATGCTGCTAGTGAGGACATGGGAGAAAATTGGCATTTTTCTACCTGTATACAGCACAGTTAAACTAAGTAGGCCCTATTTCACTGCTAAAACAGTAATGTGGTTTTATAGTGAATATTGCTTTGTAAATATGTGTATTTAGAATTGTTGGATAATTGGTTAGTTGTCTGTTAATTTGTGGATTGGGGGTAGAAACTGCTTAATCAATCATGCCTCCTGTAGTTAAAAATGTATCTTATATTTTGATGCATTTGCACTGAAACAATCCATTTAAAACCTGGTTTAACTTAAAGGTAAAAAGTTAGTTTATTTTCATACACGTTTGATGGTTAAGGCTTTTGATTATTAATTGTGGTATGGTAATTATATTATTAGTGTTAAGGGTTTGATAATAATTAATTGTGTTATATTAATTATTAAAGGTTTAATAATCATGTGCTTTGTGAGTACCTGGTTTTACAGAATGGTAATGGTGTTTGTTTGTCTTTAAGGTTTTTCACCTGGAAAAAAGAGGCTGTAAAAAGAGGCTGTAAAAAAGGCTGTTTCACCTGTTCCCAAGGACTTCTGCAAAATTCTGAAAAGAAAAAAATGAAGAAAAAATAAAAGGGAAAAGAAGGAACAATGGTCTGGTCTTTTGAGTGAAAACCTGTTTAATGTTCAGCGTTGGTGCACCCTTCAAGTGTGGGATTAAGCACAGCAAAGAAGCAAAACACTTGACACTTCTTATAGGATCAATAATACTGTGAGAAGCATGAGACTCCTGGATCCACCCAGCCCTCAAGTGAAAGTTGAGTCATAAGCACTTGACTTGAAGGTGGGGGCAAGTGGGTCCTGATTTGGCTGAAACTTCTTCAAATAAATCCAAAAGAAAAGCTAAAGGCTACAAATCTCTTGACACTTTAAACTGTGTTTTCCGGTCATCTCCAGGATATTCAACACTGAGATTTGTCGAATTATGCATGCTGACGACTTCTTCAGTCATTACATTGTAACACCAATGCTCAGTCATCGTGTAAAGTAAATGTCACAGAAATAATAGTAATTTATGCCTAATTCATTATTTGGATACTGTTACAATGTTGGTTAGCTAAACTGTCTCTATGCTATTTATCCTTACATGTTAATAAATATTTCCCATTGTGTGTGATAAACAGTAGAAAAAAAGGGAAAAAAATGATTCAGGATGATTTCATAAAATTACTGCATTTTGCTTGAAAGAACGTTTATCTATTAAAAGTGAAGATCATCTTTGTTTGCATTTCCATTCTGACATCCTACAGCACAATGAGTTTCTCTCTGTACTGCTACTTTTCATGCGAGAGTCTCGTCATGCTGATCTCCACATGCCAAAAAAGCACTGCTGAGCAATTCACAGTTCAGCCAATCTGGCAGACGAAGGGTTTCACTGATTTATTAGAATATCGTAGCTCTTCCCAGACCAACCATGGTTCTGAGACTATACACAGTGGGGGAGGGTGTCAGCAACTACAACAGGATGTTCCTTAGTTGAACCTAAGAAGGTGCAAAAGGAGTGTATGGTACACTGTGTGTGTTAATTAGCAGCAGCAGGGGATGACTACATATCTGTCCTGGATGTGGAAAGAAAAAGGCACAGAAAGGGACCGACTTCAACGTCCTGCACATGCGTCGTTCCTCCTCACCACTCAAACCACACAACAGCACATTAGCTGTTAGCTGGCAAACTGAGAAAAAACAACTCAGCATGAACATCCCAATCTCTCAGGCATTAAATCAAAGATGGCACCAGATTTTCCTCCTGAACCCCTGATTAGACTTAAATTGGCTCACAGTTGCTGCTAGTTGCCGAAGGCAATGTAAATGGAGGGACTCATGTGCCAACCTTAATTTTATATGGTTTGTTTTGTGAAAGAACCAACAAATCTTTAAAGTGACACTTGCATTACATCATTTAATTTCCCACTTTATGTGGAGGGTTATAGCCAAAAATACTTGTTTAAGTAACCTGCAAAAACAACAAGTAAAACGCTTCTTTTACGGTGGTGTAGTGATTAGCACTGTCGCCTCAAAGCGAGAAGGTCCTGGGCTCGGGTTTCTTCTGTTACCCCTTTTCCACCAACGCGAACCTAGTTCAGGAACCGGGCCGGTGCCCGTGCTGGTTCGCAGTTGGTTCAACTTGCGAACCTTCTGAGAACCTGTTTGCGTTTCCACCGGCTAGAGAGCCCAGAGAGCCACGTCATTACGTCACTGTATACGTCTGAGGTTTCCCCGCAGCGCTCATTTCAAGCATAGCAGACATGTTTCTTCAGAAAAAGTGTTTATTTTGGCAAATAACACAATAACAATAAAATACACAAAATAATAAAATCACAACATTTTTTTTAAAGTGTAGAACAGTGTGTGATCAATAGATCGGTTTGATGTTTAGTCATCTGCAGGTTGGACCTCCGTTTAATATCGCCGATGTCCGACAGCTCTACAAACACAAACCAGAGAACAGCGGTTTAATCACAAACGTGTCCACGACGCTGCGAACACAGATGTTATGTTACGTTGGTAGTTGGTAACGTTTAGTGAGCCAACGGCAGTCAGAAAGTGGCAACAACAACGTTGTTGTTAGCAATATCACGCTAGCTGGAACTTGATTGTTTCAACTTGAAACGAGTTGAAACAATTTTAAAATCCCCCGTTCCCCCGTTGCCTCGAGCGTTAACCCCGCCCCCAGCCCCTAACGTAAGCAAGACCTTCTTCCGGGGCCGGTTCCAGCCCAGCAAGGAGTTGGGGCCGCTCGGGAACCAGTTTTCCTGGCTGAGAGCCGGCTCTTTGTCTGTGGAAACAGGAAGAACTGGTTCGCGATTGGGCACCGGCTCCGAACCGACCCTCAAAATGCCTCGGTGGAAAAGGGCCATGTGTGGAGTTTGCATGTTCTCCCCATCTTGGTGTGGGTTCTCTTCGTGTTCCCCGGCTTCCTCCCACAGTCCAAAGACATGCAGAATGGGGACTTGCCTGTCTCTATGGGCCCTAGTTTTGTGGCGCAGCGAAGGGTGGCGCAGGGTGGCGGAGCAATGCAAGTTTCCACCAGCGCGGCCTTGCGCACAGTCAGTTTGGCAGTTTGGTGGATCGCCTGCGTCAAGATGGGTGTGGCGGCGCAGCAGGGGGAGGCGTCACAGATTCAGCTTGGTGCAGCGGGAGTTTCGTGGCAAAAAGCCTCGCCGAGACGGCGCCGAAAGCCCACCAGCTCCAACCTGGTCTACTCTTGGCGCAAGGCGAATTACAGCTGGTGGAGTGGCAGTTTGGCTCATTGGTGCGCAGTGCGCACACGTCACCAAGACCTCACAGGCAGGTTTCCACAGTTCCAGGCACATCGAGGGCGACTGTGGCTCAGTTGGTAGAGCGGGTTGGCCAATGTTCGGAGGGTCGGCGGTTCGATCCCCGCCCTTGTCACTGTGTCATGGTCGTTATGTCCTTGGGCAAGACACTTCACCCAGCTTGCCTCGTGTGAATGTGTATGAGGGGCCGTAGGCGCAGAATGGCAGCCATGCTTCCGTCAGTCTGCCCCAGGGCAGCTGTGGCTACTATCGTAGTTTACCACCACCGGTATGACTGTGTGTGAATTAATGGAACCTGGAACCCTGTCAGAGCGCTTTGAGTGTCTTGAAAAGCGCCATATAAATCCAATCCATTATTATTATTATTTAAATGCAATAAATAATCACAACAAACATTATTTAATACAACTAATTGAATCAACACGTGAATTTATATCTATATAGATTGTCCCGTCACATCTGACGTCAGATCAAAGGCGGATGGCACGCATAACGGAAACTCAGCCTGACTGAATTAACACAGCTGAAACTTGGACCTCTCGGATCAAAACATCAGTTTCATCCTGGGAAAAGTTTGGCCGTCTGGCGCTGCTGCTGCTGCTGTCTTCTGTCCAGCGCCGCCGCTAGCCATTTTGGTGCCCTAAGCAGAATTCCTTTATGATGGCCCCCCCTACCCGAAAAAAAAACAGTGAAGGTCCGAAGGTCTTAGGAGGTAGAGCGTTCGGCTGGCAACCGCAAGATTGCCGGTTCGATCCCCTGCTCCTCCTAGCTGAGTGCCTGGTGTCCCTGAGCAAGACACCTCACCCCAATTGCTCCTGACGAGCTGGCTGTCGCCCTGCGTGGTTGACTCCGCCGTCAGTGTGTGAATGTGTGAGTGAATGGGTGAATGACAGTCATTCCTGTAAAGCGCTTTGGAGAAAAGCGCTATATAAATGAGGCCATTTCTTTTGCTGCATGTCACACCTCCCTCTCTCTCTCCTGTTTTTAATATCTATCCACTGCTAATAAAATGCGTCTATGCCTGAAAAAATCGTAAAAAAAAAAAAAATACAGCAACTCGTGCCTAGTCTGAGGTCTCGCGCCTCGGCAGCCTGTTGTCCTTGTCCGTGGAGGAACGCGCAACTTTGCCGCGAGCTGGAACCGGAGTTGGGGCTGCAGCTGGTCTGAGCGGCGCGCGAGGTCCCGGTGTCCCGCCATTCTGGTGTTGGAGGGGGAATCCGGTGCAGCTGTGGAGCGCAGATGATGAAGACGGTGATGATGATGATGAATGGCCCGGCCGGCTCGTGCAGGCACCGGGTTCTCGCCACCATTATGTCTACTGCTGTGCGCCCTGACCCTGTTTTGTGATAGACATGCCTAAAATGTGCCTACAATTTCTATAGTGATATATTATTGGCATTATAATTATTATGACTATGATGATTTTTCATAATATTTTTGGTGCCCCCTCAGCACTTGGTGCCCTACGCACAGCGCGTGATGCGCGTGGTGGGAGCGGTGGCGCTGCTTCTGTTATTGGGTTGTCAAGTGACGAAACTTGCACTGCACCTCGCCTTGGCGCATTAAAGGTGAGGAGAGGAGCTCATTTGATTGGTGAAGATCTGAATCGGCTGTGTTAATCCCACTCCACGCTTTGTCTCCTCCTCGTCTCCCACTCACGCCTTCTCTCCTGCCACTTGCGTGGGAAGGCGTGACGGGAGGCGTGACGGGAGGTGTGACGGGAGGCGTGCCTGCGCCCGACTTCGCCGTGCACGAAACTTGCAAAGTCCAGGCGGACACACCCCGTCAGCATGGCGCAGGTGCGCTGCGCCCCGACTGCGCCTGGTCTACGAAACTAGGGCCCTACATGTCAGCCCTGTGACAGACTGGTTACCTGTCCAGGTGTACCCTGCCTTCGCCCTATGTCAGCTGGAATCCCCCCCCCCCCTCGAATACAGGATAAGTGATAAGTGGTTGATGTTGGATGTATTTTCACATTTGATTATTTCCCTTCAGCTCAATTTTCTGTAAACGTTATCCCCATACAGCTGAAGCTATGTAAATAAATCATAATCTTGTGCTGAAATTGAAATTTAGTCTGATTTGATTTTAGTATGGGTTTGATTAGCTAGAATTGATGTAAACACATTATTTCACTTATGGAGTTCATCTAATTTGGAGTTATTATGGAGAAGTTGCCATAATGAGTAAAACAAGCTTCCTCGATGTGTTTGTGTTCTTTCCAGGCCGCAACCTCTGGTTCTAAAAAGTGAAGCCAAAAAGAAGTGTCCTGAACTTGCATTCTCTCTGCTGGCCATCAGGGGGCGACTCCTATTGTTGCAAAAAGAAGTTTGATTGCGTGGGAGTCAATGAAAAAATGACCCTACTTCTCACTTGATTTATTATCTCAGCAAACATTGTAAACATGAGTTTATGGTCTCAATCTCTAGGGCGGGGCTACGTTGTGATTGACAGGTCACTACTCCTTTCCCTCTGTACTGTAATGTAACGAAGCTTTAAAGGATTACCATAGCCTGGATGACTGAGAACCTTCACAGACATGTTTAACTCAACGCTGTAGCATTTTAAAATTAAAGCCCTGTTGTGTCTTTCTGCAGACAGAATCCCCTCATTTGTTAACACAAAGCTTTTATTCTGATTCTTTATTTTTATTCTGCAGGACTTTGTGCAAAATTCAGCGACTTGCACGGCTCCATAAATGAATACAGTACCAGCTTTTAATTGTGGATTGTTAATCTTATTTACAAATGAGCTTGTTAATCCTTTTTTTCTGTCTGGAGAAAATATAAATGACATTTATAATAAAACATAGAAAGAAGGACTGGCAGCAGAGGCGCTGTCTGTGTGAACACGTCAGTTCTTCGAGGCAGCTGTCACACGCTGCTCAAGCAGGCAGTTTGTTACATGTGTAATGTTGTCGTTCCAGTTACTAACAGGCTTGCTTGTAATCCATTTTTATTTCTGTTTTTAGTCGAGCTAGACCAGAGAATATGTGGTAACAACAGATCTGGGATGCTGTTTTGTCCTCATTGCTTTCATTCTTATTTACTGGAAAAAATTAGCCCCAGTGAATTTTTTGAGTGAGTGATCACAAAATATATTTTTAAATGCTACATTATTAGAAACTGATCATATTTATCTGTGCTCTTCAGTTGCCCACTGATCATAATTTTGATTGAATAAAAACTAATTTCTGATGTCCAATATTATAAATCTGTCCACTTCTGATCAGACAACCAGACGCATGGTCATACCATGTCCGAAGAGATCCTTAGGGTGTTTTCACATAGTCCTCTTGAAACAAACTGAACTCCCATTAAAGTGGACCAACAAGTAGACCAGCAGAAAAGGGACCCAGTCGTTTGAAGGAGATGTTTTCACATTAATATAAAATTGTTATTTTAGAGGAAATTAATGAGAACGTTTTTTTCTGCGTGGAAGCGACACTAAACATCACATCATTGAATGGGAAATAATTCACTTGAATGAATGAACTATAGTTTGAACAGGAGCAGAGCTGAGGCCCCATCAGAGCTGAGTTGGGCCAGAATCAGAACTGAGTCCTCTTTCAATGAATCAACAATGTGAACACAAATAGTCCTTTTTCTGCTGGTCCACTTTTCCGTCCACTTTAAGGGGACTGAGGTTGGTTTGTTAAAAGAGGACTATGTGAAAACACCCTTAGTCACACTCTGATGACACCAGCAACCATGGTAGCCTGGAACAACCAGTTATACCCCCACAATATGGAATGAGGAAAGACGTTTAGGTTACATAACAATTAATGTTGTCATCATTTAAAATATATTAATCCTTTGAATGGCAGAGAGATATTGCAAGTGGTGGCAGACCTGCTTACCAACTCCACATTGACGACATATTTGGCAGGTGCTGATGTTAATTTTAAGCTGAGCCACATCATGAATGTATTACACAATACATTATCACACATCCGAGTCATATGTTAAACAAATGAATACTTTATATGCCGTGCAAGGAAGAAAGACAGCTTTAAATGTAAATTTGGTGCAAACATCCCTTTGATATTATGGCTTTGAAGGCATTTCAGAGCCTCCTCAGCTGCAACGGCAGACACATCTCTTACTTGTCTTATTTCTGACCTCTGATGTAACAGCAAAGATCCACATATGACGTTGTATAACGTATTTATACGTTCAATCTCATGTTCAATCTCTCTGTGCACTTTTGTCAGCAGAATGAAAAACATACTACTCTCTGTTACACCTTAATATTTTTTCTTTTTTTTCTTCTTCTGCTCTTCTAAAGGACGATAATGGGAAAGCACACTGGTTACCACATGAACACCATGGTGTGTTCTATTTCAGGCTTTCAAAGATTATGTTTTTCGAAGAAGGGTCAAGTGCACCCACTGGCATTAAAATGCAGCTATGGAACAGCTGGAGGCAGAATTACTGAAGTTTACCAGGCGATCCTTTATGAAGTCCCTCAGTCTGTTTTTCTCCCAACTGTCCTCAAGCTACACTGAATTAAATGGCTTCCACATATTAGTATAATAATACATAGGAATAACATCCATTGTCTACCACTTTATCCTGTATTCAGAGTGGCGGGGGGGCTGGAGCCGATCCCAGCTGTCATTGGGCGAAGGTACGCCAGTCTATCACAGGGCCAACATGTAGAGACAAACAACCAATCACACCTACAGGCAATTTAGAGTCATCAATTAACCTATCCCCATCCTGCATGTCTCTGTGGGAGGAAACCAGAGAACCCACGCTTACACGGGGAGAACATGCAAACTCCACACACAAGGAACCCAAACCCGACCCGGGAATCGAACCCGGGACCCTCTCGCTGTGAGGCGACAGTGCTACCCACTACACCACCGTGCAGCCTAGGAATAAAATATTTCATGATTTGTTGGGGCAACTGAGTGAATTATTGCATTTTTTTTATATTTTTTACTTTAAATTTTTGTTCTCAAGGGTAACAAAAAGGAATACAAAAAGAAAACAGAGCACAGGAGATTAACAACACAGCATAATATGGATATATGGATATATAATGTGAATATACAAGCCTATAATATGTGAAAAAAAAAGTGTCTGGGTTACATGGGGTATTAAAAAAGGGTCTGTAAGGTCCTTTGTGTTCATGGTGGTCCCTAAAATGTGGTAGTCCCTGTGTCCTTGACACAGATTTAGTCAAGCCAGAGTATACATGTTGTCAAGGGGACTGCAAATTCCGAGTAGTGGAGAAATCTCACTTTGAAATGTATTTAAAGTAGTGTTATTCTATGTCCATCAGCACCATGGTCGTCGCCACCACATAGAAAATACAGAATATTTGAAACCACTGTATAGGGTTGTATGCTATTTTCAAATATTATTGATACATGTAGTGGTGGCTGTAAACGGTACGGTGGGCGGGGTTTGACTGCTTAGGACCGCCCTCCCCCCTCGCATGTGCTTCTCCTCCGCTCTGTGACACCGCCCCCTCCTCCTCTCCTGTTATGAAAGCGGAGCAGTGGGGGTGTGACGTCGCTCTGCGGCTTAAAGTGGAATTGCTCCCACACTGGAAGTCTTGGGGCGCTGATGTCAAGAACGAGTCTTGAGTCGTCGCTGGAAAGCGGTCGAGCGCCGTTTGTGGAGGATGAGATAACTGACGGGGAAAGACAGGTCCTCTGTTGTGTGGATCTCAATTAAACCTGTTAAATGTGCCTTTTCATGCATATGGAAGATAACACATCTCTTTTAGTCTTAAAATAAGTCTTCTTGGGCTCTGAGGGAATGGCCGCCCCATCTCACAGTGGACCGAGCCCCACTGAAACACGCCTGTCCACAACAGCAGCTGGTTCCATAGAATCAAGGCACTATCAGTGACAGTAACCCTGTCAGTATTCAGGGAAGAGAATACGTACGACCTGTTGCCAGATTAATCCCACTTCCTGGGATCACAGATTGAAGAAAATGTACGTATTTGCTGCACAAATCCGGGGGCGGCTGTCACAAACTCCAAGGCTGAGATCTCCAAAGAGGAAACTCCAAGATGGAGATGTGAGCACCTCCCACCGTTCCTCCCACTTTACAAATAGAGGCCCAGTTGAGGCCTTCCCCCTTTTCCTTTGTCTCCAGACTCTGTGTGTGTGTGCTGGTGGTGCTCACCTGAGTTTGCCATGCGTGTTTGACTTCAGCTCATTGTAAGTAAATCTAAACTTATTTGAACGCATTAAGGTTAAGGTCAATGTTTAAGTTTCAAGTATTTTAACATGCCTAAGTTTAACGAGAATCATTTGGTTTGATGTGTTTATGGATAATGAACTTAAAGGATTGATTGTATTCTAATTTAATGGTATTTCGTTATATTTATCAGGCATGAATTACTTGTTTCCTTTCTTTCTTTTCTTTGTTTTAGAACCATGGCACTCGGTGACACCACCCCCTCAATTCAAACGTTAAACCAAATAAACAGAGATTAAGTGCAAAGCAACTTCTGTATCCTGGTGGTTTGTGTGGCTCCAGTCTGAACCTCCACAACATGGTTCCTGGTGGCGAGGGACAACTGTCCATGAGCAATTAAAGGCAACAATTGACCAAGGCTAGAAATAGCCACACTCTGCAGGAAAGCCAACATTCATGTGCCTTAAACTTGCATTCTCTCTGCTGGCCATCAGGGGGTGACTCCTTTGGTTGCAAAAATAAGTCTGATTGCATGGAAGTCAATGAGGAAATGACCCTACCTAAACATGAGTTTATGTCTCAATCTCTACTTCCAAGTCCTCTTCAACCCAGCATGATGTTCATTTAGTACATTATGGTCCATTTAGAGTCACCTCGCTACCAATGCAATTAGCTGCTAAGATGACTTCAACACGTAGCTGTAAAGTTGCCTTTGAATCATGAAGCTTCACACCAGAATCCAGATGGATCCAGATGCAGTAAGGGTGCTGCTTGGGTGCCGCTTGTGATCATAAGATCCACCACAGTTCAATTTTGGTCACTTCCTTCACTAGTTGCAAAGATTCCAAGATGTTGATGGTCAAAATGCTTCAAATCTGTAGTTGACAAATCAACACGTGTTGTCACGACAACTTGACTTATGTTCAGTCTTTTCCACAATGAACAATTTGAGTGAAACAGAAAAACTCAATGGTACTGTATGTTGGATCAAGTTGGGGGGAAAAAAACAGTTAAGAAGTTGTTGAAGAGGTTGACATCCTTGTAGGATATTTTCAAAATAAAGGTTGTGATATTTATATAAATAATGAAGCAGCAAGTAAAGCGGCCTTTGTAAGTAACTAAGTACAGTATTTACTACTTAAAATGTTCTGTTGAAAGAAAATAGGAAGTAAATGTGCATACACTAGAAAATCAAATGGGGGGGGGGGGGGGGGGATCAAATCCATATATACTCCCCCAGCATGACACAGAAGAAGTCGGGAGTGAATTTGCAGCTCAATCTGCAGTAGCTGATGTCTTCTCTGACAAACATTCATGAATGTTTTTCTTACTCATTCTGTATTGTGCTAACTTCCAACTTCCATCAACCTCCCACAGATCCCACTGTTGTGTGTGTAGAAAGTAAAACATTGTTTCCTTTTTATGTTTGTTGACTTTATTTGAAAAGTATTGAAGCGGTAACCCTTTCTCTTTGCCACACTGGACTTGCACATTTGGTAAAGGAAGCAAACTAAGGAAATTACCAAAATGCATTGTTTTGTTTTTCATCCCCAACCAGTTAGAAAATGTTATATCTGGGCTTTGCATGTCACATGCATAAAAATGCAGACATGACATCTTTATGTGCCATTCTTTTTTTTAATACCTCATTAAACCTTTTTTTTTTCCTAGAGAGATTCAAATGCATTATCGTGAGCACGCTGCGGTTGGGTGCAGTTGTTGAAAGTAGTCCAGGAGCAGGTGAGTTTGTCGCCAAGATGGCGGACGGCTGGAACGCAGAGCGCAGAGCTTGGAGTTGGTGGGCAGTGAACCTGGATAAAGAGGGAGAGACAATTCGTGAAACAATGAAGGACAATCAAAGGTGAGAATGAGAATTAGCTGTGAAGTTGACCTCAAGTTATGGAAGCTGTTCAAAGTTTGGCACCAGAACCCAGATGGAGCCGGATTCAGTGAGGTCGCCGTTCTGCTGCTTGTTTGTGTTTTGTCCCCTCAACATTAGTAGGCTACTTAGTGTATGTATGTATATATATATATATATATATATATATATATATATATATATATATATATATATTTATTGATATTTGTCTGTGAAGCAGATGAGTATGTGTCTGTCATATTTACTCATGTGGGTTTAGTTGTTTTAAACCGTGGAGACGATGTGGAAGTTGGAGACAATTAGTTAAATGAGTTAATGCTTCATTTCATCCTTAAACGTATCTTTGATGGTTATTTTATTGATTTAATGTGCTAATTAATACAGACACCTTTTATATGTATAACAGTCTGTGGATTATTGTCTTGTCTGAATATCTACACCGGAATATATCTTTGAAAGAGTTTGAGGGACTTTTGACTGCAGTAGACATCTGAATAATCATCTGTGTTTCCTCTTTATCATCAGTGTCAATGTGCAGAAGGACAGAAAACATGAGTCTGTGGTCTCAGACAGCCTCACCTCTGCCTCCAGAGTCTCAGCACAGAAGGGAAAAGCCAAGAAGACTAACTTGTGGCGTCAACGCTTCTGCAACAAGGTCGGTCTGTCAGAGCTGCAGATTACAACAGTAACCTCTGAGCAAACTGGTGCAGGCATCATCCAGACCAAACAGCCGGCTGCTGTAGAAGAAGATGTGGTAGAAGACAGATGTTCCGTCCTGTGTCGCTGGAAATGAGTAAGAGATACTTTTACTGTTTTAACACATATTATATTAATGTTCCTGTTATGTTGTTTACCTGCCTTAACCTCATTGTTGTGACCAAACAGTAGAATAACCATCCGTGTTTTCTTTCATCACTAGTGTCCACACTGCAGAAGAGGCAGAGAAAGACGCTGGCGTCCAGGAGGCTTCACACCAATCAAAGGTTGGTGTGAAGCTGAAGCTGGAAAGAAGAAGAAGGTTCCTCTGTGGCGTAGACGCCTTTTCTTATTCTGCAGGAAGAAGCAGAAGAAGAAGGTGAATGCTCCAACTGAGACGGATGCAGCAAAGGAAAGCCCTCCACCTGAGACCCCAGAGGCCCAGACAGGAGGTCATGGTGGGAACATCATTCCCCTCAACCAGCAGACAATCACTGCAGTTGTGGCACCGAGGAGTTGACCCATAAAGGGCTCCTTCTCCACGCTGCCAAAGTGAGTAACATCACCCTTCATCACAGTAGAGTTGAGCGTCACCTCCTCCTGTCTCCCTCTGCCAACATGTGGTCTGACCCTCTTCCCTCCTCAACCTCGTTCCTGTTCACTGTGTGCTGATCCTCCAGCTGCAGAGGTTCAGGTTCACCCTGTCATTCCGGCTGGAGAAGGTGGACTCCCCTGTTGTCCTCTCGAGGGTGCTGAGGCTGAAGTCTGATCAGGTAAAGATGATGTTCAGTGAAAAAAATGCAACTAAAGAGATTGTAGAGTAAAGACTGCTGTCAAATCCAACATGTCTTTTTGTGAAGCTCACTGTTGGTAACTGTGTAAATGGTAAATGGCCTCATTTATATAGCGCTTTTCTCCAAAGCGCATTACAGGAATGACTGTCACTCACCCATTCACTCACGCATTCACACACTGACGGCGGAGTCAACCACGCAGGGTGACAGCCAGCTCGTCAGGAGCAATTGGGGTGAGGTGTCTTGCTCAGGGACACCAGGCACTCAGCTAGGAGGAGCCGAGGATCGAACCAGCAATCTTGCGGTTGCCAGCCGAACGCTCTACCTCCTGAGCTAAACTGTGTGCTTCTCTAGGAGACGGCTTGCTTCTCCCTGGTGAGCATCGTCAGCCACCAGGGCTCCTCAGCTCAGCCTGGTAAGTGTCTGGCTGCGTTTGGTGTCGCACCTGTTGAAAATGAGTCGACTTTCAAGGTCACACTCGAGGTCACGACCCACTTCTTCTTCAGACACACCGTTAACAAACGTGTTCCCATCCTCTCAGGCCACTTCTTCTGCGACGGGGTCTACAGAGGTGGCGACTGCTACCTGGACTCAAGAGGGAAGAACCGGATTGTGGCTCCACCTCCACTATGATGCTGCTCAACATTGAATGCTGTCTGGTCTACGGGGACATTTGGAGACTGATCCATCTAAACGTGGCTGTGTCTGCCACCATGGACGACGACTGTAACATTACTACTGTAAATATTACCAACACCAAATGCAGATGGAACCCAGGAGTCTGGTCTGCTCGAGATTTCTGCCTGAAGTCTTTAAGGCAGTTTTATCTCGCCATTGTAACGCTTGCTCCTGGGTGATGTTGGGACTCGGAAGATCCATTGACTCTGTTTGGAAAGTGTCCTGAGATTTGTTGTGATATGACACTATAAATTAAATTGAAATAATGTAATTTTCACAAACAACATGAAACAGAAATTCAAGAATAACGTTTGACCTTTTAGTTCACAGTATCAATTAGATCACAGCCAAGTTATTTCATTAAGTTGTATTTATTCTAGAATGATAAAAATCTGATTTGAAGATTCAAAAATTAGGTGGTTACGTAAAGAACCTTCCGCTTCAGTATCTATTGACGTGGTTCTGCGGCGGAGAAACTACAATAATGGACTACAAAAAGTGCATCGTCCGCTTCTCCCCATGTTGGTTTTATGAATGGCTCGGCTTCAGGTCCAGCAGCTCCTCCTTCCTGTTTGACGTTTGTTGTATTGACATTTAATTTGTTCATTGGTTTTAGTTTCATTTTTTGTGAAAAATTTGTAACATGATTGAAATATATAAATACAAATACCATTAAGTTATTATCACTGTCCACACACATGTATCAACACAATTCCAATTACTATATGACTGCATGAAAATAATTGGGGAGGACCCCCAGACCCCCAGCCTAAACAGGACCCCTGTATGAAATGCTGCTGACACCCCTGGTCAGCACAATTCTTTTCTTTTTTTTGTCATTTAAATTTTTATTGAACTTTTAAGAAACATACAAACAAGTACAGGTTCAAGATACCCATGCTTTCTTTTGTGTGTTTTGGTGCTGACATCCTCTCACATACAAAAAGGAGCAATTATGAAATCCAAACAAACATGACACATAAGAAATCCACATGAAAAGGAACCGAGTCCACCAAATAAATGGTACAGGATGCTACATTTAGTCTCTGGTCTGCTTTGTGTAACTCCAAAAAAGTTCCCAAGAGCTTATCCCGTCTTCCTCTTTGTCTTTCAGCCTACAGAGCATAGCTTCATAGGATGCTGTCTCCACCATTGCACCCCACCACTCCCTCAGATTAGGAGACACCGCCGTCTTCCAATGTCTTAGAATCACTCTGGAAGCTGTAATCAGGCCCACCATGATAACAGAAATGTTCCTTTAGATATATTTGGTAATTGAGACCTGTTCCCTAGAAGACACATAACAGGAGTCAAGGGGACTGCTGAACCACACCATTCACTCAGGAAGTCCACAACTTCTACCCAGAATGGAGCCACCAATGTACACTCCCATATACAGTGCAAAAAGGTTCCCAGTCCTGTTTTACATTTCCAACACTTATTGTCATTCATCAATTTAATTCTATGTAATCTCACAGGAGTGTGGTAATATCTGTGTATAATCTTGTACTGTGTGAACTTTCCTCGCACCTCTTTTACATACTTCCCACAGCCTGCCAACGTATCCAGCCACTTCTCCTGAGCAATATTTGTTCTCAGGTCCCTCTGCCATAGCAACTTCACATTACTGCACTCCTCACTTACTGAAAAATGTGTTAATTTGTAAAATTGTGAAGCTGTACAGCATTCCAGTGGCATATTCATATAGTCCATAATAGAATTCTCTGAGGAGTTACTAGTTCGAGATTTTACACAATCCCTGATTTGTAAGTACTTCCAAAAATGTTGTTTCCCTTCAAGTTTAAAATGACTAATTATTCCTCATAAGACATAAATTGTCCATTTTTGTATAGATCTCCTATTGTACATATACCTCTTGAATGCCACTGCTTCCAGTACACCTAGATTTTACCAATATGAATGGCAGGATTAAACCATAATGAAGCGTATGGCTGTACATGGTGTGAAACCTTATACATTTGGTATGCTTTGGCCCATACTTTCCTAGAGTGGACTAGCACTGGACTTTTTATGTCGGTCAGCACAATTCTTAATCAAAAATGATCCAAACAAAGTCTAAAAAAAGTAACTACTGTTGTAAGTGCAGAACTTGCAGAGAACATTGCCTTTAAGCATTAACTATCCTGCCATTGAGTGATGTTGCCATTTTGCAGAGTGGTAGATATTAGAAAAACAAAGATATGTAAGGTCACCGTGTACTTCAAACAGTGAAGCACAAAGACAAATACTGTGAAACCTTATAATAAATGCCTAAATGTCATTAGAGTAAATGAAAGAGGCTGGAACATTAAATTGCTTTGCAGTGACCCAGTGTTGACTTGGATGCTCACTTTCAAGTTTGTTCTCCAGTGAAAAACAGGACGGTGTTGCATCAGTATGCTCAGTGCAGGAACTACACCATTTAAACACTGACCATAAATGCTGTCTGCCAGGAGATGGATGTGAGTGATGAAGACAGACCAGAGAGGGGGATGTGACAACACACTCTCTAAAACCCTCCATTAGCCGTCTCGAGAGGAGAACGAAAACAGACTGTGTGTGTGTGTGTGTGTGTTACAAGCAAAGATCCAGTCTGACTTGTGTTTAAATGTGTAGGACTGCTCGCAAAATTTCTCTCAACTTGTTATATAATCCAATTTTTTTATAAAACATGAACATGTTGATAGTCTGGCAACCAGCATCAAAGTCTTGGTTCCATCCATTGTCTACCGCATATCCTGTATTTAGGGTCGCAGGAGGCCGATCCCAGCTGTCATTGGGCGAAGGCAGGGTTCACCCTGGACAGGACGCCAGTCTATCGCAGGGCCGACATGTAGAGACAGACAACCATTAACACTCACATTCACACCCAGTGGAATCTTTGGACTGTGGGAGGAAGCCGGAGAACCCGGAGAGAACCAACGCTTACGCTGTGCAGCTCTCAAAGACTTGGTTGCCCAATTTTATTTTATTTCAGCACAAAAAGAGATTCTTTAAATCAAATGATTATTTCTTTCCATACAGGTCTGTATGGAAATTAATTAGTCTGCATTAATTAGTCTGCATTTTAAAATATACGAGGCCCTCTCCAGCTTTATTTATTCTATTTATTATAATAAAAAAAAAAACTCATAATGATGTTAAAGTAATACTAGACTAAAATATCTCAACAACTGGATGGATTGGTATGAAATTTTGTATAGCGATGCTCTCCGTTCTGATGTTGCTCATCCCCTGACTTTTGTCCTATGCTATCAGGGAACTGCCCATTGTTTTGATGGCCCAATAGTTTGAAAAAAAGACCCTTCGGACTGAAAGCCCATTTATCCAACAGCCCCTTATTCCAAAAACAAATGCTCATTGTACTCAGAAAGCACAATCTCTGTGCAACAGACATACGCAATTGTTGATTTTTTAAAATGCAAAATAACATCATTAGGCTGACCTGTTTTTTTTCCTGCCATGGCGAAGGCATGACCTACTCTGCTCTTCCTTTCTTAGGCTACTACTGGTTGCCTTTATTGGTTTGCTTGGTTAGGTTAAAGGCCTTTGCACACATTGTTTTAAAGGTTTTTTCCATCCGTCATCAGTTAAAATTTGTTACGCACTTTGGTCTTCTTTCTGATGTGTGGTCCCAGTAGTGCTGCAAACTGGACCACTGTTAGAATTGGCTTTTACTAGTGATGTCCAAATGAAGCTTCATGAAGCATTTTCTTTATTTTCTGAGCCCAATAGATGGCGCTCTCTGCTCAACAAAGGGTTGAAAGCAATGGCAATATATCGGCCTTCAACCCTGTACTGTTCTCCCTGCACGTTAGGCACTTCCAGTACGTTATTGCAGTTTAACAGCAAGCCAAACTCAGGTATAACACTGCTACACTTGAGCCAGGATCCGAGCATCTTGCTCCCTTTATTTCCTTTCGTATGATATACCAAGAGTGAAACTGCGAATACAAACAATAATAAAACTGTAATAAACAGTTAGTACAATAAGCTAAAAAAACTATGCACCAAAACGAGAGCTTGCGCTTATTAAACATAGGCTAATACGCCGTCTTATGCAACACACATTTTACATCGGCTAATCCTTAACTTTTCACTGAGCAAACAAACATCACATTTTTGCAACAAGCCCTCCAACTCATACGACCAAATAGGTCGTGTGTCACGTCCTCAAATACGACCTCTGGGAGCGTATTGCGGAGATTCTTCCGCAACGACAGTAGTGGTTAAGGTTAGGGTTAGGTCGACGTGTGGGGGGGGTCTCTGCCGATGATTGACGGGGGGCGATCGTCCACGCACGCGCGGGGGGGGGGGGGGGGGGGGGGGTAGGTTTAGGTCGACGTGTGGGGGGGGTCTCTGCCGATGATTGACGGGGGGCGATCGTCTGAGACACCGGAGTGTCGATATTTACTTGACCGCTAGAGGGCGCACTATTTTGAAACGTAACATATGGTCGTAATTCGGTGCTTGACACACGACCTATGTGGTCGTTTTCTCGAGGAGGACAGTCTGCATTTTTGAGCGCTATACGTTACCTCAGATATTCGTTTAATTTATACAAAAAGTACTGCATTTAGAACTTACAGCCATTGCTTTCGTGAGCGTGAGAAGGGAAGAGACGATTCACAGAGTGACCGACATCGCGACTACTATCACCCTTCAAAATAAAAGTCCTCAACATGTAAATATTACTGTGTGTTCTTCTTTCAGTTTGAACTACATCATATTTATTAAATCATTTGCATAAAGAACCTGAATGTAATTCTGAGGACAGAACAAACCCTTTGTTGAACAGAGAGCGCCATCTATTGGGATCAGAAAATAAAGAAAATGCTTCACGAAGCTTCATTTGGACATCACTAGCTTGTACTTCACTTCACTTTAGACTTGTACTTTTTCACTGAACTCATATAAATCACTGCTTGTGCTCATTAGAGCAGTGTGACATTTTAACCTGATAAGCAGGAACCTGTTGAATCTTCAAGGCCCTCTTTGTTCTGACAGTTTCATATTACATTTCCGTAAGTTCCCGTCAGAGATAACTGACCAGTGCGATTCGGTTACGTGAAAGTCCAACTTTAACTGCCATAAATATTATTTCTGTCATTATTGGTATGTTTGTTTATTTATATAAATAATTTATATTTATTTAATCTATTTTTATGAATATTGAGTTAATTAGGAACTAAAGTTCGTTTTTGCGTTGCACTCGGACACTGTAAGGTGCGACGGGTAAACCACACGAGGCAAGACGTTTTTTTCTCTTCGGCTGTTTTAGACAAAGAAGTTACTCCCTGCGTGGAGTGGAGTTAAAGAAGGAAATGTTTTTAATTTTTACTTTGAACCGGGTGTTTTTCTCATTCCCTCTTGGTTATGTGCAGCCAGCGAGGTATGTGTAACGTTTGTATTTCCCGAATACATTTGTATTTACTTTGTACTGTGTATCTTAATGCGTTTATGTTTTACATTGTCAAACTGTAGTTCGACGGTGGATTGTGATGACGGCAATTAAGATGACCACAATGACCAATAAATCCATCAGTATTCAGAACCATGGTGTCGTTTATGTCCCGGAGGGAGTGATACCAACATCTGTACGGGGTAGTCCCAGCCCAAGAAGATAAAATGTGACCAGCACCCGGAGACAGGGCTCGCTCTGACCGAGATCCTGCGGGAGCTCTGCCATTCCGAGCCCAGGCCTGCCATACTTTACCTGTGACCTGAAGAAACATATCTGTGAACTGAAGAGTTCTCCGGTTTATCCTTGGGCTTCCAACAAAAGAACTGGGGGTTAATACCACCAACCTGAAGTCCACATGGAACCGATCGTGATCGTTGCGCAGCTCCCTTCTTTTTCTTCTTTCAAGAATGAGACAATCACAAAATCGTCCTCACTGCTGGATGACATTTAGGCAGTTTGCACCTTATTTAGGCAGTTTGCACCACACTACTGGAACCGCACATCAGAAAGAAGACCACCAATCTCAACGATCCACTTGACACGCCCCCGATCTCAAACTGCTCGGCAATCGCTCGCCACCATCTGTCCTCTCTGCATCTGTATAGTCTATAGTCTGTTTGTCATACAGCTTTTCTTTCTTCTTTCTGTTGACATGTTGGATGGTTGTAGCTCTACAGTGGCTCTGAATGGTCAAACAATTAACATAACATGAGGTCGTAATCATTTTTTAATGTGAGACAATTTTGGTTGGAAAAATGGCACAAGGAGTGAGATTGGTTAGGTTAATGATCAGGTAAATAATCAGAGCAGGGTGGAACACAACGTCAGAAACAACATTGATATCGTCGACATGATAATGATTGACAACTTTGGCAATGTAACAAGAAAGAATTAGCTAAGCTAACTTGTGGATAGGTTAGTTTGCTAGCTTGTTAATTCTGTTATTCTTTAACGCAACACTAGTTACAGAAAATGAGCCCAGCAGCAGGCTGGTGAAAAGCGGCAGGGCTGAGTCTAGGGTGCAGTCGAATAGTCAAAAAATAAGGTCCTAACTGATATTCCTTGACCTTTGGAGAAAACATCACAGGGTTAAGGAAAGGCGATAGGAGAACTCAAAAGGATTAAGGAAAAGAAATGTAATGTCGGCATGATCTCCTTTAATTTCGTATCGAAGGTCTGTTGCATCCTATGCTAAAGGAGCTCTGAAAGGAAGCATTGGAGCGCCTTTCCTTTGCATTTAGAGAATCCAAACGGCTCTTATCATGGCGGCCACTTGTTTACTTCCGGATCACTTCTTCAGTTTGGAACCTTCCTAAGCAAAATAGACTATTCGACCGCAACCTAGCAGTCCCTCCACCTCAGTTCATGCTTCTCTGCGTCTGTTCTCTCTCGGGAGATAACACTTTCTGGCCCCACTGACGTATGTTGTCACCATGACAACAAACAACGCCATTTTCTTTCGTACTTGTCAAATGACCAGTAAAAACAGTTCAGTGTCTGTACTACTTCTATGAGCTGGGCATGTATCAAGCATGCTGGAAATGTTTTTTTTTATGCACACATTTGCCAAATACACCAGAAATACCCTTTCTCAGTCCAGTGGCATTGTGAAGCGACATTAATTACTGATGACACATATCACCTGTCACTGACTGATCTCAAGGTCACTGACTAGAGGACAGAGGAACACATAACAAGCTGATCAGCACATTAGAAAAGACATCTGGCTGTGAGAGGAGCCAGATGTCTTTTCCAGAGGGTGCAAAAGATTATATCTTTGCAAAAGAGTTGGCTGTCGCCATACGGGGTACGGTAGAGTTGAGGGGAAGAAGCATGCCTGGGAAAGAATGCCCAACAAGAAGTACTGAAGCAAAGCCTCCTTGAACACCATAAAAGCTTGAAACCCTCAAAGATGTGCTGCACATCTCCTTACACTGAATGTCATCTAACATTCAACCTCTAACAGATTTAAAACTGCATAAAAACATTAAAGGCAGACAGGTGATGCAAGAGTAAGTCTTCACAAACCTCTGACTTTACAGACTTTTGAAATGCAGTTGATGCTATCACAGTGCATGTTCAGAACATTCAGCATATTTTACCTTTTAAAATCAGTGCACAACAAGTAATCATAAACCGAGGCTAGATGTGAATCTGTTTTTTCCCCTCCATTTCAAGGGTGCTTCAGTGGGTGCCTGAAGGGACACACCACGGAGAAGATGAAGAGGGAGAAGATTGTGGGATACTACATGTTGTGTTTTGTCTGTGGACCCGGACTGAGAGACAGAGAGGCTAAGTGGCAGGTAAAGTGTTTATTTACAACAGATAATTGTGCATCGAGCTGGTGCGGATGATGTGGCCGTGCGGGCAGATCGGCAGGGGACAACCGAGGTGACGAGCAGGCAGGCAGGCAGGAGTCCGGCGGCGAGGCGCTGGGGATTTCCTGGAGAGCGAAGCCACAAGACAGGCGTTAGCGGAGAAAGCTACGATACACAGAAGCACGTTTAGGTGAACGATACGGCGCATGTCAACATCACCGTAGGGACTGAATCATCTGGCGATGAAGTGGTGGAGAGACCAGGGTTATGTATGCTGCAGGCTGATGAGCTGAATGGGAAACAGGTGTGCCACTCGGCCTCGACCGTCGACACGCCCACCGGACACACCCCGAGGAGGAGTCGGTGAGGGAGAGGAAGGAGAGGGAAAACAGACAGGGAAAGACAAACAAGACGAAAACCCCAGACTGTCCCGGCAGAACCGTGACACTACATTTCACAAAAAATTCAAGACCTTGTGAAAAAGGGGGAAAACAGTTTAAGGAAAGGGCATGAAAAGAACAAGATGGGAAAGTTTTGCCACGGTATTTTTGGAAAACACAAAATATGAATTGTTATCAACTGTTATACATTATTTTTCTGTGTCAAAAAAATGATATGTTTGTTGTTTTAAAGACAATCCATTACATACATTCTGTTACCTTTTTGGTAAGGTATGTGCTGTGAGCTGAAATGTTAGATGTCATATATTTGTTTTACCTTACTAGTTGTTGTTTTTACTTGTTTTCTACTTACAGACCACTAATGGTTGTTTGTCATTAACACTGGTTTTCAGCTTAACCATCAAGCTATCTCCAGTATATATATTTATATAGACACACACACACACACACACACACACACACACACACACACACACACACACACACACACACACACTGTAATGTTAACATGTAACCTAACCTTGTTTTAGTTATAGATTCTGCTGTTAGAGGGATACAAACAGGAATGATCCCTGGCAGTGCACCAATCTTCAGCTTCTCCAGCAGTACAGTCAATATTAATATGGTGACGTGATGAATGAATAGTTAAAGTACACTGTAAAGTGTATTTGGTTGTATGTTGATGTTTTTGCTAATAAACCAAGTCTCTTTGTGAAGAGCAGAAACATGTGTTCTTAAGTGTGACATTATCTGTAGACGTCTGCAGTTCCTTAACTCCACACCAAGGCCAAACCTTCCAGCTCCACAGACACATATAATACATCTTGCTCTTAGACTATCAAGCAAATCTATCTCTTATATGTACTTTGAGTTTGGCTTTATTCTAGTTAACAAATGCATACAATACGCTATTTTTCTACACTGCCCCCTCTAATAGAGGAATCTCAACTGTATGTTTTTCACGTTGCTCAAAATTGCACAAATGGAACAAAATACTTCATCAGAGCTGGGTGGTGTTCCAGGAGATTTTGCAAACAGATCAATTTCTCCTGAGACAACAGCAAACACAAACTTGGCAGTGTGTTAAATCAACATACAAAATGTATTTTCGACTACAAACTCGTCTGTATGGTACATATTTACTACTTGTCATTGAGCAAGTATGCATGACATGTATTATCTACATTTAGTTTTGTATAATTGTTATTTGATACCAACAGCCCCCAAAATGCTAGAGGCTGGGATACACATAAATTTACATCTGTGTGTTATTTGTGCCATCATTATTGTTTCAGGGTGGGGCTACTAAAACCTCATGGAGGGGTCATCCTCTGGGAAGCAGGGAAGTGCTCAGTAATTAGCAATCTTCCCTTGATATTATGATATTTCTGATGTAAGCAACTAGCATAATGTGGCTTGTTGCTGTGTTATGCTGTGCTCTCTCCAATACATTCTCTCTGCCAACTCGTCAAATACTGCCCCTTGGCAGTGGAGATCAATGCACAATGTACACTTTGTGATATGCTCAATCCATTGTCTACCTCTTATCCTGTATTCAGGTTCAGAGGAGGGGCTGGACCCGATCCCAGCTGTCATTGGGTGAAGGTACACCCTGGACAGGTAACCAGTCTATCACAGGTAGACATGTAGAGACAGACAGGTAACCAGTCTACCACAGGGCTGACATGTAGAGACAGACAGGTAACCAGTCTATCACAGGACTGACATGTAGAGAACGACAGGTAACCAGTCTATCACAGGGCCGACATATAGAGACAGACAGGTAACCAGTCTATCACAGGACTAACATGTAGAGACAGACAGGTAACCAGTCTATCACAGGGCTGACATGTAGAGACAGACAGGTAACCAGTCTATCACAGGGCTGACATGTAGAGACAGACAAGTAACCAGTCTATCACCGGGCTGACATGTAGAGAAAGACATGTAACCAGTCTATCACAGGGCCGACATGTAGAGAGACAGTCAGGTAACCAGTCTATCACAGAGAGACATGTAGAGACAGACAGGTAACCAGTCTATCACAGGGAGACATGTAGAGACAGACAGGTAACCAGTCTATCACAGGGCCAACATGTAGAGACAGACAGGTAACCAGTCTATCACAGGGCGGACATGTAGAGACAGACAGGTAACCAGTCTATCACAGGGCTGACATTTAGAGACAGACAGGTAACCAGTCTATCACAGGGCTGACATGTAGAGACAGACAGGTAACCAGTCTATCACAGGGCCGACATGTAGAGACAGACAGGTAACCAGTCTATCACAGGGCTGACATGTAGAGACAGACAGGTAACCAGTCTATCACAGGGCTGACATGTAGAGACAGACAGGTAACCAGTCTATCACATGGCTGACATTTAGAGACAGACAGGTAACCAGTCTATCACATGGCTGACATTTAGAGACAGACAGGTAACCAGTCTAGCACAGGGCTGACATGTAGAGACAGACAGGTAACCAGTCTATCACAGGGCTGACATGTAGAGACAGACAAGTAACCAGTCTATCACAGGGCTGACATGTAGAGACAGACAGGTAACCAGTCTATCACATGGCTGACATTTAGAGACAGACAGGTAACCAGTCTAGCACAGGGCTGACATGTAGAGACAGACAGGTAACCAGTCTATCACAGGGCTGACATGTAGAGACAGACAAGTAACCAGTCTATCACAGGGCTGACATGTAGAGACAGACAGGTAACCAGTCTATCACAGTGCTGACATGTAGAGACAGACAGGTAACCAGTCTATCACAGGGCTGACATGTAGAGACAGACAAGTAACCAGTCTATCACAGGGCTGACATGTAGAGACAGACAGGTAACCAGTCTATCACAGAGCAGACATGTAGAGGCAGACAGGTAACCAGTCTATCACCGGGCTGACATGTAGAGAAAGACATGTAACCAGTCTATCACAGGGCCGACATGTAGAGAGATAGTCAGGTAACCAGTCTATCACAGGGAGACATGTAGAGACAGACAGGTAACCAGTCTATCACAGGGCCGACATGTAGAGACAGACAGGTAACCAGTCTATCACAGGGCTGACGTGTAGAGACAGACAGGTAACCAGTCTATCACAGGGAGACATGTAGAGACAGACAGGTAACCAGTCTATCACAGGGCTGACATTTAGAGACAGACAGGTAACCAGTCTATCACAGGGCCGACATGTAGAGACAGACAGGTAACCAGTCTATCACAGGGCCAACATGTAGAAACAGACAAGTCACCAGTCTATCACAGGGCCGACATGTAGAGACAGACAGGTAACCAGTCTATCACATGGCTGACATTTAGAGACAGACAGGTAACCAGTCTATCACAGGGCTGACATGTAGAGCGAGACAAGTAACCAGTCTATCACAGGGCTGACATGTAGAGACAGACAGGTAACCAGTCTATCACAGTGCTGACATGTAGAGACAGACAGGTAACCAGTCTATCACCGGGCTGACATGTAGAGAAAGACATGTAACCAGTCTATCACAGGGCTGACATGTAGAGACAGACAGGTATCCAGTCTATCACAGGGCCGACATGTAGAGACAGACAGGTAACCAGTCTATCACCGGGCTGACATGTAGAGAAAGACATGTAACCAGTCTATCACAGGGCCGACATGTAGAGAGACAGTCAGGTAACCAGTCTATCACAGGGAGACATGTAGAGACAGACAGGTAACCAGTCTATCACAGGGCCGACATGTAGAAACAGACAAGTAACCAGTCTATCACAGGGCCGACATGTAGAGACAGACAGATAACCAGTCTATCACAGGGCTGACATGTAGAGAAAGACATGTAACCAGTCTATCACAGGGCTGACATGTAGAGACAGACAGGTATCCAGTCTATCACAGGGCCGACATGTAGAGACAGACAGGTAACCAGTCTATCACCGGGCTGACATGTAGAGAAAGACATGTAACCAGTCTATCACAGGGCCGACATGTAGAGAGACAGTCAGGTAACCAGTCTATCACAGGGAGACATGTAGAGACAGACAGGTAACCAGTCTATCACAGGGCCGACATGTAGAAACAGACAAGTAACCAGTCTATCACAGGGCCGACATGTAGAAACAGACAAGTAACCAGTCTATCACAGGGAGACATGTAGAGACAGACAGGTAACCAGTCTATCACAGGGCTGACATGTAGAGCGAGACAAGTAACCAGTCTATCACAGGGCTGACATGTAGAGACAGACAGGTATCCAGTCTATCACAGGGCCGACATGTAGAGACAGACAGGTAACCAGTCTATCACCGGGCTGACATGTAGAGAAAGACATGTAACCAGTCTATCACAGGGCCGACATGTAGAGAGACAGTCAGGTAACCAGTCTATCACAGGGAGACATGTAGAGACAGACAGGTAACCAGTCTATCACAGGGCCGACATGTAGAAACAGACAAGTAACCAGTCTATCACAGGGCCGACATGTAGAGACAGACAGATAACCAGTCTATCACCGGGCTGACATGTAGAGAAAGACATGTAACCAGTCTATCAGAGGGGCCGACATGTAGAGAGACAGTCAGGTAACCAGTCTATCACAGGGAGACATGTAGAGACAGACAGGTAACCAGTCTATCACAGGGAGACATGTAGAGACAGACAGATAACCAGTCTATCACCGGGCTGACATGTAGAGAAAGACATGTAACCAGTCTATCACAGGGCTGACATGTAGAGAAAGACAGGTAACCAGTCTATCACATGGCTGACATTTAGAGACAGACAGGTAACCAGTCTATCACAGGGCTGACATGTAGAGCGAGACAAGTAACCAGTCTATCACAGGGCTGACATGTAGAGACAGACAGGTAACCAGTCTATCACAGAGCAGACATGTAGAGGCAGACAGGTAACCAGTCTATCACAGGGCTGACATTTAGAGACAGACAGGTAACCAGTCTAGCACAGGGCTGACATGTAGAGACAGACAGGTAACCAGTCTATCACAGGGCTGACATGTAGAGACAGACAAGTAACCAGTCTATCACAGGGCTGACATGTAGAGACAGACAGGTAACCAGTCTATCACAGTGCTGACATGTAGAGACAGACAGGTAACCAGTCTATCACAGGGAGACATGTAGAGACAGACAGATAACCAGTCTATCACCGGGCTGACATGTAGAGAAAGACATGTAACCAGTCTATCACAGGGCCGACATGTAGAGAGACAGTCAGGTAACCAGTCTATCACAGGGAGACATGTAGAGACAGACAGGTAACCAGTCTATCACAGGGCCGACATGTAGAGACAGACAGATAACCAGTCTATCACCGGGCTGACATGTAGAGAAAGACATGTAACCAGTCTATCAGAGGGGCCGACATGTAGAGAGACAGTCAGGTAACCAGTCTATCACAGGGAGACATGTAGAGACAGACAGGTAACCAGTCTATCACAGGGAGACATGTAGAGACAGACAGGTAACCAGTCTATCACAGGGCTGACATGTAGAGACAGACAGGTAACCAGTCTATCACAGGGCTGACATGTAGAGACAGACAGGTAACCAGTCTATCACAGGGAGACATGTAGAGACAGACAGGTAACCAGTCTATCACAGGGAGACATGTAGAGACAGACAGGTAACCAGTCTATCACAGGGCTGACATGTAGAGACAGACAGGTAACCAGTCTATCACAGGGCTGACATGTAGAGACAGACAGGTAACCAGTCTATCACAGGGAGACATGTAGAGACAGACAGGTAACCAGTCTATCACAGGGCCGACATTTAGAGACAGACAGGTAACCAGTCTATCACAGGGCCGACATGTAGAGACAGACAGGTAACCAGTCTATCAAAGGGCCGACATGTAGAAACAGACAAGTAACCAGTCTATCACAGGGCCGACATGTAGAGACAGACAGGTAACCAGTCTATCACAGGGCCGACATGTAGAAACAGACAAGTAACCAGTCTATCACAGGGCCGACATGTAGAGACAGACAGGTAACCAGTCTATCACAGGGCTGACATGTAGAGACAGACAGGTAACCAGTCTATCACAGGGAGACATGTAGAGACAGACAGGTAACCAGTCTATCACAGGGCTGACATTTAGAGACAGACAGGTAACCAGTCTATCACAGGGCCGACATGTAGAGACAGACAGGTAACCAGTCTATCACAGGGCCGACATGTAGAGACAGACAAGTAACCAGTCTATCACAGGGCCGACATGTAGAGACAGACAGGTAACCAGTCTATCACAGGGCCGACATGTAGAAACAGACAAGTAACCAGTCTATCACAGGGCCGACATGTAGAAACAGACAAGTAACACCACTCACTCACATTCACACCTACAGGTAATTTAGAGTCATCGATGAACCTATCCCTGTCCGGGATAGCTGGAGAACTCGGAGAGAACCCACACGCAGGAAACTCCACACAGAAGGAACCTGAACCAGGAATGGAACCCGGGACCCTCTCGCTGTGAGGTGACACATTACATTTCCTGTCTTATTTTGTTACTTCCTGTTCCTTGCTCTAACCCCTCCTCTCGTTTCTTGACTCCCGACCCGCCCTCATGTGTGTAACCTGTGCATCGTTGTGTCCCCACCTCCAAGTCACCAGTGTCCTCCTAACCAGACAACGTCCTCTTCCACCCCTGATAAGCTTGTTTTAGTACCAGGGCTGCAGTTGAATAGTAAAAATATTAGGTCCTAACTCCTATTCCTAACGCCTTATCCTTGACTTTGGGGGAACTCGTCACAGGGTTAGGGAAAATTGGGAGGAGAACTCATAAGGGTTTAGGAAAAGTAGGAATAGGAATTGTGGGACAGTGCTAAAGGAGATCTGAAAGGAAGCATTGGAGCTCCTTTCCTTTGCATTTAGAGAATTCAAACAGCTCTTATTATCGTGGTCACTTGTTTACTTACGGGTCACTTCTTCAGTTAGGAACCTTCCTAAGCAAAAAAGACTATTCAACCACAGCTCAGCTCTATTGACATACGTGCTGGTGGACTGGTGGGCTGACGAGAATTTCCTGGATAAACACCTGGTGGTGAAGTTGGAACTGAAGACGACCTCACTTCCTGTTCCTCTGGAAACCAGCGCGCTGGATGGTTGTCTGCTTTGTCAGGTAATTCAAACCACTCAGTATCTCAATCTCAGTTTTCATGATGTAGTGTTTTTTTCTGAGCTGCACCCCCAAATCCTTGGGTTCCCGTGGCTCGTCAAACATAATCCCTTCATCGACTGGGCCACTGGGAGGTTAGTGAATTGGGGAGAAGACTGTGTGTAGTCCTCTACATATTTTGCGATATCCTTCCTTAGTCCTCTTCATAATCCTTTATATAGTCCTCTACATAATAAATCTATAGTCCACTCTATAGTCCTATGTATAGTCCTCTACATTGAATGTCCTGGAAAGTGAGTAGGGAGTAGTGAATGAGTGAGTGGAGACACAGTGGAGGGGGAGACACAAGAGACAATGAGAAACAAGCTGGTTTGGAGGACACAGCAGCTTTAGAAAAAATATTTCTGTTATCAAAATTGAAAATGTTAAGTTTTCTTTTCCACTGCCACAGCTTCTGTGTAAACTTCAATTGACCTCAGAAGGACATAAGATACTTGCTTCTGACTGAGTGCAAAACAAAGACTCCCAGACAGGAAATGGCGAACATTAACTGAATACAAATGAAATGGCATTTAGGTCCGTCCATAGAGACAGTCGATGTCCTGTATAGCTCAATATTTTTCAAATTCTAAATCATTCTTGTCAACAGATTATGTACTGTGAAGCATCCAGGGGCTGTTTAATGTCTATACCTCCACGCCTGTGCAGCAGAGGATGTTGGGCACTTTATTCTGCCAGGGTGATGTGATGTCTATACACCAAAGAGCACAAAAACTAAAGGCCAATCATGGCCAGAAGGCAAACGTATGTACTGAAGCCTCAACTGCCCTTTGGGTCTGATTGTTCAAAGACTTCCTGTCTGAAATATGACAAACGATGCACTCCCCATCAAGTACTATAGCTGACGTTCAGTCATTCCCAGCGTACATTTCATTCCACAGGGCAGCTGCATCACATGTTCACTGGCTGCTTAGAAAAGAGGGTTAATGCCTAAGTCCTGTGTCTTGAGGGCTTTCAGAAGAATTGTGTCTTATCAGGGGAGTCCTCTTTGTTCACAGCTAAAATTACCATGTAGCCCGCAGTGTACACACTCTACAACACCCCACCAGCACAAGACTGAAAAGTAAAGTTGAAAAGTAACTTCCGTTATTGCTGACTGAAAGAAAAGTTTTTTGACAGCTGGATTTACATTCATTAACGGCATAACAAAATGCAGCTTGTTTTGCCCTAAACTAAGCAGTATTTTTTTGTGGATGGATACATCTTTAAAGTACCACATTGCATAATAATTTATAGACATTTCACCCATATCTGTCTTCCATGTCCTTACATTTTCTACACCTTGACCAACCTTTGAAAAGCAGATACTTACATCACACTCACATTAATTTTGACTACCTACAATTGCCCTTTTGTTGGTCTCTAACATGCTCAAAGACATGTAAATAGCCTGGTGCCATATTAGTGTAATGCTGGTTTTCTCTTAGCATTAACTGTTTACTCGTAGTTATTACACAAAAGTACTTTCGGGACGTGGATAAAGTAAGAGCACGGAGACAGCGTCGACTGTGGAACTTGGGTTACTTTAATGACCTCGTCAACGTAGGACAACTCAGTACTCAAACAAACGTGCTACATCATACACTATGAAGCTACAATTAATTAAACTATGTAACTTATTTCAGTAACCCTAAAAAGGTGGTGTGGTGGTGGTGAAAAGCCCTGTCTTTTACCATTTGAGGGATCCCTGAGGACGGCAGCGCATGTTTTGCTTCTTGTGGTGTTACCTTTTTGTTCGTCTAAGTTTTGCACCATACAACACCCTCGCAGCACATTCTCCACCTACAACATCACCACCTTACTGACTACTGATTTCCACACCGCACATTTTCTCCTTTGTTGTCTGTTCAGTTTAGTTTTGGAATAGTTAAATAAATATATTTCTTTTGTTAACTCTAAACCGTGTGCTTCCTCCTTTTTTGACGCGGCCTATGAGCCAGTTCGTGTCAACGTGGATAGAGTAAGAGCACGGAGACGGCGTCGACTGTGGAACCTGGGTTACTTTAATGACCTCGTCAACTTAGGACAACTCAGTACTCAAACAAACGTGCTACATCATACACTATGAAGCTACAATTAATTAAACTATGTAACTTATTTCAGTAACCCTAAAAAGGTAATCTGTTAACTAAATATGCACAAAACAAATCTCATCTTACATTCTTCCCTTTCTTTAGATGAAATGTCCCCATTTCAATAAATCTCATCTCACATCACTAAATAAGCACTCTACAAATGCTAAGGAAATAGCAAAACATTGCAATAACAGGCACGAGTGGAGTGAAGAAAAAACATTGTGCTTATGCTGCTATAAATTGACTAAGATATTTTATAGGTAGTACTGATTTACCAAAACACTCCACTGTCAACTTCCAACCAGTGAAATACATTTATAATGAAACCATAAAACCCATGCACTGTATATTGATTGTCACAGCTCAGTAACATACAGTATTTTTTTTCTTTTTTTAAACACTATCCATGTAAAAACCACAATCAACAAATAAATGGCAAGTGTACATTTCCATAAACAGTCCCTTTTCAGTTATAGAAGTGGGAGGGTGTTGCTCATGGCACGAGCCGCTGTGGTCTCTGAACAACCCGTCCCGAACGAGTGGTGGGAGGGCCACCAGAATATGTCCCAACAGGCACTGTGGAAGCAGTTGCAGGCTGTTGGCCCTGTTGTGGCTGGACTCATGAGACCCATCCTGAAGGTCTCCGCAGCAGGGGAACAGAAGGGCAGGCAGGAGCAGAAGCCTGTCCAGGGTCAAGTGGTACAGAGTACATGGGGAGTGAACCAGACAATGATGTGTACCTGGGGAGAGTGTTCATATGCTGCTGAGGTACAAGTCGGTTCACTGGCAGCGAAGATGTTTCCAAACTAGACCGATAAGGCTTCAATCGATCATAGTGAACAACTTTTGATCCAGCCTGAGAATGTCTTAAATCCAGGAGTTTGTATATGATTCCCTTGTTATCTGATGAGATGACTTTGTAAGGTCCAGTCCAATTAGGGTCAAGTTTCTTTCTCTGCGTAGTGGGATCATCCATCCATACCAGATCTCCACATTGATAAGGTTTGAACTTCACATGTTTGTTGAAGTAGTACTCACGCTTGAGTCTCTGCTCCTCACGATGACAGTGAACAGCCTGAAAAACTGTGTCAAGCCGTTTCACCAATTCTGAGCCATAGTTCTGTGGAGTCTGTGGTAGTACTGGCGTAGAGAGTGTCACACTAGCAGGAACACGGGGCTCTCTTCCATGAGCTAGAAAATAAGGTGAGTATCCAGTACTAGAATGTGAAGTAGAGTTGAAGGAGAGAACCACGGCTGGTAAATAGTGGTCCCATTCACCGCCATTATCATGAATAAGTTTAGCCAACTCTCCCTTTAAAGTCCTGTTAAATCTCTCAACCATCCCATTTCCATGGGGGTGGTATGGTGAGGTTCTTTTCTTGTTGATGTTCAGTCTCTGACATATTGTTTGAATGATTTCAGATTCATATTGTCGTCCCTGATCTGAAAACAGTTCTTCCGGGACACCATGTTCAGGAATGTATCTTTCACAAAGTAATTGTGCTACTGTAGTTGCTTTCTGATCTGACATAGGAAAAGCATTAACATACTTCGTAAAATGATCTTGCACTACAAGAACATACTTATGTCCCTGGGAAGTGAGTGGGAGCTCAGTAATATCTGTACATACAAACTGGAAAGGTCTTACTGCTTGTATGGATTGCAGGGGAGCTCTGTGTCGGGGAACAGGTTTTCTGTATGCTTCACATGTATGACACCTATCACAAAAATCCTATATATTCAACCTCATGCTCGGCCAATAGCACATAGTTAGAGCTTTTTTGAATGTGTGATCAGCGCTGTAATGACCAGAGCAGGGTGTGCCATGGAGAATGTTCATTGTCTCTGTAACAAGTGTGGTGGGAATGAGCACTTGATACACAACTGGCTGTCCTGGTGCAATGTGAGCTTTACGACAGAGCATGTCATGACACAGTATGAGTTTAGGGAATTGCCACCAGAGGTTTCTTTGGATTTTTCCTTTTACCTGTCTAAGGTAAGGACGTTTGTGTTGCTGTACCCATTTGTACACTTCTGAGAGAATGGGGTCAGACAGTTGATTAGCTACAATGTCATTACCTTGACCAGAAAGTGTGTGTTGTAACAATTCCATATCCACATTGGTTGTCTGAACAACAGCAGAATCTCCTTCCACACAGCAAACCTGATCCGTGGTGCTGATCATAGAAGAAGGCTGCACTGGCAGATTGTGCAACTGTGGAGCAGGAGGAGGAGTGTCCAGTTTGACAGGAGAGGAGTGGTGTTCCTGGGAAAGAGTCGCTGTGTCCTTTGAGACCACTGGGTCCTGTGAGAGGGGAATCCGTGACATAGCGTGACATGGCTGCTGAAAGTTGGGAAATGCCATTATTGGAGGGGATGTGAGTGCATCTTTTAATGTCTGAAAAGCAGTTGAGCACTCGTCGGTCCAGTCAAATGGAACATGCTTTTGAGTGAGTCTGTGAAGAGGATGAGCAATGAATGCATACTTGTGTACAAAACGTCTGTAATATGAGCACAATCCCAGAAATGCTCGTACCTCTGTGGGTGATCTTGGGACAGGCCACTCACCTACATGGTGGCTGTTTACTGGGTCCAGTGTAAGTCCGTCACGTGACACAACATGTCCCATATACTTGACTACAGATTTGCAAAAGTCACATTTCTTTGGATTTAGTTTCAAACCTGCTTGTCTGAATCGTGTGAGAATGTCTGTCAGGTTTTGAAGATGATCGTCAAAGTCCCGCCCCATACAGATGACGTCATCAAGATAAATGACACATGTTGTCCAGTGGAAACCTCTCAAAACAAGCTCCATCAGTCTCTGAAAAGTTGGTGGCGAGTTTTTCAGACCCATGGGCATTACTTTGAATTGGTAGAGACCGTCACCTGTTGTAAATGCTGTTTTGGGCCTGTGTCTGTGATGCATTTAAACTTGCCAGTATCCACTTGACATGTCCATGGTAGCGAAGAACTGAGAGCCGGACAGTGCATCTAAACTATCATCGACCCTCGGGAGAGGATGTGCATCTGTGATGGTGACTGAGTTTAGTTTTCGGAAATCAACACAAAATCTGTATGTGCCATCTTTCTTTTTCACCATGACCACTTGGCTGGCCCAGGGGCTTGTACTGTCTTCAATCAGATCCTGAGCTTTAAGCTCGTCCACCCGGCAGCGGATCTCTGTTTTCATTGAAGGAGAGGTACGATAGGCTCTTTGTGAGATGGGGTTGTCACAAGCAGTTGTGATTTTGTGTGTGACTAGGTTCGTCCTTCCAAAGTCAAACGGTTGTTGACTGAACACATCTGAGAATGAGTTTAAAGTGTCTTTCAATTTCTCATGTTGTGCACTTGTGAGATCAGGGTGTGAAATATCAGGCAGTACAGGTGGCTTGGACAGTGCACGTATCTGAATGTTGACATTACAGACAGAGCTTTCCATTACTGTGTATTCATCTTTGCTGTCATCAGATGTGGCACGAAAAGTGCCTATTTGAGTGCCACTATGTAACATGACTTCTTCACTGGAGGGATTAGCCACTTTCACATAGAGCGAACCTTATTCAGCTTTTGTTACAGTCCATGCAAAACCAACCATTGACTGATTAGTGTAGTGTGGTTCAAATACACCTGCATAGTCATGAGGCGTCAGTCTCTTAAGTAGCTTAGCCGAGATGACCATCTCTGACATGGCTGGGAGTGTAACTGTAGAAGATACTGTAACATCAGTTAATTTAGGGACGTATTGGTGTGGGCTAACCAGTGGCACTACTTTGTCATCTACCATGAGGGCCATGTTTCTGGTGTTTAAAATAATGCCATTAGCAACCAGAAAATCCCAACCCAAAATCAGTGGTTTAGTACAGTTTCTGACAACTTGAAGGGCATGTGTCATCGGCTTGTGAGCAATACTTAAATTGACTGTCATTGAGCCAACAGAGTCCAGAGGGTCACCTGTGACATCAGTGAGAGGAACAAACTGTTTTTCAATGGGCTTTTTGTAGAGAGCATTTGTAGACCTCCTAAAATCCTCACTGATAACTGAAATGTCTGCTCCAGTGTCAACAAAAGCATGTACAACAGTGTCCTCAATCACAACTGACACATATCTTTTTGACACATCCACCACACATAAACTGTCTCTGGTAAAGTCAGTGGGTGGGACGTTACTGTCTCTATGGGCCTGGGTAAAGTTAGTAGCTGGCAATTGGCCCCCATTGTCAACTACTGGTAGTTTAGAGCTGCTGCGAGAGGGAGAATGAAACCGTACATGTCCAGGACTTTGAGAGCGGTTAGAGGGATGTCTATCCTCATGGCGGTCTGGAGAGCGGCCACGCTGTGTGTAGTCTCTGGGTGAAGAGCTGTAGCCACGTGCATGGCGCTCAGATGATCCAGAACGATTGTGTGAATCCCGTCTGTCATACCAGTCTCTTTCATGCCTTGAAGGTCTGTAGCAATCACGAGCTGAGTGTAGGTCACAGGAAGAATTTCTATAGTTGTTTCTGTCTGAGGAATAGTATCGGCTGTGGCCCCGTCCACCGTCAGGAGTAGGGCTTCGCTGATGAGGTCTGTAGTCTGATGAGCCACGCCGTGTGTCTTGTCGCTGGCGTTGCACCTCCAGTTGTAACTGTTCAACCCTTTCTGACAGTGTCTCCAGTGTTCTGGAGTGTTGCAGAGTGTTTGGAGATGAAAAAACCCTGCTAGCATGATGAGCAGTCTCAATCTGTATTGCAAACTGAAGAGCGGCTTCCAGTGTCTTTACTCCCTGTTCATGACAACTCAGCTGAAGATATGGCTCAATACCAGCAATGAAACGTCTGAATTTTTCTCCATCGTTAGCATTTTGTCCATATGTAGGAAAAGCTTCCTCCGCCAGTCGGCAAATGTCAGCAGCAAACACTGGGAGGGCCTCACCAGGCAGGCGAGTGCGTGCATTGATGTAACTTTGAAAGGTAGCCAGATAAGCGGTCTGTCCAAAAACAGCTTTCAATTATTTCTTAGCTGCAGTGTAGTCAGATTTTGTGGCATCAGATAAGCTATCCCAGTAACTAAAAGCAGCACCGCCCAGGTGCGTGGGCAGCAGCTTAGCCAAACTGTCTTCATCATAAGCGGGAATAGCCTCTACCGACACTTCAAAACGTTGGCACCATTTTGAAAAGTCCTCTTTTCCATCTCCCATGAAAACATTTACATGAGGAAAATCTCCTTTACAATACTGGGGCATAGCCTGAGTGATGTTAGAGCCAGAAGGAAAGGGCAGTTCGTTCCAAAAGTTATCACTGGCCATACATATCACATATGAAACTGCATGGGAAAGTACGATTATTGAAAAGTAGCGTTACATACAGAGTTCTGGATTCAGATGTGGTTCAACAACTTAACTGTCTTAGCATAGTGAGCTAGGCATGTCCGTGTTGAGGTCGTAGTATCCAGAGTAGAATGTGAACAATTTTTTTTCCAGGCGCCGTCCCACGTAGACAAGTTCACAAGCAGAATTCCGGCATGAAAATCCACGGAGAGCAGAAAAATAATATGTCCACTTCGCCAGTCTCTGTTACTCACAAGTGTTGTCCGTTGTTGGTATCTTGGTGATTAAATAGATAGAGTCCGTTTTTTGTATTCCATCAGCACACCGGCCGAGTTGCAAACGTATCCTTGTTAACTTGTAGCGGGGCAGCCCACGGCGAGGAGAAAAAAAACGTGGCGTCGTAGAACAGTTAGCTTGATAATCCCCGGCAAAACTCAAAAATATGCAAAAAAACTTGCAAACCACAAACCCGCTGCCACCAGTGTAATGCTGGTTTTCTCTTAGCATTAACTGTTTACTCGTAGTTATTACACAAAAGTACTTTCGGGACGTTGTCACAGCCCCTGTAGGTACCTTTTCAGGGCCTGTGCTGGGCAGTCTCTCTCCTTTTCTCTCTCTCCTCTCTCTCCTCAGATCCGGGGCTGATTGGAGTATGGGGCTCTAATTAGGGCAACTCAGGACACCTGGCCAGTGTCCTGTGTGGTGGTGGTGAAAAGCCCTGTCTTTTACCATTTGAGGGATCCCTGAGGACGGCAGCGCATGTTTTGCTTCTTGTGGTGTTACCTTTTTGTTCGTCTAAGTTTTGCACCATACAACACCCTCGCAGCACATTCTCCACCTACAACATCACCACCTTACTGACTACTGATTTCCACACCGCACATTTTCTCCTTTGTTGTCTGTTCAGTTTAGTTTTGGAATAGTTAAATAAATATATTTCTTTTGTTAACTCTAAACCGTGTGCTTCCTCCTTTTTTGACGCGGCCTATGAGCCAGTTCGTGTCAACGTGGATAGAGTAAGAGCACGGAGACGGCGTCGACTGTGGAACCTGGGTTACTTTAATGACCTCGTCAACGTAGGACAACTCGGTACTCAAACAAACGTGCTACGTCATACACTATGAAGCTACAATTAATTAAACTATGTAACTTATTTCAGTAACCCTAAAAAGGTAATCTGTTAACTAAATATGCACAAAACAAATCTCATTTTACATTAGCGTATTTTGCCGAACTGGATTAGTACTCCAGAATTGGAGTTTGTTTCCGGCCTAATAAAGGGCAGAGACAATAAACCACACAACAAATGTGTCATCTCAGTATCTACCTCCCCAAGCCAGATGGTTGCGCAGTGGTGTAGTGTTAAGCACTGTCGCCTCACTGCAAGACAGTCCCGGTTTCGATTCCTGGATCAGGTTCCTTCTGTGTGGAGTTTGCATGTTCTCCCCGTGTTTGTGTAGGTTCTCCCCGGGTTCTCTGGCTTCCTCCCACAGTCCAAAGACATGCAGGATTTGGATAGGTTCATTGATTTGAGTGCTCACTCGTCTTAAGGATTGGATTTAAGTTGTCTTCTGAAAAGTGCAAGTTCTTTCAGAAAAGTGTGCTTGCCCTCAAGTGGTCTGTGACAGAAAAAAGTCATGACTATCTTTATGGAAATGACTTAACTGTTGTCACAGACAGTAATCCGCTTACATAATACTCACCTCTGCAAGGCTAGACACCACCGGTTATAGATGGCTTGCAGCACTGTCCAACTTTTCCTTTAAACTCCAATATCAGGCAGGCAAGCAACACCTGGATGCTGATGGCCTCTCTCGACAGCCACATAATAATAATAATAATAATAACTTTATTTGTATAGCACCTTTAAAAACAGCAGTTAACAAAGTGCTTTGACATGGCTAAAATCACAACACACACACAAATACAGTAAAAAGCATCATTGTATAAAATGTACAGAGGACATAAGAGGAAATTATTGTTAGCTTGATTAAAAAGGTGCTTGCAAGGAAAGAAAAACAATGGGATAAAGTGATAAAAAGATAAAAAGACGGCATCACAGGAAGGCAAGTCTGTAAAAATTAGTTTTAAGAAGTGATTTAAAAGATGACACTGATTCAGCAAGCCTTATCTCCGCGGGCAGGTCGTTCCAAAGCCGAGGCACTCTCACGGAGAAGGCACGGTCACCTCTGGTCTTGAGCCTCGGCCTTGGAACCGTTAAGAGAGACCCGCCCGCGGATCTAAGGCTGCGAACAGGCTCGTATGGGGTCAGCATGTCTGCGATGTATTCTGGGGCTAGACCTTGACGAGCCTTAAAAGTGATCAGTTAAATCTTAAAATCAATTCTAAAACGTACAGGAAGCCAGTGGAGTGAGGCTAAAATTGGAGTGATGTGATGTCGTCTGTTAAAACCAGTGAGAAGCCTGGCTGCTGAGTTTTGAACCAGCTGGAGGTGGGAGAGTGATTTGTTATTGATGCCAGTTAGGAGGGAGTTACAGTAATCTAGACGGGAAAATATGAGGGCGTGGACTACTTTTTCTAGATCAGACTGTGATAGAATATTTTTGATTTTGGAGATGGTTCTGATGTGGAGGAAGCAGCACTGAACAACTTTGTTGATGTGAGGGATGAAGGTGAAGTCTGAGTCGAGGAGGATACCTAGGTTTCTGGCAGTGGGCTTGATGTTACCGGTTAACGGACCAAGACTGATGGGACTGGAGATGGAGTTTGGCGGGTTAAACAGTATTATTTCTGATTTGGAGTTGTTGAGTTGGAGAAAGTTATGGGCCATCCAGCGGTTCACATCTTTCAGACAGTCTAAAACAGCAGCCAGGCTTCTCGGATCATTGGGTTTCAGCGGGAGGTATATCTGTGTGTCGTCAGCATAGCAATGGAAGGTAACATTGTGCCGCTGGATAATTTGGCCGAGTGGGAGCATATAAACAGAAAATAAAATTGGACCTAAAATAGAACCTTGCGGTACACCATAGGCTATTTGGGTTGTAGAGGATGAGTGGTTGCCTATGGTGACCGCACAAGTTCTGTTAAAAAGGTAAGAACAAAACCAACCAAGTGCAGTGTCCCTGATACCAACCCAGGATTTAAGACGATCAATTAAAAAGTTGTGATCTATGGTATCAAAAGCGGCACTTAAGTCTAAAAGGATTAAAATAGCGCTCTCTCCTCTGTCTGTAGTTAAAAGCAGGTCGTTGGTTACTTTGAGGAGGGCGGTTTCGGTGCTGTGTAAAACTCTAAAACCAGATTGAAATTTCTCAATTAAATTATTTTGTGCCATAAAAGATAAAAGCTGGGAGGAAACTACTTTTTCTAAAACTTTAGATAAAAGGGAAGTTTCGAAATTGGTCTAAAATGATTAAAATCAGTGGGGTCTAGGTTGGCTTTCTTTAAAAAAGGTTGGACCGCAGCATGCTTGAAAGCAGAGGGAAAAACACCGTGGGTTAAAGAACTATTTACAATGGATAAAATACTGGGTCCAACTGTGTTAAAAACCTCTTTAAGAAATTTAGTAGGAATAAAATCAAGGCTGCACGTGGTTGGTTTCATGTGTGATAAAATATCTGATAAGAAAGAAAGTGAAACAGGTTGAAATTCGCTAAAATGTGTAAAAATGTTGTGTTGCGTCATTAAAATAAGAGGGAGAGGGGGAGGTGACTAAATCTAAAACCTTAAATAAAACTCTGGGGTTAGAACGGTTCTCTAAAATCAGGTTGGAAAAGTAGGAATTCTTTGCTTCTTTTACTGTATTTTGATATTTTTTCAATGAGTCTATCCAAATTTCCTTAAAAACATGAGTGCAGGGGCGGTCGGTGGCGCAGTGGGTAAGGCAGCTGCCCCAGGAGGCTCAGCCTCGGCGCGGAGATCGGTGGTTCGACGCCCGGCAATCTCTTTCGCGCATGTCTTCTCCCTCTATCTCCCCTTTCCACACTGTCTCTCTCTGCATTAAAAAACAATAAAAAAAGGCTTGCATGGCACTCCAGCCATAAAAAATAATCTTTAAAAAAAAAAAAAAAAAAAAAAAAAAAAACGAGTGCCGGACTTTTTCCAAATTCTTTCATTTTTTCTACAATCTCTTTTCAGTTGGTGTGTAAAATCGTTGTGCCAGGGCTGTGGATTAGAATTCTTCTTTTTCATTTTAAAAGGGGCAACTAAATCCAGAAGAGATTGACATGTTTGGTTAAAATTGGAGACCAGCTCCTCAGTGTTAAAATTTTGGTTAAGAGCACTAAAAGAAGCAGAGGTAAAAAGTTCAGAGAACTTAAAAGCAGACAGAGAGGTAAAAACTCGGCGGCGGACAGCTGTTTCCTGATCTACATGTAAAACAGATAAAACCACATTAAATAAAATTGCTTTATGATCGGACACACAGATATCCTCAGATCTTAGGTTCTTGGGGCTGAGACCACTGTATAAAACCAAGTCTAGTGTATGACCTTTACAGTGAGTGGGTTCATTCACAGCTTGAGTGAGATTAAAAGAATCTAAAATGTCTAAGAAATCTGTGATAAAACTTTGGGTGGGACAGCAGACATGGATGTTAAAATCACCTAAGATAAGGACCCTGTTTACACATAAAATTAGATAAAAACTCTGAAAACTCTTGAATAAAAACACTGTATGGTTTCGGGGGTCTGTAAATGATTAGAATTAAAACTGGAGTATTTGATTTTAACATGAAACCAAGATGTTCAAATGAAGTAAAAGCATCATAAAAGACAGGGGCGCAATTAAAAATATTTCTAAAAATGACAGCAACCCCCCCGCCCCGCCCCGTTAGCCGGGGTTGATGGAAATGCTTATAATTTGGGGGGGTTGCTTCAGTCAATGAGCTGCAGTCTTCTAGAGTGTGCCAGGTTTCTGTGATGATAAAAAAGTCCAACAAATTGAAAGTAATAAAATCATGAAAAAAAAAGGACTTATTGTTCAAGGAACGGACATTTAAAAGACAGAAGTTGACTGGAGAAGATGGGGAGTTGCTGGCAGAAGACCGGGGGGTTTTCAGGGGGATCCAAATGAGATTTTTATTGTGACCATGGTGGGAAATGGCGGTGGCCTGAGATGTGTAGTGTTGATGGGGGAGTCTGTGGCTGATGATGGTCGGTATGGGAAGGAACACTGATGAAACTGTTGGTGACGGGTGTGGCCGGCAGTGGGGGCTGGCGGGGGAAAACGCAGACTGGGAGGGTGGAGGTGACGATGGCCGGCAGAGGGCGCTGGCGGGGGAAACGCAGACTGGGAGGGTGGAGGTGACGATGGATGTTCCGGGGAGAAGGGGGTGTGTGAGGTAGACAGTCATGCACGTGAGTTTGTTTGAACAGCGTAGTGGATGTTTGCTGTTAGCATGCTGCTACCCATCCTGTTTGGGTGAATGCCGTCAGGTTTAAAAAAGGGAGGAACGGTCCCAGAATAGATTAAAATTGTCAATAAAACCAAAGTTAAGAGCTGTGCAGGTGGACTGGAGCCAGGTGTGGAGGCTGAGGATTCTGCTAAAACGACCGACGCCGCGGCCGAGCGAGGGAATGGGACCAGAGATAAAAACGGACTTACCACAGGAGCTTAAAAGACTAAAAAGATCGTTAAAATCTTTGATAGTTAGCTCGGACTGCTGGCGAGCGGTGTCACACGTCCCAACGTGGACGATTATACGTCCTACGGAGGACGGGAGTGAGCTCAGCAGTCCCGGGAGTTTGCGGAGGATCACCGGGACTGTGGCTCCAGGGAAGCAGTGTGTGGCGGCGTTGTAGAAGCGTGTGTTCCGGATTATGGAGTCTCCGATGATGATGGTGGTTGGAGAGAATAGTGGACGGGGGGGTGACTGCTGCTGCAGCGGCTGCTGCCTGACACTGCTGTGTCGGACAGGTGAGTGCCGGTGTGTGCCAGCGCTGTCAGCACCGGAAGGAGGAGAGGGACTCACCGTTGCCGGCTCCGGGCGACGAAGACCTCCGGAGCGTCTGAGCACGGCCTCGTGCAGGAGCCTGTGTCGGGAGGTTGAGGACACAGGCCGGGATGTGGAGCAGCGAGTCCCACCACCTGAGCTTGGCACCATCGGCTGGCATCACATGGAGAACTTCTTAACAATGCCCAGTCTTGGAAAGAGTAAGAGTGCATTGTTCGCTTTATTCAACATCACATTGCTGACACAGAGACTCAAGAAGTAGTGAACCATGATGCCCTTAAATACATTTGTGAAAGTCATCCTTGGAGTTGCAAAGTAAGCCCTGGTCCAGTGACTACAGTATTAATCTTGTTGAGTCCCTTACAGTCTCTGTGGATGCAATTCCAGAGAGTAATGTTGCAGGACCAGCATGGCTTACCAGTCATTCCATCCCTATCTCATGTAGAGCTTAAGGAGGAACAGAGATCTGACTCAGCTATTAGAGAGGTGATTGCCCAGATGAAACTTGCAGAGAAAATACCCGCAACTGAGCGTAAGGAACTTCCTTAGTTCCCATTTCTGCTAAGGGAATGGAATCGATTGGAATTACATGATGGGGTCTGGTATCGCAGAAGGATGCAGACCAGGTTACATACCAACTAGTTCTACCTGAAGTATTCAGAGCATCAGTGTTGCAAATCTAGAACAATGATATGGGCCATATTGACCGAACACTAGTGATGTCCAAATGAAGCTTCGTGAAGCATTTTCTTTATTTTCTGAGTCCAATAGATGGCTCTGTTCAACAAAGGGTTGAAAGCAATGGAAATATATCGGCCTTCAACCCTTTGTTGAACAGAGAGCACCATCTATTGGGCTCAGAAAATAAAGAAAATGCTTCACAAAGCTTCATTTGGACATCACTACCGAACACTAGATCTAGTCAGAAATAGATTCTACTGGCCTCAATTAATTTAAATTTGATCTGTATACTAAATATACGTGTATTTATTTATATTTTGTTTTTGTTTTGTTTGTTTGTTTTTTCAAGAAATACATGGTACCATTTCATATCTCTTCACACAAAAAATTGTGAAGCACACAACAGGCAGAGATGACAGTGTTGACGTTGATGATGTTGTAGTCATACCTCTTCATCAGGCACCACCATCTTCCCTTAAGAAAACCAAATGCACTTTCCACAGTCATTCGCGCCATGTTGAAATTCTTGCTGAAGGCTGTGCATGGATAGTTTGTTGGTTTTCAGGGTACAGCTTCATTAACCATGGTGGTGGATATATCACATCCCCCAGTATCAAAGATTGATACAGCAGCAGCAGCAGAGAGCGCGCTGAGACAAAAACAAGATAACTTATTCTTGTTCTTAAAATAAAAGTGTGAAAATGGCACCGCCGAAGAAAAATCACGCTGAAACTGACTCTAAATTGGACTTATTGACCGAAAGCCTGGAGGCAATGAAGGGAAGCCTGGAGGCAATGAAGGATAAGATGGTGAAGAATGACAAGAGGGCTGAAGACAAGAGGATTGAAGCTGAAGAACGGCTGATGGCGGAGCTGAAAGACATGAAGAAAAAGATGGAACCTCTCCAAAAGTTGATGGCTGAAGTCAAACAACTCCGGGATGAGGTTGCGGATAAAGACGAGTTGATAAAGGAGCTGGGGAACAGAGTGGAGGAGCTGGACCAACAGGGAAAACTGAATGAAGTGATTGTGACTGGCCTCAAAATCAAGCCTCCAAACTACGCAAGGGCGGTTGCGGCTGCAACCCCTGAGCCGGGTGAATCTGAGATTAAATCTGTGGAGATGCAGGTGGCCGCGTTCCTGACTGGCAAAGATATCGAGGTGAACTTCAACAACGTTGAAGTATGTCACCTCTTACCCCGAAGGAAAGAGTCTGCAACTCGAGCTGTTGTGCTGAGATTCACAAATAGAAAATTCAAGACTGCACTGCTGAGGCAGGGCAGGAAGCTAAAAGGCTCGGACGTCTACATCAACGAGAACCTCACCAAAAAGAACGCAGACATCGCCAGAAGAGCTCGTCAACTGAGGAAGGATGGCAAGATACAACACACCTGGACGGCAAACTGCAGAATCTACATCAAAACAAAGGGAGCAACAGCAGAAGAAGTCAAAGTAATCCAGATCAGGAGTAAGGATGAGCTGGAGGAATACGATAACTAAAGTATGGCTCACAAACACTCCCAAACTACAACACAGCAAAGTTCAACGTTTCTTACACGGACTGAAAGATTGATGGGAATATCTGAAAGGATTGCTGAGCAGGGAAGTGTGGAATTTACTTCAAATCAACATGTGGATTATACCTTATCGGATACCTTATCTGACCCAAATGACGGAATTGACCCGGACAACCACTTCTATTCCAACAGAACTGGGAAATGTCAGTACTACACTGAAGTTCAATACAATGATAGCACTGAGATGGATGGGAAACTGTCTCTAATCCACTTTAACAGCAGGAGTCTATACACCAACTTTGTCCACATCAAGGAATATCTAAATCACTTCAAAAACCCTTTCACCATCATCGCGGTGTCAGAAACATGGATTAATGAAGACAAAGGCACAGATTTTTTCCTGGATGGATATAATCTTGTATGTATTAACAGGAGGAACAAACGTGGAGGTGGAGTAGCCTTATTCATTGACAGTAACACCAAGTATGAGACAGTACAAAATATGTCTAAAGCTGTGGATCATTTGCTGGAATGTGTGACAATTGAAATCTGTGTAACGAGAGGTAAAAATATAGTTATAAGCTGTGTGTACAGAGCACCTGACTCGAAAATAGTAGACTTCAATGAATGTGTGGGTGAGATATTTTCTGAAACAAGCCAGAAGAGAGTTTTCATCTGTGGTGACAGTAATATTTTGCTTTGAACTGAGCAGACCAACAAGGGATCTTTCTCTTTCTCCACGGACCTCAACCTGAACAGAGGTCTCTCTCTTTCTGCTGGGATTTCGCCCAGACAAGCGGTCTCCCCACCTCACTGTTTCTCCTGGGCTTTGGACCACAGGTCTCAAGTCCCCAAGCAGCACCCTCAAAACAGCCAACAAGCTGGCTGTTGGAACCTGTTCGGCAACAAAGACAAGAATTCCTAGTCGAGACACATCTCACTAGAAATTCCTCCATTCACAACTTCAAGACAGCAACTTTCCTCACAGGAACCTGAAGACAGCAACCTTTCTTCAGAGGAACAACCAACCATTCTTCAAGGACTGGTAACAAGCTGGGCATAGCTTAGGGCAGAAACTGAATGTGATGACATTAATGTTTCAAAGTGATTTTCTATATGATGTATTGATTAGTTAGATGTGTAACCTTGTGCCTGACTAGGTTTAGCAACAGCAGCTAGTGGAGCCACATGGGAGGAGCACTTGCCAGTTAAAGCAGGAATTGGGCCCAATTGAACAAAAAAGTACATGTGAATAAATCTACTTTAGAAAATGTTTGATTTCCTTTGTCTACAGACTGATTTATTAGAGCTGTACAAAATAAGAATTATTTATTATTTAGTTTACTTGTTTGACAGTGAAGCCCACTTACTGACATGATGGTGAAGTGTATAGCGAACACTTATTAATAAGAAAACAATTTATATAACAAGTATATCACTTTACCTTCTGAGTTTGCTGTTGACTCCAGCGGAGGTTTGTAACTGTCTCCATCAGGTATAATTCCTGACAAAGAGGTTGCTCCAATTACGCACACAATGCACTCATCTGCAGCAGACGGCTGTGACTACGATGTTCCTCGTCCAGTAGCTGTTGTATTTTCAGCTATATTAATACATTTTTGGCATTGAGCATCATGTCGAAACACTTCCTTTTCACTTCTTGGATTGGTCTTTGGACAGAGGACACAGGGTTGATGGCATCAGTAACCCCCCTCCAGATCTTTAATTTACCCATCCCTGTCACACCACTAGTAACAGAAGAAAATATTTTATATTTATATTTTTCCTCTGCTCAACTTCACCCAAAATAACTTCAATCTCTTTTTTGTCTTTCCCTCTTTCTGTGTTTGCTCCATGTACAAGTGAAATGTGCAGGTAGACAGTAAGCACCTCTTCATAGTAATCATCACCTCCCTATATAGTGCTTCATGGGCAGTGATTAATGCTAATTGCTGACCAGCGGGAGTACCGCAGTTTACAATTGATTGGCATTAATGAAAAAGCATGCGTGCCTACGATCAAATCAGAGGTTTATGCGACATTCATGAAACCGAAGTAGGTTTTTAGTATGGAGGTGATTTCTGTGTAAATCTACTCACAGATTTACGTTTCATGAATGAGACCCAGTGTGTTGAGAGCATTTCCCTGGTTTCTAGAGGGGCACTAGCTTCTGGTTGCCTTTTGATTTCGATGGAATTGGTGCATAAGTATCCTGCACCAGTATCTGTCTGAAGACTAGGGTTGTGACTAGTCACTAGTGACTGTTAGGATACAAGCGGGAGCTTGGACTGTGTGGTTTCAATGACATGTGTTTGTTGTTTTTGTTTTTGTTCCTAATACAAAATCATTCTGTGCCCTATTGTCTGGACTTGCTTTGAGCATGGCACACCTCAAGATGCTTTGGTTTATAGTAGAATTTGGTTTGATAGGCGAGGAACTAGAATGTTGCTTGTGAGGAAGCTGTTAAGTGGAATGTGTCTTTAACTTGGCTTCTTGGCCAGCATCTTTGGTATTAAGTGCTATAGCTCATGCTTTGTTTAGTTGTTGTTACTGAGCCTTTGGTTAGAGGAACCTTTAGGCTACTTGGTTTACTGCTTGATGACCTCTTAATGAAGCAACAATATTCAACAGCAAGTGATCGGTGGTCTGCAGGTAGAAAAACCTGATCACTGATTGTACAGTGCTCTTCTGCTGGATCCAAATATAAAGAGAAAAAAAGGGAAAAACTGTCCGGTGGAAAAGAAGCAAAATAAACCCTGGGTTTCTCCCTGTCTGTCTCCGCCCTTTTCCTGAATCTGAACAACTCTGGAAACATGGGATGACCTTTCCTGATCAACCTTATCGACATGGAAGTAAAAATGATTCTAGCAGCCTCACGTCGGGAGAAGATATTGATTACTTAGTAGAATATTACCGTTTTTCCTCACAAGCGATCACATATCTAAACAATATTATCCGACTCGCATATTCAACATTTCATAAACCGCGACCAGATTCTTTGCAGAGCTCTTTATTTTTTGGGGGGAACAGGATTTTTCTGAAATGTTTCAGGAAATTTCTGTGTTGAAGTAGACTAAACTGATATTTAGTCTATTTAATATGTAGGCTTATTTGCGCAATATTCTTATGCTTAAGTTTCAACTGCAGCCATGTTCTTTTTGTGCCTGTGGGATTATACCAGATAAAAATAATTACTTTTACATTTCGCTACTTCCACTCATGAAGCACGGAAATTGAACCCGTCACTTACACAATAGTCAGTAGCGCAGTGCAGTTGAAAATAAAATGTCAATCAACTTCTAGATCAATCGACTGTTTCATTCAATCATAGGCATTAGGTCAGACAGTAATTGTCTGACACGCCAATTATTATTATTCAAAACCGTGTTGATGATGACACCGATGATTCAATTTGAATTTTCTTCACTGTTAAAGAGTCCTCCTATCCCTGTTTCATAGACCAGTCAAGAAGACAAGTGGTCAGGGAGCCACGGCGTTGCACTGTGACACCCATCTGCAAAGTCATTACATTCCCAGATTAAAACCTATTACTAATACTGATTGCTTAAGCTCAATGAGGCATAAAATGCAGCTTTTTTCCAATCAAGGGCGAAAGAGTGATTGACTTGAATGCGGAGCCACAGTGGCAAGGTTGTCTAAAGTGAGGTGAGAGACAGAATCGCCAAACTGATTTTGATTTCTTTCCTTTCACTTAACCCATTTATGTGAAACACATAGGCCGACAGAGTACAGTATGTGCAGCATTTATAACGCAGGAGTATAAACCACCTTGATCTTATAAGTAGTTTAGATTTTAATGAACATATGAATAGCATTGAAACTGTTCCAGATTGTTAGAGGGCCTGCTGTGCTTCTAATAGTGCACCCTCATAACACACACACGCACACACACACACACACATACACACACAGGTTGTTTGTTTCCTGGCCTGGATTCAGAAGAGACGACTGGTCATTAGACAAATGAATGCAATCATGTGTAGATGAGTAGAATCTCATATGGGCCAAAGATTCTTCAATGTGGGTCAAGAGACTGTGCTGGTGTCTGATAATGACATAAGCACAAGCACTGCAACAATGGCTGTGCATGCATGTAGTCTTTTTTTATCTTTTATTATTGAAAATACAAATTATATTTATATACATATATATCATGGGCGAGCGGTCATAATAAGCTATAAATGCAGTGCATGCCCAAGCCCTTCAATAAAAAGAATTGAAAATATTAATCTGGCAGTGTGTTCAATTATACAATACCTTAGTTTTACTGTTTTGGTCTTAAATCCGTGCCTAATCTGTCCCGTTTTGCTTGCGAAAAGCTGGAAAGTTGACAGCTTGTTTCGCGCATGCGCACTGTGACCGACTAGTACAGTTACTGCTAAAGGCTGTGTTTACTGTAGATGAGCATTTTGAATGGCAAAAAAGCTGTCAGTGAAGCAGCTTATCTGCCAACGCCCATGCGCAAAAATGACTTGTTTGAATTGTTCAGCGGGAAACTGTCAGTGGTTCATTCATTGTGTAGCCTGGTCAAAATGGCTGAAAATATTAATTATATTCAGGCTTTGCGTTCAGTGCCGTTTTCGCGGAGACCTTTTGAGGAAAAGAAAGCTATAATTTCAAGTGGTCGGCCTACTCCTGAAGTAAATATCACAAAGACTGCAAAGAATTCCGTCCGTCACTTTCAAGCTAGCGCGTATGAGAAACATAAATGGCTAGCTAGCCGACCCCCCTCCCGTCAAACGATCCGGTCTGACAGCGACATATTGCCTGTTCATTCATGAAAACCATCTTGAAACACTCTCAGTCAAACAAGGTGGGGAATGAGAAATCTGCGGCGCTACTAGCCTAGTTCGTTTTAAAAACACACCGGCAGCAGCGCCTGCTGATCTGAGACGTGTCAGTGAGTTACTGTAAATGCTGTGCGGAAAACCAGCTGTGGTCTGTGATTGAGGTGCAGACGGGTGAGTTTGGAGCTGACGAGGGAGTTTGGAGCTGACGAGGGAATATATATATATATATATATATATATATATACACACACACGCACACATTTTAAGAGCTAAATTTAGGGTCTAGATATGTCTATTTTGTGTTTTAGTAAACAATGACTTCATAAACTCTGGTTTCAATTTATGAGTACAAAGGAACTCAGGAGGTCAAGGCAAGGGTTGCTTGACAGCTCACAGTCGGATCCACGAGACCCCTTCAACCCGGGCCTTTCCAAGCCGAGCGAATATAGCTGGTTGCACACACACCAATCTGCACTTTGACAGAGCTGACTTTTAAAGGAATGGGGAGACTTAGAGATTCCAAAAAGTATATTGCCTACATGAAAAAAATCCAATTTCTTAGAACCTCACAACAACCGATATGGGTTGCAATCAGCTGTGAAATGGGAGTGTATAGTACAACTATGTTAAGAGTGCAAGTCATTTTTAGGTTTCTGTAGTAATTATCAGTGTGGTGGATTTGTTGACAACATTACATAAAGCTACAACAATCAGCAATTAATCAAAGCTTCAGTGGAAGGTGTTCTACCTGTAGAATGCAGCATGGACTCATGTCAGTAAGGCATCACAGTTCACCTGTTACACACTTGAAGGCTTCCTCCACACATTTTTGCAAGAAAATGAGGCTGAAGTCTATTTTACATATTTTCTCCTGCAGCCCAATGCAGCCTCAGCTATTGCACAGTATTGTTGTTTGTATTGGTATTTGTTAATCAAGTAAAAACATTGTATGCATGCTTGCAATTTGGAGGAGTTAAACAACACACAAATAACAAATATCTGAATATCAAAATGTAAAACGGTACAACAACAAATTATCAAATATGTGCACCCGAGCAATTATTGTCTACCTAAATCTATTTCGCAATGCACAAATAAACCTTTGCCCTCGTACTTACTGAGCAACCTCAAATGATTATAAAGGTTAAGGTTAAGAAGAGAACCAGCGGCATAAAAGGTGCAAGGCAAACGATAAAAATGAAAATAACCTGGACAATGACAATGAGATTAATAAATCAGTGAATGGAAATGTGATTTCATGGAAGGATGAGATACAAAAAAACATGGCTGCCTGGTGACACTGTGTGAAAAACAGGCCAGTCAGTCACACACACGTGCACACAGATTCAGACATACAGGCAGCAGACAGGAAGTGTGTGTGTAATGATGCAGAGAGACTGATAGGCAGCTACACATTCGTTTTCCAATGGACGATTCCCACCATATATTCTAGTTAACCGTGCTGAGAGAGGAGCAGTCTCCCATATCCTTCAGTATCCAGCCTGTAAGTCTGTAAATGGCATATTGGCCAGCAACCCCAACAAATGGGTGACGTCACCCATTCATTTGTGGACTGTGGTTTCTGAAACCTCAAGTCATAAATAAATAAAACAAAATAAATAAATAATAAATGCAGGGAAATTAGGGGGGGAAAATGTTTACATCAGTTTACCACTTCAATCCCGCTGATGAGCACCGGATCCTTCTTAAACCATGATTTGAAAAACACTGCTGCACTCCCACAGCTCAGAGGAGGAGTTATGATCTTTCGCCTGACAATGGAGAATGATTCAGTGTTACGAGGATTACTGACTCATCAGGTGATTTCGGTTCCCTTGCCGTGTGGCGCAGTGACGTACAAAGGCTTTTTCTATTCAGGACGGCTTCTATCATTATATCCAAGATACAGGCCAATGTCACCAACAAGGAAGCAGGACAAAGGATGCTTTTCATCCCCGGGTCTCAGCTTGGATCCCAGGACTCTCCAGTTCTGAAGAGGCTTTGGGGCACGCGTCTGGCAGCCCAGCGAATTACTCTCTGCCGAATCACGCAAGCTATTGTTGCAGTGGGGGATTGAGGGGCTCTTTGCTTATGCAGTGCTCTTTCTGAGGGCTTGTTGTGCCACAAATTCATTAACATAAATCTCTTAGTGAGTGAAATGAATTCCTTGTGCTCTCGACTGAAGCAAGTGATGCCCACAAAAATTTGTGCAGTAGATACATCGAATTACAAACTCCTATGTGACCACAAAGCATTCATTCTACGGATCTGATTTTACACACACACACACACACACACACACACGCACACACACACACACAGACACACATTTAGTGACAATCGAATGTAGCAATAATCCTGAAATTGGGCACCAGATGTTAAAAACATCTGCAAACTTTTTTTAGGGTCTAATAATGCCCTCAACCCATTGAGCAGGGGATACTTTTCGATCAAATAAATAGACTGAAAATAAATTTCCTGGAAGGATTTTCACACTGATAAACACGTTGGTGTTTTCCCTCTTATTAGTAGTATCTTTAATGGTATACTATGTTTAGAAGGCTGCCTTATTATGCAGGGATCATTGCAGAATGTGCAACTGTTTTGGATCCTATTATATTTGTTTGTGTGATGAAGCCATCTGCTTTCTATTCTCTCTGTACAATTCCATTAATTAGTGCCATGGTTGATATTAGAAACACAATATTGAGAGATTGCGAGAGGGGAAGTCTGGAGAGATGAAGAGATGGCAGTGAGGGAGAGGAAAGAAAGAAAGGAAGAGAAGGGAGAAATAAAATGAGCATGGCTGGGAGTGATTGCAAATGCAGATGGTTATGAAGCTAAGGCAGATGGCGTGTCAGATTGATTATTGTCGCCAGCCCTGCATGATAGATACAAGGCGAACACTGAGCTCTCCCCTCATTTCAGATGACACAGAGTGATAGAGACATGTCAGCTCGCAGGGTTAATCTCAACGTCATTCAAACCGTTTCCGAACCATTTAGAGCCATCCGTGGGTGCCAGCCCATTCATTCCTGACAAGCTGATTACACCTGTAAATAAATACAGCCCTGCAGTTATGATTATGCAGCAGACAGGTGGGGGTATTGCGGTGGCAGCCGAGGATTTCTCCACCGTGGCACTTCCATGCTATCTCGTCGCAGCAGAGGGGAATCATTCTCTCCGGCTGCATCAGTTCATACGGGTGGCATTTTAGCTGACCCGTCTGGGAACAAAAGCAGCTTATGTCTGCGTCTCAGCCTCTAGCGTGAAATATCAAAAGCCAAATTACATGTGACAATATGTTGGCTATCAGCTGGCCTGTATGCGCTACGATATGAGGCTGCTATCCACTTTAGTTACCATATGTTTCATCTGAAGTGTACAGATGTTATTCTTACAGGGAGGGACCGTGATTAACAGGGCCGCTGACATTATTCAATGTTATTGGCAGTGTGGATTAATTGTTGAGTCAATGTCAAATAGTTGAGTTACTTCAGCAGATTCAAATCTGGAAATGGCTGGAGGAGGTCAGGAGGACAGTAAAGTAAAGTTCAGTCAGAAATGAAAAAAAAAAATGAAAAAAACGGATAATGAGTATAATCTGATTTGTCCGTCTTGTTTTTTAAACAGATTTTTTGCCATTTTTGCCTTTATTGAGATAGGACGGCATACTGTGAAAAGGGGAGTGTGCGATGGGGATGTCATGCAGAGAGGGCTGCCAATCAGATTCAAAACGACGGCCGCTGCTGTGAGGACTTAGCTTCGGTACATGGGGTGCCGATTCTCGCAAGGTGAAGGGAAGGTGAGAAATATCAAGACTTTTATTCAACAGTACACATCAAACTCAAACAAATTTGTATCCTACATTTCTCCTGTCACCAGATATGTGCTTATTAAACCTGTATGGAAAGCTAATGGCAGCATGCTGGACCTACTTTGCAGCGCCATTGGGGTGCACAAGGAGCTGTGAACAGATAATGGAACTCACTTCCGCAACACCCGGACCAGTGGTGTCAACAGCAAGGACGAAATTTTGATTTCAGAGGTGGGGGGGACACAAGTATTTTTAATAAAACTCTAACTCTTTCAGTTCACTGTTTTCTAGTAGTAGTAGTGCTTTTTTGGTTTGACTGGTTGTAAATCACATAGCAAACATTATCAACCAATTCTAATCCAATAGTAATAATAACAACAATAATAATAATAAAATATTTTATTGATCAGATTATTGAGAGCTTTGTAAATGATGAGGAGGATCTTGAAGTGGATATGCTGCTTTATTGGGAGCCAGTGAAGGTGTTGCAGGATGGGTGTAACGCATTTCTTTGAGTAACTTACACTTTGACTTCTAAAGAAGTCTCTTATGTCCACTTCTCTTTTTTTAGACATCCTGGCTGCGTCTAATTACCAAACACACACGCGCACACACACGCACGCGCACACACACGCGTGCACATACGCACATGGACACCGATTCAAACGTTAATGTAAATAAAACCTCTGATATTACAATCCTTCTAGCTGACGTGAACTAGTTCTAGTAGCGGACTACTGTAGGACTCCTGACCGCAGACTAGCAGACCGTCGGTGTGCAAGATGGAGTGACAGCGGGGACAGCCAATCACACAAGAAACGGCAGAGCCAATCGAGGAGCTTGTGGGCGGTATAAACTAAGGGAAACAGGCTTCAGCTTTAGCGGCCGTTTTCCGCTTGGTCCTAGCACTTGAGGCGTCTCTGTTTACTATAGCGTAACTTTGTTTTTGGACGGTAAAAAGTGCAGGGGACCAAAACGGCCTTTTGAAAAAGTGCAGGGTCCCCTGTGCCCCCCCCCCATGTCCCCTGTGCCCCCCCCCCCCCCCCCCTAAGTTACGTCCGTGGTCAACAGCAAAGGGTGATGAGAGACTACTTACCAGCGAATGGAGAACTAAAGTCCTAGAGATGGGGGAATGCCTTCAATGAAAGACATCAAACTGATAGACCCTCCCCCTCAGAGTAGCTGAGCCAATGCCCATTTACATCACAGAGAATGCGGCACCGGAGGTAAGAAGTTGACTCCCGGCTTAAAAAGTCCCATTTCAGGATGATCAGAAAGTGAACAGCTCAAACTGATTCCTAGTTATAGAGAAACCAGGAACCAAGAATGGCCAACAAAGTGCAACCCCTGCTGCCCAATGTCAGATTGTCTACTGTCTATCTGGTGGTTGCCATACTCAGAACAACCTCAGGGCTCTGGGCAGGCTGATCAATGAATGAATTTGATTTTTTTTTAAAGAGGAATCCTGTCAGATGAGATGGAGATAGTGGAGTGGAGAGAAACCAATCTGACCCAACGTGGCTAAAGGAGAGTTTTGGGGAATTATCTACAAAACAATGGTTATGGATGCCTTTGTCTCTGGATTATACAGTCTTGACGCTGCCTAGGTTGACCAATGTCACCCAGTTGGATCTACGTTGGACAAAAATGTAACCGGCTGAATGTTTCTGCCAATGGGACGGAGACCTTGTCCAGTACTAGTTATTTCTCCCTCCAGCTAAGGAATGTAAAGTTGCTGCAGGTGGGACAAGCCAGGAGATTACCACCTGAGAGTGGGGAAGAGGTTGAGGACCCTGTAGCAGTAATCACACCTCAGCCCCACATCTGTACCCTGATCTTTCAGAAGGTAAGTTCAGGGAGTAGTGTGTCGGAGCCAATGTTCCTCGGGGAGAGGGAGCCAGAGGCACCAACCCTATACTATTTCACCAGTTGCTTAGATCCATCCATCGTGTACCGCTTATCCTGTATTCAGGGTCGCAGGGGGGTTGGAGCCGATCCCAGCTGACATTGGGCGAAGACGGGGTACACCCTGGACAGGACGCCAGTCTATCGCAGGGCCAACATGGAGAGACAGACAACCATTCACACTCACATTCACACGGTCCAGAGACCTCTGTTGGAAGAACTTGATTCACTTTTGTATTACTCCCAAACAGAAGTCAAAACAAACTAGTGCTCAGTTATGCTGCTGAAGGGAATGTGGAAAAATTATGGTCGATCAAGCCCATGTCTTCTGGTCTTGTCCCCCCCATTCAGACTTTTTAGAAGGAAGTGTCAACAATCATTTAAAAAACCCCAGGTTTTACCATCTGCACAACATTCACATCTCTCTACCTCATCCCGGGTGGACTGGGTAAGGATGACACCTATCTCCTATAATGTGAAAATGTCTATAAATAAAAAGTAAAAAAAAAAATCATTTTAGAAGTGCACTGCAATCATTTTTTCAGCTTTTTTTAATGCTCTTCAAACTGGATGAGAACGTGTTTTATTATTTTGGGAATGCATTTTGAGTTGAATCAAGTTAATTTAGAGGACGTCAAACCCCAACCAGTTTGTTCCGATGGGAGGGAGGGAGGAAGAAAAGAAAATGTGTTTTCTGGGTTATATTCAGTCAGGCATTGATATAGTACATTTTCAAACTGCATCTAAAAAAACCCCACACAAATTCAGATCCTCTCCATGTGGAATTGCTGCCATTTTGGATGTTCTTCAACATTACAACTAAACCCAATTCGTGCATTTCAGTTAAATTGCTTGTGTCTTTGCCAAAACAAGGTGCTAAAAGGGACTGAAACTAATATGAATAATGATTCTTTGTGTGATAGTCTGGCTGTGTCCCAAATCACTCACTTATTTACTTCTCCTCACTCACCGTCCAAAGAGTTCTATATAGTGCAGTGGTTCTGATTCTTTTTACACTCCGTACCACCTCAGAAAATGTTAGGCTCCCTAAGTACCACCATTATGATCGACCTTAAAATACAATAGCGTAGGCAGACCCTCTTTAGCTATGGACAGTTCATGCAGGAGGCAGGTTTATTCCTAATAAGCATATTATTTACTTTTGACTGTTGTCATTCACAATGTACGAAAGGGGTAGCACTACAACTGCAACTTAAACTCTTCCACACTTTACACACAACTCTTACTTTGCAAAGGGGTCTCTCTTTCCCTCTCTCTCTGTTACTCACACACACACACAAGTGAGAACACAAATATTCACTCCTTTATAACAATTAAAGTCTCATAAACACTTTTTAGAGGCTAAATACAAATTATAATTAAGTTATTTTTCTCTTACATCTCTTCCACACAACTCATACATAACAAGTCACTCTCTCGCACACACACACACACACACACACACACACACACACACACACACACACACACAAAAACAAATGAGAAGGGTGAGCCTGCCTCTGAGACCACAGTCCTGGGATGTCTGGCTCAGCATCCATCCTGCTTCTGTGTTTAGTCTTGATGACGTCAAGAGTCATCAAGTGAGTAAATGAAGAGAAGCCTTTCTCACAGAGATATGTGGTTGCAAAAGGAAGGAGAACACGCACAACCTTGTCTGCAAGTGCGGGGTATTCACGATGTTGCTGTAGTCCAATAACGACTGTCTTCATCGCAATGTTTCATCGCAAGACAATTCTATTAAACTCTCCCGCTAACCAACAATGAAATCCTTGGGCATTTCAGCAATGCCAAACGGGTTTCTCATCCACTGATTTGACTTCCAAAGTCAAGTCTTTTTCAGCATTGCGTTGATTTTGTCCTGCGCTTAAAAAACATTAATGGAGAGTCCCTTTATTCCCGAATGTTGTTCAAACAGAATATGTCTGACAAGTTTGCTAGTTGAGTGAGCCACAAATGATCTTCAAAAACATCAGATCAGGGGAAGTTTTTGTCCTGTAAGAACAGCTGGACCTCTCTGTGCAATTCACAAAGCCAGAACAGACTTGAATTCTTCTGGCATCTTTTTCACCGCAAGGGCCTCGCAATGAATGCTGCAGTTTGCAAACTTACATCTCCGGTGCCACCTCACAAATTCAGGCTGCTACTCCGCTGTGGCGACCTGTCATAGCCTTGGCTCAATCTGTGCAGACTCCAACACACTTTTCCCAATCGAGTTCATTCTCTTGAACAAATCTGTTCAATTGTTGGAATGTGTGCTCGGCTGCAGTTCCAGTCTCCAGTGATTGACGGAACAGAAAGTCCTCTTTAGCCCCACTGTCAAATTCATATCTGACGTAAAATAGAAAACTGGCTAGATCTGCAACATCAGTTGTCTCGTCTAACTGGATGGAATAATAGGCACCACTTTTAGTGCCTTCCATCAGTGTCTTTTTAACATCATCTGCCATGGCGCATATTCTCCAAGATACTGTATCATTAGAAAGTGGCACCAAGTATGAGAAGCAGCCTTCTCTCCACACATGATGCACGTCGTCTCTTTGGCTAATGGTAGACACAGTTGTTCACCAATCGTGTGTTGGTTACCAGCGCTCGCTATGCATAGGCTGGCATGGTCAGAGACTCCTTGAGCTCTAGTTGTAACATAGGGTTGAATGGAGGTTTTGCGCTGCTTTAGTTCATCACGTTTCCTTCAAAACAAATTTTAGACAAGATTGTGAGCAAATCTTTACAATCCATCATCTGTAACCTGTTCAGGGCCGCGGGGGACTGAAGCCGATCCCAATTCAGTTTTAATTATAGTGTCATATTACAACAAAGTGACCTCAGGACACTTTCCACATAGAGCAGGACTAGAACACGCTCATGATTTTCAGAGTCCCAACATCACCAGGAGCAAAGAGTTAAAGCACGACAGTGGAGAGAAAAATCTGCCTTAAAGCTGTATTCTACGATTTGAAAGGTTTGAAACCCCCCCCCCCCACACACACAGCCCTCTCCTCTGTGCTCCTCCGAGCTCTATCGTTCTCCCTCGCAGCCTCCCACCTCCCTCATATTTTACGAAAATAGTTCAGCGAAAGGTGTTTCTGAAAACATTTTAGGCGAGAAATAAGCTATGCAGTTGCTGAATCTGTCTTTATTTTGGATCGACAACGCTCAGTTTGAAAGATTTTCGAGAGTTTGCGGGCGGCGCCGTCTCTGGAAACTCGCCGCTCCGCGCCGGCATTACACGGCTTCTTACATAGACAATGAATGGGAACATTCCCTCCGCTATGAACTCAGGCAGGACGCTGTTTAGTTTCCCGGTGTGTCCGGGACTTCCACAACATGTACAAAGCAGTAATAGTGTTTATTACGAACACGAATGATGAAACATTATCGGTGTAAATCCAGTGGGTGCCGGTCAGATTTCTCTCTCACCCCGACTGCAGAACGTCCCCGATCCAAAACTGCTCGGTGATCGCTCGCCAAATAAATCAAGTGAGATGTAGGATCCTTTTCTTGTCAGCATCCATGCAATCAGACTTCTGATCATTCCTTGGCTCCTCTTGTACATCTGTGAATCTGTCCTTGGCTGAGAATTGATGGTAGGCCTACCAGGCCCACAAGCTACGCCATTCATCAAATACTTAATATTGAACTTTTCATATCTGTGGACCAACAAAGAAAATAATATTCATCTTCACAGTTATCAGAAAAAGACAAGAAGGCAAAGAGGTTTAGCTTACGTCTCAAAACTCCATTAATTTAGTCTCTTCATACATCCAGGGCAGACTGGATTGATATCCAATTTTTCCAAAAATCCGATTGCTCAAACCAATCGTAAAGTGTTTCAATTGTAATCAGATACAGAGAGCAGAGAGAATACAAGTTGAAAGTGCAATTAAGAACATCAACTGAAAGGAGTTAGTATGTGTGGAACAATGTGGATACTGACACACACATGTTCCTAAATAGTGGTGTTTTCTTTGATGGAGGTCATTGAAGCCCAAGTTAGCAAACTTCTAAAATCCCTCAAAAGCTCTAAGTCTAAAGGTCTGGACTCACTTTTTATAAAACGGAATGCAGATGCATTCACTGAACCATTAACAAAAATAGTGAATGCCTCCATTAAAGAAGATAAATATCCTAATGACTGGAAGTCAGCCATTGTTGTACCAGTCTTGAAACTAGGAGACTCAAGTATAGTGCGTAATTATAGACCAATCAGTATCTTGCCTGTTATCTCCAAAGTTGCTGAATAAATTGTTGAACAGTGTGTCTCCCATATTAATAGTAGCACATACACTCTCAATGCAGTTTGGCTTCCAGATAAACCACTCCACCGAGACAGCCAACTGCTTTTTCCTAGAGAATATTAAAAAAAAGTTGGACAAAGGAGGTGCTGTTGGTGCCATATTGATGATGATGATGATGATGATGATTTAGACTTTATTGTCACTATACAAAAACAGCGAAATTACAAAATCCCCCCGTCCATACATATACAGCATACAGTACATATAGTAGACAGACATAACAGGATAACCAGTCAGTAAAAGTAGGTAGAAAGGGGGGGTGTATTGCAAATGTGCATGTGTGTAAAGTGTCCATGAATGTGTGTGTGAGTCATAAGCCTGAAGAGTTGCCTCGCCCAGCCTCCCAGTCAGTGCCTCAGTTTGTCAGGATGCAAGTTGCCATGGAGACACCCTTGATCGCTTCCCAGACAGTCAACAATCAACAGGTGTCCATGAAGGAAGGGAGGGAGGAATAGTAACGCAGTATTGTATATTCTTAGATTTTAAGAAGGCATTTGACACTGTTAGTCATCATATACTCCTTTGTAAACTTGCCAACTATAATGTTTCCATTGGTGCGCTTAACTGGGTGAAGTCTTGTCTTGCTGATAGAATTCAAAGTGATAGGGTCAGAGGTGAAACATCACCTTTTCTGAGCAATGAAATGGGGTACCCCAGGGATCCATCTTCGGGCCTCTCCTATTCAGTTTATTAATAAATGATCTTCGTGGACCGTGCTGGACCGAAAATATACTTACCACCACTGTCACATCCTTAGCAAACTTACAAAATCCTCAGCTGAGAGCACCTGACAAAATACGCTGATGCCTGCCTACTGTTCAAGCTTCTAAATGGCAAGGCCCCTCCACCTCTGATTACTTTTGTCAAACAAAACATATTTTGTAATAGGTCCACAAGATCTACCCAGAGAGAAGACTCTACTGTGCCGTTTAGGCCCAGCTCCTTCAGTCAGTCCTGTTTTGCAGTCAGAGCCACTCAGTTTTGGAACATCCTACCAACTGAAATAAGATGTGCTACCGACCACACCTTTACAAAAAAAATGCAAAAGATAAGATAATATTATGAAGACGATTTTATCCTGACGGTAATGGGGGCGGGACTAGATAAGCCTTGGCTTCTCCCGCTTTCCCTTTCGGCCATGTGTATTGTACTATTTGAACAAAGATGTGTGATGATGATGATTTAACTGACATGCCCAAAATAAATAAATAAATAAATAATAAAATGAGTCAGTCCTTTACTTTTGTTTCATTACCGCACTGTTTTTTTTTCTTTCTTACAGCTACAGTCGATGCCGAAACAAAGTATAAATAAACTGTAAGAAAACTTTCCCACTAAAGTATAAAGCACATTAGTGGAAGACAAAAAGCTGTCAGTTCTTCTTTGTCTCTGGTTGATTAACGTGTCTTGCAGCCAGCTTTCAAAAGTATCCCCAAACCACTAGAGAAAACAAGCACTACCTTTTAGATTTGTTTTTCACGTTAAATGTCTTCACGATAAGCTTGATTCCTTTATTTGGCGATGCTGCTGATTGGGGATGCCACGTGCATCTTCTCCCTCATCACCTCGTCTCCCTCGGATACTCAGTCTCTCTAGCAAAGGCTGTAATCAAAGCAGCAGCAGACTACAGTGCTGTGTCCCCAGAGACACTCACTAACTGGCTTCTCTGCCATCAACAGCACACTGTTGTTGGTTTTTCTTGTATTTGCTGGGTTCCATTACCGGGTTCTCAGCTCAGAGACGTGTAAGTCCCCGAAGTATTCGACCACATTGTGTATGAACGTGAAAAAAGGAGCGCTACAATGAGGCCTCAAAGAACCATCATAACTGACATGTTATCATGCTATTAACTTAGCATAGTGTATGTCAGCTACATGTTGTTTTACATCGACACGAATAGGACTTGATTTTCACAATATCGTTCTTATGTATATTACTTGCGTGGTTCCGTAACTTTCCCAAGGATACTTCAGCTTGTGGAGTGGAGGAGCCTGGAATCTAAACTACAATCTTCTGAATGATTCGCTCTACCTCTGAGCCACAGTCACCCCTAATATTTAACATATTGTTTTCCACACAAAATGGTCACAGCTTTAAACATTTTGACACCACAGACTATTTAAGAAGTGGACGTAGTCATTGAGACGTCACCCATTGGTTTGAGGACTATATTATTGAAGCCTTGAGTTTGCCATCTTGGATTTTGGCTGTGGTCATCTTGAAATTGTGCAACCTGTGAACGTAAGTGACCATATTTGGACTATGGAGGAGTGGCAGAGCGTCACCCTTACTGCATCTGGATCCATCTGGCTTCTGTTGTGAAGCTGTTAACGAAGTTTGCTTCATAATTCAAGGTCAACAGCTAAGTATTAACATCTTAGTAGTTATTGCATTGGCAGTGGGGTAGCGACAGTAGCGAGGATGCAGTATCAATGCTGTGGTCGTCAGCTGTCAATCGCAAGGTAGCCCCGCCCTAAAGCATCCCCTGCTCTCTGGTCTGTTTGACTCTAAACGGACCATAATTTACCAAATGAACATCATGCTGGATTTAGGAAGACTTGAAGCTAGAGATTGAGACCATAAACTCATGTTTACAATGTTGGTGGGTTAACGAATAAAATAAAAGAAAACATGCTTCAAAACTACACTGATAGGTTTAGGCAACTCAACTACTTGAGATTTGAAGACTTTGAGGTTAGATTTATTAAAAAAAATGATACTGTGGCTTCAAATTAAATAAAAAAAATGCAAAAAAGCACACATAACGACTTGTTTACACACAGGACACAGAGCCTGTGTTCTTGGACCGTCCACCTCCTGACCTCCCTACGTGGACTTCCAGACTCATTTGACCGTGATTTGTGATATGTCAGCCATTGGGCTTCAAGAAAAATTGTTTACATAAGTGGTTATTGATATGGAAATGTTGTACCTCTTGATGAGAGATATCTGAACTAAAGACTTACACATGAGAAGGCTTAGTGTAAATGTGACCTGTGACCTTTGGCCTGTGGCCATTTGTGTGTGTTTTGCAACCCATGTGTGTTTTGCGACATAGGTGTGGTTTATGACCCAGGTGGGGTTTGCGACCCATGCAAGGTTTAGATAAACATCTGAGTTTACGACTTCCATCCCTGTGAACTGAGTGAAAACACACCCACAGAAGATGGATAAATACCATGTTTGTCTCACAGCACGTTGAGTCTTCACTTTGTAACGGACCAGCATGTTGCTCTGTGAATTCTCCTCTTGATCAAGATTAAATCCCTGTTTGGACCTTGAGCTGACTCCGATCTCCTTCCTCCAGTTCTAAATGATCGCAGAATTATTTTAACAGTTATTTCATAAATAGAAAAAGGAGAAATGTTGGCATTCAGAGGTTTTCTCATACATTAAACTTTACTGTGCTGGTGCAGAACACTAAGCTGTCTGTTGAAACTACAGAAGAAGAACCTCTCTCATTGGTCATTGGTTATCAGACACTGATGTCTGTTTCCTGACAAAAGGCTCTCGATATTAATGAGTCCTTCCACTACATTTGTGTCATGTTTCACTCAGAGAACAATTTACTGAATCAACAATCATAAAAATATGTAAAACGTGTTGTGAAGGCAGACCAGTATTATGTGGGAACTAGTAGTCTTGGTTGCATGTGCAACGGAGGTAGGACACAGTTATAGCCTATATTTGCCTCGTCAGGCATTTTATAATGTAAATTAACTTATCTTATGATAAATGTATCATGTTTCACAAAGCACAACTTTAATTTAATGAAAAATCATGACAAACTGTAACGTCACACATCTTACGTCTGTTTATTCAACAGTAGAGTTTTTTTAAAATAATACCGAAGTAAGTCTTTCTTCTGTAGTCCCACAAAGTAATACGTTACGATTTAGGAGTATCATCTGTGTAATGGGAAACCCAGATCTGTTAAATTGAGCAATATGTTAAAGGGGTCTGGCAGTCAATGGACTTCAACAACTCCAGTCAGGGCTGGACTGGGACCAAAAATCGGCCTGGGCATTTTCAGTCGAGACCGGCCCACCAGGTATCGATGGAAAGACAATGAAGCCTATGAATGAAAACAAACTTTTTTGTGAGAATGATTGTACACTGTTGGGCACCGCCCATCGGCTGTAATTGGTCCAGCCCAGAATCAATCATGACTAAGGGGCCGATTTACCAGTTTTGTGTACCAATAGCAGTGTTTCCTACAGGATTTATCGTGGGGGGGCTTGCGATGTTGTAGGGGGGTCTGGGGGCATGCCCCCCCGGGAGACATTTTTTAATAGATTTAATTTCAATGCATCAATTTGGTGAATTTTGAGAACCAAAATATTACATCAATTACTGACCAATTTCTTACAAACTGCTGGTACTAATACAAAAAGTTGACATACTAAATGGGGTTGAGGAGTTTAAGCATTCAAGAAAAGATGAAAACAAATATGACTTAAACACAGTGCTGAGCCTTCCAGGCGTCCCCAATTAGTTTTCACTGAGGGCCAAATTATGTCCAGGTTGCCAAGTCGAGGGCCAAATTGTCTGTTTTTTTTATTGGATCACTAAACATTATTTTATGTGCAAATGTTATTATTGTTGCTGCTATTATTTGAAGTATTATTGTAATGATTAGTACTACCAGTGGTAGTTGGTTGTAGTAGCAGATAGTAGTAGTAGTCATAGCCTGTGTTGAGGGACAGATAAAAATGTACGCTTGAAAGAAAATAAGTCCAATATCAACGATTTATTTATTTGAATGCACCTGGAGAATATTTTGATCAACAACAAAAAACAACAGCACTACAGCAAGTGGTGCACAAGAGGAAAACAATATTGTATAACAGTGGAGTTAATGATTTTTGTTTGCGGCGTCTTGCTTTTGTCTTGTAATTTGTGGACGGTCCCTGCGCAACTCGCAACCGGGCGAGTGCAATGTTCTCGGTTCAGCTCGGAGGACGGCTGATTTTTGTAAAAAATCTGGGTTTTGGTCCTTGTAGCTCGTAGTCTTTGATATTACGGTGGGAAAGAGGCATCATTTGTGTTTGAAAACGTTTCACTTCAGATGTATTGATCCCGAATCTGTGAATATATTTCCAACTTTACAGAACTCTTTATTTCAGCAGGTTATTGCATAGTGTCACTGGGTCCGCACGGGCCGGACACTTTGCTCTTGCGGGCCGGATTAATATAAGTGGGTGACTATTCCTCAGCCTTCCTTGGTGTTTTTGTTCTGACATACGCGCACACACTGTCAAACTCGCGCAGCTAAGGGGGGTCGGCGCGGGGGACGCCTTGCCATGGCGACGGGGGAAAACAGAACGTTGATGAACCAAACCAGCCGTGAGGATTTTCCCTTATAATAAGCGCTGCTGCCCTCCTGTTTAGGCCTATTATTAGAGCCGCTAGTTAAGTCCATTCAATGTGTGGGAAACACTGAATAGGTATCATGACTAATACCATTAATAACACTAGTACCATTAGTAAAAAAAAATAAAATAAAAAAAAAGGCTCGCCCCAAAATCGCCATCGGCCCTTCGGGCAAATGCCCGAATTACCCGATGGCCAGTCCAGCCCTGACTCCAGTGTGTATTTTCACAGTAATGCGCCTTTAGAGCAGTGGGCTTTTTGTGTTTGGGGTAAACGCTGTCAGACAAATGAGCTTTCTGTCCAATGGGACATTTTCTGGACTATTGACCAATGGCCAGTCCCACATGTGTGATGTTACTGGTAGAATGTAAGGCACTTCAGAGCAGAGATCCATTCACACAAATGTCAAGGATGAATTTGAATGAGATTAATATTAACAGTTTAGGCAGAAAGTTGGATTTTGGGAAAAATAATAGGCATTTGACCTTAAATATTTTAACGTGAATGTAGCCGTTGGTGGTTTTTAAAGACAAACATTGTGTTTTGTAAATTAACTGCAAGGACTTAATTTAGGGTTAATTTGTCTCATAAAATCTGGAATAGCCTCGACACATATTACAGGAAACAAATCAGCAACAGGGAAAACAATGTTGTTCAGAAATTTCAATCGTGTCATTGAAAGTGTAATTATTGATAACTTGCCAAGCACCTTGTAACAATTCAGAGGTACTACATAAGAAAATAAACAAAACAAAAATGTTTCCCCGTTTCTTACTAGTAAATAATAAAATCCATTATTCTTATCAGATTCCTTAAAACCTCCAGACACGTCAGTAAGCGATGTTGCATTTTACATACTTTACATTATAAGAGCAACACAAGGAATATTAATATTCCTGTTCCTGTGTCATAAATGTATAGAGACATATATTTGTTTTCTTAAAGACTCTTAAGACCCCAACTGAAGATCGAACAATAAATAAATGTTTTAAAAACTGCTAATATTTGCACTAACAGTATAAAAGTGACATTAAGTTTAGTCTACTTCCATCATCCATGAACAAGAGCTAAAAAAAAATCTCCCTTTTAAGTGACTTCCAGCTGTCATTAGTCTTTCACAGCTCCCCTGCAAGGGGGATTCTTGTAGTAGTTTTTCATTTTCTGGAGCCACACTCACATCAACACGAGTCTTCGGAAACAACACTCTTGTCAGTCTTGTCAGGACTCGGCTCTTCATGTCTGCTTCACCAGGTTGAAAGGTCTGTGTGACACTATTAAGTCTCTGGAGGACGGAGGGAACTGACACGTTAACACTGGACTTCAGTCAGATTTCGGAGTGCTGAGAGAATGTCTATTAAATAATGTAATAATAAATGCTGTGCCATATTCATGTTGGCCTCATTTTATATTACACTTACTATTATATTTATAATATTAGCATATCTATATATATAGCAGTAGGATGACTGTTTGTCCCCACACACATACTGCTATGATTTTTTTTAATGATTTTATTCTATATACTTTATGATATAGTATGGAATCATTTATGTTTGATAATTATAAACACTGATTTTCAGGTTGCCCCTGGGCTTTTAGACACCTAATGCTGGTCAGACCAAATGCAAAGTGTACTTCTCCTGCAGTGCGATTGTCAATGCAAAGACGCAAATACATTTGAGCCGGGCGGTGCAAAGTTATACTTTTACACATTTAAACTTGAGCGAGAAATTTGCGTGACGCTGTATCCTGAAAGCCTATCAGCCTTGAGATTCTCCTCCTGTCATCACTGACGTTGCTGAATGATGAATGGAGGAAACAAATGTTGTCTACTGTGTCTGTGGTCCCCCAGAGGTCTATGATAGTAGCTCACATTAGTCCAGAGACCAGACCAGACTATGTGGAGAAACCAGAGACCGTCTGTGGTCCAAACAACAAGGTCGCTGCTGTATTTATGTCTCGATGACCATATTTGGAGTGTTGATGGAGCAGCTACAATGTTAGCATAGCCCCCATCAAACCAGACTTCATTCAGAAAACAATCCCTTTAAAAGTTGTTAGCTTGTCATCTTGCAGACAGACCTAACAAAGCATGACTTCAGACTTTTTACTAATTGGCATCATGATGTTGCTATTTTTTAAATTTGAAGGTTGACTTAAAACTAATTTAGGAAAGTAATTATTACACTAACACAGGGAGAACATGCAAACTCCACACAAAGGGAACCTTAAAGGAGAGATCCGGTCATTTTTGACCCCATTTCCGTTGTCCTCAGGGTCATCCCGACTTATTAGAAGCAAAAAACCAGACAAAAATTGACGTTGCCTAGCCCGAGATCTGTACCTGCCTGGCAGCCTTCCAGACTCGCTCCAACCCATTGGGGCACGTTTTATCTGCTTTCCTGGGCCCCAGAAAACAATTCCAAGACCTATGCAACACAGGTTGGGTCCGTACGAGACACCACGGCGCTCGTTTAGCTCAAATAGTGTGGCAAAACGACATAAATATGTGTGTTTTTGCATGGAGTTACTCACCTCAAATCACCCCGTAGACATTAGCAGTAGATAGCCGAGCGCCTGTCGTCCCTCCCAGTCACCGCAGAAACAAAAACGTTTTCCTCGTAGTTTTGATTTTGTATCCATAAAGAAACGACCGAGCTGAGTAGTCGTCATGTCCGTAATCCATGAAGCTGTTATGTCCAAATGTATGACTATGTTACAACATAGCAATGATAGCTTCAGCTAGTAACGTGCCGGGCGCTCGTCCCTCCTACTCACCACAGAAACGAAAACGTTTTCCTCGTAGATTTGATTTTGTATCCATAAAGAAACGACCAGCTCGGCAGTCGTTCTGTCCGTAATAAATCCATTAAGCTGTTATGTCCATATGTATGACTATGATACAACATAGCAACAATAGCTTCAGCTAGTAACGTGCTGGGCACTCGTCCGTCCCAGTCACCGCAGAAACGAAAACGTTTTCCTTGTAGATTTTGTATCCATAAAGAAACGACCGAGCTGTGCAGTCGTCCTGTCCGTAATAAATCCATGAAGCTGTTATGTCCATATGTATGACTATGTTACAACATAGCAACGACTGTTTACAGCTAAACAGTAGCCGAGAGCCAAAAGTCTCGCGCAAGTTCCCGTCTCCCGACGTCCTCACTCTGGAGCTGTTTTCAAGCCAATACAGTGACAAACTTCTTTCCATCGAGCAGTGCCGTCATGTCCATATGACAGTGTAACTAGCGCTAGCCTACATAGTAAGATTGCTTAGCCTGTGTGACAGTTGAAGCTGCTACAAAGACAACAAATCTCGTCTCAGTAGGCTAGTTGTGTTGACAGCACGAGTGGGAGTCGCGTATCGCGTGTGCAGACTGCAGTCTCTCATCAACAGAGTGAGATCAAGTGACCCTCGCGCGACTGTCCAAGATTTGTCACTGTACTGGCTTGAAAACAGCTCCAGAGTGAGGACCGGAGAAGGGAACTTGCGCAAGACATGCATTGTTTTGGCTCCCGGCTACTGTTTAGCTGTAAGCAGTCGTTGCTATGTTGTAACATAGTCATACATATGGACATAAAAGCTTCATGGATTTATTACGGACATGACGACTGCACTGCTCGATCGTTTCTTTATGGATACAAAATCTACGAGGAAAACGTTTTCGTTTCTGCGGTGAGTGGGATGGACGAGTGCCCGGCACGTTACTAGCTGAAGCTATCGTTGCTATGTTGTAACATAGTCATACATATGAACATGACAGCTCCCTGGATTTATTACGGACAGGACGACTGCACTGCTCGGTCGTTTCTTTATGGATACAAAATCAAAACTACAAGGAAAACGTTTTCGTTTCTGCGGTGACTGGGAGGGACAACAGGCGCTCGGCTATCTACTGCTAATGTCTACGGGGTGATTTGAGGTGAGTAACTCCATGCAAAAACACACATATTTATGTCGTTTTGCCACACTATTTGAGCTAAACGAGCGCCGTGGTGTCTCGTACGGACCCAACCTGTGTTGCATAGGTCTTGGAATTGTTTTCTGGGGCCCAGGAAAGCAGATAAAACATGCCCCAATGGGTTAGCATTGGAGCGAGTCTGGAAGGCTGCCAGGCAGGTACAGATCTCGGACTAGGCAACGTCAATTTTTGTCTGGTTTTTTGCTTCTAATAAGTCGGGATGACCCTGAGGACAACGGAAATGGGGTAAAAAATGACCGGATTTCTCCTTTAACCAGGAATTCTCGCTGTGAGGTGACAGTGCTAACCACTAATGATGTCCAAATGAAGCTTCGTGAAGCATTTTCTTTATTTTCTGAGCTCAATAGATGGCGCTCTCTGTTCAACAAAGGGTTGAAAGCAATGGAAATATATTGGCCTTCAAGCCTTTGTTGAACAGAGAGCGCCATCTATTGGGCTCAGAAAATAAAGAAAATGCTTCACGAGGCTTCATTTGGACATCACTACTAACCACTACACCACTCTGCAGCTGATTGACTGCAATATTATGAACAGCTCTTTGAACATCAACTTTGATGATGAATCAATCACATAAAACCACACAGTCAACATGGAGTTAATGCATGATAATGGTGATGAGAGGTAGTGAGGCAGTATTCGGCTGACCTATAACAAGGTCACTAAAGTTCACAGTAACAAAGGACAGTGAAGATCTATCCATGCACATTCACCCAGTAGATTGTCATATATGACAAGTTTAAGAAAAAAAATATTTTCACCCATTTGTCATAATAATGTTTCAATGCCTGAACAGGAGACTGATACTGAGTGTACCCAAACATCTTACCAGGCTCAGTTTGATTGAATATAACCAATTTGTATAATCCCTATGTATTAATAATTCAGAAGAGAATGTTTGTTGCCTTTGAACATCATCATGACTAGAGAACCAAAAAGGTACTTTAACCATATGTGACCTTGAGAGAAGAGAACCTCTTTGTTCCTTGGAATAGTTTGCAACATGAGTTCGGGGCAAAGATCACTTGCATTGGTACATAAATATGTCATTAGAGGTCGATAACATGTGATTCAATTAAGCCAAGTAATATCATAAGTGGAAAAGAGAGGTTCAAAGAGTTTGTGTCCAGGGTGGGAGGAGTCGGCCACTATCTGTCCTGCTCGTACAAACAGGGAATTCTGTACTTAAAAGATTACATTATTTTGGTTTGCATATTGATGTACACATTCACATCAACACAACAGCATTTATTAGATGATATGGTAATCTGAATTTGACAAGTTCAAGGTTTCAGATAAATGACGGGCAGTAAAATGTACAAAATTTACCGCTGAGATGTAGGAGTAAAAGTATAAACTAGCATACAATGAAAAATTCAAGTACTAGTACTTAAATGTTACTAATATTTAGCTAATATTTTTAAAGTTGTGATTTATAATTGATGGATAATGGAAGTTATTTTACTATGAGGCTGGACAAATGCAGACCAGAGAAACTCGGATTTGAATGAAACAGGAAGTGACTTATTTTAACGGAGTTCAGGGATTGTTGGGGTTTTGGAGAGTCTGGTGGGTTCAGGTGACGTCAGAGGAAGGTAAATGTCTGTGGCTGGAGTGGCAGGTGAGTGAGCCGGCTAGAGAAGAGTTCGCTGGCTGGAGAGGAATTCGCTGGCTGGCGCATCGGATCTGGAGACAGACGGAGCACATTTAATAATTCATACTGAGCACTGGACCACTGAGTGGACGGAACAATGCACCAAAGAGTGATTGCAGTGACCGGAGTATATAAACCTGCACTGAAGAGGCTGATGAGTAGCACGTGCCGTTAGGCGCTAAACAGGAGATTGACAAGAGCAGACACAGGGAAAAACATAAAACTTTTTTTCTGATAGACACTTACATTTTAAGATTGAGACATGTACTTTGAATGGTTATAAGGTGCCAAAATGAATAAAAGCATCAAACTAGAGCTGATTTTTTAAATAACCAGATCCCCCACAAAGGTCCCAAATAAGGCCAGACTGTCCTCATATTCTAGAAATACAGCTGTCTCATTCTGCAAATTACAACAACACATTTTGTATCAAATACTTCACAGCATTCTACAAACTGCTGGGATGTGTAATCTATCACAATGATCTAATGAGGTAGGAAAACCAATGTCAAAATGAATGAGCAAACTCTTGAAACCTGAATGACACAATTGGAGTATGTTTCCTGGGTTTGCTGATTGCTTCTCACACTGAAATAGTACACTGTACACTGTAGTAAAATATAAATCACAAAATCTCCACAAAAATGGTTGGGAAAAATGTAGTGATGTCCAAATGAAGCTTCGTGAAGCATTTTCTTTATTTTCTGAGCCCGATTTGGACATCACTAGAAAAATGTGAAGTATCTGTATTTGTAAATTGGACCCACATTGGTATGTTCCTTTAACAATGCAAAGATACACTCCCAAAATTTGTGTTTGTCCTCCAACACCGTGCTGCGATGTTGCTTCCCTCGGGCTGTTTGGTGGCCTGACGTTTTCTACTCTGTCATCAAACCACTGACTGCTAACAACTCAAACAGCTCAGTTCAGCTCATTCAGGTTAAGTCAATGGGCCCTAGTTTCGTGGCGCAGCGCAGGGCGGCGCAGGGTGGTGGAGCCGGCGTAATGCAAGTTTCGACCCGCGCAGCCTTGCGCACGGTCAGTTTGGCAGTTTGGTGGCTTGGCGTAGCGGAAGTTTCGTGGCAAAAAGTCTCGCCGAGACTTCGCCGAAAGCCCGCCAGCTCCAACCTAGTCTACTCTTGGCGTAAGGCGCAAGGCGCAAATAAAGTCCATTCATTCAAGGCGAATTACAGCTGGTGGAGTGGAAGTTTGGCTGACCGGCGCGCAGTGCGCACACGTCACCAAGACCTCACAGGCAGGTTTCCACAGTTCCAGGCACATTTAAATTCAATAAATAATCACAACAAACAATATTTAATGCAACTAACTGAATCAACACGTGAATTTATATCTATATAGATTGTCCCGTCACATCTGACGTCACATCAAAGGCGGATGGCACGCGTAATGGAAACTCAGCCTCTCGGACCAAAACATCTCCCTCTCTCTCTCCTATTTTTTATAATATCGGCATTGTTATTATTATGATACGCACGCACAGCGCGTGATGTGCGTCGTGGGAGCGGCGACGCTGCTTCTGTCATTGGGTTGTCAAGTGACGAAACTTGCACTGAACCTCCCCTAACGCATTAAAGGTGAGGAGAGGAGCTCATTTGATTGGTGAAGATCTGAATCGGCTGTATTAATCCCAGTCCACGCCTCGTCTCCTCCTCGTCTCCCACTCACGCCTTCTTCTCCTCCCTCTTTCCCACTTGCACGGGTGGGAGTGACGGGAGGATTGCCTGCGCTAGCCTGCGCGGTGCACGAAACTTGCAAAGTCCAGGCGGACACACCCTGTCGGCGTGGCGCACGTGCGCTGCGCGCTGACTACGCCTAGTCTACGAAAATAGGGCCCAATATCTGAGCTGCAGCACTCGGAAATAACATAACAAAATAATAGTAACTTTCTTCACGATATTCTCAGTAACGTAAGTGATGTGATAAAGTGATAGTTAATAAGAGCATTCAGAGAATAGTGCACATCTAAATCCTATGTGCACTATGTCATGCTTGTGAATAATGCTGCTCATTTATGCGTGCATGTAGAATAGAATAGGGCCCAGAAAGCTTCCCAGAGAACAGAATAAAAAATCACCTACATTTTTGATAAACTTTTTTCCTAAAAAGTATGAGAGAAATGTAGATTTCCACATCGGAGTAGGGCAGTAAAAGACCTGCTCATGCCGTCAGCCGTCTGCTGCTGCTTATGCACTCATGATTTAATATTCTGGGCAACATTGTGGAATCTCCCTTCCCTAGCTCTGTATTTTGTTTAGCAGGTGGATGTTTTTTTCTGGAGGTGGGCTTTTCTCAGTCCACTCCTCATACCGGGATGTACTCACACTAACAACAGGTAATGCTCAATCATTAACCCTTGTATGGTATTCTGGTCAAATTGACCCGTTTCCAATTTTTAAGTATACATTTTTCTACCTGAAACTCAATGGCGTTACCTTTCTGTGATAAACATGTACAAACATAAACAAGATTATTTAGCACACATGGTACTATACCCCACACATTTACATCCTTCATATGGTCTTCGGGTCAATTTGACCCAAATACACAGACACGCACAGAAACATGCTCTCCCCCTCCCCATTATTATAATCTAAGCACAGAGAAGCTGTCTTTTTGTGTTGTTTTGTTTTGTATTTGTTTTGTGATGTCAACCATGTTTTATGTGATAAATTAATGACACAAAATTAACATTTCCATTGTAAATTGTGTTCTAGTAAAGACTGAGTGCAATTATTAAACATATGTTATCTCTATTGTTTTTGAATTGAGATAAAGACAATATATTGTAATGGTTTATGAAGTAAAATTTTGTATCAGAATTGTTTTTAATACCCCAAATATGTCCCGGGTCAATTTGACTCAAGGGATACCAGAGGGTCCCAAAAGTGAAGACCATACAAGGTACCCAGGGGGCAAAGCAAAAAAACCGACACGGAGCGTTGTAAAAGGTTTGACACCAGAAATGATATCGAGGAACTTCAAGGATTAAAACCTGGGTGGACAACCCGGTCAACTAGTTGCTGGAAAGCTACAGGGGGCCAAAACCCCTTTCTTGGGTCATTTTGCTGGCGAAATGATGTAAATGCAAATATTTAGGTACTACAATGGCATAAATAGTCATACAACTATACAATTTGGCAGAGAGTATCTTGACACATAGAGGGAGGCATGAAAAAAAGATTCTGGGGTTTGTTGCAACTCGATTTTAAGATATCACCCTCAACATCCCAAAAAAGACAAAAAAAAAGTACTGTTCGCCTGACAAATTCTCATGAAAATTATTATTTTTCAGCACTTTATGGAGAATATCTATGCCTAACATGTATATAGAAAATTTCCTTAATTCATAAGCTTCCATTTGAGTCCAAGATAGCCTTTCTACTAGCTACTGGAAAGCTACAGGCTGTCTCCAAACAATGCAACACCTATTGTGAAAAACTACATGTTAACTGGCATGATCAGAAACCATTCTATTTCTGGTCTCCCCAAAGTGAACAGATAGATAGAGAAGACCATTGGCCACAGCAAGTGGGGCTTTTGAGATAGAAAGGCTATCTTGGACTCAAATGGAAGCTTATGAATTAAGGAAATTTTCTATATACATGTTAGGCATAGATATTCTCCATAAAGTGCTGAAAAATAATAATTTTCATGAGAATTTGTCAGGCGAACAGTACTTTTTTTGTCTTTTTTGGGATGTTGAGGGTGATATCTTAAAATGGAGTTGCAACAAACCCCACAATCTTTTTTTCATGCCTCCCCCTATGTGTCAAGATACTCTCTGCCAAATGTTATAGTTGTATGACTATTTATGCCATTGTAGTACCTAAATATTTGCATTTACATCATTTCGCCAGCAAAATGACCCAAGAAAGGGGTTTTGGCCCCCCTGTAGCTTTCCAGCAGCTAGTTGACCGGGTTGTCCACCCAGGTTTTAATCCTTGAAGTTCCTAGATATCATTTCTGGTGTCAAACCTTTTACAACGCTCCGTGTCCGTTTTTCAAAAAACTGGGATTTTGCCCCCTGGGTAAGGGTTAAACAGAGGCAACGTTACATGTGTGCGTGGAACATTGTGCAAGAAACCAACAAACAGACTTTCTTGATGTGCAACGTCAAACACACACATACACTCATATTTGGAGTAATACTGAAAATGCAAAGAAATTACAGGTCATAACAGTGGTATTATATCACAGCTATCAACCATCAGACTCAACTACAATCATTTCATTAGTCCTTTGCTTTGGCAACAAAAGGCAATGCTGTTTCACACCTCTGCTATTGCTGATTTCCCACCTGGTAAAAGGTTTTCATGGTCAAAAGCAGAGATATGATCTGTTGATTTTGGTAACTGCAGTACTAACTCATCTTGCACTCTCACCATGGGAACCAGAGGAGCAGGGACCATCACACCAAAAGCTTTTAGGAGATTGAGATGGTAAATCTGCTTTGCGTCATCCAATCAGATATACCTCATAATCAACAACTCCCACTTGATATGTGACCATGGGATGCCCATGTCAATCTGCCTGTAATATACAGCTGTTAGCAAAAAGCAATAAAAACACTTAATCCAGCAGGGAAAATGCTTTCCGCAGCTCTCTGCTGACGTTTAAAACCTTGGGCATTCTTCTTTAGTGCTGCCTGAAAATAACATTTCCCATGCAGGTCTAGAATTTCATTCTTATGGTCATTTATTTCTAACCCCACATACAAAGAGATGGAATCCAACCATGGCAAGGTATCTGCAGAGCTGAATGTAACCGATGATCCTGGCATTTATCTGAATTAGGACATTGGTTTGATTATGTCATTAGAGCACCATCGGTCTGTTAATTGAGGGTGTTACAATGACCCGACCTGCTCTGATGCACATTGAATCAGTGCAGATTGAGGTGTTATCAGTCATTGGTGATATTGATGATTGCTCTCTGGGTAATAATGCAAAGCTTGAGTAACGTCTTCGCTCCAAAGTTTCCCTGGAAATGTAATTGAGGATGCGGCTTAGGTGTAGGGAGACTTCATTTTCTAGGGTTGTAAAAACGGAAATTCACAATAACTCAACTTCTCCTGTTTGAAAGTCCTCTGTTCTCCCACTGTTTATACATACCACCACCATGTAATGTGCCATTTCAAGTATTTCTGTGAGAGCAGGCTATTTTAATGCATCCCCTTGTCATTCCTTTGGTTTCAGCAACAAAACGTATTGTTTTGATTTTAGTTTTGCACAAGAACAGCTGCTTCCTGGGCCAAAGTCCTGTGATTCCATTTACTTAAATAGTTTGTTAATGATTTTGTGCACAGCTTCTTTTTGATTGACAGGTCACCACTAGTGTCATTACCCCCTTGCTACCACGCTACCAATGCAGTTAGCTACTAAAATGACTTTATGAAATTATAGCCTACAGCTTTGTGAACAGCTTCACACCAGAATCCAGATCCAGTAAGGGTTTTGCTCGGTGTGCTACTCTGCCGCTTGTGTTCGTCAGCTCCACCCGTCTCTCCTCCAAAGTCCATATATGGTCACTTCCATTCACTGGTTGCAAATATTCCAAGATGGCTAAGGCCAAAATGCTGAACTCAAGGGTTCACATCCACTAGATCCACTTCTTATATACAGCCCATGGGCATGACAAAACATCAGTATTTGACAACCTGGCTGAGTAGCTGCTTTGCAACACCTGTTTTTGAAGAAGTTCACATGAATGTGTCATTTATTGAATGCATAATGCAACACAAAGTCTAGTACAACACTGTGGGAAAATAAATAAATCTGTCAGTTTAATCAAGTGACTTGTAGTATTTTCTATTATTTCTTGACCTTGGATACAGTAGTTTACAGTAAAAGTAAAAACAAGATTCACTTAGTATACACTTACTAACTCAAAGTCAACAGGTCTCAGTCATCCAGTGGAAGTTTGCATTCAATGTCAATCAAGTGTCCGTCTTCTACAAATATGACCACAAACACCTAACGCGAATGTCGTCTAGATGTGGTTGAAACCTCTGGAAACCTCGGTGCTAATTGTAAGTGAACCTTGAGATTCTCTCCCAGAGTGGACAAAATCCAATGGAAGGCACCGGGTGCCGTCATGTGCTGAGCATTTACGACGCATTAACATGCCCAGAGTGCACTTCATGATGAATATCAGCGTAGTCATCAGAGATAATGAGTTTCAGATGGATGGAGACCTGTCAGTGCTCGTGACATCCACTCCCACGTTAAGCAAGTGCTTCAGCGGCCTCAGGAGTGGGGGTTTCCATGGCAACGGAGCTGGATACTTCTTTCAAAGATGAAAACGCATAGCAGATATCAGACATCCACAGAATGTAAATCAATTATGCATGGTGTCTAGTATTCAGACTGCATGTGATCACCTCACTCCTGCGTTGCTTCATGTGGACACGTTTAACACACCGTGATCATATCGTCAGTGAGTTAAACATCATGTCTGGAGACAGAATTTTGTGTTGAATAATGGGACCGAACACACCATTTTAGTCTTTTCTCACTTCCTGTAACCATGTAAGTCCATGAATATTCCAGCCCATTATTTTTTTGCTGATGATGATATGATCTTAAGACATATGCTACATCTTGTAGTTGAGGATTCTCAAAGTCTGTAAAATGGATTCAATTTCATGGCCTGTTGATCCTCTTTTGGGGTCAATTTCACTACAATTCCAGAACACATTCTCTTAATCCACTGCTGCCCAGTATGAGCGTTCAAATAAGAAAGCAAATCTTTTCTCCTTTTTTCTGTCCTTTATCAAACCACACAAGTCTAACACCAAAACACACACAAGAAGCTTTTCTTTTGTTTCCAGATAGCCAGGTGCTCCACTGGTGGGGAAAAACAAGCAGAAGACAAAAGGTGCATGAATATGAATAAAAGCTAGCTGTCAGCCTCTTAATGAGGTTAGTGAGTAATGGGCTGCAACATGGTTGTTTTTCACTATTTGACATGAAGCATGTGGACAACTTCATCTAATCCAACTGTATCTATTAGATCCTGTGGCTCCAAACTGCTGCTGATGCATGGGGAATATAATGGTTTCCGATGGCCTTATTGATTTACCAAAGAGTCTTACGCTGTACATTCAAAGAACATGTGGTGATGGAGCATGTCAGTAATGACCAGAGGTGGGTAGTAACATTTACTCAGCTCCATGTTCTCAAGTAAGTCCTGTCATTGGTAGTAGTAATAGTAGTGCAGTTTCTACTTGAGTGCATTTTTAGAGAGAAATCTAAATTATGCAAAACAAAAAAGACAGTGCTTTTATTTGACGTGGACTTGACTGATGTTTGAACCACAGATGTTCTTCCTCAGAACAAAGTGAATTCAATAGGTCATTTATGATGAGACATCACAGCATTATCTCTGAATAAGCCTGAATGAGTCATCTGAAGAGTCGTGTTTGTCCGCTTCTCTAAGCTTATTGGCTTTAGTTGTTTTGTTTTTTAAATATTGGATTGGGATGTAGAACTACAAATAAATTGGCATATATTGTTAAATAGGCTTAAAAAGACATTTCAGACCCACTGTAAGGGACAATTTAACATGTTGAATATTTACTTTTGATATAAAGAATATGGTGTATTATGCAGACAATGTGTCAATTATTTGCTGTATAGTAATATAATAAAGCAGACAAGCAAAAATGTAAACAAATCTTTACGTATCAATGTTAAAGAGTATAATATTAATGTAGCCTTCAGTGATGGTGAGAGCTACAGACTGTGAATAACGTGTGGTGTATGTCTGTCAGGTCATCTAATCAGGAGATGATGACTTGTCATTTCATCCCAAATAAAAACAGGTGGATGTTTATTTCAACTTTACGTGAGGAAGAGCGTCTGTGGATGAAATCATTTCAGTAATATCCTCATCAAATAAAAGTCGCAGGGGAAGAAAAAATAGTAGAGAATCAGGTGGTTAAGCTGAGGAGCCGTGCTGCTGCATTTCTTTGATTTATGAGAGGAAATTGGACAATTTATGGAGTGAAAGGGAAAACAGAGTTACTTACTTCATATGAATGCCACTTCAGAGCCTTTAACATCCTGACCAGAATACCGTTATCTGAAAAACAATGGTGCTGGTCATATTTAAAGTTATTTAAAGATATTGAACATTGTTCAAAATATGCCTCAGTCTGCATAAGGGGATGCCATTTTTTTTTATTAATCTTGTCTCTTCACATGTTATGAGACTCATACACATGCCTTTTATCAGTAGCCTGTTAATGAACATGGGTTATGAGTAAGGACTTTTATTGTTGTTATTGTTATTTTTTTTGTTCCTAATACAAGTTAAAAGGGGCACTGGGGGAGTGAGGTGTAGAGAGATGGAGCGAGCCAACAGGACTGGCAGTCATCGTTTAGTGCGTCCCAATGGAGCATGTTGCTCAACGGTGACTCCCCGACAAAGAACCAATTTCATGGAATATACTTTGCGGACCTTCACTGGATTACTGGAAGGCCGGGACCCCCAGCTGAATGAACTGTGGTGAGATTTAGTGGTGCAGCAGACAATTGGATGGCTGAGCCTCGCCCCTACAGCCTGTCATAAGTATTCTTTTTTTTTTTCTTTGAGGATAATCCATCGATGGAGGATTAAGCAAGCTTTGGGACTGAAGGGACTCGGGGTAAAATGTGTAAATATTGTGTTTGGTTCAAGTATAATCCTCCTGTTGTTTTGTATGATGCATCATGTCTGGGTCAGATGTTCTTTAAATTGAATACCGGGTGTGGTATTCACTACAAACCTTTTTTTTTGTTTATATATCATTTTGTTGGTATTATGGTGGTGAAACTGGAGAGGTTCTGTTGTATCTTTCAGCTGTTGTAGGAAGTCGGATGGTTGTTTATTAACGCCACCTTACCTTACATTTAGCGCTTGCATCTTTAGAAGTATATAGGGTGAAATTGTCATGCATGTTAACATCTATGTCTATGGAGATGTTCTCACTTTTGGAAAGTGGTCAAGTAGTCATTCAAAGAACTGCATAAACACACACACACACACACACACACACACACACATTTACACATTTCCCTTTACTCTATTGTTTTGTCTACTGCCTACACTTGGATAATTGCAATGAGACTCAAATAGGCTAAAATACACTCTACTTCTAAACTTCATAGGCGAGCACTGCAATGTCATGACCACAATATCTTGCATTTGATGTACAATTCATGTTGCTATCAGCGGCCCACAATCCATTCTTCATGGGTTTGCACCTCAGTCCATTGTCATTCCAAAAATCTCAGCAAATGATCCACATTGATCAGTTTCTCCATCCATTTTAATACACATTAAGTTGCATATCGTGTTGATCATCCGAGCCCAGAGCGCACCACTGTCTGTAATTCCTTGATGAACGCAGTGAGAGAAATATGTTTGCTGGTTCATCATTCACTCTCCAATTAAACAGCACTTAATGATCAATTGATTAATGTGAAATAATGAGGAAGGCTCGCTGCCGTGTGTAAAATGACAAATGTCAGACTCGGAAGGGCACTGCGGCTATCACGCACTAATCATAATGGACTGATCCATTAACAAGGATTCGGCAGCAGGGGTTCATTAACTGAGGGAGACGTGTGCAAGCCCAACTTATCTCTAGACTCAAGTGTCTTCAGAGAGACACCAGTCCTCTGTTGTGCTGTGGGAGCACCAGCAGAGAGTGACTGTGTTCCCTTATTTCCTCGACGATGTGCACTTGTGTACACGTGTATTTCTTCTACTCAAATAGCAAGTTTGAAAGAATCGCCAGATGGCTGTGTTCTTAGGGGGAGATTGCCAAGGTTAATGATAACGACGAATTAACGGGATTGATGTGTAATTACACTGATGGATGGAGTCACGGGGAGCACATGTTTGGGTGCGAGCACTCGCCCACACGCACGTACACAAACAGGCACGGACCGACGCCATCTCACAGCACGACTCCCTCGGGTGGGTTGCACTCGGCTCATCCTCAGTGAGTTTAATGTGATGGAGGACACTGTTTAAATGCCACGCCATCATCTTATGAAATACGGTCCATTCTCACAACCACACACACACACACACACACACACACACACACACACACATGCAGATATATTTAAATCAGTCAGCTTGCCATTGTTACTAATGAATCAAGTGCACAAGGACCTTGTGTAGATGGAATGGGAATTGTCTCTGGGCTCAGATGTGCTTATTTCATTTAGCATTCAAGGCTATACTGTATGTTGTCATTACGCAACACAGGAATGTACAACTAAAAGCAGCTGTAGCCTGCAAGAAAAACACAATGAAGCAAATCATTATTTTACTGCTTTTTGTTTATTTGCATCAGGAGGAATGTACCTCAGCAGCAGCAAAAACACAAACATTAAAAATTCAACATCAGGGAAACTTTTGGGGATCAACTCGAGCGTTCGAGCGTCATTGACACAGAGTCCACCGCCTCTCTTCAGAGTCCTGTCCCCCATCCCGAGATCTCATGGACTGCTGCAATACAACGCTAATACAATAACATAAATGAAGCAAACACCAGCAAAACAAAGCACACTTACAAGAAACAATAAAAGGGGTGAAAGGAAACTGACAGTGTGTGTGTGTGTGTGTGTGTGTGTGTGTGTGTGTGTGTGTGTGTGTGTGTGTGTGTGTGTGTGTGTGTGTGTGTGGTTTTGGGGTGACCATGAAAGAATGAGCGTCTGGTTGCCTGATTCCATGTGAACGCAGCATCACTGTTTGAGCCAGACAGCCTTGCTGCTGTAACTTTATATTGCAAGGCTCTATTGAGGCATTTTTTTTGTCATTCCCAACTCACCCACACAGCCGCCTCCAAACAGCAGACTTCCCCCCTCCGTCTTTATCGCACTGTAATCTCCTCGGTGCTTTCACCCCTAAATAAAGCAATCGGTACTGCGGTAAGGACCTCCCTGGATCATGTAATTGGCTCCCCCCTGATTGAACCTGCAATGTCTTCCTGGAAAGAATGAGCCACATATATGGCCATATATTCACACTTTGAGCTTTTCTCTCTTTTAGCGGGAATGAGAGGAAGCAATATTTGGAAATATTTGTCTCTCACTGCTTGGTTGGTTACACAACCTTGAACATTTTTTTTGTGTTGGTTTTGTATAAACTCCGTGCCTACTTGCTGAAATTGCAGCTCATTTTCTTCAATATTCGCTGTTGTGTTATTATATTTTTTAAATAATACAAACTAGAATGTGTTTTTGCTCAAGCTTAAATTGTTTTTGGAAAACAAACGTGCATCCAGGAAATACTTTCTGAGTTCAGTTATTGTAAAACCCGACACAGGTGTGGCCACACAACAAGTAATTACAATGGAACATCATCATCTATGACACTATTTATGTATATCATGGTAAAAGACATTTCATTGTGATTTGACATATTTAAATTGACATATTTATCGATGCTTTTGGTCCTATGTGTACACCTATTGTCGTATTATGTTGTATTAAGTAATAAAGTATTTCTGTTGTGCCTTCCAAAGAAACTTTTACATTCATCTTTGGTTCTTAAGCAAAAAACCCAGAATTCCCTAAACATTTGAGAAGAACAACAGGGTTTGAAAAGTTTGCCCTACATAACTTAACCCAAAACGTTTGACTTTTCTAAACTACTGTATGTTCTCCGTCTTTACAGAGTAACTTTCATTCTGGAGTTGACAAAAGTTCTTTAACCCCCACTGGTTCAGTTTAAAATGGCACCTCGTGAATCAACACCCAGTGGAACTAATTTAACACAAGTTACAGTATCTTGAGTCAGCCACCAAACTGGACTCTAAGCAGGACAAACATGCGAGAAATCTCAGAAAAGAAACACTCTATCTAAACTTGCTAAAAGTCAAGATGTAAGGTGTTATTCATTTCGACCCAAGAGGCAGCCACAATGAGGATCTGGCCTCAGATCCCCCGAGCATATGTTCTCTCAGCCACATCACTGGCAGGTGGCATGTTAAAAACAGTCTGGCTAGTACTCGTTGCCTTCCCTAGTTGTGTAGGTTGAGTTCATTAGGTTGAGGCGTGGGTAATGAATCAATCAGAAGCAGGATAGAGCAGGCATTCGCCATCATCCGCAAACAAGATCGCGACCAGGAACGTCCGATGTTGTTGTGTGACGTGTTGTAGGGACAAATGGATGCATTTCAGACCAATGTGACAAGGGGGTTGTTGAAAGAACATGGGGCTAAGGGAACATAGTCATGAAATCACATAGGGTTGAGGGAATCAAGGTATGTATTTCTATCTTAAGTGAATAAATAGCTATATAAATGACCAAATAATTCACAAGTCTGACCATGACAGCAAAACATCAAAACCATTTGTAATGTAAAAGAGGAAAAACAGGGGCATCATGACTCACCAGGTCTACTATTTTCATTAAGTACACCCAGAGACAAGGCCATACATGACAAGCCAGAGTTCACAGCAATATGAAGTAATCAGCCCAGTGGTGCAGCCGAGTCTGAACATTTAATGGTCAGAAAATCCTCTGTACAAAGGCATTCGGCCCTGACACACTGAGGACAAATGAGACAATTCTAAACAGGCCTTTGAAAACTTCCTCCCACCGTTGAGCTAAAAAAACACAGTTGGTGCCATTGTAGATTTCATGCTTAATATGTGGCTCTATTTTGTCATTTTCCACAGTAGATGTCATGAAGAATGCACTGATATTGCTTACATTTTTATATAGTGTCGTCTTCCAGTGCATTTCAGTGGAAACAGTCTGACTTAGGTTATTGGCATATCAAGAACTCTTGATTGTTCAACAATCCACAGTCTCATGTGATCAGTCATGTTTACAACCCCCAGTGCTGACCCATACTGTACTGTTACCTCAATTGCAATTACCTGCTTAAGAGTAGAAAAGATGTATAAACAAAAAAAACAAAACATGTAGGCCTATATCCTGTTTCCACAACAAGTCCTCCCAATTAAAGCAATTTATGATCTGTGGCCACGTTCGACGGTACAACATTAGATTGTGTCCGATAAAACTGTTGGGAAAATTAAAACGTTATGCAAGGGTAAAGTTTGATAAAGCTTGAATATAAAACACTGGAAATCTGACTCAAAATGAAATTATTCTGTCAAAGACAAACACTTGTTTTTACTTCACAAGGTACATGCAGTCAATCAAAGTACACCAGGTTTCAAAATACTGGCCATTGTTGACATTACAAAAACTGCATAGACTTTTATGTTTCGGTTTTACAGGTATTTGCATGCAAAACATGCAATCCACCGTTTTTACACTACATTTCTTGGTTGGGAACTGTATGTCTACATGTAATGTTCACATTTAAAAGCATTCCAGTACAAAGCAAATCAGTTTTTTTCCTTTACTTTTTACTACAGGAGATACAGTAGAAATACTGTTTACAGTATGATAGAACAGAAAAAGTTTTACAGTATTGCTTACATTGAACAAAATATCCATGAAACACACAAGAGCATTCTGAACAAAAACACAACAGCAAAAAGCCCAGATAAAAAGTTTGTCTTTTTCTGTTTCTGTTTCCGAAGACATCACTCCTCAAAGTCCTCCTTTTACTGTATAAGTGTCAGTGTAATAGAAAAAAATAACCCCTGCCACTGAGTCTAATCCAGACTGGAATCAGCTGTGGTTGGCCCAATTTAGCCAACATAAATCAGCTGTGTGTCAATTATTCAATTGTTTGTTTATTATCAGCTGATATTGTTTTTGAACTGATATCATTGCAGAAGCAGAGGTTTTTATACCTTATCTAAGGTTTGGAATATTGTTTTTGCTATTGTGGGATGTTGTGTGTTAACATTCGTAAATAATACAAAAACAATCCATAATTTTGTTGGGAGGTATAGCTTGTCTGTTTAGAAAATGTAAGCATTGTGGAAGTGTGTTCACTGACTGCATATTGTGTGAAAACGACATGAAATGTGTGAATGGTATGGCCACAGAAGACCGATGCTGTGCTAATTGTGTTTAGAGTTTTGAAAATGTGACAACTGGTTGGACAAACGCTTGTTAGCGACTGAAAAAAACTGTAAACAGTTCAAGATAAGAAAATGTCCTTGTGGACACCTCAAACCGATTAAATGTCAGGAAAAAAATGTTGTGAAATCTATCCCACATCACAAGCATAGCTTTGTAGTACCTGCAATGCATCACTTGCAAAAAGTACTGCAGTCAGTCTGTCTTAGAATAGAAGTGAATGTGAATGATGTGAATGAGGTGAGTGGCAATTAAATTTTTGTATTTGCGCATATTGAAAAGGAAAAATGTGCCTATCTGTGTTGATATTCTCCCTGTCCACTGAATCAGAAATGGAGATGACCAATATTGTAGCGGTCTGTGGTCTCCCAGAGCTCTGACATGTGTCTTGCTATTTACAGTGAATACAGCTCAATGAAAATCATCGAGCATGTCTAGGTGATGTTATGAACTTAGACAGGACGGCCTTTGATTTTCCGGCGTATCTGGAACTTCAAAACATGTACAAAGCAGCTATAGTGGTTATTTTCGGCCATGATTGACAAAATCTTGTCGGTATCTACATGGAGCCTCCCCACCTCCCCGGGGTGAACAACCCATAAAAGATCAGTTTGTATTTTGTATTTAGTTAGAATGCAAAAGTGCAAAGCAGAAAGTGTGATTTGATATCTTTGTTTAAGGCATGACAACAAAAGTTAAGGTTTTGATGCTTTGTCCAAGCATAGGGTGCAAGTCATTCTTAATGGATGGATTGTTCAGACATGGACTATGAGAGAGTTCCACTCTGTTAGGGGAAAGTGTAAATAATACAAATCACAGCTGTTCATACACCTTAATTAGCCCTCAATTTACTGTTTTGTCCTCTTGAATAATACTGAAACGAGAATTGTTGACTAGAATGTGTGTGTTCATTATTTAGAGCTACATTTTTTACATGTGATTTACATAAATATAAATAATAAATAACCGAGATGTAAAAAAAAAAAAAACATGTATGCTGTTCATCCTTTTCAACTCTGCGAATTAACATAAAACATGCAAGACATTTAATATAGTTGTGTCATTAAAAAAATAATAATGTGACTAACAGAGTTGAATCACCAACAATGAATGAATGAGTTCCAAAACAATCTTATTTTCTCACAGAACATGCAATTTATTGAACATTCAACATAGAACATTAAACACATACACAAAAAAGTGCTCCTGTCCCAACCGTTCCACCTAAGAGACTCACACTCCAATGTTATTTCATCGTGCATTTTTCTTAGCATTGGTGAATACTGCCGTGGTTAACACTGTCACCCAGAATTCTCCACATACACCATTGGAAAAGTCCTTCAAATTGGGATTGCAGATGATGGTATCTGCCATCTTCTTCACTTCTTTAGTGGACAGAAGCCCACTACTGAACTACTGAAAACTACATTATGTCATGCATTTTCATAGGTTTCCAAAATAGCCTTTGACTGCAGACATTTGGTGTGATTTTTTCAGGTGTCTGTCAGGTGATCAAACCTCTGAAGCCTGTATTTCTTAATTGATTCAAAGTAAAAATGCATGTTTAACGACCAATTGTTTTTGTGTAGTGGCACCGTATGTCAAAAAATCCCATGACAGCTATGAACGGAAAATGTTTTTAAAAATGTATACATTTTTATTAATTTACTTAAAGTAATTAATATTTCCCAGAGGAGGAAACCTGTCCAGTTTGGACAGTTACAACACCTAACATAACGTGGGTACAAAACTGAATCTATCATGTTGTTTCTTCTATATGCAAAGTAAAGAAAAGGAATGCTTGTTTTCTCGAGGTGTCAAGAGCAAGAACAAAGTTCATACTTCACAAGAAACTCAAGTGCAAAATTCCTGGGAAGTCCTCAAAAGGCCCACAGCAGCACACGTCACGCACGTTAAACTTCACGTTGTGTCTAAAATGCATGAAAGGCCAGCAATACGGCTTCCCTCCTCCTGCTGAGGCTTCAGACATGCTGCTTTAAACAGTCATGTCGAGGCGTAGCTGCACTTAGCCAGACCTCCACAGCACTGTAAGTGCTGGAGGGGACAAGCTGACCACCTGCCTCTTAACGGATCATGAATGCATAACATGATAAATAAATAATGCATGCATGAATGCATTCAGACATAACAGAGTGCAAGTACCAAAGACAAGTACGAATAAATTATGGTGCATAAAAACTACTCTGACTCAAAAAATGTACTTGATTACATGTAATGGAGAAAATTAAACGTGTTACTATTAGGGGTGTGAAGAGATCTCGTACCACGATATTTCTCGTCGCGTTAAAAATCCGTCTCGCGAGATTTGTGAGCTATACATAGCTGAGGTTTTACAGACAGCTGTTACTGACTGGGAGCTTAAAAAACCCAACCACGGCATCGCTTATTGTTACCGACAATGCAGTAATATGGACGTGGCCGTGCGCGACGCAGGATTGAAGTCGCACATCTGTTTTGCGCACACTATAAATCTTGCAACCCAAGCTGGCTTCGGTGTTCCCCGCGTCGCTCGTTTACGCGGGCGGGTGAGACGTGTGACTGCTTTTTTTCATCGTAGTTCAGCGGCTACCGCGGTGAAAATGTCCAAGCAGAAATGGCTACAATTGCCATCACACAAGTTAATGACGGGCACGTTGGATATGCTGGCTCGTTACCTTGAGGAGCAAGCTGCCATAGCAGCAGCTCTCACCAGCCCAGAGATAAGACAAAACTCCCGAAGCATTGATACACTTGACAGCTGCGATGTCAGAGATGCTGAAGATGCTGTAGTTGCAGCATGTTGTTCATGACATACTTGGTCAGGCTCCGTTTGCACTATTTGCACTCTGTATTGACAAAGTAGAACTTTGATTTGGTTTTGCACATATTTACACTTGGGGAAAAGAAATATTTTATTTTATTTATTTTATTTTAACTTTTATAAATTTTAGTTTCAGTTTAAATTCGTGAAAGAAGAAGTTTATTAAAAGATCATGCTTACATCATGCATGTAAAGAGTTATGATAAAATATTTAAAAATGCATGTGCAACTCTGTTAAATTAAAGTCTGTTAGTACAGTCATATATTTTGTCATTGTAGTTTTCTTAAAATCTCGTCTCGTCTTGTTCTCGTGAACCCAATATCGTGTCTCGTCTCGTCTCGTGAGCGGAGTGTATCGTCACACCCCTAGTTACTATACATCACCACTTCTATGCTATGAAACTGAAATTATTATATAAATGGTGCAAAAACAAAAAAAACAAAAACAAACGTACAATAGGAGGGGTTTTGTTTAGTTCCAACTTGGATTCATGCCAATGTTCCTTTCATGCTGCATGTAACTGGAACAAACTTCCAGAAGATCTTAGATGTGCACCAAATGTAGCAATTTTTAAATCCAGGTTAAAATAAGAATTCTTTATCTTTATTTTTTAACGACCTATGTTTTATTAATAGAATTACTTTATTAATCCCAGACTGGGAAATTATTTTGACACAGCAGCAATGTGTAAAAAACACTCTGTACAACTTTAACATAAATATAAAAACGAGATATATACAGTGCATAAATACAGTGCAAACATATACAATAAACAATAATAAACTATAAAAAATAAACAACACCTATTATGAAAATAGAGTCCAGAGTTTTCTCTGTCAGACAGAGGTGAGAGAGTTGTTGTGGAATGTGATGGCTTATGGCAGGAAAGATTTCTTGTATCTGTAGTTAGGACAGCGGAGCTGTAGCAGCCTGTTGAAGAAGGTGCTCTGCTGTCTGACTAGTGTGTGGTGAAGAGGCTGGTCAGAATTATCCATGATGGATAACAGTTTGTTAATTGTCCTCCTCTCCACCACAGCCTCCAGAGTGTCTGTTGGTGTCCACAACAAACTACAGCTAAGAGAAGAACACTGGCCACCACAGACTGATAAAAGATCTCCAACATCTTTCTGCACATGTTGAAGGGTCTCAGCTTCCTCAGGAAATAGAGTCTGCTCATCCCCTTCTTGTACACAGCTTCAGTGTTGGATTTCCAGTAGTGATGTCCAAATGAAGCTTCGTGAAGCATTTTCTTTATTTTCTGAGCCCAATAGATGGCGCTCTCTGTTCAACAAAGGGTTGAAGTCCGATATATATTCCATTGCTTTCAACCCTTTGTTGAACAGAGAGTGCCATCTATTGGGCTCAGAAAATAAAGAAAATGCTTCACGAAGCTTCATTTGGACATCACTAATTTCCAGTCCAGTTGATGGTAACAGCCAGGTACTTGTAATTCTCCGGTTGGGAAACCGTCCTCCTCTTCTTCCTAAAATCGATCACCATTTATTTGGTCTTGCTGATATTCAGCCGCAGGTGATTCTGTCCAGTCCACTCCACAAAGCTGTCCACCAGTGCTCTGTACTCCCCCTCCTGTCCCTCACTTATACACCCAACAAAATAAGAAGAATAAGAAAAATGTCTGCAGGTGACACGACTCGGAGTTGTACTTAAAGTCAGTGGTGTATAAAGTGAACAGGAAAGGAGACAGTAAAGTTCCTTGTGGAGCTCCTCCAAATGTCCAATTGGAGCTTATTACTTTCGACGCCCCATTATCCTGAAAACAAATGCCCATTGTTCAAAAGGTCCATTGCTCAAACAGAAACACAAGTCTCATCATTATGCAGAGTGATGTCATCAGACCCTCCTCATTTTATTTACCTATACTGGTGAAGGCATGACTGACCTCTCTTGGTTGGTTTAGGCATGAGGAGTGAGATTAGTTTGGTTGGATGTAGGAATGTCAGGGTAGACCACCCAGAGGCAGAGTAGGGTGTGCCATATCTATATATCTATGCCATGGTAAAACAACCAGGGGGCGACGTGAAGTTATAAGTTATCACTCATTCACCATGTCCTTCTGTTTGTAGCATGGAGAGTTTGGATTTTCTGAGCAATTGACCATTGGTTGTTGTTGACAGCCTGTTACCCTACCGGCCAATTGGTTGATCACAGGTTGTCAGAAAAATGAGCTGACTATGATGGAATACATAATTCACTTTTTCACCATGAACCATTTAATTATTGAAAAGGGAAAATACAGCACTCAGATGTTTTTCTCTCAGTCAAATGTCTAATTTTCCCTGAAATCCTTTAAGCAAACTGGCATTATACTCCGCAATATACCCTCAAATTTGCAGGTAAAACCCCTTTCTTGACTTTTGACATTCATATCTCCTCAGTGGTTGTACAGATTGTTTTTGCCATTTAAACTGCATTTGTCCTTTCACAATTTTCATCAACTGATAAAGTTGCAATACACAGACACACATCCCCTGGAAAAAGCTCACCAGCAATGTTAGTTCCCCCAAAAGCTCTGCAACTTACAATACATCTACAACCAAATATTTCACAACCCCATGGATTTCTTTCAACTTAGCACTTTCTGGTGTGACTGGGCCTTAAGAGTCCACCATAGAGAAGCTGGACTTATACCTTACAATAGTGCTTTGAGTTAAATGTTAACATGTTTATAATGGCAATGCTAACATGCAGATGTTTAGGAGGTATAATGTTGACATGATCACCTTGTGAGTCTAGCATGTTAATTTTACCGCATCACTGACTTAAAGGGAAAATGCTAAATGCATATACGTAGTTATGTGTTACCTCAGAAAATATATTACATCTCAAACATGTTCAAATGAGCACAGTAGAATTCCAGTGGCTTTATCTAGGTTACAAATTGCATGTGTAGATATTACATTACATTTCCAATGATAGCAATACTGTTGACTTAAAAAAAAAAGTCTATATGGTTTTGCTGGGCACATTTTGAGTTCAGGTATCGGTTTGATCTTTTGGCTGGTTTTATTGGCCATTCCACTGTTTTTCATTCTGACCTGGCAACCCCGGAGAGCACAAGCCTGAAAATAAAAGAGCAAACTACAGTGTGGAGGGGAGCTGTCTTAAGGGTGTTTCAGCATCAGCCATCACCACCTATGCAGCTCTGGAGTAACAGAAGCACGGTGTTCCAAACATCTTGCAACCTGTGTGCAAAAACGGGCAGCAACAGTGCTCTCTGATGTTCTAAATTATTTTACTCATCTAATGCATTAATATACTGATATACTTTATGACTCTGTGCTGCATCATGGAGGCTGATAGTGACAGTTCTAATTCATTATGCATGTGTTATAATATCTGCTAGGGATATGGGATCAGAGTGTTCCAGGGCATAGGTGGGATTCCCCTGGAACCCCCCATATATCTTTGTAAAGCGAACAAGCAAGTAGTGGCGACCTGCATTAAGTAGCGATACCTTGCAACAGTTAATTGAAAACAGCATCTGTGTGAAACATATTTCTTTACTTCTATCACCAAATAGTAGAAAAAGTAGTGTGTATGTGTGTTTGTTTTGACTGTTAAAATGTCAGGAGAAGAAAACAACATACGGTCACATCGCGTTTGGTGTGAATGCCCCTTTTGACGTAGTATTAGATTTAGTGTGCTACGCAGCTTTAAGTCTTATTTTAACAGTCCAGTTAATGTATTGTGAATTAAACATTTTGCAGGTACAATAATAATAATAATGTACATATTGGGCATATTCAAGTTGAAGTGACTTATTTAAGTTGGCCTATATTTAGTGGCATAATTGCTCATAAATATTTTAAATGTATATCTACTTATGGCGCGGGTCCTCTTCACAGAGTCCACCATGTTTCTACAGTAGCCCAGAACAGACGAATCAACCAATGGCTCAGATTAACAGGGTTGGTGCAGGGAAATGTAAAGTCAGGAAGTCAGGCATAAAAGCAAATATGCATGCATTCAGTCCACGGTTGGGAGCTGATGGAAAAATCTAGGTCTATCATATTATCAAAATGGCATTTTGTGTAAAGAATTTGGCACGGAGTTCTTCTAAATAACAGTGATTCAACTGCTGCGTTGACTGACTGATATTGCTGACATCTTAAAGAGTTTCTAACCCAGTGGTGTGCCCTTTCTCATCTATATCACCACTTTCTCTGTCTGTCCTCAGAGAGCAGAGGCAAGGAGACATAAAAGCACCAGCATGTTGGAAACATAATGATGGTGACTAATGATAGAGGGTGAAGGGGTGCAAATGAAATGCACCCTAAATCTTTAGGGAGTGATGAATTGCTTCATCATGCAAGAGGAGCATTTTCGGTGTTGCCTCGGGAGTCGGTTTGCACAGCTTCGCCAGCCCAGAAAACAGAGTTTAAAGAATTTGAACCTTTTCGTGTCTCAGTCACTAAACCCATCTCTTTGCTGGTGCTAAGCAAAAATTGCCATGCGTTATGCAAAAGCAAATGTAGAAGTTGCAGGCATTAGAATCAGGTGGAACTAGACATATTGATATTAGCATTCTTGGGTGAATGGAGATGTTATATGGGAGAAAAAACGTAATCCTCGCCTCGTAAATAATCCAAGTATCAAAGGCAATGTCTCCATTAAAACCAAAATCTATGGATGATCATACAACTAAATGTCTTCCACTATGCTTTACAACAACTGGTATGGTACATTTTTGTACTACATCACCAAGGGCAGTTGGGAAAAACTTGACTGTTTACTGTGATGACTGTCTTGGTCGGATTAGCATCCTGAAACATCCTCACCACCATATTTAGTCACCACAACACTGTGTGATATTTATTATTATGTTCAACACCTTAGTATGAAACCAGTATTTGTGAATTGTAGACTATTAACGGGGGAATATCACAGTATGCTATACAGTGGTGCTAACGTAGCGGTGATGTGACTGTTAAATGTGAAGTTTGAATGATTGGTTTAATACTTTATCGGGAATACAGAGATTTGAGTCAGTTTATACTGAGGTCCTCACTACAGCGTTCAAATCCGACCGGCGGCAAACAGATACCAAATATTTTATTGTCGACTGACATGAAAATGATCCCTGATCCTTGGAAGACAACCTGCTGGTATATTTACGAAGGTTGAATTTGTATGACTGTTGTTAAAATAATTGTAATAAGACTGTCTGGACAACATACTGTACAGTTGGCTTACGGATTGTGAAAGCTGAAAACCCCACATTTACAAAAAATTCTAACATGCATATCTTCTATAAATAGACCATCTTCCTTGGAGAATATTTGAAACCACACCACAGAAGGGAACTCAGTACTGACTCCACTGGGCTTATTTCTCTGAGTCCCCTGACTGTGCTCATCCATGTTGTGTTCTGCTGCCAGTGTAGTCCTGATGGCACATGCAGCACAGGAAACGTACTGCTGCCTAGAATATTTTGTATCCTCCTTTTCTGACGAAAATAAAGAGAGATTTTGGTGGGGTTTTTTTGTTTTTTTATTTTATCTGTCTTTTTTCATCAACAATATTGCATGTTCATATAGTCACAGTTAGTGTTTAATGACCTCATGGAGTCTCATATTAATATCAAAAAATTGAAAATTGATTTTTGATAAGTGAATTTATTGATAACAAACTTTTTTTATCCTGAAAACTTGTCACATACAGGGATTCTGAGAAATCTGAAGGAGACCAAGTATCCTCTATAGTACGTGGTCGGTGTACTGAATTGTTTTCCAAAGCAGTCGTAGTGTTTAGAATGTAGCAGGTCCACCACTGCTTTATTCTGAAACCATCTCTCCACCGTCTTAAGCATCTGAGAAGCCATCTATATATCAAATTACCATGTCTGTCAAGTGATTGGTATGGTGAATGTCAGAAGCATAAAGTGTCAGATTTGATGAGATACAGCCGGCCGGGAACGACTTCTGTGGTTTTTGAAAGGCCGTGATTGAAATAATCCAGGAACAGTTTTAAAAGCGGCATATCAGATATTCTAACTGTCTTTCCACTGAGCCATATTTCAGGTTTTAGATATCCCAGAGCATCACAACAGCCGCAACTGAATCACTTGACGGTTTCACAGAGCAGGAATTTATTGTCTCATCTTCTGTTTACAAGCCCGGTCCCTCACGGACCTATAAAACCACATTGCTAGTACAGGTCAAAGTCAGCAATTTTGTGAGTAAAATAGAGGTCGAAAAAACTGTCGAGTTTTCTGCCAACCCACAGCGTTCCTGTTGGTTTCTGCTACTAAGTCATAAAACAAAAGTTTACTTTGCTCAGCTGGAGAGCCAAACCACTGATATAACATGATGTACAGTATATCACAATGTCCACAATGAATAGACATATCACAGTGCTGATAGTAAAACCTGCCACAAGTAATTTACAAGACATTTGCCCTCAATTCATGCACTCCTGAAGGTTAAGCCAGGCATTCATTTAGGCAAATCAATATCCTTTTATTTAGCATAGTGCTCTTAAATGCCGACTGTTGCCTTGTGGGGGAAATATTGAGTCCAAATAATGTATCACAGCCCTCCATTTTGATCCCTGAAAATATTTATCAGAGGGAAGCATTTCACTACACAAGCGTGACGAATGGATGTGTCAAAAGAGAATGTATCACCAGGGCAGGCTTTTAATATAATTATTAACTTTGACTTGCCCTCATTTTTCAAAGGGTTAGGAATTGGGAGACAGAGCCAGTGGCGTTTTTTTTTTAATTTTCTCCAATAACTTAGATGGGATTTGGTTGTTTTTGTGAACAGCCTTTTTTTTTGAGTGGGGAATGGCATATGTTAAGGTAGAGAAAGTGCAGAGTTGTCATTTTAAAATGGCTTTGACATTTTCAGATATATAATTTCTCTGACATGTATATAGAAGCACTTTTCTTTTTCTTGCTCCTTGGTGAGCCAGGAGGCAGCTCTCAAGTAAAATCAATCAAAGCCGTTCTATATAAAAGACCAACTGAATATAGAATCAGTCAACCCTTTCTGAGTTCAAAAAAGGTGATTCAAGTTTTTACTGAAACAAAAAGGTATTTTCAGTTATGAAAAGCTAGAAATGCTCTGTTGGGATGGAGATATACTGATTAATCAAAGTGTGTCTGATCAAACATAAGCTGCAATTGTTAGCATGTTCGATTAACTAGCTTACTTCTACTGTAGCACTAAACAGTATATCAGTTTGTGGGTTAATGCTACAGGTAATTAAAAAGACAAAGTGACTAGCACATTCACAACTGTTTCCCATCTTCATGGAAGCCAGTCTTAGATATTTTATTCAAGTAGTAAATGCACTTCATTATTATTATATATATAATATAATTATATCATAACAAAGTACACTTTCCACACTAGACCACGCTCATGACTTTCAAAGTCAATGAATTTCAAAGTCAATGAATTTCAAAGTCAATGAATTTCAAAGTGGCAAGAAAAAACTGCCTTAAACAGAATGAACTTAAGGCAGAAATCTGGAGCAGACCAGGCTCTTGGGTTCCATCTGCATTCGGTGTTGGTAGTAGTACTAGTACTAGTAGTAGTAATATTAACAGTAGTAGTCCATGATGGCAGACACCAAGTTTAGATGATTCTATCTCACATGTCACCGTAGACCAAAAAGTAGTCAACGTTGAGCAGCATCACAGGATCAGGTGGAGCCACAATATGGTGCCTTGATGAGCCAGATGAGGCCGGGTAGCAGTCAACGTCGGGCAGGACCATAGCTGACACTACCAGACAAGAAAGCACAGCCAGATCCCCGGGAAGAATCCTGGGGGACGAGTAACCAAACACCTCATCCAGAGGTGCTCGATGAATTTCATTGAGCTTTATCAGGGTATAGTAAACCACACTTCAGCTGGTTTACTTCAAGGGTATGAACCCAAAATATGTGTTTTAATCCGATTAAAATATATAATAATAATAATAATAATAATAATAATAATAACTACATAATAACGACATGTTACAAAAACACTGATGTCATGGTTTGTCCAAAAGACAATAGTGGAATAGCTTTTAAAATGCTTGTTCACTGATTGGAGTTTGGATTGATTGTAGGTAGGCTATGCTTACCACACACAAAACACTATATAAAATGTATATTTCTACCATATGGACACTGATTCTTCTCAAACATAAAAACATGAATTTTAAGCATTCTTTCTACATTTTAATTGCACGATACTTGAACCTTGACGATCAAATTGAGATTCTCCACATTTTCCCAGAATAACTTCTTCAACTCCTAAGAATCCCCCTTGACATGAAGCATCCAGTTGTTTGACATAAAGTGTGAGGAAAAAGCGAGAAAGCAGACGGCTAGAGTGACAGTAATGGTAAGAGTGAGAGAAAGAGAGAGAGCTTCCAGTCGAAAAAATATAAATGAGAGAAAAACTCAACATGTCTTCCAGCTGCAGTGCAGTCAGGTCTGTTGAGGCTACTGTCAGAGCAGAAATTGGTCCGTCTGCCTCCTCTGTGATGGATGTTTCCCTTTATGACTGCTGAGCGTCAGGGCAAAGTGACAGCTCTAGATAGAAGGCTCTTTGATTCTGAGGGTGACACTGAACCCTGATGTTAAATTCATGTTTTACATAGTTGAAAAAATGTCTTCCGACAAGGGATTGTATCTACATGGCAAATGTATCAATAAATAATGAATGGTAACTAAAAAATTGAGAGTACACTGCAAAAGTCTAAAAAAACGTCTTATAAAGACATCATTGCCATTGGGTGAAAACCTTTATATATTAAGGGGATTTCTGTCGAAACAAGACACAGAAAAACTTGGCTTCCCGTGTGTTAAAGGATAGGATTTAAAATCCTGTTACTGGTCTACAAGGCACTGAATGGGTTCAGTATGAAACATCCAGACTTGTGTCATCTGGTACAAGTTTACTCAGGGTTCCCAGGATCAGAACCAAGCAGGGTGAAGCAGCATTTAGTTTCTATGCTCCCGACCTGCGGAACAAACTCCCTGAACACCTGAGCTCATTTAATCAGGACTGAGAAAATGATTGTTCACCGCAGCTTTCTCATAAATAAGATAAAAAGATAGTGTATCTATTTCTCTTGCTTGTCTATTGTTCTTAAATTGCGCCATTTTTATTATATTTTAATGCCATTTTATTGGTTTTATTCTATTTTGATTCTATACATATTGAAAATGTTAATGTATTTCCTATTAATGTATTTCTCTGCCTCTGTAAAGCACTTTAAATGGCTTTGAGTATGAATTGCGGAGGTGAAGGTAAATGGTGAGTTTCATAATGATCTAATCATATCTTTACACTACATAACAGCAACCTGCCAAGAGGATTCATCTTGGCAGGTCAGGGACAGCCACTCAGTGTGGGAGGATCCCTTCGTGGGACCTCCGGGCGCATTTCCTCTATAAGGCACCATGATTGTCAGCTCTCGGTCGGCCTGGTCAGGACCGGGGTGAAGGTGGCTTATGCTATCAAGACTAACTTTAATTCACCCACAAAAAAGATAATGCCATCTATTTCTTTTTTTCTTTTTTGCAAATGAAAACTCTGTAGGGTGTATTTTCCCTTTAAGCAGCTGAATGGCCACAGCTGAATAATGAAACCACTTGTACATACAGCTATATGTCTATGAAAAGCATCATCTACATAACAACCATGCCATCATTCAAACCTGGGACAACCAGTGCCAACGTGAGTGGCTGTGTCAGGGACTGTGTCTTCATTAAGTGTCCCTATGTATCAGCTCTGGCTGTTTATTATTCACTGCTACAAACCATTTCCATTGGAGATGCTATGAGAGGATGTTGGCTGATTGTTAAGTGACAGTAACACACACTCCAACACACACACACGCACACACACACACACACACAGGTTGCAAGACGACGGTAAGGCTTGTAATGAAAAGATGCGCATCGGAGTGGGGGCTGGTTGTCACCTGTATGACTGTGAAGCTGTCAGCTCTCGAAGCTGAGGAGTTGGGTTGACGTATTGCTGTTGGCAGGAGAGTGAAGAGTGTAAGGAGCAGTAACTGCTGGATTGGTAAACCACCAGTCTCTGGGGGGGGGTCCTTAGAATCTAGCATGGTCCCCTGCAGCTTGAACATCAGTCAACCATATCCTCAAAAAGTCAGCAAATAACAGCTGGTCTCCAACCCTTCTTGCCTCTGCAAGAACTTGGAAATAGCAGTTACTGCTCAGGTGCTTCTCTGTATGTCCACAAGCTCTATGTTCACCGTCACAGCCTAAACTTCCACTGCATTCCTGACAACACCTCAGCACTTCCTTTGTCTACACAACATAAACACATTAAAAAATGTAATAAAATTATCCATCCATCCATCCATCCATCCATTGTCTACCGCTTATCCTGTATTCAGGGTTGCGGGGGGGCTGGAGTCAATCCCAGCTGACATTGGGCGAAGGCAGGGTACACCCTGGACAGGACGCCAGTCTATCACAGGGCCAACATGTAGAGACAAACAACCATTCACACTCACATTCACACCTACGGGCAATTAGGTGATGCCAATAGGCTAATTGGCATCACCAATTAGCCTATCCTAATAAAATTATATATATTTTATTTTTAGGGCTGTCAAATTATTACAAATATGAATCAGCTTAATCACAGTGTCGCTGTGAATTAATCACCATTCCTAAAGCCTCTACAAATAGGGATGCACGGATACCACTATTTTCAGACCAAGTACAAATACTAGTAATAAAGTACTGATATGCCTACTACTACTACTACTACTTAGTTACAGTTTGAATAATAACTTTCCCTGTTTGTATCAGGAAAATACAAGTTATTGTTTATTGACACAAAAATGTAAAATAAACGGTCAGGTTTCAAAAAGGAAGATCAATTCATGCCAATATATGACGTCTGCTTAATTTACTAGATTATAATGATTTAAATTGAATATTTTGAAACCCTGCGACATGACTGAACACAAGCTAATGTGTCAAATTTAGTCAAAGTATATGTTGGCAATTTGGTAGGGAGTTCATCCTGCTTTCCAGGCCTTGTGTAATTGGCAGGATACCTCCTGATACAAAATAGCACCTCAGCCACAGCATATTGGATGCTCACTCCAAGAAAAAGACAGCATCCCGCCTCCCCCATTCACCTTACAGGTGAGGAAACATATTGTGTTTTGTGACACAATTGTGACACAAATCACAATACAACAGGCACAACCCAATCACATCTTCACATGTTCCCAAGTAACAAATACACCTATGAGGTACATTAGGGAACGTGAGCTGGCAGAGCTTATTGGGAAGGAAGTGATCCCCCATGTCCCTCCAGAAGAAGTGAAGGAGAGGTTCTGTTCCAACTGTTTCTCACACCAAAGAAATCAGGCAGGAAGCAGCCTGTTTCTCTTGATCAGACATGTGTTGAATCCCAGCAATTGGTTCACTTAAATCGATCTGAGAGATTCCCACACTCCTGTCATCCCCAAGCACAGAACGTTCCTGTGTTTCTCCTTTCTTCAATAGAACTGGCTACCAAATGTCTCTGGCTCTGTGCACTTTCTCAAAGTGTATGCAAATAGTACCGGAGCCATTCCATAGGAGCGGGATCAGTGTTTTGTCCTACTAGGGATAGGGAAATACACCATCCATTCACATAAACTGTTTGGAGCTGTCCATGGTCCTGAAAGCACCGAAGTTGCTCCTCTGCTGAAATTCAGCATACTTCAACCTGAGATGTAGATCATGCGGGCATAGAACCTCACTGTAGACCTAATGTTTTCATCCAGGTCTGTCCAGGGTGGAAATCGAGTCCCATATGTTTGCTTCAAAGCCATTAAATGAACCAACTAGACTGATGAAATCACCCAAATTATCTGCAGTGGTCATTTCACATTTATAGCCATAAATGAGTAACAACAGCAACCACAACACTGGCATTCTCAGCAGGCTATTTTATAATGCCTAACAACACTGATCAACCTTAGCAACATTAGCGTGTTAGCAGAGGTAGCATGTAAACAAACCACATTGCTCATAGTCAGTTTAGCTGGCTAGCGTCTGTAACACAAACATCATTTGATAAATCTCAGTGTTGAATATCCTGGACATGACAGCAAAGTACAACATATTAAGCACCAAGAGAGTTGTATGTCTTGTTGTTTTTCTATTGTATAAATACTAGGTTCTTCTTGTGTATAGATACTGGGTTTTTGACCAGATAGAAGATGTCCGTTCACTGTCACTTAGTCCATTATGTTGGATCCGAACAGTGAGTACAGCTCAGGAAACCTAATTTATGATTGTAAGTTTAATGTCAGAGAGACTGTCTTCTGCTGGAAAATGAGTCAAATAATCAGAGAAGGCATCCAGATGATCCATATTCATTGTGATTTTGCTGCTCACGTGACATCGCTGCTACAGAACTGCCATCCCATAAAAACCCCAGAGGCTACTCTGAGAAGCACTACGATGGAGCATTGTCACTCTCTGAAAGATGATTAGGTTCATAAACCCAAGTGCTAAGTTAATGGGAGGATCATCAAGGGAAACAGCAGGAGGGCAGGGATGACAGTGCTAGCTCAGATGTTGAACATATTAACAAAATTGAGTATGAAAATAACTGAAACCAGCCGGGAGGTGCAGCCACTTCATGTGCCTGGAACACACAATTCACCAGCAGTTTGCAATCAGCAAGTAAGTGGAAATACATCTGTTTTCGGAGTGTGAATAAAACTGTTCAAGCTAACACATTAAAGGAAAGAAGAGTCTCTCATTGTTATGCATCGTTAATAGTCCATTTTGATTAATTAGTATAGGGTTTTTCTGGTGTTCACTTATGACTATAACCCATCTGCATCACATCACATGTCACAATAGAAAGGTTAACTCATGCTTTCCAGTGTTTCCCGTTGGTCCTGTTTGAATTGTACCATTATATGCTGTTTATTAATTTAAAACATTTTTTTTATATATATAACTACATATTACTTTCCGTTAGTTGTAGTTTTGTGTGAACATGCGGAACTACATCTCCCATCTTGCGCAATTTACATCACCAACAGCCATTAGGTTCGCTTACTAGCTAGCCAGCTCACTTAGCTGCATTCCATCACAAATTTAACATTATCTTAGCTCATGTGTTTTATCGAGTGACTCTTTTTATCAGCCAGGAAAACAAAGAACAAGCGAGACCTGTTGCGAGTGTTAGTAACGTTACATCCTGGTACCCAACACACAGAGAGACCTGTTGTTATAGTAAAGTTACATCCTGGTACCCAACACACAGAGAGACCTGTTGTTATAGTAACGTTACATCCTGGTACCCAACACACAGAGAGACCTGTTGTTATAGTAACGTTACATCCTGGTACCCAACACACAGAGAGACCTGTTGTTATAGTAAAGTTACATCCTGGTACCCAACACACAGAGATGCCTGTTGTTATAGTAACGTTACATCCTGGTACCCAACACACAGAGAGACCTGTTGTTATAGTAACGTTACATCCTGGTACCCAACACACAGACAGACCTGTTGTTATAGTAACGTTACATCCTGGTACCCAACACACAGAGAGACCTGTTGTTATAGTAACGTTACATCCTGGTACCCAACACACAGAGAGACCTGTTGTTATAGTAACATTACATCCTGGTACCCAACACACAGAGAGACCTGTTGTTATAGTAACATTACATCCTGGTACCGAACACACAGAGAGACCTGTTGTTATAGTAACATTACATCCTGGTACCCAACACACAGAGAGACCTGTTGTTATAGTAACGTTACATCCTGGTACCGAACACTCCCCCACTGCTCTTTACAATACATACAAAAAATCGCTATGATTATGAATCGACCAGATTAACTGATACATGAAGAGGAAAATATTCCAGGCAGCTTGTGGACCCCACACTGTGTTTACAACTACTATGTAAAATATGAAATTATCAAATTAATATCAAATGGAGTTAGAAGCATCATAAGCTTTCAAAGATTGAAATCCACTGAGTTCATGAAGTCCAAGCCAAAGAATTTGCTCATGCAAAACAGCAGAAGTGTCTTCTGGAGAAAGCCTCTGACCCTCTTAAATTCTTTCTTGCTTCAGATTCACATCAGCAGAGACTCAAAATGAGGAAGAGACACTAAATGACAACACAGAGACACAAAACCAAGACAAAGAGACACAAAACAGTAAGTTTAAAAAAATGACTAAAGAGACACCAAATAACTACAAATAGAGAAAAAAAAGAAACACTCCAAATCACAAAAAGAGGCTAAACAACCATGTCAGACTTGTACTAGGAGTATTGTGAAGCTTTGATTCGTATGTATTTACAGGGATTTTAATTACACGGTATTGTTTCAAAATCTGCATGAACAAATGTACCATACATCAATAATGTATTAATGTGTGATCAGTTTGTGTTTCTCTTGAATATGGATGGAATTTTGGAATCTTTGGTGCAAAATATTTGGAAAGAACAATACTGGGGTGTTGTGTATCTAGTATGGAGTATAAAAAGCCAGACGGAGTAAAACCAATGTCACAAAGTGAGCTGACACTAGAGGCTAAGATTGGCCCTAATTTCCACATGAACATAAAACTGAATTGGTTGTTGATTTGTTTTGGATTGATTGCCATGAAGTTGTGCTGAACTGGCAAATTATTATAATTATGATAAACTAGTGTTACATGCAAGGCAGTGTAAAAGAGTGTTGTCCATAATGGTACAAATAGCAGTAAATCAAATTAATAGCAGCGGAAGGCTATTCTTTGGCCCTGCCATTAGAGAGGTGGACAGAATCTGTTTCTTTTCTAATCACAAAGGATTATAACAACAGCTAGTTCTCAATAATCATTACAGGGGCTTTGAGTCTGTGCTTTAGCTGATGACTCTATTGACACCCAGCCTGTGTTTCCTCTCTGCTGCAGTGTTCTCAGGTAGGCATACAACAACAACAACGTTTTTTTTTGTTATAACAAGATTACTTTGTTTTTGAAGGCATGTGTTTATTGATATTACAATATGATTCAACAAACTTTTGTTTTGCAATACTGGATGTTTTTTATTAGTACACAAAAGTTTGGCACGTACCTCGGTTTTTGGGTCACAGTTTTCGGTACTTTAGGGAAAGCAAATTGATGGCATATTGTCAATGAATAAAAAAGAACCAAAATAAAATTACATAAATGGATGTAATTTAAATTTAACTCAATTTGCCAATCAATAAAATGTTTCTGATTGAATAATCTTACATCATAAAATTCTGACCTGTTAATAATTCCTGAAATGGGCTACAATTCATATTTGTCACTTAGACACAACACACTAAAATAGTCATTTGAAGGCACATTGTAGCATGTTGACTATACATATGCTTTAGTTCTGCATTGTCTCCAGTTGTGTCTGGTCACGTATGCATTGATAAACTGCATTGATAAACTCAATATAATTAGTTATTATTAGTGTGAATCTGCAGTGGGAGGAGCCTGAACACTTTCCCACCAATCTGTTTTTTTTTGTTTCACTAAACAACACTTTGAGTGATACCGCTATTAAGTAATTGTTTGAAATGTATCCACATATGTACCTGACTTCAGTTTAACAATGTCAGCTTACAGTTTGACACAATAACATGACGTCACCCTTGATTTGTGGAGCCTTGAGTTTGGGGCGATGGGTGGATTGGACAAACTCCATTGCTTTCATCCAATCATCATTATTATGATGAGAGTGTTTGTCGAGACCTGCAAAAGGTCTAGGTCCAACATGAAAGCCAGATTCAGGCCGGAGCAACCCCTTTATTCGGTGACCAACTAACTCTGCGGTCTGAGGACCTAATCCCTTGAGTAGAATTGCAGCACGTCCACCAGGGATGCAGGAACTGAGACAAGATAGATCTTACAGCAATAGTTAAATGTTTTGGTCTACAAACTATTGCTGGGGAGATGGATGTCTGGAATACCCTGTTGGCCTGCTCGACCCCAGCCCCTGATAAATGGAAGATGATGGGTGGATGGATGAACAGCGAGTCTGTGACGCTTGGCCAACTATATGTTTTGTAGCTTTGTTGCTCGTAGTGTGAACATAGAATTGGACCCCCATTCATGAAGCTTTTTAGCAGCCTGGGGTGGCTTTTTGGCAATGTTTTGAATGAAAGTGAAGCTTGCTGCTTTTGTATAGTTAAGTGCCTCACCTTTTTTCCATTCTATACAACTTGAAATGTTGCCAGAACATTAAAAAAAAAAAAAAAAAACTTAGGGCAGAAAAGCAGTCAATGCCATGTGCATTTTCCCCCATTGTCCAGTGGGATGAGTTAAGAGAACAGTGATTCCGTGGTTGGCCGACAAAAAGCAGGAAGCTAAAAAATTATAAAAATAAAAAAATTGTAGTTGTCAACAAAGAAGGCATTATGATGCGTCTTGTGTTTAATTATGCTTAAATCAATTTCCCAACCTTATCTTTCCATATGCTTCCATCACAAACAAAACAAAATAAAAACAAACACACACAGATGAATTGCCGTTTTGAATACTTGCGAAGTAATAAGCCGTGTCTTCCTGCTGATCTTCCTGCTCGGTACAGCGGGTGTTTTGAAGCATGTGGGATATCTCTGGCTGCACCTTGAGTTGAGGGGCATGAAAACATCATCCCACATTATAATCCAGCAGGTAACGCAGCAGTGTTAATAAAGTGAGATTAAAGTGCAAGTTTGTACACGCAAACATTATGAGGGGGTGAGAGTACATACAGGAAATCCACACAAACACACATGTGCTATAAACATGGCATTCAGTTGCAAAGGCAGCAGACAAACACGTGGCCTCAGGCTGTTTTTTTCAGTTCTAAGCTTGAGCCTTGTATCCATGTTACTGCCCCCGTTTTTCTTTGATCACATTTTCTTAAGTGATCCTTACTGTCCCTTTCATGCAGGAGAATGCACATCTGCAGATATTGCCAAAATCATATCACTATGTGGAAAATGTTGTGCTATAGAATATTGTTTTAACTGTGGTATCTTGACTAAATTCAGCATGATTACAGCATCACATGGCTGCAGGGAAAAGGATACAAAGGCTCTCACAACATACAAACTGCAGGGGAATTACAGGCAGTATGTCAGGATTAAGTGGCCAATGTAGGCATCATGATGGACTGCAGGCGTGATAAAACCTTTATTTTTGCTGTATATCGATCTAACTGGAATAATGTATGTTTTTAAACGTTTTTAATAATTATCTTTCATACCACAAGGCAATAGGAGCAGTGCATTCAATTCAGGAGAGAATGTTGATAAATGACAATCAGAAACTGCACACCAGTGCAGCGTTCTACTAATAATACTGCCAAGAGTCAACACTGACAACCCATCCCTCCCGGCCTCCTTCCAAAATCACTATGCCAAAATGATCATCACATAGAGTTTATCTGATGATAATTTGGGGGTAGTGGTAGGGCTAGGCAGGGGTAAGCGTTATTAGGTACTCGTGCCACCATTGGCATGCGGAAGCTGAACCAATGGCTAGGTTTATGCAACAAATCCACTTAGTTAAATTGGGAAAAAACATCATGGTTGGGCTTAAAACAACTAAGTACAGTAAGGTGTAGGCAAGAAATCCATGGTGTTAAATTGGGGAAAAACATCATGGTTGGGCTAAAAATAATTAAGTACAGTAAGGTGTAGGCAAGACCAGCAGTAAGGTTTAGGAAACATAAACAACCATTGGTTTACTTTGATATGTAGTCTTTTCAATATTTAATTCTAAATCACTAGGTCTGGAAGTTTCATAATCACATAGATGCATTTAATTTATGGGTCATCAGGGTCCTAACTGTCATTCAATTGGCATTGTTTTCGTGCTGAGTGACATGAAAAAAATGTCCAGTGAATGAAACCACGAATGGTATTTCAATCCATATCCTGATTATGAGGGATTACACATTTGTTGTAGATTTAAATTTGGAGGCGGTGTCATAATTATACATCTCAACCTTAACGAGCTCACTGGACAAGAAGAACATTAGAAAACTGATTCAAATACAACCATTTAATTATTGTGCATGTTGATGTATCTGTGAGTGAAAGTACGACCACACAGTGAGGTACAATGATATGCACATCCACACTCACACATGCATTGTTGATGGCTTTAAACATTGCTCACCAAGACTAGCCAAACTGGATGCTGGAAAAATCCTCCCTTGACTTGTTAGTCACAACACTGTTCATTGTTTATCAAAATATATATATGTTATTTGTGGTGGATATGGTGCAGCTTATTACAGTAAATTAATTAAGAGTGGAGGAGGAGAAAGCAGACGTGCATTAATTTCAGCTCATTTGGGAGACAGAATCTCCATAAAAATTGTGTATCACAGCAATATTTTCTTGTTGGTTTGTGTAAACACAATTTGAGGGACTCTAGCTCCCATACGCTCATACACCGAATCCCAGCTGGCAGTGAAGCTGAACATAAAATGAGTCTCTCATCTGAAAGAGGAGGAGATGTTAATTCCTGGCCAGATGCCACCAAATGGAAGACATCTTTAATTTTCCTCTGAAATTCAAAAGTAATTACAATCTATAGTCTGCACAATGATAGGCAGGGCAAGGCCAAACCTTTATGTGACCAAATGAAGCTTCGTGAAGCATTTTCTTTATTTCAGGGTTGAAGGCCGATATATTTCCATTGCTTTCTATTGGGCTCAGAAAATAAAGAAAATGCTTCACGAAGCATCATTTGGACATCACTACCAAGAGGAAAAGGTGAGACAAAACAAACACAGCATTAATGTTAATATGTATTTTTTGTGTTGATATGTGTGACGAGGATAACAAACACAAGACTTTCATCCAGGAGTCTGAATTTCGGAAAGCATTTGAAAAGCAAAACTCAAAGCTGACTTAATTTGACTAACATACTTAACTTCTGTCACATATGCAACTTACTTAAGTTACTCAAATCATAGTCATTTTCTAAACCTTACCAAGTACTTTTGATTCGGCCATATTGAAAGAAAATACTTTTTTCTTAGTATTGCTCATAGATCATTTGTATTGGGTATGTTAATTATTCAGGTTGAAACACTTAACTAATGTACATTGTATAATTTGTTGCCTATATATTTTCCCAGGAGCCCATGCACCAGCGTCAGGCCACAATCGATTTCATCCCGTTACCTAACAGCAGTCAGGGTAATCTGGTCTGTACGACCCTCCAAGGATATGCCTCCCCAGACCATCGATGACCCACCGCCAAACCGGTCATGCTGGATAATGTTACTGGCAATATAACGTTCACCACAGCTTCTCCAGACACATTCACACCTTTCTAGAATGTAAGAAACATGTAGCCTGCTGGAGGTCACTTTGTAGGACCCTCCTCCACAAAGGAGCAGATACTGGTTCTGCTGTTGGGTTGATGCCCTTCCTGTCTAGCTCTGCTGGTGTAACAGCCATTCTCCTGGTATCTCCTCCATGCTCTTCTGGGAATCACAGCAAACCTTCTTGTGACCCCACATCTGGATGTGGATCCTGGGGGAGCTGGACTACCTGTGAACCTTTTGGACTGCAGGTACGGCCTTATGCTACAAATAGTGACAAGGACACTAGCAGAACCAGAACTAGAGAAGAACCAGTCAGGAAGGAGAAAAAGAGAGACAACTCTGTGGTCTCCACATCATAACCGTTACCACTTTCATTTGCACCAAAGCATCTGAAACTGATTCATAATCACTTCTACTTCTCAAAGAACGGATTGATCTCCCTGAAGTCTGACTGACTTGGTGTTAGACTGTGATAATGAAGTGTTCTCTTCATTTAGCAGTGTGTTTAACCAATGAAAATATTGAAAAGTGAGTAAATCTTGGCACACCATCAGATCCTGAAACTGTTGCAAAAAACTCATATATCCAACCCGCTCCCTTCTTGAATTAATTGTTGCTCACAGCAGAGCTGACGGTAAACGTTGACAAGGTGATTTCATCTGACTTTGTCTCGAGGGAGTGCTTTTCACAGTTTCATAATTGAACAGAGCATATTTTACATTTCACAGCAGCAAGTCTGCTCAGAGGACTCAACTTGACTGGCGATGGCTGAAAGTCGTTTTTAGCCTTCTATTATATACTTAATCATTTGATTGTGTTTCTATTGTGTTATTTATTCATTGTGATTTTTCTTGTTGTGCAGCACTTTGGAAACCCTGTGTTTGTTAAAATTGTGCTACATAAATAAAGTGGATTGGATTGGGCCCATTTGCTCAATGATACTCCATTATCCCCGTCTATAGGTTCGGCTTGACAGCACCCTCTACTCGGACCTCACCACTGTTGGACTATGTTCTATTCTAACTAGGTGAACTATCCTGGAGTAGCCAACAGCTCTGACCGTAAGCTTTAAAGGCCCCTACACACCGCCCAGACGTCCAACTGCCTTATCCGACCATTCTCCGCCCACTCTGTTGCCTCTCGTCTGACCCGTTCGGCAGAAAAGTTGCGTTGTACACACCGCTTCGACGTGCTTCCGACACCACAGCAGCGTGTACGTTCTGCGCTTGCGCGAGATGCAATAAGCCTCCTTAACAGCGGGTGGCGCTAGTCTCGTGCCAGTACTCCAAAACAGGAAAACAGGAAATGACGGAACGGAGTGCAGATAAAAACAATGCACACACAGTCTTGGTTCAGTATTCGTTCGACTCGAGAAGACCTTTGTGGACTAAATACTTGGCATTTCTGGAAAGATGACTCTGGCTAGGGTGACACTCGCGTTGTGTGCTCTCGGGCTCATTATTTTACGAAGACGTCGTCTCAGTAGGGAACGAGTAATACAGAGTTTACCATCGTCACTTCCGCCCCGCCCACACACTGCCATTGGATACTCTGATTCGCTAGCACACCGCCAATCAGAGTATCCAATGGCTCAGACGTCCAACAGCCCACCTCCTCAGACTTCGTATGCTCTGTCTGATCAGACAACGTCCGCGCGGCTCCGAAAGCTTCCGACGCAGCTGTACACACCAAACATATGTGTTCCCGACCTCGTCCGAGCCTCTCCAAACGCTTCAGACGTCCAACGGTTGGGCCGGTGTGTTCCTGCCTTTAAGCAGAGATTGTCAACAGGGACCATGACTCCTCGGGGCTCTGCAGAGTTACAGCAGGGGGTCCCCAAAATGATTTGATCTCAAACTTTAAAATATGTCCAAAAATAACAGTAATACAACATTTAATAAGCAACTATAAATGTTAATTTTTGTATTAATGTGAATGTAGAAATGTCAATATAGCATTACAAAATGTTCTATAAATATATTAATCTATCAACAATTATTATTCTAACAGATTAGCTTATGATGTATGTATATATACATTATTACAAAGTACCTTTATTCATGGCACTAAAGACATCACAACACATTATAATTGGCCCGGTTTCATAAGCAACACAATTTTATGATATGTATTAATGGGTCCCTCCACAATGTCACTATCAGCCAAGGGGTCCTTGGCCTGAAAAACGTTGGAGACCTCTGAGGAGACTAGCATAGCTCGCTAGCGAAGTGACATCAGCTGTGAAACAGTCGTTCTAATTAATGATGGGCAAAACACATAACAAAGTTTGGTCAAAACCCTCATAAATGGAGCGAAGCCTGCAAGCTAGTTCAGGCGGACAACTCGAGCTGCTCCGTCATACCCATGTGACATACCTCATACTCCAATAATATTCTTCCTTCACATCCTCCCTATTTGTCGGTCTATTTAAGCTACAACACTTCCCATCTCCCCCTTTCGGCTGTCAGTGCCACCGCTGCCACGTCAGTATTGCTGTCTGCTTGCTGCTAACCCTCCACCTCCCCAGCATCCACCTGCAGGCTCCGGGGGTTAAGATATTTAGTCATCATCAATTCCCTTCATCTCTATGTAATCACATATGGGGAGTGATGATGCCGGAGCCTAGACACCAAACTCAAACTATGTTCTGTTGCTACAATAAACATTCTAATCATGAGTTGTCTGACTGAACTCCATTTGACCTTCATTTTGCACAGTATCAATAACAATGACACATCCAAGAACCTGACCATATATAGAACTTAGATGAGGAAATCCCCCCCCCCATTTTCATGTTAAAAACAACCCACCTATCGCAGCAGATATACTGTACAAAAAAAACACAAAAATACAAAATGAGAATGTCACTGTGCAAGATATCTCTCACATCGGGATGCTCCCAGATGAGATTAAAGAAACGTCTGTTTTCATTCTTCTCCACAAGTTCGCATTTATCCACCAAGCCACAGCAGAGCTATCTAACATAGTCTTATCGCCAGCAGTACATGGCGTACAGTCAGCGGTGTGCTGTTAACAATGCCCAAAGTACAAGTTTGTATTCTCTGAAAATGATACAGTATTTAGAACACTGCAGTCATATTTCCACTTTTGACAATAGGCTTTTCCACCCTGTGTGTTGTTGAGAGTGGGCAGGAGCGCCGAGCAAAGATGAATCATGTGTGTCCTGATGTGACTGCGCCTCCTCCTCCCTCCTCCTCCTCCGGAACAGTAGCAGCAAAGGCAGTCTCATGGACAGAATTAATGGGACACATGTTGCCCAGGCAGTCTGTTTGCTTGGCTTTGCAAAGAGCAAAGTGAGCCTCTCTGAAAAGATCCGCCACGAGGGGCTTTTCTGTAAACATATGATTTACTGATCTTCTCATTAAGCTGGCTTTTTTTTCTCTCTCTCTCTCCATTTTTATTTTTTACACAGCACCTGTTGTGTCTGCTACGAGGCAAAATAAGCAAATGGAGGGAAGAAGAGGCTGCAAGTCTGTGGCAGAGACCAAAACACATGCTGCACTGTGGGAACGGGATCTGCAATTCAAATAAGAAAGCAAATGTTGTAAATAATTAAATAGGAAAACACTCAGAGATGCCCACTTTGAATGAAACTCCTCCGCCATGGCCTGTAGTGTTTGTTGAAGAATGCTTTGAAATAATCAGAATTCTCTCCCGGAGAGAAAAAAAGACAAAGAGTAATAGAAGAGAAGAAAGCATTTCAAATGTGATGCCAAGCATCGCCTTTGGTCATTAGCGTCCGCCAATATACAGATTGCAGGAAGGCCATTATGAGAGTGTCTGGCATGAGGCCCAAGAGAGTCACCCTCCTCTCCTCCACATCCATCTCATTCTCAACCATGTCTGCCTCCTTTCCTGCCTTCTGTGTTGCACTCTTCGGTCTCCTTCCGCTGCTTTTCAATACCTTCCCTTTCCTCCACTCTGCTGGAGAGTTTGATGAAAGAACATCTGCTTCCCTCTGGGAAGTCCTCCTGAGCAACATGACAGATTCTTCCCCACTGCTCAGGAAGCATCTACACCTGAAGGCAGACAGACAGAAGTGACGATAGTGGAGTGTATGGGAGTCCACTGGAGCATGTGGGTGTTTTGTTAACTCAAACCCTTTTATTTTTCTTGCAGAATTGCAGAGATTTGAAGTTGACAGAGACAGAATGGATCCTTTGATAAGCTACAAAGGGACCGTGGAGCCCACACTGTCACTAACTGCATGCTCGATATAAATATTAATTATTCATCTAGATTTTATTTAGGAACAATTAAAAAGCGATTTCAGAGAAGCCAAGATGTCAAACAGGTTTAAGGGATAAAGATAGAAAGTGAACTACCACATCACCTGGCCAAAGAGACTGAAGACAATAAATTCAAGGAACAGCACTGTTTGTCTTTACTCACTGTTACTATCATTACATTTATTTCTGATTCCTTTTCTTTGAAACTATAGGATATTTTTGCAAAACTCTACCCACTAACCACAAAACAAACCAGCAAAACATCATATATCTTGCAAATGATTATCCAAAAACTCTTTGAGATAATTGTGATTTTGCATCAATACAGTAACACAAAATTCAGTTTGAATTAGCACACAAAGCTCTCCTCAACACTTGATCGTAGAAATTAAAAACACTTGTGGCGTTTGGTGTGTGCACTGCAGAGCAATTTGTCATTCATGTAGTAAACACACACACACACACACACACACAGATATAATGAGTAAACTATGGATGTGAATTGTGAGCATTACATTATGAATACAAATGGGAGGGGGACATGTTTAATGTTCTAACACTCCTCAAACAACAAAAGTGCAGAAGAAGAAGAAACCAAATGTTGACCTGTGGTTTGTTTCTAGAGCTGAAGATTTGTGAGTGAACTCATCATCTAAAAGTGTTTTCACAAGAGTCAAAGACTAAATAGTGTATCAATGTAGAGACCGATGTTAACATGTTTGCTTGAAGTGTGTTATTGAATTGCGTTGCTCCTCTCCTGCCTCTTCAATGCTTTCATCTCCAACCTGATGTTGTGGATCCTCACCGCTCTATGGTTCTTTGTGAAAGGTGTTCGTTTCTTTTTCCTACTCTCCGAACTGTTCGACCACAATGCTTACAACGATGGTGGTCGTGGTGTGTAGCTTCTCATTGGCATTTCCCATCGCTGTTGCCTCCAGTCATCAAACTGTTGCCACAGTGTATTCACATTAGCTGCAGGCCATTTGACCTGCCTCCTGTTTGCAACACTTGGAGGTTCCGGTCTCTGTGGGGTGCCTCTGGGCCCGGCTCTTCCTGCCTCGCACCAGGTTGGACAATTGTATGTTGTGTGTCCCGACAGAAAATGCATCCTTGCTTGGTGGATCTTCAAGCCATGATCGTTCTTACAGACTTTGCTACGTACATATTGCTTGCTCGTAATCACTTGTCCAAATCTGGTTACTGCGGATGGCTCTCCTCTTGAAGTTTCTAACCAGAGAACAGGCCACAGATCTGCTGCACCCAACTTCCACCAGGGGGCACTCACTCTCCGTCCAGTAGTGATGTCCAAATGAAGCTTCGTGAAGCATTTTCTTTATTTTCTGAGCCCAATAGATGGCGCTCTCTGTTCAACAAAGGGTTGAAAGCAATGGAAATATATCGGCCTTCAACCCTTTGTTGAACAGAGAGCGCCATCTATTGGGCTCAGAAAATAAAGAAAATGCTTCACGAAGCTTCATTTGGACATCACTACCGTCCAGCCTGCTAACATTTGCTGACCAGTCCTGCATACTTGGATAGCTTCCTTTCAAAGGCTTCTTCCAAGCAATATTCCCATGGGACTGTCAGCGTCAGCAGCTATAAATAGAATAATTTAAAAAAGTGTTTCAGTTAATCCCACCTTGGCTGTATGCCAATGTAAATGTCAGTTACTTATTATCCCAATGTGCCTTTGCGTCTAAAGGCTGCTTGAAAGCAGCAGATAAGGAGTTTGGCTCTGGTTTGTGTTGTCCTCGTCCAGCGATTGGAACATCTGGGTGATACCTTGAAATGCGTGTTAGCATGTTGGGTGTGTTTCCCTACAATGGTGGAGCAACACTTACACACCATCCTCTCAGGGCGTTTTCACATCGTCCCTTTCAGCCTTCCAAATGAATGAAGCCATTAGTCAGCATTTTTCTGCAAATGTGAACACTCCATCAGAACTCAGACCCTCTGAAACAATCCATAGTCAGACCCCCTTTGTCAATGGTTCCAGTGAATTGACGATTGTGCAGAAGCATTAAGTCCATTGAAATTGTATTTTCCATAAACTCCACATAGACGTTCATGGGCTTAATACATATATTTCATTAGGACTTCACAGCAGTGATATCACAAGTAAGGTTATAGCCCCAAAGGAACATAAAGAGGACTAACTCCCCATCAGAGCTGAATGGGACCAGAAGAAGAGTCCACTTCTTGAACTGAGAATGTGAACTAAAATAGAGTCCCTTTTCTGTTCTGTGGTACATCTTAAGACATTGCAAAACAACTTACTATATGTGAATACATCCTCATACACAACTCTATCTCATCTGCAGTTATTTTGCTAACCCTAGCATATGTTGCTGATACACATGGCTAAAAGTTCCCAGGCTTGTAAGCTTTGATTCAATGTTACATGTAAGCTGTTTTTAGTAGTAAAAAAAAAAAAAAGGTTTTCCCTTCATGGGTAATCACAGGGGATTCGGAGCACCTGTGCACAGGTGGGGAGACTGACTCCTGATTAGAGAAGTGGAGGCAGCTGGAGGTATTTCCTGCCCAGCCAATCAGGGTGTGACGACGCCCTGTTGGAAAGGCATAAAAGAGGTGGGAAGTGGCTCATCGGGAGGCTCTCACCCTCATTCTGAATCTGCCCCTGGTCCATGCCCGAGCTCTCTTTGCCTTTAATAGAACCCAACTTCCTTAAATTCCCAGCCAGATCTCGGGTCCATTTACGGCCCCTTTTTGCTTCTGAGCTGCCCACAGGTTTAGGGGGGGGGGGGGGGATTTTGTTTTGTGGGAAACCCTTTAAAACCCTGGCCCTTGGCACCTTGTTTTATTATTTTATTTTCCGGGGAGCCTGCAAAGAGGTATTTGTTATTTATACCCAAGAAGAGGCATTTGTTAATTATCCCCCAAAAAGAGGCATTTGTTATTTATCCCCCAAAAAGAGGGATTTGTTGTTCATGGGTTAATTCCCCTGGGTATGTTTTTGTTTATTTTTATGTAGGCTGGGCTGGCCTGTAGGGAGCTACAGTCAGTACTGCCACACATTGCATAGTAGCTGTTGGTCAGCAGTTAACTTTTCAGGAAATTAAAAAACCCTGTTTTGAAATTTGATATGGTATTTGATACAGCAAGAATATGTTCACTTAATAAAATTACTACAAAGAACAAAGTTATAATCCAGAGGAGTATCCCAAAAAAAACTTGTTTGGTCCATTATGAAACTGGGGCATTTTCAGCATTTTCACTTCATTCCAGAAGGAGGCAGGGGCATGGAGACATTGCGTTTTAAGATTTAATTTTTTTTTTTTACAATACCTTTCATTGGTTAAATATTTTTTTTTAAATCCAAAGACAGAGGTAAAGGGTGGATTTATTTTCTATTTATAAAATAAACCATACACAAACTTTTCTTAGAATAAATGGATTCTTCTTTTCTCAAAGGAATCCTGCGGTATCTGCATTTTTTTATTGTTATTCTCTGCACATTCCAAGTGCCCTGCATATCTTTTGCTTGTCACAGTTAATTATTTAGAAGTTCGAGAGGTAATTTGAGCTGACAGCTAAGTGAGATCCATATTAATTAATTTTGGCAGATGAGCACCTGACTGCTTACCGACAACAGAGACAGGCAGATGCTTTTTCTCAAAGACAAATGAAAACAGTACAAAAGCTCTTCTTGAATTTAATTACACATAAGGAGTAGGTAAGAGTCCGATCGAACAGGAGGGGGTTATGATATACTTCTGTGTGAATAATCATAATCAAGCATTTATCTGAAATGGTAAAGTTATTCCAGATAGTTTATACATTCAAAGCTGTAGGAGAAAAACATTAATAACTGTTAATGGGTATAACTGTCACAAGTAAGCAATAACATTTTCATTTAAATCTTAATTTATTTGTTTTTATTTTATCATTTGAATTGTTTATCACGTTTATTATGTACATTGCAAAAGGGGCTGTTGAAAGTCAAATTGTTACAGTACCTATATTTTACAAGTTCATATTTGGCTTTGGTTAAATATTCCCTTCTGACATTTAAGCCATGCTAGCAGTATGACATTTCAGTATTTTTAGTGAAATGTCTCCACAGCAATTTCATTAAATGTACATATATTCATGTTTGCCTCCAGATGAAATGTCAAGTCAAGTCGAACTTTATTTATGTAGCACATTAAAAAAAACAAAAAAAAACACTGTTGACATCAGTGCTGAACAAGCATAATATTCAAATAGATACAAAGCAAACAACAATAAGAACAGATAAAACACAAAACCCACCACAACCACAAAGGCTCTGTCGCCAGTTTTTGTGTCTAGCTCAGGGAACATCCACGAGCATCTGATTGGTCTGATCTTAGTGGAGTATGGAGGTGCAAGAGTTCTGCTAGATATCATGGTGCCGGCCTCTTTAAAACCATAAAAACAAGCAACAACAATTTTTTTATTGGACCTATTATCTTTATTTTGTTCTGGTGCATACTTGTACATCAGTTTACTACAAGAACATGTTTAATTTATTTTCCCATCAGGCTGTGCTGCAGCAGCTCTTCTCAGCGTCTCTCTCAAACACTCAGATTAAGCTCCTGCCCCTCCCACCCAAAAGCCATCTCTTGTTGTGTTTGTTCAACCTCTGTGTGTTTGTCAGTAATGTCCCGCCCCTTACCATTTCCAGAGAACATGAGGTGTTCTGCTGAGGAAAAGTGATTGAATTTTAACCACATTCTCTAAATAATTTGATTGAGTACTTGATGAATCAAGAATATATCAGAATAAAACATATGTTAGTTTAGAATAAGTTACTTGTTAATACGTCTTTATGTGATTGGCATGTATTCATGTATGTGTATATCCATAAAAATAAGAGGGAGAATATAGGAGATAAAATAATAACAATAACAACAATAAAAATTGTAATCAAATCATAATTATAATAGCTGAAAACATGGTAATAATAGTAGAAATAATGATGATATAATAATGATAACAAAAATAATAGTAACAATACAAGTTCTTGATCAGTAAAACACTTATTTTATCGGGGTGAGGAGAGTGTTTGGGTAAGGGGTGATTATTACATTTGCATGTATATGTGTGTCTGTGTACTCGGCGTTCTTGTATTCGGTCATTGGATCTGAAATAGATCAATTTAAACTTGTCAAATGTTCTGATCATTTCCCCTGTTGAAATGCATGCACTTACTAACTACATAGTGTGCACAGTTTTCTAAATGGAAGTGCATGCTACTATTCATGTATCAACATTGAGACACAACATTAGTCTTGTTCACTATTTATCCAAGAGAACAACTGAGACTAAGCTTAACCATAACCGCAGACAGTGAATGGGAGCCATTACATTTCTTTCAAAAGATACTAACTGTATTGTTGAGCTTGTTGCTTGTGTAATGGAGATAAAATATTACTGTAGGCTCCAGCTGAGGTCAGGAGGCTAAAATATTGTGGGCGAAGATGTTAAAAGAAACAAAGTCGAATGTAAGTCAGATGTATATCCACCCACCACCCCGACCTCTTTTCACTTCGCTAGATAAAAGCCACTAAAGAGTGAGTGCACCTTGTTGTAGTGATGTCCAAATGAAGCTTCGTGAAGCATTTTCTTTATTTTCTGAGCCCAATAGATGGCGCTCTCTTTTCAACAAAGGGTTGAAGGCCGATATATTTCCATTGCTTTCAACCCTTTGTTGAACAGAGAGCGCCATCTATTGGGCTCAGAAAATGAAGAAAATGCTTCACGAAGCTTCATTTGGACATGACTACCTTGTTGTAGGTCTGTCTGAATGAAGAGTGAGAAATATTATACCCTATGGAATCAAAGTATCCAATGGTCACTAACCAAGCATTATATATTATGCATTGATGGAAAAATGGCAGACAGACGAGGGGTTGAGACAAATCTATGAAAATTCTATATTTAATGTGAGCAGATAATCACAACACAAACACCTACAAATAACTTTGTATATTTATCTATCAATTTGGGGAAACACACATATTACTTCCACATTGACAACACCAGCATATACCGCTCCTTTAGTTCTTTTTTTAATTAATTTATGCAAACAAGGAATGTGACACTATTTTCATGTGGGAAAAAAATGAAATACACTACTAGACAAACATAAACTAGACAATACAAAACAAAGGGGAAGGGGGGGGACCAACAAACGTATTCTGATAACTCCTATTGTATGAGAGTGAGAGTGTATCTTTATGGGGAGGTGGGAGTACATGATCATATTAAAACCTCTACAAATGTATAACAGATATAACAACATTAAAATCAAATAACAATAATAATAATAATAATATCATCAAGAATGATACGGTGGAGGATGGAGAAGAGAAGTAATAATAACAACAACTAATAATAAATAATAAAAAAATACAGTTACACTAAAATTATCTGATTCAAAACTGAAACTGAAAAGCGTGGAGTGGACAGACGGATGCACTGACTTTGGACATGGTAAAACTGTGGGGGATTTTTAAAAGTAGATGGAACTTGTCTCACCCTCTTAGAATGGTTCCGACGTGCATGCTATATAGTCCTCAACATAGTCCTCTATATGGTCCTTTACATAGTCCTCTACATAGTCCTTTACATAGTCCTCAACATAGTCCTCTATATAGTCATTTACATAGTCCTCTACATAGTTCTTTACATTGTCCTCTATATAGTCCTCAACATAGTCCTCCATATAGTCCTTTAATTGGTCCTCTACATAGTCCTTTACATAGTCCTCTATTTATTCCTCTAAATGGTCCCCTATATAGTTCTCTACATACTCTTCTAAATGGTCCTCTCTATAGTCCTCTAAATGGTCCTCTCTATAGTCCTCAACATAGTGCTCTAGATAGTCCTCTAAATGTTCTTCTATATAGTCCTCTACATAGTCATCTAATCCTCCACATAGTCCTCAACACAGTGCTCTACATAGTCCTTTATATAGTCCTCCACATAGTCCTCTATATAGTCTATATAGTTCTGTGTATAGATAGTGAGTAGGTTTAACCTTGGATTTTCAGGCCTACAGTAGTGCCAGAGAGAAGCATACATGAGGCACATCGTACCGAAGGAGAACAATAGTGTGAGAATTCCATCCAAGCAACACTTTAGAATGTAATAGTGCAGTTACAGTTAGCTCTACTTGTGCTTTAGATGACATTGAAACCCTGTTAATTTACACATTCAGATCATTGAAAAGTCGTCCTTCCAGCATTTGGCAGCTGCAACTGTGTTGTCTGGTGTACATGTTAATCTCCTTTGCATTAGTATAGTAAATAGCAAAGTATAATTTTTTCTTCATTTGTAAATTATGCTCTGCTGTCAGTACACTTGTTTGCGGTTGGTCATACACTGCAAACCGTCTCTTTTACTGAGTTCATGACCATCATTGTCGGACCACTTAGCGTGACTGTGGTTGTAAGCCAGATAACTGGGATTCCATGTGTATGTTGAACTGGCATCATATTTAAGGCCTCTGGTAAAGCACCTTGCAATCAGGTGTAATGAAGCAGAAGAAAACTTCATTCTTCTTTTCTTACACGCTCAGCTGGACTGAATATTTTCCACAATGTTCTTTTACAAGTTTGAAGGTCAAATTGTGCTTTGTGCTTCGATAAAAACAAAACATTTTTGACACAAACTTTCTCTAGATTGGAGAATAGTTACTTGTTTGTGAAAGCACATTTTTGCACGGCATCTTTCTCAGTCAGAGGAATTTGTCTGGCTAATTCCTCTCCCTCACTGATGTATTATTATGGATGGGCTATGGATAATGCCCTGGCATTGATACTTGCCTTGTGTTTTTTTAGTGAATACACACGGATGCCTGCACTCATTGAAAAGGTTCCTGTCGCAGGTAATCAATACAGAACTATGTTTGCTCTCATGTCTGAGCTCTGAATGCAGACACTTTCCTTTGTTTCTGAGAGAGGTGAGCATTGTGCATGATCCGCTGACTAAGCTCCCTCTTGTAAAAAAAAAAAAGAGAAAGTAACGTGATGGGAAACCAATGGAGTGAAAGCTCTGAGAAACGAGCACCTTGCTTTGTTGGATCTGAATTGAGCATTTCATAAACAAAAGGCTGTGGAGCATAATGACATTTGAAGTGGATGTCCTTTTTGGCCAAAGTGAAACTTACAAGTGGAGGACTTCTGAAATAATCACAAATTGTGTTCAAGAGTCAATATGTGTGTCTGTCTGGAATTGTTGTGATAGAAACATTATTCGTACATGGATTGAGATAAAAACCTGCCATTCCTTCCTTGAGAACATGACTGTTGCTGCTGTTTTATATTCATCTATAATTAATTACAACAATGGCTGGCTTCTGTACAGAATACTATAAGAAGCTGTCAAATTCTCAGTCTTCTTTTCTACAATGGTGTGTCTTTGGGTTTGATTTCCTTAAAGGGGACCTAGTATGCATTCCAGCTATTTCCCTTTCCTTAACTGTGTTCTATGTTTTTTTGTGCATTTTAAAATGCTGCTCCTGAACTGATTGAGGTGCCACGATTGAAATCATTACTTTTCTTCTGTAAAGTTATAGAACAATCATCTTAAATGTTAAGCCGGGTGAGATGCGAAAAAAATGGCCAATGTCCTCCCCTAAAAAAATGCAAAAACATTACCTGGAAAAAGCAAAACATTGCAAAAAACAATAAGTCCAGAAGAAGTGTATGGTCTTCCATACATGCTCGTTTTCCTGCTTTCTACAGTCGGTCAAGGAATCACCATAACAAGGGCAAAAGTCAAAAGTGCTGTCTTTCTCTGTGGCAGGGTCAATGGCTCCAAACTCCTCACAAACAAAATAAAACGCTGCCACGCCCCCTTGCATCTGTGAGGAACAGAACACATGATCAGACTTGACTTGTGGGAGGCAACAAGGTTAAGCAGGGGTCAGAGGATCCAACAGCATGAAGGTTACCCTTACTTTTAAACCCTCTAGTGTCTATCTTAAATTATTACCTCCCCTCACCTTTTGGGGTGGTGTCACAAAGTGGTGATGTCACCAAATAATACATTTGCATAATATCTGCCCAGCTGCTAGTTTGGCATGCCCTCAAACAAAGCTGGTAGGAGCAAAGCTGAGCATGGAGTCACTATATTGAGAAGACCATCCAAATGTGAATGTCCTTTTGTATGGATTCCTCAAAGAAGAGGAGTTCAAGAAAAAGTGGCTAAAATGTATTTTCATTAGTATTCCACAGTTACTTGTTTTGGTAAAGGACAAAGAAGCAGTTGTCCAATCACAATCGCCGCAGGGATCATCTGTACCTCCTCGATGCCTTCATGTGCCGGTTTCTTCTTCATGGAAAAGTAAGACAAGTCACTGAAACCTTGCATTCTCTAGCGGGGCCTCATTGACATCACCAAAAAGAACCAGCACCCTTTCCGCTCATCTCATCAGCCTTTGAGTTAATGCCGGGGGCGACCATTTTCACCAAGCTAGACCTATCACCTGGTCTGAATCAGAGAGGGCTGCGAAAGGAAGGCCACATTCAACACCCCACTGGTCACTATAAGTTTCTGGTGTTGCCCTTTGGTTTTACCAATGCAGCGAAGGTGTTCCAGGCTCTGGTGAATGCTGAGGGAAATGCTGAACCGGTTCTTCTACCTGGATGACACCTTGATCGATTTCAAGTCCTGGGAAGAGCATGTTCAACACTTCTACGCTGTCCTGCAGCACCTCAAAATCTATGTAAAAGCTGAGAAGTGTGAGTTTCACACAGGCATGCAGATAGACACAAATAATGTGTCAGCTGTTACATCCTGGCCAGTACCTGCAACATGATAACAGCTGCAAAGGCTTCACAAACTTCTCCCATAGGTTCATTGTGTCTATAGCACCTAGCCACCATGCTATCAGCCCTCACCTCATTTCAGCTCCCATTCTCCAGGTGCCTGATCCTGATCAACAGTTTGTGGTGGAGGTGTATGCGTCAGATGCTGGAGAAGGGCTTTCCTATCTCAACGTCCAGCCGTCAACCAAAATCTCCATCCCTGGGCCTTCTCCTCTGGACATTTGTCACCGGCCGAGAGGAATTATGATATCAGGAATCGGGGGCTGCTTGCACTCAAGATGGTTGGAGGGGAACAAGATGCCGTTCTTGGTTTGGTCTTACCACAATAATCTTTAATAATTCCATACTGTTAAAAGACTAAATTTACAGCAGGTTCGGTAGAACCTCTTCTTCACCTGATTCAACTTTTCCCTCTCCAAACTGCCAGGCTCTTGCAACATCACACCCAACGTGCTGTCCTGCCAGATCTAGTAAGAGGTGAGTACTCCCCAAGACCTGGGTTGCAGTCGAATTGTCAAAAAAATAGGTCCTAACTCCTATTCCTAACTCCTATTCCTTGACTTCAGGAGAAAACATCACGGGGTTAAGGAAAGGCTATAGGAGAATTCAAAAGGATTTAGAAAAAGTCGACCGCGGTGCTCAGAGAATCCGACCAGACTTTCACTAAGCTACGTCATTATAACGCGGCCGCTGATGATTGACAGCTGATGATCGACACCGGCGATTGACGTGGGTCTGCACTGGAGAAACTACAATAATGGACTACAAAAATCACGTCGTCCACTTCTCCCCATGTTGTTGGTTTTATAAACAGCTGGTTCACTGACCGGCTTCAGGTCCAGCAGCTCCTCCTTCCTGTTTGACCGTTTGCTGTATTTACATTTCATTTGTGGTTTTAGTTTTGTTTCTGTCAAACATTTGTAACATGATTTAAATAAAAATACAATTCAATTATTATCACTGTCCACACATTTATCAACACTATTCCAATTACTATTTGTCTGCATGAAAGTAACTGTTAAATATGCAAATGAACATATCGTTTGTGTTCATGAACGTCCGAGGTGTGCGGCACTTTAAATGTTGAGCAAAGAATTGTGGGTCGGCGTGATCTCCTTTCCTTTCGTATAGGAAGGTCCGTTGCATCCTATGCTAAAGGAGCTCTGAAAGGAAGAATTGGAGCTCCTTTCCTTTGCATTTAGAAAATCCGAACGGTTCTTATCATGGCGGCCACTTGTTTACTTCCGGGTCACTTCTTCAGTTAGGAACCTCCCTAAGCAAAATAGACTATTTGACTGCAGCCCTGGCCCACCTTCCTGCTCCATGCCTAGTCTTGGAAGTAACCTAGGAAAAATAGAGTAGGGTGAAGAAGCCCTTGGAGGATTAGCCCAGCCCCAGTGCTTGCCCTCTATATTGCAGCCATCCACAATTACTTTGAATCAATTGAAAGAAATATGACGATGTCAACCATGGGATTTTTGGCCCCTCAATAATAAGGAGTAGATTTGGGGAGAAGAAGTTTGCAGTTTACAATGCATTATGAGTAAGATCCCAGATTCGGGAAAACATCCCTGGTGTAACCCACATTTTGGCAGTACTCAGAGCCCAACACACGATCACACTTTAAGTGTAAACATATGTTATACAGGTGAAATGTGAATTGTGACTCTCCTGTATAGACAGCTGGATTATGTTACAAAAGAAGCGCAAATAAAGGCTGTTAAGCAAAAGAGGAGGCATCCTGCTTCCAGGATGGACTGCTGGAATTACACTTGGGAGACACACAATGACAGGTAATAGTAAATGTACTATATGAAATTATAATAAATTAATATTTGGTTTGAAAAGTCACACTATAAAGATAGGAAAGGAGCATAGACAACACATCTGTACACAAAGAAGAAGCTCACGACTACTATTCACCCAGAGGATGAAGCTGTTAATCTACATAGTCTTTCATCTCAAACACTATTATATGTTTTGGAATGCGGATCACTAAAGTGAATTATCGTGAAAAAAGTTAAATGTATCACCAGTTTGGGCAGGCAAGAGTCAATTTGTAAGCATGACAATACAAATTTAAAAAGAACAAAAGATTTGTTTAAAATGTGTTATTGCTGAATTTCACGTTCAGATTCAGCAGATTCCCTGAGTCTACAAGAAATACTTAACTTCAAATTTGATGTATTACATCTCCACCACCACTCACCTCCCTCTATACCCCCACCACCACCACCACCACCTCTCCCTTACGCAGCAGTTTGTTTGTTGCTCCCCCTTCTTTTCATTCCATGTAAAATGGCACTACAGGAAGGACGTTGGGAAAACTAATGAGACTATAATTTCTTTTTCTGTCGCAATGCAGAGGAATGGTGTGATTATGTGGGGTGGATGGGGGGGGTCAAGAAGTTGGTAAAGCAAGCAGGGATTTGGGTGGTGGGGGGTTAGTGTGTCCAGTAGGGACCTGGATGGAGCTCATAATGATGCTGTAATTATATTTGGCATCAGAAGGTGGCTGAGGGGCTACCGTTAATGTAGCGTTAGGGGAACCTCATTAGGCTTTCACATGGCCTGACAGTTTCATTAAAGCCCAGCCGTCGCCGTCTGCCAGCACAAGTCCAAAGTATTTATAAAATAAATCTTTAAGCCCCCCCCCCCTCCTAACTGCTCTCCGACTCGGTTTGTCTATATGCATATAAGGCAGAATGTCGGTTCTGGGTAATCGATTGAGAAGGCAAAACAGCACTGTCTGTCTCCGCCTATCTCCCTCATTAGTGTTTAGGTCTCTTTTAATTTCACTTCCTTATCTATCAGTGTAATGGTTTGTCTGTTATTGATTGCCTCTTTATGTATGGCCTGTGGCGGGCTAGCAGAAGTGCTACAGTCAAACTTTCTGGAGTGCTGTTCGGCGCCTCGTTTGTTCATTTTAAACCAGCGTCAGTGATGTCTCAGAGGACTGAAGACACGAGGCAGAGCCACATTTTAGGGAGAGGATGTAAGCCAGGTGATCAAGTATTTAACACACACTAGCCTACAGAGGAGCTGAAGACGATTCACATCTTGGAGCAATTCGAAAGGAGGCAATCAGCTCCAGCACCACCTCCCCCCTCTCTATCTCACTCTCCCTGTGGACACATTCACATCTTACTCTACGAGCGCTTGAATCGATCACCCACACACACACACACAGTGCCTTCGGTTTGTACCATTCGGATGGATGTGAGAAGAGAGAATGCACCAGTCAAACCAGCTCTGCAATATAAAATATGCCACCAACCTGAAAGGAACAGAATCAGACGTTCTTCCAGGCTGCCACCACACGGATGCTGGAGTGATGCTAGGGAAGGGCCCAAAGGGCACTTTACACCAACAATAGCACTACAGCAAGAGGCTGCATAGGTGTGAGCATATTGCTACAGGGCAAAGAAGATTTATCAAACACTAAGGTACTCCACTGCAGATAACTGCTTTGGGGCCAGATTGTATAACTTTGAGGGAACTATATTTTGTGCCTGTAGCTCAAGAAATAAGTTATTTTCTCACAGATAAAATAATGTCATGTGACTCATAGCTGGCATACTTCTGCTGGAAGATAGGACATGAAACTCATCTAATATAAACTCTTAAACTATCTGCTGGTAAAAATGTCTAAAATAATATACCCCAAACTAATCAGGAATCATCCACAGTATGCATATAACTGGTCTCAGTAGGAAGGTTAAGGACTTCGAATCAATGATAAACAAAATTGTCTTCAACTGTAAATATACATTTGATGAAAATACTAGTGATGTCCAAATGAAGCTTCGTGATATATTTCCATTGCTTTCAACCCTTTGTTGAACAGAGAGCGCCATCTATTGGGCTCAGAAAATAAAGAAAATGCTTCACGAAGCTTCATTTGGACATTTGGAAATTACAACTAAACATACAATAATTATGATACAATTTATAAAGATATACTCAGGTTGTCTCAGTAATTTGGCCATGCTTTTCTTGTTTACTGGGAGTTAATACACTATTTCCCTAAAATCATGTTACAAATGTTTCTGTTCACCCTGTACACTGCAGACTTCTCGCACCAAACACCTCACAGCCATCTACAAAAGTTCTCTGACGACTCCGCTATCGTCGGCCTCATCAGGGACGGGGACGACAGCCTAGAGAGAACTTATTAAAGACTTTGTGGACTGGTGCCAGCGGAACCACCTCCAGCTCAACGCCGGAAAGACCAAAGTGCTGGTGGTGGATTTCCGCAGGCGCAAACAACCCTGCAAACAGGTGAACATCCTAGGAACGGACATTGAGGTGGTGACATCTTACAAGTACCTGGGAGTTCACCTGAACAATAAACTGGACTGGTCTCATCACACTGCAGCAACATACAAGAAAGGTCAGAGCAGACTCCATCTGCTGAGGAAGCTCAGGTCCTTTCGAGTGCAGCAGGCACTCCTGACAACTTTCTATGACTCTGTGGTGGCATCAGCCATTTTCTATGGTGTAGTCTGCTGGAGCAGCAGCATCTCAGCAGCAGACAGGAAGAGACTTGACAAACTTATCTAGAAGGCCAGCTCCATCCTGGGATGCCCTCTTGTCCCAGTGCAGGTGGTGGGAGAGAGCAGGATGATGGACAAGCTGTCATCGCTGCTGGTGAAGGAGTCACTATCACCGCACTGGTCAGCTATAGACTGATACACCCCAAGTGTGTGAAGGAGAGGTATCGCAGGTCCTTCCTTCCTGCTGCTGTCAGACTCTACAATCAGCACTGCTCCCAATAGACCTCATTCTGCACTCTTTATTGTAAATTGTAAATAAAAACAAAATTCACTGCTGGTAATTTTTGTACAATATCATGTTTATATGTATATAACAAGTCTACTCTATTTCTATTCTAATTTTTACATTTTCTTTTAATTTAGATTGTTAATTTTTGCTATTGTTATTATTACTATTGTGTTTTTGTAACATACTGTCCTTTGGCTGCTGTGGCAAACAAATTTCCCCGTTGAGGGACAATAAAGGAATTCTGATCTGAAATTACATAAATCTCCCCAAAACTTGAATATTGCTCATTACTCATATTACTTGATAGCAGCCATTGGTTTAATGTGAAGTGCCTTCAGGTGCATTAGGAAGCTTTGAATTTGTTGTTTCCAGCGATACCACGCATGTTACTGAATAAAAAAGAATCCAGTTGCTTGTATATTTACAAAGGTTACATTTGTACAACTTAATTTTTAAAATATTTTTGAATAAGACGTAGTTTGGACAGTCTGAAAACTGAAGACTCCATGTTTCAAAACTGTGTAACATATGTATGTTCTATAAATAGACCATCTACCATTGTGATTTTCTGTAACTACACCATAGGGATGGACCTTATAGCAGGTCTGTCAGGTTAAACGGGTTAATAATCGGTTTGAAAGAGGAACTCTATGTTTGTCTGATAAAAAGTTAAAGGTCCAAGGCTGAGGGCTGAGGGTTTTGGGGGTACTGATACACAGATAAACTCTGCTGTCTGATCTAAATCTTCATGTTCCCTTAATCATCCACTCACCACCCACCAGAAGGAATCATGTTCTCCAAATCTAGACACTGGCACCTGCCTAGACACCTCTCGATATACTGTATGTAAGCATGATGACATCATTAAGCTGCTATGAAACTTCAGATTGAACATTTATTGGTGTTCCCCACAGACTACTTGGGCCACAGTTATATTAACAGCTAGTCAAGTATCTTTCTAGTGACACATTACACATAAGGTTCATTCTAGAGCAAGCAGTGGTTGATTTTAAGAAATCTCAGCTATTCAATCTTAGCTATTGTTTTGCAGATTTTCCTCATTAATGATGTATTATTTCACGCATCCGCAACCCATCCACTATTAATCATCACTAATTTGTGGGCAGACGTTAAGTATGATTACCAAAGTGCATTTCAGCAGGGAACATCCAATCAACCAGCATAAAAATCTGTGGCATATAGCGCTCACAGCAAGCGAAAATTACGTTTTATTTTTTTCATGCACAAGGAAATGCAATTGGAATGGAATTTGGAATTCAAACAACTGTAAATGAGAGAACAGAGTTTGAGATATGTGACTTTGTTTTGAGCATGGTGGATTTCAACAATGATACTGAAAACTAAATTGAACTGACATATTGATGTCATTGTTAGTATAGTACTCAATACCAATGGAGTGAGGAATAGGGTTAAGGAGAAGAACTGTGGCAATACGTTCCTGTTCGCTTCAGTGACTCTGGAAAATCGGTGATGGGGCCAGACGCACTGCTACATACAGGTTGATAAACTATAAATAAACCTATCTACCTTATAAGGTCAGGCTTTACTTATGTGACTGTAAGCTAAAAACACTAAGGGTGTTTGTAATCTTTTTGACAGGCATAAAAGACCAAAAGAAAGAAAGTCCTGCTGAATTGGGGTGAACCTATTTTGTGACTAGCACGGCCTGTTAACAGTGATGTGGTGTTCCTAAAGGCACACAGAATATGTATTTTTGGTTATTAATGTGTTTATGAGGAACATAAAAAATACACATTAAAAATACAACTGAAAGTGCAAAAAATTGGTTGTTGCTTACATCCACGGATATTTTAGACTAGCTGAGTATGTTAATAGGTGTTTTATTCAAACTATGAATATGAATGAAACATAAACAACAGACCATGTTGTCATGTTGTCATGGTCAATTTGTCTAATATAACAATCAGAGAAGCAATCTGTGAGGAATTAAGACACAGAGTCCTCATTGCTCCTGATATACCTGCTTCATACATGTTTTATTTCTGTTGCCGTGAAGAAATCTTAACATCATTCAGTTATTAGAGCAGATATCTCCTTTGAGGCTGGATTGTATAACTTTGGAAAAATGACTCACAGCAGAAACAATTTTCTTCTCAAGAATGTATTCTTTGCACCTCTGGTTTTAGAAGTAATAGCAATTTTCCTCAAAGAGAAAATAACGCCACGTGACTCATAGCTGGCACACTTCTGCAGCATGGATCAGCATGGAACTCATCTGATGATCCATAGGGTTTAATATGACGTCGGTCCACCCTTTGCAGCTATAACAGCTTCAACTCTTCTGGGAAGGCTTTCCATAAGGTTTAGGAGTGTGTTTATGGGAATATTTGACCATTCAAGCGTATTTGTGAGGTCACTCACTGATGTTGGACGGGAAGGCCTGGCTCTCAGTCTCCGGGTTGAGTTCAGGACTCTGTGCAGGCCAGTCAAGTTCATCCACACCAAACTCTCGTCCATGTCTTTATGGACCTTGCTTTGTGCACTGGTGCACAGTCATGTTGGAACAGTAAGGGGCCATCCCCAAACTGTTCCCCAAAGTTGGGAGCATGGAATTGTCCAACATCTCTTGGTATGCTGAAGCATTCAGAGTTCCTTCCACTCAAACTAAGGGGCCAAGCCCAGCTCCTGAAAAATACCCCCACACCATAATTCCCCTCCACCAAACTTTACACGTGGCACAATGCAGTCAGACAAGTACCGTTGTCCTGGCAACCGCCAAACCCAGACTCGTCCATCAGATTGCCAGATGGAGAAGCTTGATTCATCACTCCAGAGAACGCATCTCCACTGCTCTAGAGTCCAGTGGCGGCGTGCTTTACACCACTGCATCCGACGCTTTGCATTGCACTTGCTGATGTATGGCTTGGATGCAGCTGATCGCCATGGAAACCCATTCCATGAAGCTCTCTACGCACTGTTCTTGAGTTAACCTGAAGGCCACATGAAGTTTGTAGGTGTAGAAGAAAATTGTTACCTCACAGTTTTATTTTAATCTTATCCTAATATTCCTTTCTCCTGTACTCATCAAATGTCCTGCTGCTCCTATTTGATTGTGGTTAAATTTTGTTATCCTGATGAGAAGACCTTTTGGTCTTTCTTCCTTCCTGAACCGTCTTCGAAACATCGTTATCTTACATTGATTGATCAAGGCCTGATGAATGGCCCCTGTTGTGACATTGTGTCGGGAAACCAAACTGCTCCGAGAGCAGCCACACCTTTGTCTTACATTTACATTTACATTTAGGTCATTTAGCAGACGCTTTTGTCCAAAGCGACTTACAAAAAGTACATTTGTCAAAAGAAGGAAACAAAGAAACCACAACGTATCATTGCCGATAAGTCTTCTTCTTCTAAGGAAGTCTCTTCCTCTTGGAAGAGACGTGTATTGAATCAATGCAAATCCACTCATCACACCTTCCTCCTTGTTCTCTGTAACTCTGTATATAACTCTGCCTAAACCCACTCTTGTTAGAAAGGATTTTATGGCAACCATGTGACTTCCCTTTTCCACTGTCAGTGATTAAACTGCATCCAAACCAACCACAGAATTGGACCTGAAGAGTTTTTCTTCCACAGAGGTCAATGGCGATAAATTCTGCAGAAAGTTGGCGACCTCTGTGCACTATGCGCCCTGCTCCATCATTTTACGTTGCCTACCACTTCTTGCTGTCATTCCCAATCGCTTCCACTTGACTGTGGAATATTTAGGAGCGAGGACATTTCAAGACTGGTCTTGTTGCACAGGTGGCATCCTCTCACAGTACCACGCTATAATTCACTGAGCTCCTGAGACCAAATGTGCACAAATGTTTGGAGAAACAGTCTGTATGCTAAGTGCTCTCTTTAATACACCCGTGGCCATGGAAGTGAATGGACCAACTGATTTGAATTATTTGGATGGGTGAGTGAATACTGTTGGCAACAGCGTGGGAATTTCACGACAGCCATGGCCTTGATGCCCAGTGTAAACAACGCTTGTGACGTGCGGTGGGCTTTTATGGAATTACAGCTAGTGCGCACAGTAGGCTAGTTCCGTGTCTGTGGATCAGAGCGATTTCTCTGCTGTGATTGTTCCAAAATAAAACTTGTGCAAATTTGCGAGCCACGCAGGTGAAGTATCAACATCAAATGCAAGAAGAACGTCAACCAGCCTCCTCAGCCTCTCAAAACGGGAGCAAGATAAGCACAGACAGTGTGGGGATTTCACGGGGGCCCCAAAAATATCATTGTACATCATTCCACGTAAAAATTTTCTGTGCAGCGTAGTGGGCTTAATTACAGCCACCCGAGTGGAGCTGAGCGAGCAGGCAGTGAAAGCACACAACAGCATTTTTATTATAAAAGTACCGGTCCAGTTCCGCTCCGGCATCTGCACATATTTCTAGTCAACACAAGCGGAGCTGAGCGAGCAAGTGGCCACGAGCGGGCAGCGGATTTTGCAGAGAGCGGCATTTTTATCATAAAAGTACCGGTCCGGTTCTGCTTCGGTCCCGCTCACACCACGAGTCTGAAGCCCAAGCCCGACCTTGTGTCCTACACAGTCATCAACAGTATTTTCAGTCATAGATCAGCTCGATAGCGGGGGGAGATCCGAGTTGAACAGTGAGTGATAATGAGAGGGACTGCCTAACGATTATGGTGATTAAGTCTACGTCATGTCCAAATTGCCTCCCTGTGTATGTGCTATGCATCTTTACATATTTAGATTTCATACAGAATGTTTTATTGCTCTCAAGCAGTAATTCCTTTGTAAGATGTTATTTAAAAAAAAAAATCCAATGTAACATTAACTTGATATTGGTATTAAAAATATTTTAATACATATTTCGTTATGAATTAGGATATTATGGTATTAATCTGAAAGGTAAAACCATCTTATTTTACTCAATGGTCTTTGTGCCCTGTCATGTGACCTTGGTGCACCTAAAAAAAAGTAAAGTGAAGGCCAAATGGCCTTGCCCCTAAAATGACGAAATTCCAACCCTGGTTGGCAATATAATGGTTATTGTATGACTGATATAAATGGGGTGCAAAAATGTGAAATGCATCTTTACACTTGCAGAAATGCTAGTGATGTCCAAATGAAGCTTTGTGAAGCATTTTCTTTATTTTCTGAGCCCAATAGATGGCGCTCTCTGTTCAACAAAGGGTT